>NC_092052.1:84905382-85654430 GCF_003086295.3 Arachis hypogaea
TAGAAGGTCTCAACACCCCTCCTAAAATGGGTCCCGACTTCTACCACAAAGGAAGTCCTGGAAGAAGTCCACAGTGGCATGTGTGGCAATCACCTCGAGGCACGAGCTCTATCCAAAAAGGTACTCCGAGCTGGCTTCTACTGGCCGACCTTACAGAAGGAAGCGACCGAGTTCGTCAAAACATGCCCTCCATGCCAAAAGCACGCCAATTTCGACGTCGCTCCGCCTGAAGAACTCATCTGTGTCACCTCACCTTGGCCATTCGCAAAGTGGGGGCTCGAGCTCGTTGGACCATTCCCCCAGGGATCAGGGCAAGTCAAATTCCTCATTGTAGGAATAGACTACTTCACAAAGTGGATTGAGGCCGAGCCGTTGGCCACTGCCACCGCTCAAAGAAGTCGAAAATTCCTGTATAGAAGCATCGTCACAAGGTTTGGAATTCCCCACTCCATCACCACAGACAATGGGACACAGTTCACCGACACGGGCTTTAGGAACCTGGTAGCCGATCTAAAAATCAAGCACTAGTTCACTCTAGTAGAATACCCACAAGCCAACGGACACGCGGAAGCCACCAACAAAGTCATATTAGCTGGGTTAAAACGCCGACTATAGGATGCAAAGGGATCTTGGGCTGAAGATCTCCCCCAGGTCCTATGGGCGTACCGAGAAATCCCACACTCCACTACAGGGGAGTCACCTTTCCGACTCGCTTATGGGATGGAGGCAATGATCCCCGTAGAAGTAGATGAAATATCCCACAGGGTGATGTTCTATAATGAGGACGCCAACTCCCAAGCACAAAAGGAAGAACTCGACCTGCTTCCAGAGGTCCGAGAAAGAGCTCGGATCAGAGAGGAAACCCTGAAGCGTCGAATGGCTACAAGGTACAACCAGAAGGTAATCCAACGAAGCTTCGCTACTAACGACCTCATCCTAATCCGAAATGACATCGGAACAGGTTGTTCAGGAGAAGGAAAGATGGTAGCCAATTGGAGATGCCCGTACCGGATCACAGAGGTACTAGGAAAAGGTTACTACAAAGTGGCCGACCTCGAAGTACGGGAGCTCCCAAGGTCATGGAACACCTGTAACCTAAGAAGGTACTATAGCTAGAAAAAAGCCTTGAGCCAAGGTGTGCTATTTTTCCCACCAAAGGATTTTTTAATGAGGCACCAGGCCATGACTTAAAAGCTGTCCGACTTGAAGGGTAAGCCCACACATGTACATACTCTTATTTTTGTTCTTTCATTACGCTTTATTTCTAATAAAAATAGAAGATTCCCTTAAAAGTTTCCTACCAAGACGCATTAATTCAAGCTCGACAGAAATGCAAAATTCATTACCCGACCACAAAAGTCGGCAAGGTGAAGTGACAAAATTCAAATTAATGCAAGAAGTTATAAAAGTAACCCGTGTAAAATGACCTGATGAGGTTGGATAAAAAATGGGGTTACTAAAAATAACTTTGAAAGGCCCGACAGAGAAGTCAGACCATCTAAAAGGATCACTAAAAAAGGAACAACATCATACAAAGGCTAAAAAGGTGAAAAACCTGGGGCCAAAGTGCTAAGCTAGAAAGGTAAAAGTCCGAAAAGGACATTACTTAAAAAGAAAAAGCACTCTCAAGGTCCGAATAAGGCTCAAAGGTCGCCTAAATAAACTAAAAAGGGGGTTCTAGTTAAAGAACACCACCTAGAAATTTATTGGAGGTCGACTAAAAGCCCGAATACCAATGTAGCACGGCAAGATTGACAACACAACTAAGGAAAACATAATCAAAAAAGCAAAGGTAGAAGTTCATAGGACGAACACTACCTCAAAGACTGCCAGAAAGGATGCTGACCCGGGGTGTTAAAACACCTAACCCCGGGGCATGGAAAACCCACGAAGGGACACCACCCCAGGCAAAAGGCCGTAAAAGGTTGAGAAATAACCTAAAGATAAGAGCATCTCGCCAGAAGTTGGTGATGAACGGATTTTTGCCATTAAAGAATTTCACAAATGAATTCTCGTTGCAAGTATAGTTTCTAAACCAACAAAGAATCCTTTCATACAAAAATTTGTTTGTCACTAAAGCAAACCCAATAAAAATAAACCGAAGTATTTAAACCTCGGGTCGTCTCTCAAGGAATTGCAGGGAGGTGTAGTTATTATTGGTTATGAGATAGTATATTTTTGGGTTTTTGAAATAAGGAAAAAGAAAAGTGAATGACAATAAATTAAATTAATAACTAAGAAAACTCTTGGCAAGGTATGAGAATTAGACGTCCTATCCTAGTTTTCCTTATCAATTGTGATGAGAATTGTTCATTTCTCCCACGTAGTTAACCTCTAACTATCAAGTGGACTAATCAATTTGATTCCTCAAGTCCTAGTCAACTCCTAAGGAAAGACTAGCTTTAGAGGGATCCAAATCAACCAGCAAGTTCCAATTATCAATTAACAAAGGAGTTTGATAACTCAAGAGTCTCCAATTACTCAATTCAAGCTAAGAATCTAAAATCTATATTAAAATCCACCTAAGCATTTTATCAAACACTTGGAAGGCACAACATAAAAACATAGAGAACTAATAAGAGATAATAAATTCCAAACAACCAAGTGCAAGCATTAAGAACATAAATTGAAGAAAACAATCATAAATCTGAAATACCTCAAATTGCATTAAATAAGAAATCCAATCTAACATGGAGAATTCATAAACTAAATTAGGAAAATAAATAAATCAACAAGAGAAGATAAACTAGAGTAGTAGAATAATTAAAAGTAGAAGAGAAGCTAAATTGAAATAAAGTAAAAATCTGAAATTAAAAAAAACTAAACCTAAGAATCCTAAAACCTAGAGAGAAGGGAGAGCCTCCCTCTCTAGAAAACTACATCTAAAACCTAGCTAATGTGAATGAATGTTCTCCTTATGAATCGAATGATTCCGCCACTTTGTAGCCTCTAATATGTGTTTTCTGGGCTGAAAACTGGGTCCAAACTCAGCCCAAAATTGCCGGCATCGCGCTTTCTGCAACTTTCTGCACGTGGTGCATGTTACGCTTATGCGTAGGTCACATGTGCACGTCGTTTGGCGAAATTCCTTATCACGCGTACGCGTCGTTTGTCTTCTGTGCTAGGCACGCATACGCGTCGCCCATGCGTGCCCGTTGCTGCCAGCTTCTCAAAACTTTATTTTTCGCGTTCCTTCCACTTTTGCATGTTTCCTTTCCATCCTCTAAGCCATTCCTGCCCTATAAAGCCTGAAAACACTTAACACACAGATCACGGCATCGAATGGTAATAAAGGGTAATTAAAATTGACAGTTTAAAGGCCTATCAAACATGTTTTCAACTATATCACGAAATCAGGAAGGAATTGTAAAACCATGCAAATTATATAAATAAGTGAGTAAAGAATTGATAAAAACTACTCAATTAAGCACAAGATAAACCATAAAATAGTGGTTTATCAATCTTCCCACACTTAAACATTAGCATGTCCTCATGCTAAACTCCGGAGAAGCTACAAAGTAGTTGTTCCGAGGGTTACCTGAAACTGGAGGTCGATCTCGGTCGAGATCTTCTGTACAGGTCGGTGCCGACGTGTCTTGCTGGTGAGTGGCGGCCGGAGCTATCGTGTCCGACTTATTGATCTAGCTGCACTGCTGTTCCTTCGTCACCGGAGGGTGGGGGGTACCTGCAAGAGACTCCGATGCTTAAGTTAGCGTGGGTATTAAACAGGTTTTTAGTAGAATCAGAGTATGAGTTATACCTGGGTGCTCCAGTGTATTTATAGTAGTGTGGGCTGACCTTTCTGATAAGATAAGTTAGTTATCTTATCTTATCTTATCTTATTTTGGGTGAAGTCAACTTATCTTCAAGGGAACCTCCTTTATCTTCATAAGCTTGGATTGCCTTTGGATTTGGGTCGTGTTCCTCTATTTGGGCCCTTTATTGGGCTTTCCTATTGATTTGGCCGATCTCTTTAAGAAGAGATCGGATAGTCGGACCTGAAGAGGTCGGTCGTCATGTCGCCAAACATCCCGGGTCGGACAGCTCGATCCAGGGTATGAACAGTGCCCCTACTTGAGCTCGGTCTTCTGCTTTGAGGTCGAGTTTTTTTACTTCGAACTTTTTATAGCGAAGCCAAACTCGAGCACTTTTGTCGATTCCTTTCTTTGTAGAGCTTTTTGAATGTAGAACATTTTTCTCTAAAAATGCGCGCTTTTGTATTAGCGCTTTGTTTTAGGGAATGTGCGAGGGTTTAATACCTTCATTAATTGGTATTAATTGCCCCGTTTCTCTTGGATTTATTTTGAATTTTGCTTCTTCAGAAAAATGGTTTCTCTTCTTCCTTTTTCTTTGTAACTCCTTCGTTCTCTCAGTCTCTGTCTTTTCTTGCGTTGTAGTATCTTCCAACGATCCAGCGATTCCTTCCTTTCTACTTCTTCTGGAGCTTCTCATTTCTCCAGGTTAGTTCCATTTTGCAATTACTTTTCTCTTTCGCTGCTTTGGCTTTGGTTTTGTGGTGAAATTTTGATTTTGCTTGGAGAAAGTTTGGATCTTTCTGTTTTTGTTGCGCCTAATTGCTGTTGTATTGTGTGTTTTGGGAGTTTCTTCGTCTTTCGTATGAACTTTTTCGCTTTCCCTATTGCTTGATGCTTTTAGGGCTTTTGCATGTTATCACCGTTTTTGCTTGTGCTTTTGATGATGGTTTTTGTTTGATTCTGAAAAAGGTTGTGTCTTTGGCGATTTTCTGCTTGGCTCTTTTGATGTCGACAATGCTTTTTGCTGATAGACTGTAGAAAGATAGTGGCTTGGATGACTTTTGTGTTTTTACTTCCCTTTTTCAAAACGTTTGTCTACTTGAAATCTTCTTTTCTTGTTTGGGAAATGCCGGGACGAAAGCTGTAGATTTTTCCTAAAACCTTGCTTTGCCACTACCTCCAAAGGATGCCTCAGGACTTTGGTTTGAGTCTTGGGGTTTTCCTTTCCTGTTTGTTCGTCTGTATCGTTTTAGTCGAGTTGCTTTGCCCCTCCTTCGAGATGTTTTTTTAGTAATCCAATCTTCTTTTCTTTTTGTAGGATTAGTTGGCCTCATGTCTTCTCGCAATAACGTTGTAGAGATTTCTTCTAAAGTTCCCGAGGGGATGTTCGATTGGCTGGACTCCCTTGTCCTAATGTGTGTCTCTATCGTGGATGCTAAATTTTGTGTAGAGCTGAGGAAACGTCATAGGATTTGTGGTAACAGTGCTCGGGAGAGGGATTATGAGCTTGTAGCTCCTGACTCTGATGAGAGGGCTTGTTTTCCTACTTCCGTCGAGGGAGAGCGTCCCTTCTTCTATGCCTATGAATATTTCTTCAGCCAGTTGGACGTTACTTTTTCTTTTACTACTTTCGAGACCGACTTGTTGTGGTCATGTAACATTGCTCCATCCTAGCTTCATCCGAATTCCTGGGGTTTTATCAAGATATTTCAACTGCTTTACCAAGAGTTAGGCACAACACCTTCTCAAACTCTTTTCCTCTATCTTTTTGTCTCAGCCATGCCTGGAGGTTCTTCCAAAAAGAAAGCTTCCTAGGTTTCTTTCAGGTCGGCCCAGGGGCATAAAATTTTTGCCATGTACGATGAGTCTTTTAAGGATTTTAAGAATTATTTCTTCCGAGTCCGTGCTATTGAGGGGGTCCGCCCCTTTTTTCTTGATGAGAATGACGAGCCTACTTTTCCTCTAGAGTGGCAAAAGAATGTAAGAGTGCCTCGTTATACATGGGAGATGCTTAATGAGGTTGAGCGGGCTTTTGTAGTTGTTCTTGAAGATTTGTGGGGGGAACCACCCCATCTGGATACAAAAAGATTTTTGAGTGATCCATCTTTGGTTCGAACTGCTTTGGGTACTGTCTGACTTGTTTTTATACTTGTTTCTTAGTTTTGCTTCTCCTAGGTTGTAACTCATCATTATGGTTGATTATGTATTTTCAGAGATGTCAAAAAACAATGATTCCATGAAGGCCTACAAGAAGAAGAAGAAGAAGGCTGCTGCTGCTCAAGACATCTCGGCCAAGGCGGCCGGAGAGGGATCTTCGCAAGTTCCATTGAAGCCGCCCGTGCCGAGTTCTCCTGGGCCAAGGAAGGTGATTCCCACTCCTCGAGTTCGTCTGAAGGATCCTCCACAGACTTCTGCCACTACTTCTGGTGCTCCTCCCAACAAGAAACAAAAAACAATTGAGGCCTTTAACCTTGACGCCCCTGATTTTAATGCAATCGAGTTCGTAGATCAGCAAATCGCTCCCTACGGTGCCCTCCCCATGGATGATGTATCAATCCTTCACCATCTGGATTTTATGACCCGAAACAGTGTTAAAATGGCATATATGGGGGCTGCCCTATATCGAACTGCTCAGAATCTTCCTCTCCATGCCACCAAAGAATTTATGGAGGAGGCTAAACAGGAGTTCGACTGGATGAAGGGCCTGAAGGAAGAGCTTGAGGTAAAGGTAGCCAAGTTGGAGAAGGATCTGGAGAACGAAAAGGCGAGTTCCCTTGCTCTGGCAGCTTCTGTGCGGTTGGCCGAGGACACGGCATTGAGGCATAAGGACAGTTACGTTACATCTTATCGGGAGGTGGTGCATCTGAGGGAGGAGCTGGAGTCTGCCCGAGTAGACTATTCCGAGCTCCAAGGTCACCTCGTCGGCAGCGTGAACGCTGCCTATGATAATTTAAAAGAGCAAGTTCAAGTTCTTGCTCCTAAGGTTGACCTTACTCTCTTTAGCTTGGACAATGTTGTGAGGGACGGTACGATTGTCCCCGATGACCAAGATAATGATGATCTTGATCCTCCCCTTGTGCTTTCTTCCAAGGTGTCTGCTTCTACAGTTCCTCCGGCCGAGGTTGGTCATTCCGTTTCTGATCCGGACTGTCAGATCTTGAACTGGGATGATGGTACCGTGGATGCTGTGCCTCTCCAGGCTCCCCCTCCTTCACCCCAGACTGGTGCTGCTAAAAAGTCTTCTAATCTTTAGCTGAGTTTTCTTTGGATATTTGCGTAGTTGGCCCGGCTTGTGGGCTTTAAAACTCTTTATTTTGAATATTTTGCTAACTGTTGGTACTCCTTTTGGTTGCTTGTTTAGCAACTTTTGTTTTTAAAAAACAAGTGGCTTTCAAGCTTTTGGGCTTGACCCTGAAGTTTTATAATATTCTATTCTATAGCATGCTTGTTCACACATGTCTTGGCACATTTCTGGGTTTTTAGAATACTGGAGCCTTGCTGCTCGGCCTCTTTGAACTGCTTTTTACTTGGAGGTCGTAGATGCACGGATCCAATTCGTATTTCGGTTTGCTTGCTCTTACTTGTATTTATCCATAACCAATTTCTTTACGTTGGCCCTCTTTCCAGTGGTTTTTGTAGTCTTCTTTTTTGGGCCTTTGTCCGACCTCTTTTAGGGACTATTTTCATAACTTGTTTTTGTTGGGAGGCTGACTTCTTTACGTCGTCCTTTTCCAAGTTATTTTTGTAGTAGACCGACTTCATCATGTTGATATCTTCTAAGTTATTTTGTAATCCTCTTTCTTGAACCTTTGTTAGGTCTCTTTCAGGGACTACTTTTTATAACTTTTCGTAGGAGGTCGACTTCTTTACGTCGTCCTCTTTCAAAGTTATTTTTGTAATCCTCTTTCTTGGACCTTTCTCAGGCCTCTTTCAGGGATTACTTCTATAACTTTTTGTTTTGGGCCGACTTTGTCATGTCGGGCCCTTCTAAGTTATTTTTGTAATCCTCTTTCTTGGACCTTGTCAGGTCTCTTTCAGGGATTACTTTTATAACTTGTTTGTAGGAGGTTGACTTCTTTACATCGTCCTCTTCTAAGTTGTTTTTGTAATCCTCTTTCTTGGACCTTTGTCAAGTCTCTTTCAGGGATTACTTTTATAACTTGTTTTTTGTAGGAGACCGACTTCGTCACGTCGATATCTTATAAGTTATAGAAATTCCTCTTTTATAGGGTTGGCCAGACCTCTTTCCAGGGATTTGCTGATAACTTGGGTTGACTTGGTCTGATTTTTCAACGTCGGCCAGTCTTTAAATTATTATTTAGTAATCCATAAGACCTCGTCAGGTTCTTTTTCCGGATCACTTTCGATAACTTCTTGCATTATTTTGTGTTCATCTTTGCCGATTTGTAGAAGGTGGTTTCTATCATTGTTTGGTCGACCTTTAGATGAATCGCGTTTTCATCTTTATTGGTCTTTTATCGTGATCGTGCAGTGAATCTGTTTTTCACTTTCTGCCGATCTGTTGCTTTATAATCGAATGATGAATGCTTCAGATTAATGCGTCTTGAGAATTTGTAGAATATCTAAAATATATTTTATTCAAAAGAAAGTGGAAGTATATACATGAGGGAATTTTTCATCCCTTCAAGTCGGGTAATTTCTGGATCTCAACTTGGTGCCTCATTAAAGAACCTTTTCAGGAAAAAGAGTGCATCTTATGGTGAGATCTTTTACCTTCTCTAGCTATAGTACCTTCTTATGTTGCAGGCGTGCCATGATCTGGGAAGCTCTCGTCCATCGAGTTCGGACAGTCTGTAGTAGCCCTTCCCAAGTACTTCTATGACTCGGTAGGGTCCTTTCCAGTTTGCTGCCAGCTTTCCTTCTCCGGGTCGAGTTGTTCCAATATCCTTTCGGATTAGGATGAGATCATTCTCAGCGAAACCTCTTGGCACTACTTTTTGATTATATCTCGAAGCCATTCGGCGCTTTAGCGCTTCTTCCCTGATCCGAGCTCTTTCTTGGATTTCCGAAAGTAGGTCGAGCTCTTCTCTTTGAAGTTGAGAGTTGGCTTCTTCATTGTAGTGGACTACTCTAGGCGACCCTTCCTCGACCTCTACAGGGATCATTGCCTCCACTCCGTACGCTAATCGAAATGGTGATTCGTTTGTGGTGGAATGTGGCGTAGTTCGATATGCCCATAGGACTTGTGGAAGTTTTTCAGCCCAAGCTCCCTTTACATCTTGCAATCTCCGTTTCAACCCAGCCAATATGACTTTGTTGGTAGCTTCGGCTTGTCCATTGGCTTGAGGGTGTTCGACGGAGGTGAACTGGTATTTTATGTTCAAGTTGGCTACTAATTTCCTGAAGCCTGCATCTGTGAATCGGGTGCCATTGTCTGTGATGATGGAGTATGGGACCCCAAACCTTGTGACAATGTTTCTATATAGGAATTTTCGACTTCTTTGAGCAGTAGCATTAGCTAGGGGTTCTGCCTCGATCCACTTTGTAAAATAATCTACCCCTACTATGAGGAATTTAACTTGTCCCGATCCCTGAGGAAAGGGTCCGAGAAGGTCGAGTCCCCATTTTGCAAATGGCCAAGGTGAAGTTACGCTGATGAGCTCTTCTGGCGGGGCGATGTGAAAGTTAGCATGTTTCTGGCATGGTGGGCATGTCTTTACAAACTCTGTAGCTTCCTTTTGTAGAGTTGGCCAATAAAATCCCGCCCGGAGTACTTTTTTGGTGAGGGCTTGTGCTCCGAGATTATTACCACAAATGCCACTGTGTACTTCCTCTAAAACTTCCCTTGTGTGGGAGGTCGGCACACATTTTAATAGTGGTATTGAGATCCCTCTTTTATACAGGGTGTTATTTATGATAGTGTAGTACTGAGCCTCCCGTTTTAACCTCTTTGCCTCCTTTTCATCTGTTATGGCTAGGACTTTTTCTTCTTCCGAGATTGACGGGTTTTGGAGCATTTCCTGGATGAGGCTTCTATTGTTGCCCCTGGTTTGGTGCTGGCTAGTTTTGAGAGTGCGTCAGCTCGGGCATTTTGTTCGCGGGGTATGTGGCAGATCTTAAATTCCCCGAGTTGTCTGAGCTGTTCCTTGGTTTTATCCAAATACTTTTTCATGGTGGGATCTTTGGCTTGGTAGCTCCCTATTATTTGTAAGGTGACTACTTATGAATCTCTGAAGATGTTGAGTTTTTGAGCTCCAACCTCCTTAGCCAGTTTTAAACCAGCTAGTAACGCTTCATATTCCGCCTAGTTGTTTGAGGCCGGGAATCCAAATTTGAGGGAGAGCTCAACTTGGGTTCCTTGGTTGCTTTTTATTATCACACCTGCGCCGCTTCCCTTCTTATTCGAAAAATCGTCCACGTAGAGATTCCATTCTGTGGGGGCTTCCAAGGTATCTGTGAATTCTGCGATGAAGTTGGCCAAGTACTTCGATTTGATTGCTGTCCGAGCTTCATATTGGAGGTCGAACTTGGATAACTCGACTGCCCATTGTAAGATTCTGCCTGCTAGATCTGTTTTCTGCAGTATCCCTTTTATAGGCTGGTCGGTTCGAACCTTATGGTGTGAGCCTGGAAGTACGGGCGAAGTCGTCGAGATGTTAGTATGAGAGTATAGGCAAACTTTTCTATTTTTTGGTAGTTCAGCTCGGATCCCTGCAGCGCTTTACTAATGAAGTAGACGGGTTGTTGCCCGCTTTCGTTTTCTCTGACTAGTGCTGAGGCTATTGCCCGAATTCCTACCGCGAGGTATAATACGAGTGGTTCTCCTTCTCGTGGCTGAGATAGGATAGGTGGCCGTCCCAAGAATTCTTTAAATTCTTGGAGGCTTGCTCACATTCTGTTGTCCAATCGAACTTCTTTCCTTTCCTTAAAGTAGCATAGAAGGGGAGAAATCTTATCACTACTCCTGCTAAGAATCTGGATATGGCTGCCAATCTCCCATTGAGTTACTGCACTTCTTTGACACAGGTTGGGCTCTTCATCTTGAGTATAGCTTGACATTTATCCGGATTTGCTTCAATCCTCTTTATGTGAGCATAAAGCCCAAGAATTTGCCTGCTTCTACTGCGAAGGTGCATTTTGCAGGATTGAGTCGCATGTCATGCTTCCTTATGGTGTCGAACACCTGGGCTAGGTCGGACAACAATGTCTCTTCACTTTGTGTCTTTATTAACATGTCGTCTACGTAGACTTCCATAACTTTCCCGATGTGATTTGAAAAGACTTTATTCATCAGCCTTTGATAAGTAGCTCCCGCATTGAAAGGCATCACTATGTAGCAGTAATTTGCTTTTGGTGTTAAAAATGAGGTCTTTTCTTGATCTGGTGGGTACATAGGAATTTGATTATATCCGGAATATGCGTCCATAAATGAGAGGTATTTATATCCGGATGAGGCGTCCACTAGGGCGTCGATACTTAGGAGTGGATAAGGATCTTTTGGGCAGGCTTTGTTGAGATCTGTATAGTCGGTGCACATTCACCACTTTCCATTTGATTTTTTCACCAAGACGACGTTAGCCAACCATAGTGGGTACTTGACTTCCCTCATGAATCCTGCCTCCAGTAGTGCTTGTACCTGTTCTTCCACAGCTCGGGATCGTTCTGGCCCAAGTTTTCTTCGTCTCTGCTATACCAGCCGAGATCCTGGATAGACCGCCAACTTGTGACACATTAGCTTGGGGTCTATGCTTAGCATGTCTGTAGCTTTCCATGCGAAAAGATCGACATTATCTCGTAAGAACTGTACTAGTAATTCTTATGCGTTTCCTTTCAGAATTGTGTCAATATTAGTTGTTTTGTCCGAGGTGTATCCGATCTAAACTTTCTCTACTTCTCCTTCAGGCTGTGGACGGAGTTCTTCTCGTCTCTGAACTCCACCAAGCTCAATTGTATGGAACTCTTCTCCTCTACCTCTGAGGTTTAGACTTTCGTTATAATAGCGGCGTGCCATCTTTTGATATGCTTTTATCGTAGCTATCCCTTCTGTAGTTAGGATTTTCATGCATAGTTGTGGAGTCGAGACTATTGCGCTGAGTTGATTTAGTGTTGTCCAACCTATTAGGGCATTGTAGGCTGAACTCACGTCGACCACAATGTAGTCTATCTTGAGTGTTCTGGATTGGTTCCCTTTTTCGAAAGTTGTATGTAGTGACACGTATCCCAGTGGTTGTACTGGGGTATCTCCCAGTCCGAACAGGCTGTTCGGGTATGCTCTAAGCTCCTTTTCTTCTAAGCCGAGTTTGTCGAAGGCAGTTTTGAATAAGATGTCGATAGAACACCCTTGGTCTATTAATGTGCGGTGGAGATTGGCGTTTTCCAGTATAATGATGATGACCATGGGATCGTCGTGTCCTGAGATGATACCAGATGCATCTTCTTTGGTGAACGTGATTACAAGGATGTCGGGTGCTTCCTCCTTCCCTTCGACATGATATACTTCTTTGAGGTATCTTTTGTGGGATGATTTGGAAATTCCACCTCCTGTAAATCCTCCGTGTATCATATGGACATGTCTTTCTGTCGTACGAGGTGATCGCTCAGCTCGTCCGACATCTTCATCTCTTCGTCATTTTCTTTGTTCATCATCTCGGGTGGCTAGATACCGATTTAGTTTTCCTTCCCTCACTAATTTTTCTATGATGTTTTTTAAGTCGAAGCACTCATTGGTGGAATGTCCTCGGACCCAATGATATTCATAGTATTTGTTCCGATTTCCTCCTCCTCTTTTAACTTTGAGTGGTCGAGTTGGGGGTATCTTTTCTGTGTTATAGACTTCTTTGTAAATATCCACAAGGGACACCCGAAGAGGGGTGTAATTATGATATTTTTTTATTTTTTCGCCCGTTCGATCTTCCTTTTTCTTGGATTCTTTATCTTTATCTCGGTAGGTGAAACTGAATTTCGAGGCTTCTCCAAGTCGGGAATTTTCTTCCATGTTGATGTACTTCTCTGCCCGCTCTTGTACCTCATCTAGGGATGTGGGATATCTCTTTGATATAGATTGGCTGAAAGGTCCTTCTCGTAAGCCGTTGATGAGGCCCATGACGGTAGCCTCTGTTGGTAAGCTTTGTATGTCTAGGCATGTTTTGTTGAATCTTTCCATGTAGTTGCGAAGACTTTTCCGATCTCCTTGCTTGATACCTAGTAGACTGGGAACATGCTTAGCCTTGTCTTTTTGGATGGAGAATCTGGCCAGCAATTTTTTGGCCAAGTCGTCAAAGTTGGAGATGGACTTTGGAGGTAGGCTGTCGAACCATCTAATTGTTGTCTTTGTGAGAGTCGTTGGAAAAGCTTTGCAGCGAACGGTGTCTGAGCCGTCGGTGAGGTACATTCTGCTTCTGAAGTTGCTGAGGTGATGGTTGGGATCTGTAGTGCCATCAAACAAAGTTATATCCGGAAGTTTGAAGTCTTTAGGGATTTTAGTCTTCATGATTTCCCTAGTGAATGGATCTTGATCCTTGCGAGAGTTGTCCTCAGGGGTGGTCCGGGTAGCTTTTGCTTTGAGATCGGCTTCAAGTTGTAGGAGTTTATCTTCTAATTTTCGACGTCGCCTTACCTCTCTTTGTAGATCCTTGCGACTTCTTGTTGGTACTGGTTTTCTTTTTCGAGTTGCTTTAGGTGATCTTGAAGTGCTTCTATTACTCCCGGATGTGATGAGTTTTTGTCTCCGTTAGATTCTGGAGTGTCCTTTGGTGTGGCATCCGTGTTTTTGTGCGGTATTCTGTTCTCTAGATCTGAGTTGTGGTTGTTATCCTATTCGTCTGCCATGGTGATGGGATGACTTCCAGGTTCCCCGGCAACGGTGCCAATGTTCCGATGGTTACCTGAAACTGGAGGTCGATTTCGGTCGAGATCTTCTGTATAGGTCGGTGCCGACGTGTCCAGCCGGTGAGTGGCAGCTGGTGCTGTCGCGTCCAACTTATTGATCTAGCTGCACTGCTATTCCTTCGTCACTGGAAGGTGCGGGGTACCTGCAAGAGACTCTGATGCTTAAGTTAGTGATGAGCGGATAATTTATATACTTTTTGGCATTGTTTTTAGTATGTTTTTAGTAGGATCTAGTTACTTTTAGGGATGTTTTCATTAGTTTTTATGTTAAATTCACATTTCTGGACTTTACTATGAGTTTGTGTGTTTTTCTGTGATTTCAGGTATTTTCTAGCTGAAATTGAGGGACTTGAGCAGAAATCAGATTCAGAGGTTGAAAAAGGACTGCTGATGCTGTTGGATTCTGACCTCCCTGCACTCAAAGTGGATTTTCTGGAGCTACAGAACTCGAAATGGCGCACTTCCAATTGCGTTGGAAAGTAGACATCCAGGGATTTCCAGCAATATATAATAGTCTATACTTTGGCCAAGAATTGACGATGTAAACTGGCGTTCAACGCCAGCCTTCTGCCCAGATCTGGCGTCCAGCGCCAGAAAAGGATTCAAAACCATAGTTGAACGCCCAAACTGGCATAGAAACTGGCGTTCAACTCCACAAATGGCCTCTGCACGTGCTAAACTTAAGCTCAGCCCAAACACACACCAAGTGGGCCCTGGAAGTGGATTTATGCATCAATTACTTACTCATGTAAACCCTAGTAGCTAGTTTATTATAAATAGGACCTTTTACTATTGTATTAGGCATCTTTTGATCATCTTAGGATCTTAGGATCATCTTTGGACGCCTGGTTCTTAGATCAGAGGGGCTGGCCATCTCGGCCATGCCTGGACCTTCACTTATGTATTTTTAACGGTAGAGTTTCTACACTCCATAGATTAAGGTGTGGAGCTCTGCTGTTCCTCAAAGATTAATGCAAAGTACTACTGTTTTCTATTCAATTCTTCTTATTTCTCTTCTAAGATATCCATTCGCACCCAAGAACGTGATGAAGGTGATGATTATGTGTGACGCTCATCACCATCTCCCTTATGAACGCGTGCCTGACAAACACTTCTGTTCTACATGAATTAAGCTATAATGAGTATCTCTTAGATCTCCTAACCAGAATCTTCGTGGCGTAAGCTAGAATGATGGCGGCATTCAAGAGAATCCGGAAGGTCTAAACCTTGTCTGTGGTATTCTGAGTAGGATTCAATGATTGAATGACTGTGACAAGCTTCAAACTCGCGATTGTTGGGCGTTAATGACAGACGCAAAAGGAGGGTGAATCCTATTCCAGCATGATCGAGAACCGACAGATGAATAGCCGTGCCGTGACAGGGTGCTTGAGCATATTATTCACTGAGAGGAGGGGATGTAGCCACTGACAACGGTGATGCCCTTGCATACAGCCAGCCATGGAAAGGAGTAAGACTGATTGGATGAAGATAGCAGGAAAGCAGAGGTTCAGAGGAACGAAAAGCATCTCCATTCGCTTATCTGAAATTCCTACCAATGAATTACATAAGTATCTCTATCCCTATTTTATTATATCATATTCGAAAACACCATTACCACTTTATATCTGCCTGACTGAGATTTACAAGGTGACCATAGCTTGCTTCATACCAACAATCTCCGTGGGATTCGACCCTTACTCACGTAAGGTATTACTTGGACGACCCAGTGCACTTGCTGGTTAGTTGTATCGAAGTTGTGACAATTATGAATTAAGATCAGAGCACCAAGCCCTGGAGCCATTACCAGGATTTGTTCGAGCCTGGAGATCACAATTTCGTGCACCAAGTTTTTGGCGCCGTTGCCGGGGATTGTTCGAGTTTGGACAACTGACGGTTCATCTTGTTGCTCAGATTAGGTAATTTTCTTTCTGTTTTATTTTCAAAAATTTTTCAAAAATCTTTCAAAAATCTTCTCACCTGTTTTCGAAAAAAAAAAAAAATATTTTCAAAAATATATTTTTCTTCAAAAATTTTAAGAATGAATTCTAGTGTTTCATATAACATGTTTTAGCTTGACTGGCCATAAAGCCATGTCTAATTCCCAGGATTTTGATTGAGGACTATGAATTCATTACTTCCTTTTTCCCAAATGTTTTCAAAAAAATTATACAAAAATCCAAAAAAAATTAGAAAATCATAAAAATCAAAAAAATATTTTTTGTGTTCTTGTTTGAGTCTTGAGTCATGTTATAAGTTTGGTGTCAATTGCATGTGCATCTTGCATTTTTTTTCGAAAATTTCATGCATTCATGGTGTTCTTCATGATCTTCAAGTTGTTCTTGGTAAGTCTTCTTGTTTGATCTTGATGATTTTTTGTTTTGTGTCTTTTCATGTTTATCATATGCATTCTTGAATTCTTAGTGCGTAAGCATTAAAGAATTCTAAGTTTGGTGTCTTGCATGTTTTCTTTGCATTAAAATTTTCAAAATTATGTTCTTGATGTTCATCTTGACATTCATAGTGTTCTTGGTGTTCATCTTGACATTCATAGCATTCTTGCATACATCACATGTTTTGATCTAAAAATTTCATGCATTGCATAATTTTCATGTTTTTCATAAAAATTTCAAAAATCAAAAAATTATCTTCCCCTTTTTCTCTCATCAAATTCGAAAATTTGAGTTGACTTTTTCAAAAATTTTTAAAATCAGGTTGTTTCTTATGAGTCAAATCAAATTTTCAATTTGAAAATCTTATCTTTTTCAAAATCTTTTTCAAAATTCAAAATCTTTTTCAAAATTCATGATTATTTTTGAAAATTCCAAAAAAATAATTTTCAAAAACCTTTTTCTTATTTCATATCATAATTTTCGAAAATAACATAATCAATTAAAGTTTTGATTCAAAAATTTGAAGTTTGTTACTTGCTTGTTAAGAAAGATTCAAACTTTAAGCTCTAGAATCATATCTTGTGATTTCTTATGAATCAAGTCATTAATTGTGATTTTAAAAATCAAATCTTTTTCAAAAACTAATTTCTATCATATCTTTTCAAAAAAAATATCTTCTTATCTTATCTTTTTCAAAATTTGATTTCAAAATATCTTCTCTAACTTCCCAACTTCTTATCTTTTCAAATTTGTTTCAACTAACTAACTAACTTTTTGTTTGTTTCTTAACTTTTTCAAAACTACCTAACTAACTCTCTCTCTCTCTCTAATTTTTGAAAATATCTTCCCTCTTTTTCAAAAATTTCTTTTTTATTAACTAATTATTTTTATTTTTTATAAAAAAAAAAATTTCGAAAAAAATACTAACCTTTTTCAAAAACTATTTTCAAAAATTATTTTCGAAAATTTTCTTCTCTCTCATCTCCTTCTATTTTTTTATTCATCTACTAACATCTCTCCCTCATTCAAAAAAAAAAAAAAAAAGAAAAAAAAAGGGGATATCTATTATTATTATTTTTCTGTGCCTTCTTCTTTGTCATATGAGCAGGAGCAAGGACAAGAATATTCTTGTTGAAGCAGATCCAGAACCTAAAAGGACTCTGAATTACAACTAACCAGTAAGCACCTGTTAGGAATTTTCAAACAAGAAGAGGAGATGGCAGCCGAAAATAATAATAATGCAAGGAGGATGCTTGGTGACTTTACTGCACCTAATTCCAATTTACATGGAAGAAGCATCTCCATTCCTGCCATTGGAGCAAACAACTTTGAGCTGAAACCTCAATTAGTTTCTCTAATGCAGCAGAACTACAAGTTTCATGGACTTCCATCTGAAGATCCTTTTCAATTCTTAACTGAATTCTTGCAGATATGTGATACTGTTAAGACTAATGGAGTAGATCCTGAAGTCTACAGGCTCATGCTTTTCCCTTTTGCTGTAAGAGACAGAGCTAGATTATGGTTGGATTCTCAACCCAAAGACAGCCTGAACTCTTGGGATAAGCTGGTCACGGCTTTCTTAGCCAAGTACTTTCCTCCTCAAAAGCTGAGCAAGCTTAGAGCTGATGTTCAAACCTTCAGACAGAAAGAAGGTGAATCTCTCTATGAAGCTTGGGAAAGATACAAACAGTTGACCAAAAAGTGTCCTTCTGACATGCTTTCAGAATGGACCATCCTGGATATATTCTATGATGGTTTATCTGAGCTATCAAAGATGTCACTGGACACTTCTGCAGGTGGATCCATTCACCTATAGAAAACGCCTGCAGAAGCTCAAGAACTCATTGACATGGTTGCTAATAACCAGTTCATGTACACTTCTGAAAGGAATCCTGTGAATAATGGGACGCCTATGAAGAAGGGAGTTCTTGAAGTTGATACTCTGAATGCCATATTGGCTCAGAATAAAATATTGACTCAGCAAGTCAATATGATTTCTCAGAGTCTGCATGGAATGCAAGCTGCATCCAACAGTACTCAAGAGGCATCTTCTGAAGAAGAAGCCTATGATCCTGAGAACCCTGCAATAGCAGAGGTGAACTACTTAGGTGAACCTTATGGAAACACCTATAACTCAACATGGAGAAATCATCCAAATTTCTCATGGAAGGATCAAAAGCCCCAACAAGGCTTTAATAATGGTGGAAGAAACAGGTTTAGCAATAGCAAGCCTTTTCCATCATCAACTCAGCAACAGACAGAGAACTCTGAACAAAATGCTTCTAATTTAGCAAATTTAGTCTCTGATCTATCTAAGGCCACTGTAAGTTTCATGAATGAAACAAGGTCTTCCATTAGAAATTTAGAAGCACAAGTGGGCCAGCTGAGTAAAAGGATCACTGAAATCCCTCCTAGTACTCTCCCAAGCAATACAGAAGAGAACCCAAAAGGAGAGTGCAAGGCCATTGACATAAGAGCCATGGCCGAACCTGTGAGGAGAGGAGAGGACGTGAATCCCAAGGAGGAAGACCTCCTGGGACGTCCAGTGATCAATAAGGAGCTTCCCTCTGGGGAATCAAAGGACTCTGAGGCTCATCTAGAGACTATAGAGATCCCATTGAACCTCCTTATGCCCTTCATGAGCTCTGATGAGTACTCCTCTTCTGAAGAGAATGAGGATGTCACTGAAGAGCAAACTGCCAAGTTTCTTGGTGCAATCATGAAGTTGAATGCCAAATTATTTGGCATTGATGCTTGGGAAGTTGAACCTCCCTTGTTCATTAATGAACTAAGTGATCTGGATCAACTGACATTGCCTCAGAAGAGACAGGATCCTGGAAAGTTCATAATACCCTGTACCATAGGCACCATGATCTTTAAGGCTCTGTGTGACCTTGGTTCAGGAATAAACCTCATGCCCCTCTCTGTAATAGAGAAACTGGGAATCTATGGGGTGCAAGCTGCTAAAATCTCACTAGAGATGGCAGACAGCTCAAGAAAACAGGCTTATGGACAAGTAGAGGATGTATTAGTAAAGGTTGAGGGCCTTTACATCACTGCTGATTTCATAGTCCTGGATACTGGAAAGGAAGAGGATGAATCCATCATCCTAGGAAGAGCTTTCCTGGCCACAGCAAGAGCTGTGATTGATGTTGACAGAGGTGAAATAGTCCTTCAATGGAATGAGAACTCCCTTGTGTTTAAAACTCAAGGATCTCCCTCTGCAACCATGGAGAGGAAGCAGAAAAAGCTTCTCTCAAAGCAGAGTCAACCAGAGCCCCCACAGTCAAACTCTAAGTTTGGTGTTGGGAAGCCACAACCAAACTCTAAGTTTGGTGTTGAACTCCCATATCCAAACTCTAAGTTTGGTGTTGGAGAGTCTCAACAAAGCTCTGCACATCTGTGAGGCTCCATGAGAGCTCACTGTCAAGCTATTGACATTAAAGAAGCGCTTGTTGGGAGGCAACCCAATGTTTATCTAATTCTTATTTTTATTGTTTTTCATGTTTTCTTAGGTTCATGATCATGTGGAGTCACAAAATAAATATAAAAATTGAAAACGGAATCAAAAACAGCAGAAGAAAAATCACACCCTGGAGGAGCATCTGTCTGACGCTCAAACGCCAGAACAGAGCATAGTTCTGGCGCTGAACGCCCAGAATGGGAGCATCCTGGCGCTGAACGCCCAGAACAAGCATGGTTCTGGCGTTCAACGCCAGAAATGGCAGCAAAGCGGCGTTGAACGCCCAAAATGGGCACCAACCTGGCGCTGAACGCCCAGAGTTGTGTGCAAGGGCATTTTACATGCCTAAATTGGTGCAGGGATGTAAATGCCTTGACACCTCAGGATCTGTGGACCCCACAGGATCATCTCAGGATCTGTAGACCCCACAGGATCCCCACCTACCTCCACTCACTTCTTCTCTCTTTCACACAACCCCATAAACACTCTTCCCTAAAAAACCCCTCACCAATCACCTCCATCCCTCTTTCCCACTAAACCTTCACCACTCACATCCATCCACTCTTCCCCATAAACCTACCTCATAAACTCCACCTACCTTTAAAATTCAAAACCAATTTCCCACCCAAACCCACCCATATGGCCGAAACAATACCCCCTTCCCTTCCCTATATAAAGCCCTCCATTCTTCATCAAATTCACACAACACACCCCTCTACACTCCCCTTGGCCGAAACCACATCTCCCTCTCCATATTTCTTCTTCTTCTTCTTCTATTCTTTTGTTTATTGCTCGAGGGCGAGCAATATTCTAAGTTTGGTGTGGTAAAAGCATAGCTTTTTTGTTTTTCCATTACCATTGATGGCACCTAAGACCGGAGAATCCTCTAGAAGAGGAAAAGGGAAGATAAAAGCTTCCACATCCGAGTCATGGGAGATGGAAAGGTTCATCTCCAAAGCCCATCAAGACCACTTCTATGATGTTGTGGCCAAGAAGAAGGTGATCCCTGAGGTCCCTTTTAAACTCAAAAGAAATGAGTATCCGGAGATCCGACATGAAATTCAAAGAGGAGGTTGGGAAGTTCTAACAAATCCCATCCAACAAGTCGGCATCCTAATGGTTCAAGAGTTCTATGCCAATGCATGGATCACCAAGAACCATGATCAAATTAAGAACCCGGATCCAAAGAACTATGTTACAATGGTTCGGGGGAAATACTTAGATTTTAGTCCGGAGAATGTGAGGTTGGCGTTCAACTTGCCATACATGGAAGAGAACGCACGCCCCTACACAAGGAGAGTCAACTTTGATCAAAGGTTGGACCAAGTCCTTATGGACATATGTGTAGAAGGAGCTCAATGGAAGATTGACTCCAAAGGCAAGCCGGTTCAACTAAGAAGATTGGACCTCAAGCCTATTGCTAGAGGATGGTTGAAGTTTATTCAATGCTCAATCATTCCCACTAGCAACCGGTCTGAAGTTACTATAGACCGGGCCATCATGATCCATGGCATCATGATTGGAGAAGAGGTGGAAGTTCATGAGATTATACCTCAAGAACTCTACAAGGTGGCTGACAAGTCCTCCACCATGGCAAGGTTAGCCTTTCCTCACCTCATTTGCCACCTATGCAATTCAGCTGGGATTGATATAGAGGGAGATATCCTCATCAAAGAGGACAAGCCCATCACTAAGAAAAAGATGGAGCAAGCAAGAGAGCCCAGTCATGGAGCTCAAATGCACTGTCCTCCACAAAATTATTGGGAGCAAATCAACACCTCCCTAGGAGAATTGAGTTCCAATATGGGACAACTAAGGGTGGAACATCAAGAGCACTCCATCATGCTGCATAAAATCAGAGAAGATCTAAAAGCAATGAAGGAGGAGCAACAAAGACAAGGAAGAGACATAGAAGAGCTCAAGGACATCACTAAGGTGGACTCATTCCTTGTTCTTACTTTCTCTGTTTTTCGTTTTCTATGTTATGTGCTTATCTATGTTTGTGTCTTCATTACATGATCATTAGTAGTTAGTAACTTTGTCTTAAAGTTATGAATGTCCTATGAATCCATCACCTCTCTTAAATGAAAAATGTTTTAATTCAAAAGAACAAGAAGTACATGAGTTTCGAATTTATCCTTGAACTTAGTTTAATTATATTGATGTGGTGACAATGCTTTTTGTTTTCTGAATGTATTCTTGAACAGTGCATATATCTTTTGAAGTTGTTGTTTAAGAATGTTAAATATGTTGGCTCTTGAAAGAATGATGACTAGGAGACACGTTATTTGATAATCTGAAAAATCATAAAAATGATTCTTGAAGCAAGAAAAAGCAGCAAAGAACAAAGCTTGCAGAAAAAAAAAAGAAAAAAAAATAGGCGAAAAAAAAATAGAAAGAAAAAGAAAAAGCAAGCAGAAAAAGCCAATAACCCTTAAAACCAAAAGGCAAGGGCAAATAAAAAGGATCCCAAGGCTTTGAGCATCAGTGGATAGGAGGGCCTAAAGGAATAAAATCCTGGTCTAAGCGGCTAAACCAAGCTGTCTCTAACCATGTGCTTGTGGCGTGTAGGTGTCAAGTGAGAACTTGAGACTGAGCGGTTAAAGTCAAGGTCCAAAGCAAAATAAGAGTGTGCTTAAGAACCCTGGACACCTCTAATTGGGGACTTTAGCAAAGCTGAGTCACAATCTGAAAAGGTTCACCCAATTATGTGTCTGTGGCATTTATGTATCCGGTGGTAATATTGGAAAACAAAGTGCTAAGGGCCACGGCCAAGACTCATAAAGAAGCTGTGTTCAAGAATCATCATACTGAACTAGGAGAGTCAATAACACTATTCGAAATCTGAAGTTCCTATAGATGCCAATCATTCTAAACTTCAATGGATAAAGTGAGATGCCAAAACTATTCAAGAAGCAAAAAGCTATAAGTCCCGCTCATATGATTGAAGCTCTGTTTCATTGATAGTTTGGAATTTATAGTATATTCTCTTCTTTTTATCCTATTTGATTTTCAGTTGCTTGGGGACAAGCAACAATTTAAGTTTGGTGTTGTGATGAGCGGATAATTTATACGCTTTTTGGCATTGTTTTTAGTATGTTTTTAGTAGGATCTAGTTACTTTTAGGGATGTTTTCATTAGTTTTTATGTTAAATTCACATTTCTGGACTTTACTATGAGTTTGTGTGTTTTTCTGTGATTTCAGGTATTTTCTGGCTGAAATTGAGGGACTTGAGCAGAAATCAGATTCAGAGGTTGAAAAAGGACTGCTAATGCTGTTGGATTCTGACCTCCCTGCACTCAAAGTGGATTTTCTGGAGCTACAGAACTCGAAATTGCGCGCTTCCAATTGCGTTGGAAAGTAGACATCCAGGGCTTTCCAGCAATATATAATAGTCCATACTTTGGCCAAGAATTGACGACGTAAACTGGCGTTCAACGCCAGCCTTCTGCCCAAATCTGGCGTCCAGCGCCAGAAAAGGATCCAAAACCAGAGTTGAACGCCCAAACTGGCATAGAAACTGGCGTTCAACTCCACAAATGGCCTCTGCACGTGCTACACTTAAGCTCAGCCCAAACACACACCAAGTGGGCCCCGGAAGTGGATTTATGCATCAATTACTTACTCATGTAAACCCTAGTAGCTAGTTTATTATAAATAGAACCTTTTACTATTGTATTAGGCATCTTTTGATCATCTTAGGATCTTAGGATCATCTTTGGACGCCTGGTTCTTAGATCAGAGGGGCTGGCCATCTCGGCCATGCTTGGACCTTCACTTATGTATTTTTAACGGTAGAGTTTCTACACTCCATAGATTAAGGTGTGGAGCTCTACTGTTCCTCAAAGATTAATGCAAAGTACTACTGTTTTCTATTCAATTCTTCTTATTTCTCTTCTAACATATCCATTCGCACCCAAGAACGTGATGAAGGTGATGATTATGTGTGACGCTCATCACCATCTCCCTTATGAACGCGTGCCTGACAAACACTTCTGTTCTACATGAATTAAGCTAGAATGAGTATCTCTTAGATCTCCTAACCAGAATCTTCGTGGCGTAAGCTAGAATGATGGCGGCATTCAAGAGAATCCGGAAGGTCTAAACCTTGTCTGTGGTATTCTGAGTAGGATTCAATGATTGAATGACTGTGACGAGCTTCAAACTCGCGATTGTTGGGCGTTAGTGACAGACGCAAAAGGAGGGTGAATCCTATTCCAGCATGATCGAGAACCGACAGATGAATAGCCGTGCCGTGACAGGGTGCGTGAGCATATTATTCACTGAGAGGAGGGGATGTAGCCACTGACAACGGTGATGCCCTTGCATACAGCCAGCCATGGAAAGGAGTAAGACTGATTGGATGAAGATAGCAGGAAAGCAGAGGTTCAGAGGAACGAAAAGCATCTCCATTCGCTTATCTGAAATTCCTACCAATGAATTACATAAGTATCTCTATCCCTATTTTATTATATCATATTCGAAAACACCATTACCACTTTATATCTGCCTGACTGAGATTTACAAGGTGACCATAGCTTGCTTCATACCAACAATCTCCGTGGGATTCGACCCTTACTCACGTAAGGTATTACTTGGACGACCCAGTGCACTTGCTGGTTAGTTGTATCGAAGTTGTGACAATTATGAATTAAGATCAGAGCACCAAGCCCTGGAGCCATTACCAGGATTTGTTCGAGCCTGGAGATCACAATTTCGTGCACCAGTTAGCATGGGTATTAAATAGGTTTTTAGTAGAATCTGAGTATGAGTTATACCTGGGTGCTCCAGTGTATTTATAGTAGTGTGGGCTGACCTTTCTGATAAGATAAGTTAGTTATCTTATCTTATCTTATCTTATTTTGGGTGAAGTCAGCTTATCTTCAAGGGACCCGCCTTTATCTTCATAGGCTTGGATTGCCTTTGGATTTGGGTCGTGTTCCTCTATTTGGGCCCTTTATTGGGCTTTCCTGTTGATTTGGCCGTTCTCTTTAAGAAGAGATCGGATAGTCGGACCTGAAGAGGTCGGTCGCCATGTCGCTAAACATCCTGGGTCAGACAGCTCGACCCAGGGTATGAACAGTAGTGAAGAGGGAATGGTAGAACTTATGAAATGCAACCTATCTATATGAATGCAACTATATGCTAAGATGATTTTGTCTACTTGGTTAAAAAGTAAATAAGTTCTCCAAGACAAACATAAATCAAATTCCACTAATTTAAATCATACAGTAAAAGATAAGTAAACTTGTAGGAAGACAGCTCATGAAAGCAGAGAACATAGAATCAAGCATTGAACCCTCACGGGTAGTGTGATAAACCCCGATTTTGTGGTTTATCTTGTGCTTATTTTGGGGGATTTTATCAACTTTTCTCACATTTATTCAATGAAATAGCATGGTTTTGCAATTCTCCCTTGATTTGTGCTTAAATGTGAAAACATGCTTTTTAGGCCTTAAAATGGCTAAATTTAACTCACTTTAATTCCATTTGATGCCTTGATATGTTTTTTGAGTGATTTCATGATCATAAGGCAAGTATTGGATGGAAGAAGTGATGAGAAAAGCATGCAAGTGGGAGAACTCATGAAGAAATGAAGGAACCGTAAAGCTGTCAAGCCCGACCTCTTCACACTCAAATGACCATAACTTGAGCTACAGATGTCCAATTGAGGCGGTTCTAGTTGCGTTGGAAAGCTAACATCTGGTGCTTCGAAATGATATAAATTTTGCCATATGTTGCTTTGCGTTCAGGGGCGCGCACGTGCACTTTGCGCGCGCGCCGATGCTGTCCGTGGCCCACTTTAATGAAATCGCCCCCAGCGATTTTGCAGCTCATTTTGGGCCCAATCCAACCCATTTCTGATGCTATTGAACCCAAGGATTGAAGGAGGAATGAACCAAGTAGTCATAGTTTAGTTTTCACCGTGTTTTAGGTTAGAATTCTAGAGAGAGAAGTTCTCTCTTCTCTCTAGAATTTAGGGTAGTTTAGGTTTAATTTTCTCAAATCCAATTTTTAATTCTTGTTTTGATTTAGTTTCTCCTTTTAATTTCTTGTTGTTATATCTCTACTCTTCTAGTTTTTACTTGTGATTTCCTTTATTTTGCCCTTTTTATGTTTATGAACCATTGTTGAATCTTAATTTTCTTTAATGCAATTTTATGTTTCCATGTTCTTTTAATTGATGATTTGAATTGTTGATTTACTTTTCTTGCAATTGATAGTTGGTAGATTTATATTTCTTGAACATTTTACTATGCTTTCCTTGTATGCCTTCCAAGTGTTTGATAAAATGCTTGGAAGGATGTTAGAGTAGATTTTGAGCATTCTTGGCTTGGAAAGAGTAATTGGGTAATCTTGAGTCATGAAAACCCAACTTATGTTGGTGATCTAGAGTTGTTAGCTAATATTGTTTCCATTGACGCTAATCTTTTGCTTTTTTAATTAGTAAGTCGATTAGGACTTTCGGATCGAGATTAGCTAGTCTCATTAGACTTTCTCCCTATTTGTTGGAGTTGACGTAATGAGATAAATTCTTGTTTATATTTGTGACATGATTAATTAATCTTGTTTGACATTCTCCCGATGTGTGAGTTAACTAAATAAGATGAATTAGTCATGCATGACTAGGATAGAAAGCCTATATTCTCAATCATTGCCATGAACGTCTCTCTTTATTAATTGCTTTCTTTAATTACTTGCTTGATTTATTTCTTGTCATTTATTTTCTTGCCCCTCTTATAAATCAAAACCCCTTTACCCCTTCATAGCCAATAATTGATCACTTCATTGCAACTCCTTGTGAGACGACCCGGAGTCTAAAATACTCCGGTTAATTCTTATTTGGGGTTTGTTCTTTGTGACAACTCAATATTTTTGATTGAGAGGATTGTTTGTTGGTGTAGAACTATACTTTACAACGAGAATTCATTCAATTGAGAAAATTCTATACCACACAAGAATTCTACTCATCATAGTGTATATGCACTCTAATCGCTCAAGTGTCTAGGGTTAATTTACTCTATTTTTCTCTAGTCATGCTTTCTAGACTTTGTTCTTCATCTAACAAATCAACAAAATTTTAGTACACCAATGCAAACATCATGAGGTTTTTTCAAGGTTGTAATGGGGCTAAGGTAAGGGTAAGGATATATGTATGGCCAAGTGAGCTAAAATATGAATCTTTGATGAACCTAAGCTTTCACCTAACATACACACACACTCTATATAATTCTAAAATCATGCCTCGCTACTCAAAGTTCCCACTTTTGCATCATATACTCATGCATCAACTTTTCTTTAATTTTATCACATATGCATTGATCTTTCATTAAACATAACATTGGGGTAACTTTGTCGCCTTATTTATTTATTTATTTATTTGAGTATTTTTGACTTTTTTATTAAAAATATAAAAGTAAACATAACATATCAATGCACAGGGATTTTTAATTTTTCTGGTCTCACATGAGTAGGTACCCAAATTCCCAATATTTTGTCAATGAAACACTGTACACTTTTATCAACCCAAGTTTCCACAATTTCCCACACTTAATTGACACACAATCTCTATCTTAAGCTAACTAAAGATTCAATTGGGGTAATTAATTGTTTTTCCGCTTTAAGGCTAGTGATGTGGTAAAATACAAAACAAATGGGGGTTAAAAGGCTCAAGGTGGCAAACAAAGGTGATTGAAATGGTATGCTATTTGGGGTAAGTGAGCTAATAACAAATGATGGCCTCAATCATATGCAATCATGTAAATATACTAAACAATGGACATATAGAATGGAACAAAATATAGATTGCACTCATAGAGAAGAAAATACACAAGAATAAAATATTATGGTTAAATAATGTAACCATGTAATTAAGCTCAAATATCACGGGTTATGTGTTCTTAGCTATAATTCATGTTCCAAATTACAATCTTCAACAAGTTTAACAAAAAAGTTTTAATTTAAATTAGTGAAATATTATAAAATAGAGTCTTGAAAAAAAATTTATTACTTTAACCAAGTAGTGGTAGAAGAACATGCATAAAATCAACAAACATGCAATCAAACATGCAAATTCAACAACTAATTTAACATAGAAAATTAAACATTGGCGGTGAAAAAGGAACTAACTAACCCACAGAAGTCGGTATCGACCTCCCTACACTTAAAGATTGCACCGTCCTCAGTGCATGCTAAGATGTGCAAAGTGGACGGGTTGCTGCAACTACGGAGTTTCCTCAAAAGATTATGCAGATGAACTTATCTGTCGCCTCATGTAAAAGTTTTCCGTTTCCCTTCCTGGTGGCCATCCTGAAAGAAAAAGGGAAGAAAAGTAACCCAAAAAGAAAGATAGAAAACAAAGAAAATATGGGTGGGTTAATGCCAAACAATGAGAGTCTCAAGTACATGGTAGCTACAACATGCACGTGAGAAAATAGTAGAAGCACATGGCATATCAATAGTGCAAAAATTACAACAAAGGGTTAGAGACAGTAGATAATAAAAGACAATATAAATTCATGTCAATGAAAAAGGAATATAGGTATCATAAAAGATTGGCATTAACAGATAATTAATATCACCCAACAATATAAGACAAGGTACGAAGCAATCAGGATGTAAAAGAGATGCAATCAGTTGAATAAGAACCGTTTAACACCAATGGTAAAATAATAACTTAGAGAAGAAAATAAAAATATGCACAAAATTAAAATGTAATGAATGAAAGTATGCAAATGAATTAAGTAAAATAGAATGAAAGTGAATAAGGATGAGAAGTTAAAGAGATGAAGAAGAAGAAAGTAAGAAATGAGGAGGAAAGAAGGAGAAAGGAGAGAAGAAAGAATAAGGAAAAAGAAAGAAAGAAAGAAAGAAGAAATAATTAGGATTGAAAAGAGTTGAGATTAGGGGAGAGGGAGAATTAGAATCAGGCGCTGAGGTGGTTTAAGTGTGCGTCGCATGCGATGCGTACGCGTGGGTCGCGCAATTTCCAAGTGATGCGTAAGCGTTAGGGACGCGTACGCGTGATATGGGTTGTGCAATTGGCGCAAAGGCAACCCCGCGCACGCACAACTCTCTGTTTGATACGCACGAGAGCAAAAAAAGCATATGACGTGTGCGCGTCAAGGACGTGCACGCGTGGATGGCCATGGTGGGAAAATGACGCGCACACGTTAGGGATGCAAATGCGTGGCGGAGCTTGTGCTCCCAGCACAGTTCCAGCCCTACACTATCATAACTCTCTGGCCATACACCCATTTACGCCGATTTCCAGGGTCACGTGTACGCGTGGGGGACGCGTACGCGTGGAATGGTGAAAACGCAAGCGATGCGTATGCGTGAGGGATGCGTACGCGTAGACTTGCTTGTGCGCAAGGCACGCCACCAGCACCACTCCTGCCCAACTCTCTGTTTAATTTTTATTTTTCACGCACACACATATGGCGCGTACGCGTCAGCGACGCTTGCGCGTCGTGTGCTTGTTTTTTTTTTTTTTGCAAAATGCAAATTGCAGCATGCAGATGAATATGCATAAATTATGAATGAACACTAATAAAAATAAAATAGAATAAAACTAAGAATAAAAATGAAAGATCATACCATGGTGGGTTGTCTCCCACTTAGCACTTTAGTTAAAGTCCTTAAGTTGGACATTCGGTGAGCTCTTTGTCATGGTGGCTTGTGCTTGAACTCATCCAGGAATCCCCACCAGTGTTTGTAATTCCAATAGCCTCCGGAATCCCACACTAGTTGAATAAAGCCTTCAAGCAAGTTAAAGCAAGTGACAAGGCCCCAAGAGTGTTGATTGCTAGAATGAATTCTGGGGTCCCAAACCTTGCTTTTGCACCCGTCTTCTTGTTGATCATCATTTTTCCACTTGGGTGGTGAGCAATCGGAATTCTCACTGAGACATCCAAACAACTTCCTAGACCCATTCAATCGATCTCTACACCATTCCTTGTACTTCAATTTGGAGCATGCAACCATATTGAACCTTGCATGACAACTCCTACCACTAACCATCTCCCTCTTACTCTTAAAGCCACAAATATTCCTAAGTTGACCATCCGTCTCAAGCAAACCATATTCAAGTGGCATGAGAAAGCTAAGGGATATGAATTTTACCCACTTGAATGTTGTGAAGGACGATGGTGACATAGGGGGAGAGGCCTCCAGCAACTTCGGCAAGGTAATTTCAAGCTCCACTCCTTTGTGTTCTTTTTTTGACAACTTCCACCTCTTTGCAAGCTTCTTCAATTTCAACCTCTTCCTCTTGGTAGCTTTCTTCCAATTCAATCTCTTCTTCATTGCTTACCAAGGGCATTAGAGGTGGTGGTTCTTGGGAGTAATTGGGTTGGAATTGGGGTGGTTCTATATATGGTTCATATGGTTCATAGAGTGGTTGATATGGTGGATATGGGTTAGGATCATATGAGGGTGTTTGGAAGTAGGGGGCTTGTGAGTATGGTGGTTCAAAGCGATGTTGAGGAGGAGGTTCATAGGCATATGGTGGGGCTTGTTGGTAACTACAAGGGAGTCCACCATATCCATTGTCTTGGTACGCACCTTGGAATGGCTCTTGCTCATAGTAAATTGGTGGAGGTTGATTGTCACGAAAAGGTCCACCATAACCATTGTCTTGAGATGCATCGTAGAATGGTTGTTGCTCATGGAACATTGGAGGAGGTTGTGGCCGAAAGGGTTGATCAAATCCTTGTGGCTCCTTGATAAACCACTATTTCATGGTTTATATTGTGCTTAATTGTGTGGTTTTATCAAATCTATACCCACTTATTCATATGATAAGCATGCATTTATAATTCCTTCCTAAAAATACTTCATGGTTGATAACTTGCTTCCTGGAGACTTTTAATTTTGTATTTTAATTCTCCTTTATTCCATTCAATGCCGTGATCTGTGTGTTACGTGTTTCAGGCTTTATAGGGCATAAATGACTTGGAAATTAGAAAGGAAGCTTGCAAAAATGGAAGGAACACAAGAAATTAAGGAGATGACCAGCGAGAAGTGACGCGAACGCATGGCTCACGCGACCGCGCGACATAGAGGAAATTGCAGTGACGCGAACGCATGGCTCACGCGACCGCGCGGATTGGAAACTGCACACGTGACGCGAAGGTGTGGACGACGCGCACGCATGGCAAGGCAAAACGCTGGATGATGCGAACGCCTGGATGATGCGATCGCGTGACGAGCGCGAACTGCAGAATCTGCAGAATTTGCTGGGGGCAATTTTGGCCCCTGTTTTGACCCGATTTTTGGCCCAGAAAAGCAGATTAGAGTCAGGGAACATGCAGAGACCAAGAGAACATTCATTCCGCATAATTTCATGTTTTAGATCTGATTTTACTCCTCCTCTAGGTTTTATCTCTATACATTGGTGGTTCTTAGGATTTCGTTTTCATTGCTTTTTGGATTGGGATATTGAGAAGAGTTATTACCTCTGCCAAGACTTCATTATTCTAGTTTGTTTTTCCTTACTTGTCTCTTACTCTTCCATGTCCTTAATTTACTCATAATTACCATTGGATTATCTTTAGAAATTATTAATACAAGAACCATTTTTATTTTTAATTGATCTTTTTTATTATTATCTATCATGTCTTTCTTTATCTCTCTTTATTACTCTTTATTATTTGGTGAAGTTTATCTCTCTTTATCTCTCTTTATCTCTCTTTATTATTTGTGAAGTTTACATTTATTATTTTGTGAAGTTTACATCCACGCGAACGCGTACCCCACGCGTCCGCGTCGCTTGCGCCGCACAGCTTATCCTAATTTGCCAAATATCTTATCTTCCTCTTTCCCAAATCCTACTTTTTCTTTTCCCTCCTCATTATTTTCTTCCCCTTTCTTTCTCCTTCCTTCTTTCTCACTTTTTACTTTCTCTCACTCACCACCATTGTCAAGGTTTTTCTTTTCTTCTTCTCTTCTTACTTTTCTATTCTTCTTCTTCATTTATGTTTTCTTCTTCTTTTCTTTTTCTTTTTACTTGTATTATCCATGTTTTTCTTTTCTTTCTTTTTCTTTTAATTGGTGTTGGAAATTTATTAGGGTCATTATTATTCCTTATGGTTTGCTTGTGGATTGATAAGAACTTGTTTGGCAATTATATATTAAATTTTCTGGGTTACTTGCATGTTCATATTATTATTTTCATTAGCTATTTATCATGCATGCTATGTGTTTGTGAAAACGCCCGTATGGCATTGTGCACTATTTTTGGATTTCTTTTAATCCACCACTCTATATGCCTGTTTTTCACAAACCCCTTTTTTATATTTTATTATTTAAATGTAATTGTCATTACAAAAAATTATCAGTTTGAAAGGCTTGGTAATCTAACTTGGACATTGAATGCTTGATCTATGCTACTCATGCCTTTGCCTGCATGCCAATAAACACCTAGCATTTAATTGTCCCCATATGCACTTGCAATATTTCCATTGATGATTTTCCACATGTTGTCATGACCATGTGTTAACATCATTCATCTTTTAATGTGCAGTGATTACCACTTTTTCCGCTCTCTTCCTTGCTCTAACCCTTGACATTTTAACATACTTTTTCTTTCTTTCTTTTAGAATGGCCACTAAGAAAGGCAAGGAGAAAGCTGCTCCTAAATCAACAGCAAGGAGAGGAACAAAACGAGCGTTAGTGGCAGAGCCATCTTCAACTGCAGTTAAACCCTCAACAAAAAGAATTAAGAGGATTATAAAGGTTGATGACAAAGAGAAAGCCTTCCCAGCAAAGGACACCGCGCGATTTGCCAATCGCTACTGTGAGCAGATGTTCACCATCCTGGCAGAAAGGAGGTACAACAACGAATACCTTCTTATCCTCCCAACCCATATCGCTAAATTTGTTGAGCCACAAATTGCAAAAAGACAATAGGGTTTCCTACAGAGACAGCCACGGCAGGTTAATCTTTCCTGGGTAGTCGAGTTCTACTCCAACTTCCACCTGCCGACCCTGCAGTCTATCTATGTCCGTCAAAAGCAAATCCCCATTACAGAAGAGGCCATTCAGCGTGCTTTAGATCTCCCCCCTACTCCAGAAGAACTTGACGCATTTCAAGAGGCCACACTCAAGCGCCAGATGTACCAATTTGACTGGGACGCTGTTCTCAGAGTTATCGCCCTACCTGGCAGCAGATGGATCTACGGATACCATCGTTCCCGTCCTAAGGGAATATTGGCTTCTGTACTTACCTTGGAGGCTCGCGTATGGGCACATATTATGTCCCATTACCTATTTTCGAGCACCCACGAGTCCTCCTTCACTGCAGACATGGCCGTTCTACTATGGTGCATCCTTACAGACTAGCCTCTGAACCTACCAAGACACATCCGGAGTGCTATGGGACACGTACAAATTGCGGGCAACTTACCTTTTCCCACCCTGGTCTCAGCTCTTGTCTCAGCAGCCGGAGTCTCCTATAGAGCTGGGGACACCAAAGCGATGCTTCCACGGGATGATCAGTACATCCCTAATGGGAAATATATCAGACCTCCAGCAACCACTATAAGCCAGCCTACTGAACCGGCTGAAGACATTCCTCCTTCAACACCACAAGCCCCTACAACCAATCAACTGCTCCATCAGATACTTGAAAGGTTGGATCGGTTGGAACACAAAGCAAAGCTAAGAGAGCGCCGTAACAAGTGCCGATTCACATACCTCAAGGAGCTACATAAAGGAAAATACAGAGACTCAGACACCCCGGACTCCACTTCCTTTACCAGCACAGGGAGCCATGACGGTCCCGACTGTGGAGATACTGCTACCAGCCCACCTTTACTCCTGATAGATGGCACCGAGGTCAGTGCAAAGCCTTAAGTGTGGGGAGGTCGGTCAGTACCTGACTTCCGGAGGTAATTTCTCTTCCCTAACACCAATAAAATAGGATATTTAGTTAGTTTTTCTTTTGTAGAATAGGATAGATTGCATAGTAATAGATTAGTTGCATGCATGTTCTACTTGATTGAAAAGACAATAAGTTTCTTCTAAGACCCTATTTTTAGAACAAAATTTCACTAATTTTAATTAAAACTTTTGTGTTAAATTTGCTTGAAGTTATATTCGGAACATGATTTTTGAGCTAAAGAACACACAACCTGTGAGATTTGAGCCTTTATACGTGGTTACATTATTTAACCATAATTATTTTATTCTTGTGTGTTTACTTCTCTATGATTGTAATATATACTTTGTTTCATCCTATATGTCCAATGTTTAATATATTTATATGCTTGCATATGATTGAGGCCATTATTTGTTTAGCTCACTTATCCCAAATAAGCCGACCCTTTTAATTACCTTTGTTAGCCACTTTGAGCCTTTAAATCCCATTTGTTCTTTATTTTACCACATCACTAGCCTTAAGCGGAAAAATAATTATATATCCCAATTGAATCTTTGGTTAGTTTAAGATAGAATTGTGTGTTAATTAAGTATGGGAAAATTGTGGGAACAAGAGATAATAAGGGAATATGTCATGATGATATAATGGGAATTTGGGTACCTACTCATGTGAAACTATAGAAAATTAAAAATCTACGTGCATTGATAAACTATGTTAAAAAAAACCAAAAAAATATTCAATAATTAAATAAGGGGACAAAATTACCCCAATATCAAGTTAAGAATTCAAAGATCAATGCATGTATGATAAAATTAAAATAAAATTTGATATATGAGTAAGGAATGTGAAAAGAAAATTTTGGGTAGCTAAGTGTGAAATTTAAGCTATAATGAAAATATATGTGTTAGGTGAAAGCTTGGGCTAATTAAAGATTCAATTTATAAGCTTACTTAACCATATATGTACCCTTACCATACCTTGGCCCCATTACAACCTTGAAAAGACCTCATGATATTTGCATTGGTATATTAATTGTTGTTGATTGGTTAGGAGAAGAACAAAAATTAGAAAGCATGATTAAAGAAGGATAGAGTGATTACCCTATACACTAGAGAGATTAGAGCATACATACATCATCAGTGAGGGTTCAATGCTTAAGTTCTATGTTCCCTGCTTTCATGAGCCACCTTCTTGTATTTTTATCTATTTTTACTGAATAAGAATTGAATTAGTGGAATTTGATTTGTGATTGTCTTGAAGAGCTTATTTACTTTTGACCAAGTGGACAAGAATCATATAGTTGCATTCACATATATAGGTTGCATTGAATTGCATGAGTTTTACATGTTCCTACTCATTTATATTATCTCCTTCAACTAAGCATGAGGACTTGCTAATGACTAAGTGTGGGGAGGTTGATAAACCACTATTTCATGGTTTATATTGTGCTTAATTGTGCAGTTTTATCAAATCTTTAAACACTTATTCATAAGATAAGCATGCATTTATAATTCCTTCCTAAAAATACTTCATGGTTGAAAACTTGCTTCCTAGAGACTTTTAATTTTGTATTTTAATTCTCCTTTATTCCATTCGATGCCGTGATCTGTGTGTTAAGTGTTTCAGGCTTTATAGGGCATAAATGACTTGGAGATTAGAAAGGAAGCTTTCAATAATGGAAGGAACACAAGAAATTAAGGAGATGACCAGCGAGAAGTGACGCGAACGCATGGCTCACGCGACCGCGCGACATAGAGGAAATTGTAGTGACGCGGACGCATGGCTCACGCGACCGCACGGATTGGAAACTGCACACGTGACGCGAAAGCGTGGACGACGTGCACGCGTGGCAAGGCAAAACGCTGGATGACGCGAACGCCTGGATGACGCGATCGCGTGACGAGCGCGATCTGCAGAATCTACAGAATTCACTAGGGGCGATTTTGGGCCCTGTTTTGACCTGATTTTCGGCCCAGAAAAGCAGATTAGAGTCAGGGAACATGCAGAGACCAAGAGAACATTCATTCCGCATAATTTCAAGTTTTATATCTAATTTTACTCCTTTTCTAGGTTTTATCTCTACACATTGGTAGTTCTTAGGATTTCGTTTTAATTGCTTTTTGGATTGGGATATTGAGAAGAGTTATTACCTCCGCGAAGATTTCATTATTCTAGTTTGTTTTTCCTTACTTGTCTTTTACTCTTCCATGTCCTTAATTTACTCAGAATTACCATTGGATTATCTTTAGAAATTATTAATACAAGAACCATTTTTATTTTTAATTGATCTTTTGGATTATTATCTATCATGTCTTTCTTTATCTCTCTTTATTATTTTGTGAAGTTTACATTCATAATGAGCCAGTAGTTCCATAACTTGATGGGGAGTTGATTGAAAGGAGGACCTTGAGTTGGAATGCTCAAGAGAAAAATTGTAATTGGGTTTATTGTTGGATTGTCCTCCAGTCACTGACACTAACCCTTTCCAAGAGAGAGGATTGGAACTTGTGAATAGAAATAGCTTTCCAACTTGCTTGACTTTCCCCTACCTAGTAAGGGATAACTAAGTAGAACAACCTTCAATCATCAATTAATCTTGAAAGTACTCCAACAAGAATAGGGCTTCCAACTAATCTACTCCCGTTCAAGGTCTTTATTTAAAATTACATAAATTCCCTAATTTAATTTCCTATTTATCAACTCAAACCATTTTTGAAAACATCTGATTAATAAAATAGAACATCTTTCTGCAACTCGTTGGGAGACGACCTGGGACTCATACTCCGAGTATTTTAATTCTAATTTTGTGACAACCCTTCTAAATTGATAAACGGATTTTCGGTTGGTTAAGAACTGTACTCGCAACGTATCTCTTATAATAATTTCTTAACTCGCCAATTTCTGCCACATCAATTTTTGGTGCTGTTGCCGGGGAGTTGCAATAGAGTGCTAAGTTATTGATTGGATTTTATTTTTTTTGCATTTTTATTTTATTTTGCTACTATGAGCTGCATATTTCTTTCGTTAAATGACGCATTCACTTCCTGATCCAAGCTTGCCAGTATTTGATCCTGAGATTGAAAGAACTATCTCACGAATAAGGCAAGCTCGGCGTCAGTTAGTCCTCTCTGAGGGCGAATCTGAAACGTCACTTGAGGAAGAAACAAGCTCCCTTTCTATTGATTCGGTTAATTTACGTGTAGGTGACATGGAAGCACCTAGGAGAGTTACTATCCAGGGGGCTGGAGCCCCTGATTTCACAATGTAACCGTTTCAAGCGCATCACCCAGCAGTAGCTACAGACTTTGAAATAAAGACTGCACTGGTCAATTTGATGCCTAAGTTTCATGGCTTGCCTGCTCAAGAGCCTATCAAGCACCTTAGAGATTTTCAAGCAGCCTGTTCTACTGTCAGGCACGACGGTGCAGATGAAACTTCTATTCTGTTAAAAGCTTTCCCATTTTCTCTTGAGGGAAAGGCGAGATAGTGGTACTACACTCAACCCGCAGCAACTGTTTCTGACTGGGATACGCTCAGAAGAGAACTTTTAGAAAAATTCTTTCCAGCTGAAGTTACTGATAAACTGAGGAAAGACATTTCCATGATTGTTCAGGACGAGTCCGAGACTCTCTACGAATACTGGGAGCGCTTCAACAACCTTCTGGAAGCATGTCCCCACCATATGATTGACAAGATAGTGTTGCTCGGCTACGTCACACAGGGCATGAAGCCCCAAGATAAGACCACATTAGAAAGTGCTAGCAATGGGTCTATGAAAAAGTACAAGACCACTTATGAGGCATGGCAGTTGATCAGCGACTTGGCTGAGTCTACAAGGAATCACAGGCAGAAACAAGGCCGGTCAAAGGTTGTTGCAGAGGTATCTTCTAGCAAAAAAACTACTGCTCTGTCTCAGAGTATATGTGAAATGACCAACTTACTGGAGCTGATGCAGTTGAGTCAATAACAAGCACAGCAAAGCCAACAGCTAGTCCCACAGAGAGTGTGTGGGATTTGTGCTGATTACAGCCATTATACTGATGAATGTCCGCAGCTCCAGCAGGAAGACAACACTGTGGCAGCCACTCATAACTTCTTTGATCGCCCCAACCAAGGTGGCAGTTACAGCCATGGATGGCAGGACAATTCTAACTAGAATTGGAGAGACAATTCTAACCAGAATTGGAGGGACAACAATAACAGAGGAGGCAGAGACAAACAAGGATATCAGAGGTGGAATAATAACAACAACAGGCAGCAAAACCAGAACCAGCCTTACAAAGCACCTCACCTGAGGCAGTCCCAAGGACCACAACACAACCAACAACAAGTTCAGTAGATCACTCAATCTAATTCCTCTCCGAGTGACGATGCTCTTCAATCCATTGCACAAGGACAAAGGAACATGGAAAGTTCACTTAATGGCCTAGCATCCGCTATACAAGCTCTCATCTCTCAGCTGGCACCACCCTATACTTTAAACACTCAACAGGCAAGCTCCAGTAGAATTCCTTCTCAACCATTGCCCAATCCAAAGGGTGGCATCAATGCCATCACCCTAAGGTCCGGAACTACACTGCCAGAGAGGAAGCAGGAGGAGCCAGTCCCATCAGAACACGCCTCAGCTGAAGAGGTAGTGGAAATAGAAGATGTTGAGGAAGAAGAGGACACACAGGACATGGCTGCAGAAAAAGAAGCTCAATCACAGGAAGAAGCACCAAAGGGCACAGACACTGCAGAAAATGCCATTCCTATTACATCCCCACAACTTACAAGGAAGCCCAGGAAGCAGTTGGAACCTGATCCCAAAATGATAGAAATATTCAAAAAGGTTGAGGTAACTGTTCCCCTTTCTGATGTTATTCAGCAGGTACCTAAATACGCAAAGTTTCTAAAAGGTTTATGTATACATAAAGACAAAATTAATGAATTAGAAACTATTCCTTTAGGTGGTTCTATATCTGCTTTAATGGGCGGTATACCTGAAAAGTGTAGTGATCCAGGTCGATGTATGGTTAATTGTACTATTGGTGGTGTGGTATTTTCTGACTGCATGTGTGATCTAGGAGCCTGTGTTAGTATAATGCCTTTGTCTATATATGATATTTTGAGGCTCCCTCCCTTAAAAAGGTCGGCAGCTCATTTTGTGTTAGCAGATAAAAGCATTATTACAGTGGTTGGAGTTGCTGAAGATGTATTAGTGGGAATTAAGGGGCTCACATTTCCCATTGACTTTTATATCCTGGAGATGCCCCAAAATGACTTAGAGAAGCCATCATCAATCCTACTCGGAAGACCATTCCTGAAAACCTCGAAGTTCAAATTGGATGCTTTTTCAGGAACATACTCTTTTGAAATGGACGGCCGAGTAGTAAGCTTCAATCTGAATAGAGTTATGAAGCACTCTCCAAAAGATCATTCTATCCTCTAGTGTGACATCATAGATGAAACCGTGGCTGAAGTTCACTAGGAGGAGTTCGAAGAGAAGTACATAGGACAAGGTCCAAGTGTGGGGACACTCCTGGAGGACAATGAGGGCACTTTACCAGCCCAGATAATCCAGAGCCTGACCATGAGTAGAAATTAGAATTAAAGCCCCTCCCTCCACACTTCAAGTATGCTTCCCTTGAGGACAAGCAAAAGTTTCCAGTTATTATTGCAAGGGAACTTTCTTCCCAACAAGAAGAACAGCTACTCAGTCTGCTGAGAAAACACAAAAGAGCCATTGGATGGAGCTTGGTTGACATAGAAGGCATCAACCCTCAAGTTTGTGAGCACAGAATATTTTTAGAAGAGGAATGATAAACCACTATTTTATGGTTTATATTGTGTTTAATTGTGTGGTTTTATCATGATCCTTACCCACTTATTCATTAAAATAGCATGCATTTATATTTCCATCCTGAAATTATTACATGATTGACAACTGCTTCCTAGAGACTTTTAATTATGCATTTTAATTATCCTTTATTCCATTCGATGCTGTGATCTGTGTGTTAAGCGTTTCAGGCTTTATAGGGCATGAATGAGTTAGAGATTGGAAAGGAAGCTAGCAAAAATGGAAGGAACACAAGAAATTGAAGAGATAACCAGCGAGAAGTGACACGGCCGCATGGCTCACGCGACCGCGCAGAAGAGGAGAAATCATAGTGACGCGGCCACATGGCTCACGCGATCGCGCGGAATGGAAAAGCACAAGCGACGCGGAGGCATGGACGACGCGAACGCGTGGCAGGAAAAAATGCGAATGACGCGTCCGCATGGATGACGAGATCGCGTGACATGCGCTATCTGCATAATCTGCAGAATTCGCTGGGGGCGATTTTAGACCCTATCTTGACCCAGTTTTCGGCCTAGAACACCAGACTAGAGCCAGAGAACATGGAGAAACCAACTACAACATTCATTCTACACAGTTTTAGTTGAGATCTAGTTTTTACTCCTCCCCTAGGTTTTCTCTCTGCACATTCATAGATCTTAGGATTTTAACTTTCTCTTGCTTTTGCATTGGGATATTGAGAAGAGTTATTACCTCATCAAGACTTCGTCATTCTAGTTTTTTTTTTAGTCAATCAAATAAAAGTGATCTTTGTATTAAATAATCCTAAAAATATTCCAATGGGAAAATTAAACAAAGCAAAGGACATGGAAGAGTAAAGCCAAGTAAAGAAAACGAACTAGAATGACGAAGTCTTGATGAGGTAATAACTCTTCTCAATATCCCAATGCAAAAGCAAGAGAAAGTTAAAATCCTAAGAACTATGAATGTGCCGAGAGAAAACCTAGGGGAGGAGTAAAAACTAGATCTCAACTAAAACTGTGTAGAATAAATGTTGTAGTTGGTTTCTGCATGTTCTCTGGCTCTAGTGTGCTGTTCTGGGCCAAAAACTAGGTCAAGATAGGGTCCAAAATCGCCCCCAGCGAATTCTGCAGATTATGCAGATCAAGCATGCCACGCAATCGCGTCATCCATGTGGACGCGTCATTCGCATTTTTTTCCTGCCATGCGTTCGCGTCGTCCACGCCTCCGCGTCGCTTGTGCTTTTCCCGCGCGGTCGTGTGAACCATGCAGCCGCGTCACTTCTCGCTGGTTGTCTCCTCAATTTCTTGTGTTCCTTCCATTTTTGCTAGCTTCCTTTTCAATCTCTAACTCATTCATGCCCTATAAAGCCTAAAACGCTTAACACACAGATCACGGCATCGAATGGAATAAAGGAGAATTAAAATGCATAATTAAAAGTCTCTAGGAAGCAGTTTTCAATCATGTAATAATTTCAGGTAGGAAATATAAATGCATGCTATTTTAATGAATAAGTGGGTAAGGATCATGATAAAACCACACAATTAAACGCAATATAAACCATAAAATAGTGGTTTATCAACCTCCCCACACTTAAACATTAGCATGTCCTCATGCTTAATTGAAGGAGATAAAATAAATAAGTATGAACATGTAGAAACTCCTGCAATGCAATGCAATCCTATATATATATGCATGCAACTATATGATTCTTGCCTACTTGATTAAAAGTAAATAAGCTCTTCAAAATAATTACAAATCAAATTCCACTAATTCTATCATTATACAGTAAGATAGATAAAAGTGCAAGAAGATAGCTCATGAAAGTAGGGAACATGGAAATTCAAGCATTGAACCCTCACTGATGATGTATGTACGCTCTAATCTCTCTGGTGTATAGGGTAATCATTCTATCCTTCTCTAATCATGCTCTCTAACTTTTGTTCTTCTCCTAACCAATCAACAACAGTTAATATACCAATGCAAACATCATGAGGTCTTTTCAAGGTTGTAATGGGGCCAAGGTAGGGGTAGGGATACATATATGGTTAAGTGAGCTTATAAATTGAATCTTTAATTAACCCAAGCTATAACCCAATGGTGCACGAATTGTAAATCACACTTTTTACAACTCGTACCACTAACCAGCAAGTGCACTGGGTTGTCCAAGTAATACCTTACGTGAGTAAGGGTCGATCCCACGGAGATTGTTGGCTTGAAGCAAGCTATGGTTATCTTGTAACTCTTAGTTAGGAAGACAATAAAACAATTCACTTATCAAATCTGATTACAAGGAATAACAGAGCATGAAATAAATACTTGTTATGCAGTAATGGAGAATGTGTTGGAGTTTTGGAGATGCTTTGTCTTCTGCCTTCTTGTTCGCGCACGCACGTTCCTCTGCCTTCTTGTTCGCGCACGCACGTTCCTCCTATGGCAAGCTGTGTGTTGGTGGATCACCGTTGTCAATGGCTACCATCCATCCTTCCAGTGAAAAGGGTCCAGGTGCGCTGTCACCGCACGGCTAATCATCTGCAGGTTCTCAATCGTACCGGAATAGGATTTACTATCCTTTTGCGTCTGTCACTACGCCCAGTACTCACGAGTTTGAAGCACGTCACAGTTATTCAATCCCAGAGTCCTACTCAGAATACCACAGACAAGGTTTAGACTTTCCGGACTCTCATGAATGCCGCCATCAATCTAGCTTATACCACGAAGATTCTGATTAAGAGATCCAAGAGATATTCATTCATTCTACGATGATTCTGATTAAGAGATCCAAGAGATATTCATTCATTCTACGGTGGAACGGAAGTGGTTGTCAGGCACGCGTTCGTGGGGGAATGATGATGATTGTCACGTTCATCACATTCATGTTGAAGTGCGAATGAATATCTTAGATAGGAACACGCATGTTTGAATAGAAAACAGAAATACGTGCATTAATTCATCGAGACACAGCAGAGCTCCTCACCCCCAACAATGGAGTTTAGAGACTCATGCATCAAAGAGTACAACGTTCAGATCTAAAATGTCATCCGATACAAAATAAATCTCTAAAAGTTGTTTAAATACTAAACTAGTAACCTAGGTTTACAGAAAATGAGTAAACTATGATAGATGGTGCAGAAATCTACTTCTGGGGCCCACTTGATGTGTGCTAGGGCTGAGACCAAAGCTTCTCACGTGCATAGGGCTGTTTTAGGCGTTCAACGCCAGCTTTGGATCCTTTTCTGGCGTTGAACTCCAACTTGCAACTTGTTTCTGGCACTGGACGCCAGAATTGGGCAGCGCCAGAATTGGGCAGAGAGCTGGCGTTGAACGCCAGTTTACGTCATCTATCCTTGAGCAAAGTATGGACTATTATATATTGCTGGAAAGCCCTGGATGTCTACTTTCCAATGCAATTAGAAGCGCGCCCATTTGGAGTTCTGTAGCTCCAAAAAATCCACTTTGAGTGCATGGAGGTCAGAATCCAACAGCATCAGCAGTCCTTTTTCAGCCTGATTCAGATTTTTGCTCAGCTCCCTCAATTTCAGCCAGAAAATACCTGAAATTACAGAAAAACACACAAACTCATAGTAAAGTCCAGAAATATGAATTTTGCCTAGAAACTAATAAAAACATCCCTAAAAGTAACTAGTTCCTACTAAAAACATACTAAAAACAATGCCAAAAAGCGTATAAATTATCCGCTCATCACCCAACCTATATATATTTAGTGTAACCTTAGAATTCATACCTAGCTACCCAGAATTCCCTTTTACATTCCATACTCATGTATCAACTTTTTATTTTAATTTTATCATATGTGCATTGATCTTTGAATTCTTAATTCAGCATTGGGGTGATTTTGTCCCCTTATTTATTTATTGATTTTTTTATAGACATAAAAATAAACATAGCATATCAATGCACATAGATTTTTAATTCTTATAGTTTCACATGAGTAGGTATCTAAATTTCCATTGTATTATCATGACACATTCCCTTAATAACTTTTGTTCCCACAATTTCCCATATTTAACTGGCACACACAATTCTATCTTAAGCTAACCAAAGATTCAATTTGGGATATACAATTATTTTTCCGCTTAAGGCTAGTAATGTGATGAAATATAGAATCATTGGGATTTAAAGGCTCAAAGTGGTTAACAAAGGTAATTGAAAAGGGTAGGCTTAATTTGGATAAGTGAGTTTAAACAAAAAATGGCCTCAATCATATGCAAGCATACAAATATAATAAATATTGGACATATAGGATGAAACAAAATATAGATTACAATCATAGAGAAGTAAACACACAAGAATAAAATATTTATGGTTAAATAATGTAACCATGCATAAAGGCTCAAATCTTCACAGGTTGTGTGTTCTTTAGCTCAAAAATCATGTTCCAAATACAACTTCAAGCAGATTTATCATAAAAAAATTTTTAAAAAGTTAGTGAAATTTTGTTCCAAAGATAGAGTCTTAGAAGAAACTTATTGTCTTTATAATCAAGTAGAACATGCATGCAACTAACCTATTACTATGCAATTTATCCTATTCTATAAAAGAAAGAAAATCTAACTAAGATATCCTAATTTATTGGTGCTAGGGAAGAGAAATTACCTCCGGAAGTCAGGTACTGACCGACCTCCCCACACTTAAGGCTTTGCACTGTCCTCGGTGCCATCTGTCAGGAACAGGGGTGGGCTGGTAGAAGTATCTCCACAGTCGGGACCATCTTAGCTCCCTGTGCTGGTAAAGGAAGTGGAATCCAGGGTGTCTGAGTCCTTGAAATGTCCCTTGAGTAGCTCCTTGAGGTGTTTAAATCGGCGCTTGGTGCATGAAATTGTGATCTCCAGGTTCGAACAAATCCTGGTAATGGCTCCAAAGCTTGGTGCTCTGATCTTAATTCATAATTGTCACAACTTCGATACAACTAACCAGCAAGTGCACTGGGTCGTCCAAGTAATACCTTACGTGAGTAAGGGTCGAATCCCACGGAGATTGTTGGTATGAAGCAAGCTATGGTCACCTTGTAAATCTTAGTCAGGCGGATATAAAGTGATAATGTTGTTTTCGAATATTATATAATAAAATAGGGATAGAGATACTTATGTAAATCATTGGTAGGAATTTCAGATAAGCGAATGGAGATGCTTTTCGTTCCTCTGAACCTCTGCTTTCCTGCTATCTTCATCCAGTCAGTCTTACTCCTTTCCATGGCTGGCTTTATGCAAGGGCATCACCGTTGTTAGTGGCTACATCCCCTCCTCTCAGTGAATAATATACTCACGCACCCTGTCACGGCACGGCTATTCATCTGTCGGTTCTCGATCATGCTGGAATAGGATTCACCCTCCTTTTGCGTCTGTCACTAACGCCCAGCACTCGCGAGTTTGAAGCTCGTCACAGTCATTCAATCATTGAATCCTACTCAGAATACCACAGACAAGGTTTAGACCTTCCGGATTCTCTTGAATGCCGCCATCATTCTAGCTTACGCCACGAAGATTCTGGTTAGGAGATCTAGGAGATACTCATTCTAGCTTAATTCATGTAGAACAGAAGTGTTTGTCAGGCACGCGTTCATAAGGGAGAATGGTGATGAGCGTCACACATAATCATCACCTTCATCACGTTCTTGGGTGCGAATGGATATCTTAGAAGCGAAATAAGAAGAATTGAATAGAAAATAGTAGTACTTTGCATTAATCTTTGAGGAACAGCAGAGCTCCACACCTTAATCTATGGAGTGCAGAAACTCTACCGTTGAAAATACATAAGTGAAAGGTCCAGGCATGGCCGAGATGGCCAGCCCCCTAAACGAGATCACAGGATCAAAATACAATCCAGGATGCCTACTACAATAGTAAGAGGTCCTATTTATAATAAACTAGCTACTAGGGTTTACATGAGTAAGTATTTGATGTATAAATCCACTTCCGGGGCCCACTTGGTGTGTGTTTGGGCTGAGCTTAAGTGTTGCACGTGCAGAGGCCAATTGTGGAGTTGAACGCCAGTTTTTGTGCCAGTTTGGGCGTTCAACTCTGGTTTTGGATCCTTTTCTGGCGCTGGACGCCAGATTTGGGTAGAAAGCTGGCGTTGAACGCCAGTTTACGTCGTCAATTCTTGGCCAAAGTATGGACTATTATATATTGCCGGAAAGCCCTGGATGTCGTCTTTCCAATGCAATTGGAAGCGCGCCATTTCGAGTTCTGTAGCTCCAGAAAATCCACTTTGAGTGCAGGGAGGTCAGAATCCAACAGCATCAGCAGTCCTTTTTCAACCTCTGAATCTGATTTCTGCTCAAGTCCCTCAATTTCAGCCAGAAAATACCTGAAATCACAGAAAAACACACAAACCCATAGTAAAGTCCAAAAATGTGAATTTAACATAAAAACTTATGAAAACATCCCTAAAAGTAACTAGATCCTACTAAAAACATACTAAAAACAATGCCAAAAAGCGTATAAATTATCCGCTCATCACAACACCAAACTTAAATTGTTGCTTGTCCCCAAGCAACTGAAAATCAAATAGGATAAAAAGAAGAGAATATACTATAAATTCCAAACTATCAATGAAACAGAGCTTCAATCATATGAGCGGGACTTATAGCTTTTTGCCTCTTGAATAGTTTTGGCATCTCACTTTACCCATTGAAGTTTAGAATGATTGGCATCTATAGGAACTTCAGATTTCGAATAGTGTTATTGACTCTCCTAGTTCAGTATGATAATTCTTGAACACAGCTTCTTTATGAGTCTTGGCCGTGGCCCTAAGCACTTTGTTTTCCAGTATTACCACCGGATACATAAATGCCACAGACACATAATTGGGTGAACCTTTTCAGATTGTGACTCAGCTTTGCTAAAGTCCCCAATTAGAGGTGTCCAGGGTTCTTAAGCACACTCTTCTTTTGCTTTGGACCTTGACTTTAACCGCTCAGTTTCAAGTTTTCACTTGACACCTACACGCCACAAGCACATGGTTAGGGACAGCTTGGTTTAGCCGCTTAGACCAGGATTTTATTCCTTTAGGCCCTCCTATCCACTGATGCTCAAAGCCTTGGGATCCTTTTTATTTGCCCTTGCCTTTTGGTTTTAAGGGTTATTAGCTTTTTCTGCTTGCTTTTTCTTTTTCTTTCTATTTTTTTTCTATTTTTTTTTCGCCTCTATTTTTTTTTCTTTTTCTCTTTTTTTTTTCTGCAAGCTTTGTTCTTTGCTGCTTTTTCTTGCTTCAAGAATCATTTTTATGATTTTTCAGATTATCGAATAACATGTCTCCTAGTCATCATTCTTTCAAGAGCCAACATATTTAACATTCTTAAACAACAACTTCAAAAGACATATGCACTGTTCAAGCATACATTCAGAAAACAAGAAGCATTGTCACCACATCAATATAATTAAACTAAGTTCAAGGATAAATTCGAAACTCATGTACTTCTTGTTCTTTTGAATTAAAACATTTTTCATTTAAGAGAGGTGATGGATTCATAGGACATTCATAACTTTAAGACAAAGTTACTAACTACTAATGATCATGTAATGAAGACACAAACATAAATATGCACATAACATAGAAAACGAAAAACAGAAGAAATAAGAACAAGGAATGAATCCACCTTAGTGATGGTGGCGTTTCCTTCTTGAGGAACCAATGATGTCCTTGAGCTCTTCTATGTCTCTTCCTTGTCTTTATTGCTCCTCCTTCATTGCTTTTAGATCTTCTTTGATTTCATGAAGGATGATGGAGTGCTCTTGATGTTCCACCCTTAGTTGCTTCCAATAATTGTGTGGAAGAAAATGTATCCCTTGAGGTGTCTCAGGGATCTCTTGATTTACAGTCAAATGTTCTACCACTGAGCTATAGACCCTTGATGGAAGCTTTTGTCTTCCCTTTCCTCTTTCTAGAGGTTTCTCTGGCCTTAGGTGCCATCAATGGTTATGGAAAAAAACAAAAAAAGCTATGCTTTTACCACACCAAACTTAGAATGTTGCTCGCCCTCGAGCAAAAGAAGAAAGAATAGAAGAAGAAGAAGAAGATATGGAAGAGATGGATGGGAGTGTGTATTCGGCCATATGGGTGGGATTGGGTGGGAGAGAGATGTTGAATTTTTGAAGGTAGTGGGTGTATGGATGTGAGTGGTAAATGGAAAATAGAAGGGATGATCAAGAATGGAAAGAGAGATGATGAGGTAGGTGGGGATCCTGTGGGGTTCACAGATCCTGAGGTGTCAAGGCATTTACATCCCTGCACCAATTTAGGCATGTAAAATGCCCTTGCACACAACTCTGGGCGTTCAGCGCCAGGTTGGTGCCCATTTTGGGCGTTCAATGCCCATTTGCTGCCATTTCTGGCGTTGAACGCCAGAACCATGCTTGTTCTGGGTGTTCAGTGCCAGGATGCTCCCATTCTGGGAGTTCAGCGCCAGAACTATGCTCTGTTCTGGCGTTTGAACGCCAGACAAATGTTCCTCCAGGGTGTGATTTTTCTTCTATTGTTTTTGATTCCGTTTTTGATTTTTTTGTTTATTTTGTGACTCCACATGATCATGAACCTAAGAAAACATGAAAAGCAATAAAAATAAGAATTAGATAAACATTGGGTTGCCTCCCAACAAGCGCTTCTTTAATGTCAATAGCTTGACAGTGGGCTCTCATGGAGCCTCACAGATGTGCAGAGCTTTGTTGAGACTCTCCAACACCAAACTTAGAGTTTGGATATGGGAGTTCAACACCAAACTTAGAGTTTGGTTGTGGCTTCCCAACACCAAACTTAGAGTTTGACTGTGGGGGCTCTGGTTGACTATGCTTTGAGAGAAGCTTTTCAAGCTTCCTCTCCATGGTTGCAGAGGGAGATCCTTGAGTTTTGAATACAAGGGAGTTCTCATTCCATTGAAGGACTATTTCACCTCTGTCAACATCAATCACAGCTCTTGCTGTGGCCAGGAAAGGTCTTCCTAGGATGATGGATTCATCCTCTTCCTTTCCAGTATCCAGGACTATGAAATCAGTAGGTATGTAAAGGCCCTCAACCTTTACTAATACATCTTCTACTTGTCCATAAGCCTGTCTTCTTGAGCTGTCTGCCATCTCTAGTGAGATTTTAGCAGCTTGTACCCCATAGATTCCCAGTTTCTCTATTACAGAGAGGGGCATGAGGTTTATTCCTGAACCAAGGTCACACAGAGCCTTAAAGATCATGGTGCCTATGGTACAGGGTATTATGAACTTTCCAGGATCCTGTCTCTTCTGAGGCAATGTCAGTTGATCCAGATCACTTAGTTCATTGATGAACAAGGGAGGTTCAACTTCCCAAGCATCAATGCCAAACAATTTGGCGTTCAGCTTCATGATTGCACCAAGAAACTTGGTAGTTTGCTCTTCAGTGACATCCTCATTCTCTTCAGAAGAGGAATACTCATCAGAGCTCATGAAGGGCATAAGGGGGTTCAATGGAATCTCTATGGTCTCTAGATGAGCCTCAGAGTCCTTTGGTTCCCCAGAGGGAAGCTCCTTATTGATCACTGGACGTCCCTGGAGGTCTTCCTCCTTGGGATTCACGTCCTCTCCTCTCCTCAGAGGTTCGGCCATGGCGCTTATGTCAATGGCCTTACACTCTCCTTTTGGGTTCTCTTCTGTATTGCTTGGGAGAGTACTAGGAGGGATTTCAGTGATCCTTTTACTCAGCTGGCCCACTTGTGCTTCCAGATTTCTAATGGAAGACCTTGTTTCATTCATGAAACTTACAATGGCCTTAGATAGATCAGAGACTAGATTTGCTAAATTAGAAGCATTTTGTTCAGAGTTCTCTGTCTGTTACTGAGTTGATGATGGAAAAGGCTTGCTATTGCTAAACCTGTTTCTTCCACCATTATTAAAGCCTTGTTGGGGCTTTTGATCCTTCCATGAGAAATTTGGATGATTTCTCCATGTTGAGTTATAGGTGTTTCCATAAGGTTCACCTAAGTAATTTACCTCTGCTATTGCAGGGTGCTCAGGATCATAAGCTTCTTCTTCAGGAGAAGCCTCTTGAGTACTGTTGGATGCAGCTTGCATTCCATGCAGACTCTGAGAGATCATATTGACTTGCTGAGTCAATATTTTATTCTGAGCCAATATGGCATTCAGAGTATCAACTTCAAGAACTCCCTTCTTCATAGGCGTCCCATTACTCACAGGATTCCTTTCAGAAGTGTACATGAACTGGTTATTAGCAACCATGTCAATGAGTTCTTGAGCTTCTGCAGGCGTTTTCTTTAGGTGAATGGATCCACCTGCAGAGGTATCCAATGACATCTTTGATAGCTCAGATAAACCATCATAGAATATATCCAGGATGGTCCATTCTGAAAGCATGTCAGAAGGACACTTTTTGGTCAACTGTTTGTATCTTTCCCAAGCTTCATAGAGGGATTCACCTTCTTTCTGTCTGACGGTTTGAACATCAGCTCTAAGCTTGCTCAGCTTTTGAGGAGGAAAGTACTTGGCTAAGAAAGCCGTGACCAGCTTATCCCAAGAGTTCAGGCTGTCTTTGGGTTGAGAATCCAACCATAATCTAGCTCTGTCTCTTACAGCAAAAGGGAAAAGCATGAGCCTGTAGACTTCAGGATCTACTCCATTAGTCTTAACAGTATGACATATCTGCAAGAATTCAGTTAAGAACTGAAAAGGATCTTCAGATGGAAGTCCATGAAACTTGCAGTTCTGCTGTATCGGAGAAACTAATTGAGGTTTCAGCTCAAAGTTGTTTGCTCCAATGGCAGGAATGGAGATGCTTCTTCCATGTAAATTGGAATTAGGTGTAGTAAAGTCACCAAGCATCTTCCTTACATTATTATTATTTTTGGCTGCCATCTCCTCTGCCTGTTCGAAAATTTCTGAAAGGTTATCTCTGGATTGTTGTATTTTAGCTTCTCTTAATTTTCTCTTCAGAGTCCTTTCAGGTTCTGGATCTGCTTCCACAAGAATGTTCTTATCCTTGCTCCTGCTTATATGACAAAGAAGAAGGCACAGAATAATAATAATAATAATAGAGATCCTTTATACCACAATATAGGGATCCCTTTGTGAGTGGAAGAAAAGAGGGGGAGACAAAGAATGTGATGTAAAGGAGGAAACGCAACTGTACGGATGGAAGATATGTGAGATGAGATGTTAGGATATGAATGGATAAATAGAATAGGATGGGGAAGGGATAATTTTCGAAAATTATTTTGAAAAAGAGTTAGTGATTTTTGAAAAATGGTTTTTGAAAAATGTTAGAAATTTTCGAAAAATTTTTTAAATTTAAAAATAAAAATAATTAGTTAATAAAAAAAGAAATTTTTGAAAAAGAGGGGAGATATTTTTGAAAATTAGAGAGAGAGAGTTAGTTAGGTAGTTTTGAAAAAGTTAAGAAACAAACAAAAAGTTAGTTAGTTAGTTGAAACAAATTTTGAAAAGATAAGAAGTTAGGAGGTTAGAAAAGATATTTTGAAAAGATATTTTTGAAAAAGATAAGATAAGAAGATATTTTAGAAACTAATTTTGAAAAAGATTTGATTTTTTTAAAATCACAATTAATGACTTGATTCATAAGAAATCACAAGATATGATTCTAGAACTTAAAGTTTGAATCTTTCTTAATAAGCAAGTAACAAACTTCAAATTTTTTTGAATCAAAACATTAATTGTTTATGTCATTTTCGAAAATTTGATATAAAAATAAGAAAAAGATTTTTGAAAAATATTTTTGGAATTTTCGAAAATAACTAAGAATTTTGAAAAATATTTGATTTTTGAAAAAGATTTTGAAAAAGATAAGATTTTCAAATTGAAAATTTGATTTGACTCATAAGAAACAACTTGATTTTTTTAAAAGTTTTTGAAAAAGTCAACTCAATTTTCGAATTTGATGAGAGAAAAAGGGAAAGATATTTTTTTGATTTTTGAAATTTTTATGAAAAAACATGAAAAATATGCAATGCATGAAATTTTTAGATCAAAACAATGAATGCATGCATGAATGATATGAATGTCAAGATGAACACCAAGAACACTATGAAGATCATGATGAACATCAAGAACATATTTTTGAAAAATTTTTAATGCAAAGAAAACATGCAAGACACCAAACTTAGAATTCTTTAATGCTTACGCACTAAGAATTCAAGAATGCATATGATAAACATGAAAAGACACAAAACAAAAAATCATCAAGATCAAACAAGACTTACCAAGAACAACTTGAAGATCATGAAGAACACTATGAATGCTTGAATTTTCGAAAAATGCAAGATGCACATGCAAATGACACCAAACTTATGATATGACTCAAGACTCAAACAAGAAACAGAAAATATTTTTGATTTTTTATGATTTTCTAAATTTTTTTATGGATTTTTTTCGAAAATTATATGAAAAAGAAAAATAAGGATTCCAAAATTTTTAATATGAATTCCAGGAATCTTGCATTCTTAGTCTAAAGCTTCAGTCCAGGAATTAGACATGGCTCACTAGCAAGCCAAGCTTTCAATGAAAGCTCCGGTCCAAAACACTAGACATGGCCAATGGCCAGCCAAGCTTTAGCATGTAATTCAGATATGACATGCCTGACATACTCATTCCCAAAGGAATAGACATGGCTTTACAGCCAGCCAAGCTTCACATGCTTCATGAAACACTAGAATTCATTCTTAAAAATTTTGAATAAATTTTTTTTTTTGAAAACATTTTTAAATTTTTTTTTTTCGAAAAAAGATGAGAGAATTTTTGAAAGATTTTTGAAAAATTTTTGAAAAGAAAACAAAAAGAAAATTACCTAATCTGAGCAACAAGATGAACCGTTAGTTGTCCAAACTCAAACAATCCCCGGCAACGGCGCCAAAAACTTGGTGCACGAAATTGTGATCTCCAGGTTCGAACAAATCCTGGTAATGGCTCCAAAGCTTGGTGCTCTGATCTTAATTCATAATTGTCACAACTTCGATACAACTAACCAGCAAGTGCACTGGGTCGTCCAAGTAATACCTTACGTGAGTAAGGGTCGAATCCCACGGAGATTGTTGGTATGAAGCAAGCTATGGTCACCTTGTAAATCTCAGTCAGGCGGATATAAAGTGATAATGTTGTTTTCGAATATTATATAATAAAATAGGGATAGAGATACTTATGTAAATCATTGGTAGGAATTTCAGATAAGCGAATGGAGATGCTTTTCGTTCCTCTGAACCTCTGCTTTCCTGCTATCTTCATCCAGTCAGTCTTACTCCTTTCCATGGCTGGCTTTATGCAAGGGCATCACCGTTGTCAGTGGCTACATCCCCTCCTCTCAGTGAATAATATGCTCACGCACCCTGTCACGGCACGGCTATTCATCTGTCGGTTCTCGATCATGCTGGAATAGGATTCACCCTCCTTTTGCGTCTGTCACTAACGCCCAGCACTCGCGAGTTTGAAGCTCGTCACAGTCATTCAATCATTGAATCCTACTCAGAATACCACAGACAAGGTTTAGACCTTCCGGATTCTCTTGAATGCCGCCATCATTCTAGCTTACACCACGAAGATTCTGGTTAGGAGATCTAAGAGATACTCATTCTAGCTTAATTCATGTAGAACAGAAGTGTTTGTCAGGCACGCGTTCATAGGGGAGAATGGTGATGAGCGTCACACATAATCATCACCTTCATCACGTTCTTGGGTGCGAATGGATATCTTAGAAGCGAAATAAGAAGAATTGAATAGAAAATAGTAGTACTTTGCATTAATCTTTGAGGAACAGCAGAGCTCCACACCTTAATCTATGGAGTGCAGAAACTCTACCGTTGAAAATACATAAGTGAAAGGTCCAGGCATGGCCGAGATGGCCAGCCCCCTAAACGAGATCACAGGATCAAAATACAATCCAGGATGCCTACTACAATAGTAAGAGGTCCTATTTATAATAAACTAGCTACTAGGGTTTACATGAGTAAGTATTTGATGTATAAATCTACTTCCGGGGCCCACTTGGTGTGTGTTTGGGCTGAGCTTAAGTGTTGCACGTGCAGAGGCCAATTGTGGAGTTGAACGCCAGTTTTTGTGCCAGTTTGGGCGTTCAACTCTGGTTTTGGATCCTTTTCTGGCGCTGGACGCCAGATTTGGGTAGAAAGCTGGCGTTGAACGCCAGTTTACGTCGTCAATTCTTGGCCAAAGTATGGACTATTATATATTGCTGGAAAGCCCTGGATGTCTACTTTTCAACGCAATTGGAAGCGCGCCATTTCGAGTTTTGTAGCTCCAGAAAATCCACATTGAGTGCAGGGAGGTCAGAATCCAACAGCATCAGTAGTCCTTTTTCAACCTCTGAATCTGATTTCTGCTCAAGTCCCTCAATTTCAGCCAGAAAATACCTGAAATCACAGAAAAACACACAAACTCATAGTAAAGTCCAGAAATGTGAATTTAACATAAAAACTTATGAAAACATCCCTAAAAGTAACTAGATCCTACTAAAAACATACTAAAAACAATGCCAAAAAGCGTATAAATTATCCGCTCATCAGCGCTCATTACGGCGCTCTCTTAACGTCGCTTTCTGTTCTTGCCGATCCAACCTTTCGATTATCTACTGGAACAGTGCGCTGTTGTAGGTGCTAGTGGTGTTGAAGAAGGAGTATCTTCAACCGGTGCAGTAGGAAGGCTTGTAGTGGATGCTGGAGGTCTGAGGTATTTCCCGTTAGGGACATACTGATCATCCCGTGGAAGAATGGCTTTGGTGTCCCCAGCTCTGTAGGAGACTCCAGCTGCTGAGACAAGATCTGAGATCAAGGTGGGAAAAGGTAAGTTGCCCGCGATTTGTACGTGTCCCATGGCATTTCGGATATGTCTTGGTAGATTCAGAGGCTGGTCTGTAAGGATGCACCATACTAGAATGGCCATGTCTGTAGTGAAGGAGGACTCATGAGTACTCGGAAAGACGTAATGGGACATGATCTGTGCCCATACGCAAGCCTCCAAGGTAAGTGTTGAAGCCGATATTCCCTTAGGGTGGGTACGATGGTATCCGTAGATGCAACGGCTGCCAGGTAGTGCGATAACTCTGAGAACAGCTTCCCAGTCAAATTGGTACATCTGGCGCTTGAGTGTGGCTTCTTGAAAGGCGTCCAATCCTTCTGGAATAGGGGGAAGACCTAAATTTTTTTGAATGGCCTCTTCTGTAATGGGGACTTACTTAGACAGACTACAGGGTAGGCAGGTAGAAGTTAGAGTAGAACTCGACTACCCAAGAAAGATTGACCTGCCTTGGTTGTCTCTGTAGGAAACCCCAATGTCTTCGTTCAATTTGCAGCTCAACAAAAGTAGCAATATTGGGTGGGAGGATAAGAAGGTGTTCGTTGTTGTAGCTCCTTTTAGCCAGAATGGGGAACATCTGCTCACAGTAGCGATTGGAAAATCGCGCAGTGTCCTTTGCTTGAAAGGCTTTCTCCTTTTCATCAACCTTTATGATCCTCTTAACTCTTTTTGTTGAGGGCCTGACTGCAGTTGAAGAAGGCTCTGCCACTAGTGCTCTTTTAGTTCCTCTTCTTGCTGGGGGTTTGGGAGTAGCTCTCTCTTTTCCTTTCTTGGTGGCCATCCTGAAAAAGTGAAGAGAAAGTAAATTAAATTCAAAGAGATATATAGCAAGGAAGAGAATGGAAAAGGTGGTGATCGATGCACATTAGGAGGTAACTGACATTAACACACGCTCATGAGTACATGTGAAAAGTCATCAGCGGAAAATAGCTAGTGCATATAATGACAAGTGAATGCAAGGTGTTTATTGGCATGCCGGAAAAGGGCATGAGTAGCATAGATCAAGCATCACTTTGTAGCAAACCATTACGTTTGTATTGACAATTAAATGTAATTAATACAATAGTAGAGGGAGTTTATGAAAAGCAAGCAATGAATAGTAGAATAGAATAATGTAGAGAAGTGCATAATGCCATATGGGCTTTTTCACAAACACATAGCATGCATGGTGAATAAGGAATAGAAAGTATTAAAGTGAACATGCAAGCAACCCTTTAAAGAAAATAATATATAATTGCCAAACAATTCGCAACAACCGAAAATCATATAATGATGAATAATGACTCAAATTAAAATCTAACACCATGTAAAAAGGAAAGAAGAAGAAGGAAAATATGAATAATGAAAAGAAAAAGAAAAGAAAAGAAAATAACATATACAATAAGAAGAATGATAGAAAAGGAAAGAGGGAAGAAGAAAATAAAACCTTGTTAATGGAGGTGAAAGAGAGAGAGAGAGAAAGGGGAGATAGAAGGAAGAAGGGAGAAGGAAGAAATAATGAGGGAAAAGAAAAATTAGGATTTGGAGAGGAAAAAGATAAGATATTTTGGCAATTAAGGTTGAGCTGTGCAGCGCAACCGACGCGGCTGCATGGGGCACGCGTTCGCGCGATTGTGCTTTAGTTCAGGTAACGCGGTCGTGTTGGTCACGCGGTCGCGTGACCCATGTTATGCTTCTGGCGCGAGTGCAGCCTCGCGCCTGTGCAACTCTCTGTTCAAATGTATTTGTTTGCCAAATTTGGGGTGACGCGATCGCGTGGGGCAGGCGATCGCGTGAGGGGGCGTCAGAAGGGAACGACGCGGACGCGTGGGCCATACATCCGCGTGGGCAGAATTGTGCGTTAAGCACCAATCCAGCACCACTCTCGCACAATAATTCGTTGTGCACCCTTTTTGCGTCGAAAATCAGGGGACGCGGCTGCGTGGGAGGCCATTATTCCCATGTGATGTGGACGCGTCGGTGACGTGGTCGCGTGGGATGATTTGTGCCACTGGCACACCTCCAGCCACGCTCCAGCGTGACTCTCTGTTCGTTTTTATTTTCTCCCCTCTCCTTACGACGCAGACGCATCGCTAATGCGGTCGCGTCGCGTGGCCTTTTTTTTTTAATAATAAGAATATGCAAATGCAGATGCACGAAATGTACTGATAAAGAGAAGAGTTGTTGAATAGAAAAACTAAAAATAAAGAAAAGAACGATCATACCATGGTGGGTTGTCTCCTACCTAGCACTTTTAGTTAAAGTCCTTAAGTTGGACATTTGATGAGCTTCCTGTTATGGTGGCTTATGCTTGTATTCATCCAAATATCTCCACCAGTGTTTGGAATTCCAATAGCCTCTGGGGTCCTAAACTAGGCACGTAAAGCCTTTGAGCAGCTTCAAACAGATTCTTAGGATCTCGGGGTGTTGGATGTCAGAATAGATTCCAGGATCCCAAACCTTGCTTTTGCACCCGTCTTCTTGTTGATCATCATGATTCCATCCGGGTGGTTCAGCCTTAGAATTCTCACTGAGGCATCCAAACAACTTCCTAGACCCATTCAGTTGAGCTTTACCCCAACCCTTGCATTTAAACTTTGAGTATGCAACCATGTTGAACCTTGCTTGACAACTCCAACCACTAACCATCGTCCTCTTACTCTTAATACCACAAAGAGCTATAAGTTGACCATCCGTCTCCAGTAGCCCATATTCAAGTGGAATTAGAAAGCTAAGGGATATGAATTTTACCCACTTGAATGTTGTGAAGGATGATGGCAACTTAGGGGGATGGGTCTCCAATTACTTTGGCAAGGTGATTCCAAGCTCCACTCCCTTGTGCTCTTTGACAACTTCCACCTCTTTGCAAGCTTCTTCAATTTCAACCTCTTCCTCTTGGTAGCTTTCTTCCAATTCAATCTCTTCTTCATTGCTTACCGAGGGCATGGGAGGTTGTGCTTATTCTTCTTTAATCTCCATCTCTTGATCGACCTCTTCCAAGTTCTTAATCATGATATGCCTTGGAGGTTGTACACCCTCCTCAGCATCAATTTCAATCGCCTTGGAAGGAGGTTCTATAACCTGACTTTCCCATGGAGGTTCAACATCTCCTAAGTCTGCAACCACTTCTTCTTCTTTGATAATTACAGTTTCCTCCACTTGTTCCGGTACAAAGTCATGCTCCGTACTGTCCACTGGAGTTTCTAATATCTCCTTCATGCTACGTTCTTCATTAGATTGCCCACATGAAGCCATGGGAGCACTTTGAGTGTCCGAGCGTTGGGAACCTAGTTGACTTATCGCTTGATTTAGTTGATATATAGTTGCATGAAATCGATCCGCTGCTTCCTTGAGATGATCCCTTGATTCTTCCTTCACTAATTCTTCAACCACTCCTTCGATTTCAAGGGTTTTTACTACCTTCACCTTTAGGGCCTCCTCTAGCTCCTTATGAAGTATGGATTCACGAAGATGATCCCTTCACTCTTGTTCCATGTCAATAGCATCATTGAGATCATGTTGCTCTTGGATTGATGAATGTGGGTGCTCTTCCATGGATGGTGGTGATGGGATAGAGAGATCATTCTGTGGTTAACAAGGAAGTGCACTAGCGCTTGAGGGTTGATTGTGGAAGGAATTTGGTGGTCCGATTTGGGTAAAGAGAGCTTGTATAGTAGAGTTTAGATAGGCAAGTGCTTTCTCCATGGAGGTTTGGGGTGGATAGGAGGGTTCATTTGGTTCATAGGGTGGTTGGTATGGTGGATACGGGTTAGGGTCATATGGAGGTGAATGGTTGTAGGTGGCTTGTGAGTATGGTGGTTCAAAGCTGTGTTGAGGAGAGGGTTTATAGGCATATGGTGGTGGTTGTTGATAGTCCATTGGAGGTGGTTGTTGCCATGAGGGTTGATCAAATCCTTGTGGCTCCTCCCATCTTTGATTGTTCCAACCTTGATGCCTGTTCTCATTGTAATTTTTTCTTCCTGCAACATAATTGTAACCAGACTCATAGCCAAAGGGGTGAGAGTTCATAGTAGCAAATAAAAATTAAAAAACAAAAATAAAAACAAATTTAAATTAAAAGGTTATTTAAATTTTGAATTTGAAAATTAAATTTTGAAATTTTGAATTTTAAATTTTTGAATTTTGAATTTTTGAAATATTGAAATTTGAAAATTTTTAAATTTGAATTTTGAAAATTTTTAAATTTGAATTTTGAAATTTGATTTTTGAAATAAGATAAGATAAAATAAAAATTTTAAAATAAAAACCAATAACCTCTTAACTTAAGAAAAAGCAAAAATAAAAACAAAAATAAAAACAAATAAACAAGGAAAAATAAAATATTTACAATAACCAATAATAAGGCACACGTTTGCAATTTCCCGACAACGACGCCATTTTGAAAGAGCGGAAGATTGATGGTTTAGAAGTTATAGTAAACTCTCATTGCAAGTATAGTTACTAAACCAAGCAATCAACCTTTCTTACAAAAGTTTTGGTTGTCACAAGTAACAAACCCCTTTGAAATTGATAACCGAGTATTTAAACCTCGGGTCGTCTTCTCAAGGAATTGCAGGGAGGTGTTCTTATTATTGGTTATGAAAAAGTGTGTTTTGGGGTTTTGGATTAAGGTAAAAAGTTAGTTGAATGACAAGAAAGATAAAATAATAATAAAAATAAACTCTTGGCAAGGTATGAAGAACTGGAAGTCCTATCCTAGTTATCCTTATCAATTGTGATGAGAATTAGATTTTTCTCCCACTTTGTTAACCTCTAACTATGAAGGTAAGTTAAGTGGATGAATTAATTCTGGAAGAATTCCAATTTTCAATCAACAATGAGTTTGATAACTCAAGAGTCACCAATTATTTAACCAAAGCCAAAAGGGAAAATATCTAAATTAAATTAAAAGCATTTATAAATAAAGCAAAGCAAAATTAAATCTGAAAATACCTCGAATTGCATTCACAAAAAGAACTTAAATCTGACATGGATATTCATAAATTAAATTGAGAAGATAAATAAAAAGAACATTAAACCTGGCATTGAGAGTCACTCCTAAAACTAAGAGAAATCCTAAATCCTAATCCTAAGAGAGAGGAGAGAACCTCTCTCTCTAAAAACTACATCTACTCCTAAAATTGTGAATATGAATAAGCATCCTTATGAATGGATGTATTTTCCTACTTTATAGCCTCTAATCTGTGTTTTCTGGGCCGCAAACTGGGTCGGAAACAGCCCAGAAATCGCTGGAGGAGAAATCTGCCACACTAGTTTTTTGTCACTGCGACGTGGCCGCATGGAGCACACGTTCGCGTCGCCTAGCGTCAGAGAAACTATGTCATATTATATATCAAATCGAAGCCCCGGACGTTAGCTTTCCAACGCAACTAGAACCGTGTCGTTTGGACCTCTGTAGCTAAAGTTATAGCTGTTTGAGTGCGAGAGGGTCTGGCTGACAGCTTTGCAGTTCCTTCAACTTTTTGTATTCCTTCCACTTTTGCATGCTTCCTTTCCATCCTCTGAGCCATTCATGCCCTGTAATCTCTGAAAGCACTTAACACACATATCAAGGCATCTAATGGTAACAAGAGAGGATTAATATTAGCTAAGATAAGTCCAAAGAAACATGTTTTCAATTAAAGCACATAATTAGGAAGGCAAATGTAAAACCATGCAAATAGTATGAATAAGTGGGTAAAGAGTAGATAAAAACCACTCAATTGAGCACAAGATAAACCATAAAATAGTGGTTTATCAAGGGAGCAAGGCCTGTTCGTCAACCCCAGAGAAGACTGAATCCCACTATCTTGGAGGTTGTCAAAAAGGAAGTGACCAGACTACTTGAGGCGGATATCATCTACCCCATATCAGACAGTGAATGGGTAAGCCCAGTACAAGTGGTACCCAAGAAGTTTGGAGTCACTACAGTGAAGAATGAGCATGGAGAGCTGATAGCAACTAGAGTACAGAACGCCTGGAGAGTCTGCATTGATTACAGGCGTCTCAACCAAGCCACTCGTAAGGATCACTATCCTCTTCCATTCATTGACCAAATGCTAGATCGCCTGTCAGGTAAATCACATTATTGCTTTTTAGATGGTTACACAGGCTATTTCCAGATTTATATAGCTCCTGAAGATCAGGAGAAGACCACTTTTACATGTCCTTTTGGGACTTATGCTTATAAGAGAATGCCTTTTGGCTTGTGCAATGCACCGGCTACTTTCCAAAGGTGTATGATGAGTCTTTTCTCTGATCTTATTGAGGACTGTATGGAGATTTTTATGGATGATTTTAGCGTTTATGGTGATTCCTTTAATCTTTGCTTGGATAGTTTGTCTAGATTATTAGATAGATGTGTCAGTACAAACCTTGTATTGAATTTTGAAAAATGTCACCTTATGGTTACACAAGGGATTGTACTAGGACATGTTGTATCAAATACTGGCATTTCTGTAGATCCAACAAAGGTGGATTTTATTTCTAGTTTACCTTACCCCTCCTCTGTGAGGGAAGTCCGTTCGTTCCTTGGCCATGTAGGTTTTTACCAGAGATTCATTAAGGACTTTAGTAAGGTAGCACTTCCCTTATCTAGACTATTGTAGAAAGATATTGAGTTCGAGTTCAGTGAGGATTGTAAACAAGCGTTTGATAAGCTGAAGACTGCCCTGACTCAAGCTCCAATTGTGAGAGGACCAAACTGGAGCCAGCCATTTGAAATAATGTGCGACGCCTCCAACCATGCAGTAGGAGCAGCGCTGGCTCAGCTTGAAGGTAAGGATCCCTTTGTAATTGCTTATGCATCTAAGACTTTAGACGCCGCTCAGTCCAATTACACTACTACTGAGAAAGAGCTTCTTGCTATTGTTTTTGCTCTGGATAAATTCCGAACCTATTTACTTGGTACTAAAGTAGTAGAGTACTCAGACCATGCAGCTCTAAAGTATTTATTAGCTAAAAAGGAGTCCAAACCAAGGCTTATACGTTGGATACTGCTACTACAAGAATTTGATTTAGAAATTAAAGATAGAAGTGGTAACCAAAATCTAGTGGCGGACCACTTGAGTCGCCTTGAGCACATTAAGGATACCTCCACTCCTATAAATGATAAATTTCCATTTGATAACCTGCAAGCAGTATCTGAAGTAGTCCCTTGGTATGCGCCTGTAGCTAATTATCTAGTTAGCTGCACGTTTCCTCCAAACTTTACTAAGCATAAAAGAGACAAGCTGAAAAGCGAGTCTAAATATTATATATGGGATGACCCATATTTATGGAGATGTGGTGTTGACCAGGTAATTAAAAGGTGTGTGCCTCAATCAGAATTCCAGTCCATTTTAGAGGCCTGTCACTCATCTGAGAGTGGAGGACATTCTGGCCCTCAAAGAACAGCTAGAAAAATCTTAGACTGTGGATTCTGGTGGCCTACCCTTTTTAAAGACGCTGTTGAATTTTGTAAATCCTGTTTCCCATGCGAAAAATTTGGTAATATATCCAAGAGGGATGAGATGCCTCAACAGATTATGCTTTTCTGTGAAATTTTTCATGTTTGGGGCATTGACTTCATGGGTCCATTTCCAAATTCTAATGGTTATTTTTATATTTTGTTAGCTGTAGATTACATTTGTAAATGGGTGGAAGCAATTTCTACCCGCATTGATGATGCTAACACTATTGTTTCCTTTGTGAGAAACCACATTATTTGTCGCTTTGGATCACCACGAGTAATCGTGAGCGATCAAGGCACCCTTTTTTGTAACAGGAGACTAACAGGATTACTGAAGAAGCATGGGATAATTCATAAAGTAGCAACAGCCTACCATCTTCAGACTAATGGGCAAGCCGAGGTGTCTAACAGAGAGATAAAGTGTATATTGCAGAAGATAGTCAAACCTCATAGAAGAGACTGGAGCACCAGGCTACAAGATGCACTCTGGGCATACAGAACAGCATACAAGACACCCATTGGGATGAGTCCCTTTCGCTTAGTTTATGGAAAAGCCTGTAATCTCCCAGTTGAAGTAGAGCACAAAGCCTTTTGGGCAGTAAAGCAGTGCAACATGGGATTTGAGAAAGCCGGAGCTAAAAGGAAGTTGCAATTGCAAGAATTGGAAAGCCTTCGCCTAGAAGCTTATGAGAACTCAAGGCTATACAAGGAAAAGATGAAGGCTGTACATGATCAGCACATCAAGAGGAAAGAGTTCCAACCTGGGGACTTAGTCCTCCTTTACAAATCTAGACTGAGGCTCATGCCAGGCAAGTTGAGATCAAGATGGGAAGGTCCATATAGAGTAGAGAAGGCTGAGCCGTACGGAGTTTTTCACCTAAGTCATCCTTCAAGCTCTGAAATCATCAAAGTTAATGGACATCGTTTAAAGCTATATCATGGGGAGAAGATGAAGAAAAACAAGGAGCTAGAGATCTTCCTCTTAGAGGATCCACCCAAAGCAGAAGACTGAGCTCGTGGAGCGTCCAACTTACGGACGTTAAAGCAAAGTGCTAGGTGGGAGACAACCCACCATGGTATGATCGTTCCTTTCTCTATTCTTAGTTTTCTTATTCAATAACTCTTCTCCTTGTCAGCACATTTAGTTTGCATCTGTATTTGCATATTTTTATTTAAAAAAAAGGGGGGGGGGGGGAGAGCACGCGACGCGACAGCATCGCTGACGCGTCCGCGTCGTATGTGCATCAGGAAGAAAAAGCAATCGAACAGAGAGTCATGCGAGAGCGTGGCTGGAGGTGTGCCTCTAGCACAAATCACCCCACACGACTGCGATGCTGACGCATTCGCGTCACATGGGAAACATGCCTCCCACGCATCCACGTCACTCACACAGACTCATGACTCGAAAATCGACGTAAGAAAGGGTGCACGACCGAAAGTTGTGCTAGAGTGGTGCTGGACTAGTGCTGAACGCACAAGCCTTACCACGCGGACGCCTGGCTCACGCGTCCACGTCATATCCCTATAATGGCCACTCACGCGATCGCGTCGATTACGCGACCGCGTCACCCTGGAATTTGGCAATAACGAGTTTTGAACAGAGAGTTGTGCGAGCGCGAGGCTGCCCTCGCGCCAGTAGCACAAAACGCGTCACGCGTTTGAGTGACCGACGCGACCGCGTTGATTCATTTAAGCGCCATCCACGCGAACGCGTACCCCACGCGTCCGCGTCACTTGCGCTGTACAGCTTATCCTAATTTGCCAAATATCTTATCTTCCTCTTCCCCAAATCCAACTTTTTCTTTTCCCTCCTCATTATTTTCTTCCACTTTCTTTCTCCTTCCTTCTTTCTCACTTTTTACTTTCTCTCTCTCACCACCATTGTAAAGGTTTTTCTTTTCTTCTTCTCTTCTTACTTTTCTATTCTTCTTCTTCATTTATGTTTTCTTCTTCTTTTCTTTTTCTTTTTACTTGCATTATCCATGTTTTCCTTTTCTTTCTTTTTCTTTTAATTGGTGTTGGAAATTTATTAGGGTCATTATTATTCCTTATGGTTTGCTTGTGGATTGTTAAGAACTTGTTTGGCAATTATATATTAATTTTTCAGGGTTACTTGCATGTTCATATTATTATTTTCATTAGCTATTTATCATGCATGCTATGTGTTTGTGAAAACGCCCGTATGGCATTGTGTACTATTTTTAGATTTCTTTTAATCCACCACTCTATATGCCTGTTTTTCATAAAATCTTTTTTTATATTTTATTATTTAAATATAATTGTCATTACAAACAAATTATCAGTTTGAAAGGCTTGGTAATCTAACTTGGACATTGAATGCTTGATCAATGCTACTCATGCCTTTGCCTGCATGCAAATAAACACCTAGCATTTAATTGTCCCCATATGCACTTGCTATATTTCCATTGATGATTTTCCACATGTAGTCATGACCATGTGTTAACATCATTCATCTTTTAATGTGCAGTGATTACCGCTTTTTCCGCTCTCTTCCTTGCTCCAACCCTTGACATTTTATCATACTTTTTCTTTCTTTCTTTTAGGATGGCCACCAAGAAAGGCAAGGAGAAAGCTGCTCCCAAATCAACAGCAAGGAGAGGAACAAAACGAGCGTTAGTGGCAGAGCCATCTTCAACTGCAGTTAAACCCTCAACAAAAATAATTAAGAGGATTATAAAGGTTGATGACAAAGAGAAAGCCTTCCCAGCAAAGGACACTGCGCGATTTGCCAATCGCTACTATAAGCAGATGTTCCCCACCCTGGCAGAAAGGAGTTACAACAACGAATACCTTCTTATCCTCCCAACCCATATCGCTGAATTTGTTGAGCCACAAATTGCACGAAGACAATGGGGTTTCCTACAGAGACAGCCACGGCAGGTTAATCTTTCCTGGGTAGTCGAGTTCTACTCCAACTTCCACCTGCCGACCCTGCAGTCTATCTATGTCCGTCAGAAGCAAATTCCCATTACAGAAGAGGCCATTCAGCGTGCTTTAGATCTCCCCCCTACTCCAAAAGGACTGGACGCATTTCAAGAGGCCACACTCAAGCGCCAGATGTACCAATTTGAATGGGACGCTGTTCTCAGAGTTATCGCCCTACCTGGCAGCAGATGGATCTACGGATACCATCGTTCCCGTCCTAAGGGAATATTGGCTTCTGCACTTACCTTGGAGGCTCGCGTATGGGCACAGATTATGTCCCATTACGTATTTCCGATCACCCACGAGTCCTCCTTCACTGCAGACATGGCCGTTCTACTATGGTGCATCCTTACAGACCAGCCTCTGAACCTACCAAGACACATCTGGAGTGCTATGGGACACGTACAAATTGCGGGCAACTTACCTTTTCCCGCCCTGGTCTCAGCTCTTGTCTCAGTACGTCCCTAACGGGAAATATATTAGACCTCCAGCAGCCACTACAAGCCAGCCTACTGAACCGGCTGAAGACATTCCTCCTTCAACACCACAAGCCCATACAACCAATCAACTGCTCCATCAGATACTTGAAAGGTTAGATCGGCTGGAACACAAAGCAAAGCTAAGAGAGCGCCGTAACAAGCGCCGATTCACATACCTCAAGGAGCTACTTAAAGGAAAATACAGAGACTCAAACACCTCGGACTCCACTTTCTTTACCATCACAGGGAGCCATGACGGTCGCGACTGTGGAGATACTGCTACCAACCCACCTTTACTCCTGACAGATGGCACCGAGGACGGTGCAAAGCCTTAAGTATGGGGAGGTCGGTCAGTACCTGACTTCCAGAGGTAATTTCTCTTCCCTAACACCCATAAAATAGGATATTTAGTTAGTTTTTATTTTGTAGAATAGGATAGATTGCATAGTAATAGATTAGTTGCATGCATGTTCTACTTGATTGAAAAGACAATAAGTTTCTTCTAAGACCCTATTTTTAGAACAAAATTTCACTAATTTTAATTAAAACTTTTGTGTTAAATTTGCTTGAAGTTATATTCGGAACATGGTTTTTGAGCTAAAGAACACACAGCTTGTGAGATTTGAGCCTTTATACATGGTTACATTATTTAACCATAATTATTTTATTCTTGTGTGTTTACTTCTCTATGATTGTAATCTATAATTTGTTTCATCCTATATGTCCAATGTTTAATATATTTATATGCTTGCATATGATTGAGGCCATTATTTGTTTAGCTCACTTATCCCAAATAACCCGACCCATTCAATTACCTTTGTTAGCCACTTTGAGCCTTTAAATCCCATTTGTTCTTTATTTTACCACATTACTAGCTGATGAGCGGATAATTTATACGCTTTTTGGCATTGTTTTTAGTATGTTTTTAGTAGGATCTAGTTACTTTTAGGGATGTTTTCATTAGTTTTTATGTTAAATTCACATTTCTGGACTTTACTATGAGTTTGTGTGTTTTCTATGATTTCAGGTATTTTCTGGCTGAAATTGAGGGACTTGAGCAAAAATCAGATTCAGAGGTTGAAGAAGGACTGCTGATGCTGTTGGATTCTGACCTCCCTGCACTCAAAATGGATTTTCTGGAGCTACAGAACTCAAATGGCGCGCTTCCAATTTCGTTGGAAAGTAGACATCCAGGGCTTTCCAGCAATATATAATAGTGCATACTTTGCCCAAGTTTAGACGACGCAAACTGGCGTTCAACGCCAGCTCTCTAACCAATTCTGGCGTCCAGCGCCAGAAACAAGTTGCAAAGTGGAGTTCAACGCCCAAAATGGCACAAAAGCTGGCGTTCAACTCCAAGAAGAACCTCTACACGTGCAACACTCAAGCTCAGCCCAAGCACACACCAAGTGGACCCCGGAAGTGGATTTATGTATCAATTACTTACTTCTGTAAACCCTAGTAGCTAGTTTATTATAAATAGGACATTTTACTATTGTATTTGACATCCTAGATTGTATTTTGATCCTGTGATCTCGTTTTGGAGGCTGGCCATTCGGCCATGCCTGGACCTTTCACTTATGTATTTTTAACGGTAGAGTTTCTACACTCCATAGATTAAGGTGTGGAGCTCTGCTGTTCCTCAAAAATTAATGCAAAGTACTACTGTTTTCTATTCAATTCACTTGTTCCGCTTCTAAGATATTCATTCACACTTCAACCTGAATGTGATGAACGTGACAATCATCATCATTCCCTATGAACGCGTGCCTGACAACCACTTCCGTTCTACATTAGATTGAATGAGTATCTCTTAGATCTCTTAATCAGAATCTTCGTGGTATAAGCTAGATTGATGGCGGCATTCATGAGGGTCCGGAAAGTCTAAACCTTGCATGTATGATCGAGAACCTCCAAGATGATTAGCCATGCAGTGACAGCGCATCGGACCATTTTCACAGAGAGGAATAGGATGCAACCAACGACAAGGGTGATGCCTCTAGACGATTAGCCGTGCTGTGACAGAGCATTTGGACCATTTTCCTGAGAGAGATCGAAAGTAGCCATTGGCACCGGTGACATCCTTACATAAAGCCAGCCATAGAAAGGAGTAAGATTGATTGGATGAAGACAGCAGGAAAGCAGAGGTTCAGAGGAACGAATGCATCTCCATACGCTTATCTGAAATTCTCACCAATGAGTTACATAAGTATTTCTATCCTTATTTTATTAATTAATTTCGAAAACCCCATTACTATTTTATATCTGCCTGACTGAGATTTACATGGTAACCATAGCTTGCTTCATACCAACAATCTCCGTGGGATTTGACCCTTACTCACGTAAGGTATTACTTGGACGACCCAGTGCACTTGCTGGTTAGTTGTGCGAAGTTGTGAACCATGGTATTGGCATCATGTTTTTGGTGCCATTGCTAGGGAAAGAAAGAGCAATGAATTTTACATAATCAAAGTGTAATCACAATTTATTCCACCAAGTTTTTGGCGCCGTTGCCGGGGATTGTTCGAGTTTGGACAACTGACGGTTCATCTTGTTGCTCAGATTAGGTAATTTTCTTTTTGTTTTATTTTCAAAAATTTTTCAAAAATCTTTCAAAAAATTTTCTTTTGTTTTTGAAAAAAAAAATGTTTTCAAAAATATAATTTTCTTCAGAATTTTTAAGAATGAATTCTAGTGTTTCATGAAGCATGTTGAAGCCTGGCTGGCTGTAAAGCCATATTCAAACTCCTTTCGGATTGGTCTTCAACTAATCACCTCAATGGATGTAATTCCATTCTAAAGCATGGCTGGCTATTAAGCCATGCCTGACCCTTTGATTGGAGCTTTAGACTAAAAAGTATAAGATTCCTGGAATTCATATTAAAAATTTTGGAATCCTTATTTTTCTTTTTCAAAATGATTTTCGAAAAAATTAAAAGAAAATATAAAAAAAATTTTGAAAAATCATAAAAATAAAAAAAAAAAAAAGATTTTTGTGTTTCTTGTTTGAGTCATGTGTCATGTTATAAGTTTGGTGTCAATTGCATACTCATCTTGCATTTTTTTCAAAAAATTCATGCATTTATAGTGTTCTTCATGATCTTCAAGTTGTTCTTGGTAAGTCTTCTTGTTTGATCTTTGCATTTGCATGGTTTGTGTCTTTTCTTGTTTTTCATATGCATTCTTGGATTCTTAGTGTCTAAGCATTAAAGAATTCTAAGTTTGGTGTCCTGCATGTTTTCTTTGCATTAAAAATTTTTCAAAAAAATCTTGATGTTCATCATGATCTTCATAGTGTTCTTGGTGTTCATCTTGACATTCATAGTGTTCTTGCATGCATTCCTTGTTTTGATTCAAAAATAAAAGAGAAAAACATGAAAATGATGTTTTAATTTTTCTCTCTCATCATTAAAAATTCAAAAATAAAAAAAAAAATATCTTTCCCTTTTTCTCTCATCAAATTCGAAAATTGAGTTGACTTTTTCAAAAATTTTTAAAATCTAGTTGTTTTTATGAGTCAAATCAAATTTTCAATTTAAAAATCTTATCTTTTTCAAAATCTTTTTCAAAAATCAAATCTTTTTCATTTTTCTTAGTTATTTTCGAAATTTTTAAAAATATTTTTCAAAAATCTTTTTCTTATTTTTATATCAAATTTTCGAAAATAACAATAACAATTAATGTTTTGATTCAAAAATTTCAAGTTTGTTACTTACTTGTTAAGAAAGATTCAAACTTTAAGTTCTAGAATTATATCTTATGATTTCTTGTGAATCAAGTCATTAATTGTGATTTTAAAATTCAAATCTTTTTCAAAAACTAATTTCTATCATATCTTTTCAAAAATATCTTCTTATCTTATCTTTTTCAAAAATTTGATTTCAAAATATCTTTTCTAACTTCCTAACTTCTTATCTTTTCAAAATTTGTTTCAACTACCTAACTAACTATTTGTTTGTTTCTTATCTTTTTCAAAACTACCTAACTAACTCTCTCTCTCCAATTTTTGAAAATATCTCCCTCTTTTTCAAAATTTCTTTTTAATTAACTAATTATTTCAATTTTTAAATCTTAATTTTTGAAAACTACTAACCTTTTTCAAAAACTATTTTCGAAAAATCACTAACTCTTTTTCAAAAAAATTATTTTCGAAAATCCTCTCCCTCTCTCATCTTATTCTCTTTATTTATTCATCTACTAACATCTCTTCCTCACATCACTCACCAAATTCGAACCCCCTCTTCTATCTGTGTTCGAATTTTTTTCTTCTTCTCTTCTTCTACTAACAATAAGGAACCTCTTTACTGTGACATAGAGGATTCCTCTTCTCTTCTTTTTCTCTTCTCTTTCTTATGAGCAGGGATAAAGAAAAAGGCATTCTTGTTGAAGCTGATCCAGAACCTGAAAGGACTTTGAAAAGAAAACTAAGAGAAGCTAAATTACAACAATCCAGAGACAATCTTATTGAAAATTTCGAACAAGTAAAGGAGATGGCAGGCGAACCCAACAACAATAATGCAAGGAGAATGCTTGGTGACTTTACTGCACCTAATTCTAATTTACATGGAAGAAGCATCTCCATTCCTACCATTGGAGCGAACAATTTTGAGCTGAAACCTCAGCTAGTTTCTCTGATGCAGCAGAACTGCAAGTTTCATGGACTTCCATCTGAAGATCCTTTTCAGTTCTTAACTGAATTCTTGCAGATCTGTGATACTGTTAAGACTAATGGAGTAGATCCTGAAGTCTACAGGCTCATGCTTTTCCCTTTTGCTGTAAGAGACAGAGCTAGAGTGTGGTTGGACTCTCAACCCAAAGACAGCCTGAACTCTTGGGATAAGCTGGTCACGGCTTTCTTAGCCAAGTTCTTTCCTCCTCAAAAGCTGAGCAAGCTTAGAGCTGATGTTCAAACCTTCAGACAGAAAGAAGGTGAATCCCTCTATGAAGCTTGGGAAAGATACAAGCAGCTGACAAAAAAGTGTCCTTCTGACATGCTTTCAGAATGGACCATCCTGGATATCTTCTATGATGGTTTATCTGAGCTATAAAAGATGTCATTGGATACTTCTGCAGGTGGATCCATTCACCTAAAGAAAACACCTGCAGAAGCTCAAGAACTCATTGACATGGTTGTTAATAACCAGTTCATGTACACTTATGAGAGGAATCCTGTGAGTAATGGGACGCCTATGAAGAAGGGAATTCTTGAAGTTGATACTCTGAATGCCATATTGGCTCAGAACAAAATATTGACTCAGCAAGTCAATATGATTTCTCAGAGTCTGAATGGAATGCAAGCTGCATCCAACAGTACTCAAGAGGCTTCTTATGCAGAAGAAGCTTATGATCCTGAAAATCCTGCAATAGCAGAGGTGAATTACTTAGGTGAACCTTATGGAAATACCTATAATCCATCATGGAGAAATCATCCAAATCTCTCATGGAAGGATCAAAGGCCTCAACAAGGCTTTAATAATGGTGGAAGAAACAGGTTTAACAATAATAAACCTTTTCCATCATCCACTCAGCAACAGACAGAGAACTCTGAACAAAATACTTCTAATTTAGCAAACTTAGTCTCTGATCTATCTAAGGCCACTGTAAGTTTCATGAATGAAACAAGGTCTTCCATTAGAAATTTGGAAGCACAAGTGGGCCAGCTGAGTAAAAGGATCACTGAAATCCCTCCTAGCACTCTCCCAAGCAATACAGAAGAGAATCCAAAAGGAGAGTGCAAGGCCATTGACATAAGCACCATGGCCGAACCTGTAAGGGAAGGAGAGGACGTGAATTCCAAGGGGGAAGACCTCCTGGGACGTCCAGTGATCAATAAGGAGTTTCCCTCTGAGGAACCAAAGGAATCTGAGACTCATCTAGAGACCATAGAGATTCCATTGAACCTCCTTATGCCATTCATGAGCTCTGATGAGTATTCCTCTTCTGAAGAGAATGAGGATGTCACTGAAAAGCAAACTGCCAAGTTTCTTGGTGCAATCATGAAGCTGAATGCCAAATTATTTGGTATTGAAACTTGGGAAGATGAACCTCCCTTGTTCACCAATGAACTAAGTGATCTGGATCAACTGACATTGCCTCAGAAGAGACCTTGGTTCAGGAATAAACCTCATGCCCGTCTCTGTAATAGAGAAACTGGGAATCTATGGGGTGCAAGCTGCTAAAATCTCATTAGAGATGGCAGATAATTCAAGAAAACAGGCTTATGGACAAGTAGAGGACGTGTTAGTAAAGGTTGAAGGCCTTTACATCCCTGCTGATTTCATAGTCCTAGATACTGGAAAGGAAGAGAATGAATCCATCATCCTAGGAAGACCTTTCCTAGCCACAGCAAGAGCTGTGATTGACGTGGACAGAGGAGAATTGATCCTTCAAATAAATAAGGACAACCTTGTGTTTACAACTCAAGGATCTCTCTCTGCATCCATGGAGAGGAAGCAGAAAAAGCTTCTCTCAAAGCAGAGTCAAACAAAGCCCCCACAGTCAAACTCTAAGTTTGGTGTTGGGAGGCCACAACCAAACTTTAAGTTTGGTGTTGAACTCCTATATCCAAACTCTAAGTTTGGTGTTGGAGAGTCTCAACAATGCTCTGAACATCTGTAAGGCTCCATGAGAGTCCACTATCAAGCTATTGACATTAAAAAAGCGCTTGTTGGGAGGCAACCCAATTTTTATTTATCTAACTATATTTTTTTTCTTAGTTATATGTCTTTATAGGTTCATGATCATGAGGAGTCACAAAATAAATATAAAAATTGAAAACGAAATAAAAAACAGCAGAAGAAAAATCACACCCTGGAGGAAGCATCTGCCTGGCGTTCAACGCCAGAACAGACCATGGTTCTGGCGCTGAACGCCCAAAATGGGCAGTATCTGGGCGCTTAACACCCAAAATGGGCATCATCTGGGCGCTGAACGCCAGAATTGCACCCTGGAGAAGAGCTGGCGCTGAACGCCCAGAACAAGAATGGTTCTGGCGTTCAACGCCAGAAATGGGCAACAAATGGGCGTTGAACGCCCAAAATGGGCACCAACCTGGCGCTGAACTCCCAGAGTTGTGTGCAAGGGCATTTTACATGCCTAATTTGGTGCAAGGTTGTAAATCCTTGAACACCTCAGGATCTGTGGACCCCACAGGATCATCTCAGGATCTGTGGACCCCACAGGATCACCTCAGGATTTGTGGACCCCACAGGATCCCCACCTACCTCCACTCACTTCTTCTCATCCCTCACCACTCTCTTTCACAAAATCCCATAAACACTCTTCCCCAAAACCCTTCACCAATCACCTCAATCTCTCTTCCCCATCACCTCCTCACCACTCACATCCATCCATTCATCCCCATAAACCTACCTCATAAACTCCACCTAACTTCAAAATTCAAAATCAATTTCCCACCCAAACCCACCATAAATGGCCGAACCTTAACCCCCTCCCTTCCCTATATAAAGCCTTCCATTCTTCCTCATTTTCACACAACACAACCCTCTCTTCTCTTCTTGGCCGAAACACACCTTCTCCCTCTCCTCCATTTCTTCTTCTTCTTCATCTATTCTTTCTTCTCTTGCTCGAGGGCAAGCAAAATTCTAAGTTTGGTGTGGTAAAAGCATAAGCTTTTTGTTTTTCCATTACCATTGATGGCACCTAAGACCGGAGAATCCTCTAGAAAAGGAAAAGGGAAGACAAAAGCTTCCACCTCCGAGTCATGGGAGATGGAAAGGTTCATCTCCAAAGCCCATCAAGACCACTTCTATGATGTTGTGGCCAAGAAGAAGGTGATCCCCGAGGTCCCTTTCAAGCTCATCACCATGAGATCCCGGAGATGCCTCAAATGCATCTTCCTCCACAAAACTATTGGGAGCAAATCAACACCTCCCTAGGAGAATTAAGTTCCAATATGGGACAACTAAGGGTGAAACATCAAGAGCACTCCATCATCCTTCATGAAATTAGAGAAGATCAAAAACCAATGAGGGAGGAGCAACAAAGACAAGGAAGAGACATAGAAGAGCTCAAGGACATCATTGGTTTCTCAAGAAGAAAACGCCACCATCACTAAGGTGGACTCATTCCTTGTTCTTACATTCTCTGTTTTTGTTTTCTCTATGTTAAAGTGCTTATCTATGTTTGTGTCTTCATTACATGATCATTAGTAGTTAGTAACTTTGTCTTAAAGTTATAAATGTCTTATGAATCCATCACCTCTCTTAAATGAAAAATGTTTTAATTCAAAAGAACAAGAAGTACATGAGTTTCGAATTTATCCTTGAACTTAGTTTAATTATATTGATGTGGTGACAATGCTTCTTGTTTTCTGAATGTATGCTTGAACTGTGCATATGTCTTTTGAAGTTGTTGATTAAGAATGTTAAATATGTTGGCTCTTGAAAGAATGATGACTAAGAGACATGTTATTTGATAATCTGAAAAATCATAAAAATGATTCTTGAAGCAAGAAAAAGCAGCAAAGAACAAAGCTTGCAGAAAACATAAATAAATAAATAAATAGGCGAAAAAAAAATATAGAAAGAAAAAGAAAAAGCAAGCAGAAAAAGCCAAAAGCTCTTAAAACCAAGAGGCAAGAGCAAAAAGCCAGTAACCCTTAAAACCAAAAGGCAAGGGTAATAAAAAGGATCCCAAGGCTTTGAGCATCAGTGGATAGGAGGGCCTAAAGGAATAAAATCCTGGCCTAAGCGGCTAAACCAAGCTGTCCCTAACCATGTGCTTGTGGCGTGTAGGTGTCAAGTGAAAACTTGAGACTGAGCGGTTAAAGTCAAGGTCCAAAGCAAAAAAAAGAGTGTGCTTAAGAACCTTGGACACCTCTAATTGGGGACTTTAGCAAAGCTGAGTCACAATCTGAAAAGGTTCACCCAACTATGTGTCTGTGGCATTTATGTATCCGGTGGTAATACTGGAAAACAAAGTGCTTAGGGCCACGGCCAAGACTCATAAAGTAGCTGTGTTCAAGAATCATCATACTGAACTAGGAGAATCAATAACACTATCTGAACTCTGAGTTCCTATAGATGCCAATCATTCTGAACTTCATTGGAAAAAATGAGATGCCAAAACTATTCAAGAGGCAAAAAGCTATAAGTCCCGCTCATTTAATTGGAGCTATGTTTCATTGATAGTTTGGAATTTATAGTATATTCTCTTCTTTTTATCCTATTTGATTTTTAGTTGCTTGGGGACAAGCAACAATTTAAGTTTGGTGTTGTGATGAGCGGATAATTTATACGCTTTTTGGCATTGTTTTTAGTATGTTTTTAGTAGGATCTAGTTACTTTTAGGGATGTTTTCATTAGTTTTTATGTTAAATTCACATTTCTGGACTTTACTATGAGTTTGTGTGTTTTTCTGTGATTTCAGGTATTTTCTGGCTGAAATTGAGGGACTTGAGCAAAAATCAGATTCAGAGGTTGAAGAAGGACTGCTGATGCTGTTGGATTCTGACCTCCCTGCACTCAAAATGGATTTTCTGGAGCTACAGAACTCAAAATGGCGCGCTTCCAGTTGCGTTGGAAAGTAGACATCCAGGGCATTCTAGCAATATATAACAGTCCATACTTTGCCCAAGTTTAGATGACGCAAACTGGCGTTCAACGCCAGCTCTCTACCCAATTCTGGCGTCCAGCGCCAGAAACAAGTTGCAAAGTGGAGTTCAACGCCCAAAATGGCACAAAATCTGGCGTTCAACTCCAAGAAGGACCTCTACACGTGCAACACTCAAGCTCAGCCCAAGCACACACCAAGTGGGCCCCGGAAGTGGATTTATGCATCAATTACTTACTTCTGTAAACCCTAGTAGCTAGTTTATTATAAATAGGACATTTTACTATTGTATTTGACATCCTGGATTGTATTTTGATCCTGTGATCTCATTTTGGAGGCTGGCCATTCGGCCATGCCTGGACCTTTCACTTATGTATTTTTAACGGTAGAGTTTTTACACTCCATAGATTAAGGTGTGGAGCTCTACTGTTCCTCAAAGATTAATGCAAAGTACTACTGTTTTCTATTCAATTCACTTGTTCCGCTTCTAAGATATTCATTCACACTTCAACCTGAATGTGATGAACGTGAAAATCATCATCATTCCCTATGAACGCGTACCTGACAACCACTTCCGTTCTACATTAGATTGAATGAGTATCTCTTAGATCTCTTAATCAGAATCTTCGTGGTATAAGCTAGATTGATGGCGGCATTCATGAGGGTCCGGAAAGTCTAAACCTTGTCCGTGGTATTCCGAGTAGGACTCTGGGATTGAATGACTGTGACGAACTCTAAACTCGCGAGTGCTGGGCGTAGTGACAGACGCAAAAGGATAGTAAATCCTATTCTAGTATGATCGAGAACCTCCAAGATGATTAGCCATGCAGTGACAGCGCATCGGACCATTTTCACAGAGAGGAATAGAATGCAACCAACGACAAGGGTGATGCCTCCAGACGATTAGCCGTGCTGTGACAGAGCATTTGGACCATTTTCTCGAGAGAGATCGAAAGTAGCCATTGGCACCGGTGACATCCTTACATAAAGCCAGCCATAGAAAGGAGTAAGATTGATTGGATGAAGACAGCAAGAAAGCAGAGGTTCAGAGGAACGAATGCATCTCCATACGCTTATCTGAAATTCTCACCAATGAGTTACATAAGTATTTCTATCCTTATTTTATTAATTAATTTCGAAAACCCCATTACTATTTTATATCCGCCTGACTGAGATTTACAAGGTGACCATAGCTTGCTTCATACCAACAATCTCCGTGGGATTCGACCCTTACTCACGTAAGGTATTACTTGGACGACCCAGTGCACTTGCTGGTTAGTTGTGCGAAGTTGTGAACCATGGTATTGGCATCATGTTTTTGGTGCCATTGCCAGGGAAAGAAAGAGCAATGAATTTTACATAATCAAAGTGTAATCACAATTTTGTCCACCACTAGCCTTAAGCGGAAAAACAATTATATATCCCAATTGAATCTTTGGTTAGTTTAAGATAGAATTGTGTGTTAATTAAGTATGGGAAAATTGTGGGAACAAGAGATAATAAGGGAATATGTCATGATGATATAATGGGAATTTGGGTACCTACTCATGTGAAACTAGAAAATTAAAAATCTATGTGCATTGATAAACTATGTTAAAAAAAAAACCAAAAAAATATTCAATAATTAAATAAGGGGACAAAATTACCCTAATATCAAGTTGAGAATTCAAAGATCAATGCATGTATGATAAAATTAAAATAAAATTTGATACATGAGTAAAGAATGTGAAAAGAAAATTTTGGGTAGCTAAGTGTGAAATTTAAGCTATAAAGAAAATATGTGTGTTAGGTGAAAGCTTGGGCTAATTAAAGATTCAATTTATAAGCTTACTTAACCATATATGTACCCTTACCCATACCTTGGCCCCATTACAACCTTGAAAAGACCTCATGATGTTTGCATTGGTATATTAATTGTTGTTGATTGGTTAGGAGAAGAACAAAAATTAGAAAGCATGATTAAAGAATGATAGAGTGATTACCCTATACACTAGAGAGATTAGAGCATACATACATTATCAGTGAGGGTTCAATGCTTAAGTTCTATGTTCCCTGCTTTCATGAGCTACCTTCTTGCATTTTTATCTATTTTTACTGAATAAGAATTGAATTAGTAGAATTTGATTTCTGATTGTCTTGAAGAGCTTATTTACTTTTGACCAAGTGGACAAGAATCATATAGTTGTATTCACATATATAGGTTGCATTGCATTGCATGAGTTTTACATGTTCTTACTCATTTATTTTATCTCCTTCAACTAAGCATGAGGACATGCTAATGACTAAGTGTGGGGAGGTTGATAAACCACTATTTCATGGTTTATATTGTGCTTAATGGTGCGGTTTTATCAAATCTTTACCCACTTATTCATATGATAAGCATGCATTTATAATTCCTTCCTAAAAATACTTCATGGTTGAAAACTTGCTTCCTAATGACTTTTAATTTTGTATTTTAATTCTCCTTTATTCCATTCGATGTCGTGATATGTGTGTTGAGTGTTTCAGGCTTTATAGGGCATAAATGACTTGGAGATTAGAAAGGAAGCTTGCAAAATTGAAGGAACACAAGAAATTAAGGAGATGACCAACGAGAAGTGACGCGAACGCATGGCTCACGCGACCGCGCGACATAGAGGAAATTGCAATGACGCGGACGCATGTCTCACGCGACCGCGCAGATTGGAAACTGCACACGTGACGCGAAGGCGTGGACGACGCGCACACGTGGCAAGGCAAAACGCTGGATGACGCGAATGCCTGTATGATGCGATCGCGTGACGAGCGCGATCTGCAAAATCTGCAGAATTCACTGTGGGCAATTTTGGGCACTGTTTTGACCCGATTTTTGGTCCAGAAAAGCAGACTAGAGTCAGGAAACATGCAGAGACCAAGAGAACAATCATTCCACATAATTTCAAGTTTTAGATCTGATTTTACTCCTCCTCTAGATTTTCTCTCTACACCTTGGTAGTTCTTAGGATTTCGTTTTCATTGCTTTTTGGATTGGGATATTGAGAAGAGTTATTACTTCCGCCAAAACTTCATTATTTTAGTTTGTTTTTCCTTACTTGTCTCTTACTCTTCCATGTCCTTAATTTACTCAGAATTACTATTGGATTATCTTTAGAATTTATTAATATAAGAACCATTTTTATTTTTAATTGATCTTTTTGATTATTATCTATCATGTCTTTATTTATCTCTCTTTATTATTTTGTGAAGTTTACATTCATAATGAGCGAGTAGTTCCATAACTTGATGGGGAGTTGATTGAAAGGAGGACCTTGAGTTGGAATGCTCAAGAGAAAAATTGTAACTGGGTTTATTGTTGGATTGTCCTCTAGTCACTGACACTAACCCTTTCCAAGAAAGAGGATTAGAACTTGTGAATAGAAATAGCTTTCCAACTTGCTTGACTTTCCCCTACCTAGTAAGGGATAACTAAGCAGAACAACCTTCAACCATTAATTAATCTTGAGAGTACTCCAACAAGAATAGGGCTTCCAACTAATCTACTCCCGGTCAAGGTCTTTATTTAAAATTACATAAATTCCCTAATTTAATTTCCTGTTTATCAACTCAAACCATTTTTGAAAACATCTGATTATTAAAATAGCACATCTTTCTGCAACTCGTTGGGAGACGACCTGGGAATCATATTCCCAGTATTTTAATTCTAACTTTGTGACAACCCTTCTAAATTGATAAACAGATTTTTGGTTGGTTAAGAACTGTATTTGCAATGTATCTCTTATAATAATTTCTTAACTCGCTAATTTTTGCCACGTCAATTTTTGGCGCCGTTGCCGGGGAGTTGCAATAGAGTGCTAAGTTATTGATTGGATTTTATTTATTTTCATTTTTATTTTATTTTGCTACTATGACCTGCATGTTTCTTTCGTTAAATGACGCGTTCACTTCCTGATCCAAGCTTGCCAGTATTTGTTCTTGAGATTGAAAGAACTATCTCACGAATAAGGCAAGCTCGGCGTCGGTTAGTCCTCTCTGAGGACGAATCTGAAACGCCACTTGAGGAAGAAACAAGCTCCCTTTCTGCTGATTCGGTTGATTTTTGTGTAGGTGACAAGGAAGCACCTAGGAGAGTTACTATCCAGGAGGCTAGAGCCCCTGATTTCACAATGCAACCGTTTCAAGCGCATCACCCAGCAGTGGCTACAGACTTTGAAATAAAGACTGCACTGCTTAATTTGATGCCTAAGTTTCATGGCTTGCCTGCTCAAGAGCCTATCAAGCACCTTAGAGATTTCCAAGTAGCCTGTTCTACTGTTAGGCGCGACGGTGCAGATGAAACTTTTATTCTGTTAAAAGCTTTCCCATTTTCTCTTGAGGGAAAGGCAAGAGAGTGGTACTACACTCAACCCGCAGCAACTGTTTCTGACTGGGATACGCTCAGAAGAGAATTTTTGGAAAAATTCTTTCCAGCTAAAGTTTCTGATAAACTGAGGAAAGACATTTCCATGATTGTTTAGGACGAGTCCGTGACTCTCTACGAATACTAGGAGTGCTTCAACAACCTTTTGGAAGCATGTCCCCACCATATGATTGACAAGATAGTGTTGCTCGGCTACGTCACACAGGGCATGAGGCCCCAAGATAAGACTACATTGGAAAGTGCTAGCAATGGGTCTATGAAAAAGTACAAGACCACTGATGAGGCATGGCAATTGATCAGCGACTTGGCTGAGTCTACAAGGAATCACAGGCAGAAATAAGGCCGGTCAAAGGTTGTTGTAGAGGTATCTTCTAGCAAAGAAACTACTGTTATGGCTCAGAGTATATGTGAAATGACCAACTTACTGAAGCAGATGCAGTTGAGTCAACAACAACCATAGCAAAGCCAACAGCTAGTCCCACAGAGAGTGTATGGGATCTGTGCTGATTACATCCATTATACTGATGAATGTCCGCAGCTCCAGTAGGAAGTCAACACTGTGGCAGCCACTCATAACTTCTATGACCGCCCCAACCAAGGGTACAATCAAGGTGGCAGTTACAGCCATGGATGGTAGGACAATTCTAACCAGAATTGGAGAGACAATTCTAACCAGAATTGGAGAGACAATTCTAACCAAAATTGGAGGGACAACAATAACGGAGGAGGCAGAGACAATCAAAGATATCAGAGGTGGAATAATAACAACAACAGGCAGTAGAACCAGAACCAGCCTTACAGAGCACCTCACCTGAGGCAGTCCCAAGGACCACAACACAACCAACAACAAGTTCCGCAGATCACTCAATCTAACTCCTCTCCGAGTGACGATGCTCTTCAATCCATTGCACAAGGACAAAGGAACATGGAAAGTTCACTTAATGGCCTAGTATCCGCTATACAAGCTCTCATCTCTCAGCTAGCACCACCCAATACTTTAAACACTCAACAGGCAAGCTCAAGTGGAATTCCTTCTCAACCATTGCCCAATCCAAAGGGTGGCATCAATGCCATCACCCTAAGGTCCGGAACTACACTGCCAGAGAGGAAGCAGGAGGAGCCAGTCCCATCAGAACACGCCTCAGCTGAAGAGGTAGTGGAAATAGAAGATGTTGAGGAGGAAGAGGACACACAGGACATGGCTGTAGAAGAAGAAGCTCAATCACAGGAAGAAGCACCAAAGGGCGCAGACACTGCAGAAAATGCCATTCCTATTCCATTCCCACAACATGCAAGGAAGCTCAGGAAGCAGTTGGAACGTGATCCCAAAATGGTAGAAATATTAAAAAAGGTTGAGGTAATTGTTCCCCTTTCTGATGTTATTCAGTAGGTACCTAAATACGCAAAGTTTCTAAAAGATTTATGTATACATAAAGACAAAATTAATGAATTAGAAACTATTCCTTTAGGTAGTTCTATATCTGCTTTAATGGACGGTATACCTGAAAAGTGTAGTGATCCAGGTCGATGTATGGTTAATTGTACTATTGGTGGTGTGGTATTTTCTGACTGCATGTGTGATCTAGGAGCCTATGTTAGTATAATGCCTTTGTCTATATATGATATTTTGAGGCTCCCTCCCTTAAAAAGGTCGGCAGCTCGTTTGGTGTTAGCAGATAAAAGCATTATTACAGTGGTTGGAGTTGCTAAAGATGTATTAGTGGGCATTAAGGGGCTCACATTTCCCATTGACTTTTATATCCTGTAGATGCCCCAAAATGACTCAGAGAAGCCATCATCAATCCTACTCAGAAGACCATTCCTGAAGACCTCAAAGTTCAAATTGGATGCTTTTTCAGGAACATACTCTTTTGAAATAGACGGCCGAGTAGTAAGCTTTAATCTGAATGGAGTTATGAAGCACCCTTCGAAAGATCATTCTATCCTCCAGTATGATATCATAGATGAAACCGTGGCTGAAGTTCACCAGGAGGAGTTCAAAGAGATGTACATATGACAAGGTCTAAGTGTGGGGACACTCTTGGAGAACAATGAGGGCACTTTATCAGCTCCAGATAATCTAGAGCCTGACCATGAGCAGAAATTAGAATTAAAGCCCCTCCCTCCATACTTCAAGTATGCTTACCTTGAGGACAAACAAAAGTTTCCAGTTATTATTGCAAGGAAACTTACTTCTCAACAAGAAGAAAAGCTACTCAGTGTGTTGAGGAAACACAAAAGAGCAATTGGATGGAGCTTGCCTGACATAAAAGGCATCAACCCTCAAGTTTGTGAGCACAAAATATTTCTAGAAGAGGGAGCAAGGCCTGTTCGTCAACCCCAGAGAAGAATGAATCCCACTATCTTGGAGGTTGTCAAAAAGGAAGTGACCAGACTACTTGAGGCGGATATCATCTACCCCATTTCAGATAGTGAATGGGTAAGCCCAGTACAAGTGGTACCCAAGAAGTCTAGAGTTACTACAGTGAAGAATGAGCATAGAGAGCTCATAGCAACCAGAGTACAAAACGCCTGGAGAGTCTGCATTGATTACAGGCGTCTCAACCAAGCCACTCATAAGGATCACTATCCTCTTCCATTCATTGACAAAATGCTGGATCGCCTGTCAGGTAAATCACATATTGCTTTTTAGATGGTTACACAGGCTATTTCCAGATTCATGTAGCTCCTGAAGATAAGGAGAAGACCAGTTTTACATGTTCTTTTGGGACTTATACTTATAAGAGAATGCCCTTTGGCTTGTGCAATGCACCGGCTACTTTCCAAAGGTGTATGATGAGTCTTTTCTCTGACCTTATTGAGGACTGTATGGAGGTTTTTATGGATGATTTTAGCGTTTATGGTGATTCCTTTAATCTTTGCTTGGATAGTTTGTCTAGAGTATTAGATAGATGTGTCGGTACAAATCTTGTATTGAATTTTGAAAAATGTCACTTTATGGTTACACAAGGGATTGTACTAGGACATGTTGTATCTAATACTGGCATTTCTGTGGATCTAGCAAAGGTGGATGTTATTTCTAGTTTACCTTACCCCTCCTCTGTGAGGGAAGTCCGTTCGTTCCTTGGCCATGCATGCTTTTACCGGAGATTCATTAAGGACTTTAGTAAGGTAGCACTTCCCTTATCCAGACTACTGCAGAAAGATATTGAGTTCGAGTTCAGTGAGGATTGCAAACAAGCGTTTGATAAGCTGAAGACCGCCCTGACTCAAGCTCCAATTGTGAGAGGACCAAACTGGAGCCAACCATTTGAAATAATGTGCGACACCTCCAACCATGCAGTAGGAGCAGCACTGGCTCAGCGTGAAGGTAAGGATCCCTTTGTAATTGCTTATGCATCTATGAGTTTAGACGTCGCTCAGTCTAATTATACTACTACTGAGAAAGAGCTTCTTGATATTGTTTTTACTCTGGATAAATTCCGAGCCTATTTACTTGGTACTAAAGTAGTAGTGTACTCAGACCACGCAGCTCTAAAGTATTTATTAGCTAAAAAGGAGTCCAAACCAAAGCTTATATGTTGGATACTGCTACTACAAGAATTTGATTTAGAAATTAAAGATAGGAGTGGTAACCAAAATCTAGTGGCGGACCACTTGAGTCGCCTTGAGCACATTAAGGATACCTCCACTCATATAAATGATAATTTCCCATTTGATAACCTGCAAGCAGTATCTGAAGTAGTCCCTTGGTATGCGCCTGTAGCTAATTATCTAGTTAGCCACACCTTTCCTCCAAACTTTACTAAGCATAAAAGAGACAAGCTAAAAAGCAAGTCTAAATATTATATATGGGATGACCCATATTTATGGAGATGTGGCGCTGAACAGGTAATTAGAAGGTGTGTGCCTCAATCAGAATTTCAGTCCATTTTAAAGGCCTGTCACTCATCTGAGAGTGAAGGACATTTTGGCCCTCAAAGAACAGCTAGAAAAATCTTAGACTGTGGATTCTGGTGGCCTACCCTTTTTAAAGACGCTGCTGAATTTTGTAAATCCTGTTTTTCATGCCAAAAATTTGGTAATATATCCAAGATGGATGAGATGCCTCAACAGATTATGCTTTTCTGTGAAATTTTTGATGTTTGGGGCACTGACTTCATGGGTCCATTTCCAAATTCTAATGGTTATTTTTATATTTTGTTAGCTGTAGATTACATTTCTAAATGGGTGGAAGCAATTCCTACCCACACTGATGATGCTAACACTGTTGTTTCCTTTGTGAGAAACCATATTATTTGTCGCTTTGGATCACCACGAGCAATCGTGAGCGATCAAGGCACCCATTTTTGTAACAGGAGACTAACAGGATTACTGAAGAAGCATGGGATAATTCATAAAGTAGCAACAGCCTACCATCCTCAGACTAATGGGCAAGCCGAGGTGTCTAACAGAGAGATAAAGTGCATATTACAGAAGATAGTCAAACCTCATAGAAGAGACTAGAGCACCAGGCTACAAGATGCACTCTGGGCATACAGAATAGCATACAAGACACAGCCTGTGAGATTTGAGCCTTTATACATGGTTACATTATTTAACCATAATTATTTTATTCTTGTGTGTTTACTTCTCTATGATTGTAATCTATACTTTATTTCATCCTATATGTCTAATGTTTAATATATTTGTATGCTTGCATATGATTGAGGCCATTATTTGTTTAGCTCACTTATCCCAAATAAGCCGATCCTTTCAATTACCTTTGTTAGCCACTTTGAGCCTTTAAATCCCATTTATTCTTTATTTTACTACATTACTAGCCTTAAGTGGAAAAAAATTATATATCCCAATTGAATCTTTGGTTAGTTTAAGATAGAATTGTGTGTTAATTAAGTATGGGAAAATTGTGGGAACAAGAGATAATAAGGGAATATGTCATGATGATATAATGGGAATTTGGGTACCTACTCATGTGAAACTATAGAAAATTAAAAATCTATGTGCATTGATAAACTATGTTAAAAAAAAAACCAAAAAAATATTCAATAATTAAATAAGGGGACAAAATTACCCTAATATCAAGTTAAGAATTCAAAGATCAATGCATGTATGATAAAATTAAAATAAAATTTGATACATGAGTAAGGAATGTAAAAAGAAAATTTTGGGTAGCTAAGTGTGAAATTTAAGCTATAAAGAAAATATATGTGTTAGGTGAAAGCTTGGGCTAATTAAAGATTCAATTTATAAGCTTACTTAACCATATATGTACCCTTACCCATACCTTGGCTCCATTACAACCTTGAAAAGACCTCATGATGTTCGCATTGGTATATTAATTGTTGTTGATTGGTTAGGAGAAGAACAAAAATTAGAAAGCATGATTAAAGAAGGATAGAGTGATTACCCTATACACTAGAGAGATTAGAGCATACATACATCATCAGTGAGGGTTCAATGCTTAAGTTCTATGTTCCCTGCTTTCATGAGCTACCTTCTTGCATTTTTATCTATTTTTACTGAATAAGAATTGAATTAGTGGAATTTGATTTGTGATTGTCTTGAAGAGCTTATTTACTTTTGACCAAGTCGACAAGAATCATATAGTTGCATTCACATATATAGGTTGCATTGCATTGCATGAGTTTTACATGTTCCTACTCATTTATTTTATCTCCTTCAACTAAGCATGGGGACATGCTAATGACTAAGTGTGGGGAGGTTGATAAACCACTATTTCATGGTTTATATTGTGCTTAATTGTGCGGTTTTATCAAATCCTTACCCACTTATTCATATGATAAGCATGCATTTATAATTCCTTCCTAAAAATACTTCATGGTTGAAAACTTGCTTCCTAGAGACTTTTAATTTTGTATTTTAATTCTCCTTTATTCCATTCGATGCCGTGATCTGTGTGTTGAGTGTTTCAGGAGATGACAGCGAGAAGTGACGCGAACGCATAGCTCACGTGACCGCACAACATAGAGGAAATTACAGTGACGCGGACGCATGGCTCACGCGACTGCGCGGATTGGAAACTGCACACGTGACGTGAAGGCGTGGACGACGCGCACGCGTGGCAAGGCGAAACGCTGGATGACGCGAACGCCTAGATGACGCGATCGCATAACGAGCGCGATCTGCAGAATCTGCAGAATTCACTGGGGGCAATTTTGGGCCCTGTTTTGACCCAATTTTTGGCCGAGAAAAGCAGATTAGAGTCAGGGAACATGCAGAGACCAAGTGAACATTCATTCCGCATAATTTCAAGTTTTAGATCTGATTTTACTCCTCCTCTAGGTTTTCTCTCTACACATTGGTAGTTCTTAGGATTTCGTTTTCATTGCTTTTTGTATTGGGATATTGAGAAGAGTTATTACCTCCGCCAGGACTTTATTATTCTAGTTTGTTTTTCCTTACTTGTTTCTTACTCTTCCATGTCCTTAATTTACTTAGAATTACTATTGGATTATCTTTAGAATTTATTAATACAAGAACCATTTTTATTTTTAATTGATCTTTTTGATTATTATCTATCATGTCTTTCTTTATCTCTCTTTATTATTTTGTGAAGTTTACATTCATAATGAGCGAGTAGTTCCATAACTTGATGGGGAGTTGATTGAAAGGAGGACCTTGAGTTGGAATGCTCAAGAGAAAAATTGTAATTGGGTTTATTGTTGGATTGTCCTCTAGTCACTGACACTAACCCTTTCCAAGAGAGAGGATTGGAACTTATGAATAGAAATAGCTTTCCAACTTGCTTGACTTTCCCCTACCTAATAAGGGATAACTAAGCAGAACAACCTTCAACCATCAATTAATCTTGAGAGTACTCCAACAAGAATAGGGCTTCCAACTAATCTACTCCCGGTCAAGGTCTTTATTTAAAATTACATAAATTCCCTAATTTAATTTCCTGTTTATCAACTCAAACCATTTTTAAAAACATTTGATTAATAAAATAGCACATCTTTCTGCAACTCGTTGGGAGACGACCTGGGACTCATACTCCCAGTATTTTAATTCTAATTTTGTGACAACCCTTCTAAATTGATAAACGGATTTTCGGTTGGTTAAGAACTGTACTCGCAACGTATCTCTTATAATAATTTCTTAACTCGCCAATTTCCGCCACGTCACTCCTCCCATCTTTGATTGTCCCAACCTTGATGCATGTTCGCATTATAGCTTCCATTCTCTACACCATAATTTGAACCAAACTCATAGGCAAAGGGGTGAGAATTCATAGTAGCAAGTAAAAACAAAAACTAATAAGAATTAATGAAAATAAACTCCTAAAACTAGAAATAACTAACAAAGAAACGAAAAAGAAAATTATTCACAATATTCACAATAACCAATAATAAGGCACACGTTTGCAATTCCCCGGCAACGGTGCCATTTTGATGAACGGATTTTTGCTAGTAAAGAATTTTACAATAAATTCTCGTTGCTAGTATAGTTTCTAAACCAAGAAAGAATCCTTTCATACAAAAAAATCGGTTGTCACAAGTAACAAACCCCTATAAAAATAATAACCGAAGTATTCAAACCTCGGGTCGTCTCTCAAGGAATTGCAGGGAAGTATACTTATAATTGGTTATGAGATTGTACCTTTTTGGGGTTTTGAATAAGGAACAAGAAAAGTAAATTGCAAGAATTAAATTAATAGCTAATAAAGCTCTTGGCAAGGTATGAGAATTAGAAGTCCTTTCCTAGCTATCCTTATCAATTGTGACATCAATCGTCCATTGCTCCCACTTAATTAACCTTTAACTATGAAGGAAAGTCAAGTGGATGAATCAATTTGATTCCTCAAGTCCTAGTCAACTCCTAAGGAAAGACTAGCTTTAGAGGGATCCAAATCAACTAGCAACTTCCAATTATCAATCAACAAAGGAGTTTAATAACTCAAAAGTCTCCAATTACTCAACCAAAGCCAAGAGGAGAGAAATGTACTCTAAAACCCAACCAAGCATTTTTGTCAAACACTTGGAAGGCACAACATAAAAACATAGAAAAGCAATAAGAGATAATAAAATCCAAACAACCAATTGAAAGAATCAATAACATAAATTGAAGAAAGCAATCATAAATATGAAATACCTCAAATTGCATTAAATAGAAAATCAAATCTAACATGAGAGTTCATAAACTAAAATAGCAACATAAAGTAATCAATAAGGGAAATAAATAAACTAGAATGCTAGAACAAATAAGAGTAGAAGAGAAACTAAATTGAAAAAGAGTAGAAATCCAAAATTGAAAATAGCTAAACCTAAGAATCCTAAAACCTAGAGAGAGGAGAGAGCCTCTCTCTCTAGAAAACTACATCTAAAACCTAAAATTATGTGAATGAAAGTTGTATCAATGAATGAATGATTCCTCCACTCTGCAGCCTCTAATCTGTGTTTTCTCGGCCAAAAACTAGGTCCAAAACCAGCCTAAAATATCCTCCAGCGTCTTCTGCGATTTCCGCACGTGGCGCACGTCACGCGTACGCGTACGTCACGCGTATGCGTCGCTGAACTTTTGCAAGGTCACGCATATGCGTGATACATACGTGCGCGTCACTTAACTGCATGGAAACTATGGTAAATTACATATCATTTCAAAGCCCCGGATGTTAGCTTTCCAACGCAACTGGAACTGCCTCATTTGGACCTATGTAGCTCAAGTTATGATCGATTTAGTATGAAGAGGTCAGGCTTGACAGCTTAGCAATTCCTTCAATTTCTTGTATTCCTTCCACTTTTGCATGCTTCCTTTCCATCTTCTAAGCCATTCCTGCCCTATAAACCCTGAAAACACTTAACACACATATCAAGGCATCGAATGGTAATAAGAGAGGATTAAACATAGCAAATTTAAGGCCAAAGAAGCATGTTTTCAATCATAGCTCAAAATTAGGAAGGAAAATGTAAAACATGCGAATTCTATAAATAAGTATGAGAATAGTGGATAAAATCCACTCAATTAAGCATAAAATGTACCACGAAATAGTGGTGTGGTAATGAGATTTTTGCTCAGTGGTCTAGAATTTCTCTCATAGAAATAATAACTTCGTTGTAAGCATAGCTCTAAACCAACAAACAATTCTCACATAAAAAATTTCGGTTGTCACAAATAACAAACCCCAAATAAGAATTAACTGAAGTATTTAGACTCCGGATCATCTCACAAGGAATTGCAATGAAGTGGTCAATTATTGGCTATGAAGGGGCAAGGGGGTTTTGGTTTATAAGAGGAACAAGAAAAGGTAAATCAAGCAAGTGATTAGAGAAAGCAAGATAAAGAACTCTTGGCTAAGACTTAGGTAATTGAGATCACCATCCTTATCAACAAATCAAATATTGATAATTATAAGGAACTAAGCTCATTAGGTCTACTCACTAAAGCCTTAAGTACGCAATGTCTACTCCTAGGCTTGGAGTATATCAAATGGCTTGATCAATATCAATCCATAAGTCCCAACCTAGGTACTAATTAACTTAGTAGTAGGCTAGAGTCAATGGTTCTCAAATTGATCTCCACGGGTTCTAGAATCACCAATTCAATGAAGCCTATGTACTCAAGATCACTCAATCCCTTTAGCCTAGGCCAAGGGTCAAGAGAACTACTCAAAATCTAGTTAGAGCATTCTATCAAACACCTAATGTGCAATAAAAGTAAACATCACAAAATGCTAAAATTAAGGAAACCCATAACTAATATAAGCAAGAACTCAACAATATCAATAAAGATAGACATAAAAGAGACATGGAAACATAAATTTGCATTAAAAGAAAATTAGATCCACAATGTTCATCAACATAAAAGATAGCAAAATGAGAAATTAACATTACAACTAAGAAAGACAAGATGTAGAAATGAAAAATTATAAAAGAAATAAGATGAAATCAAGTAATTAATTTAAGATCCAAAACAATTTAACCTAATCCTAACCTAATTCTAGAGAGAAGAGGGAGATTCTCTCTCTAGAAAACTAACTAAAGGCTCATGTTGATTAACTAATTGCTCCCCCTTTCCTTGGACTTCAATTCTGCATGAAATACACTCAGAAACAAGTTGGATTTGGGCCTGGGCAGCTCAGAAATCGCCCCCAGCATTTTGCCTTTAAGTGGGTCACGTGTGAGTATCGGCGCGTACGCGCCATGTGCGCGTATGTGTCGATTGGCTGTTTCTTCATCCGCGCGTGCGCGGCATGTACGCGTGCGCGTCTCTATGCGAAGCCACTTCTGTGCGTGCGCATCTTGTATGCGTGCGCGCCCATTGATGCATTCCCAATTCTTGTTTCCTCATGTATTCTCCACTTTGTATGCTTTTTTCCTCATTTCTTCCATCTAATACTTGCCTTATGAACCTGAAATCACTTAATAAACACATCAAGGCATCGAATGGAATTAAAGTGAGTTAAAATCACCAATTTAAGGGCCTAAAAAGCATGTTTTTACACTTAAGCACAATTCAAGGGAGAATTACAAAAACATGATATTTCATTGAATAAATGTGGAAAAAGGTGATAAAATCCCCTAAAATATGCACAAGATAAACCACGAAACTGGGGTTTATCAAATCTCCCCACACTTAAACTAAGCATGTCCTCATGCTAAAATCAAGAAAGAAGCAAAGGGGTATCAACATTTATTCAATGCAAACTAACTAAATGCAATCTATCTATATGCAACCTATTTACAGGAATGCAATGGCTTAGTCAAAATAAATAAATTTCCAAGAATACACATGCAAGCACAAGGGCTAAGGCAATAGCAATCAAAGCAAACCACAATTGGATTGAATCATTGAAAGATTTTACAAACTTGCAAGAAAAAATGATCATGGGTGGAAACATGTAATTGAGCGATCGAACCCTCGCCGGATGTGTATCCGCTCTAGGCACTCAGGTGTATGGGGTTAATTCACTCAATTCTTCTCCAATCATGCTTTTCAAGATTTGTTTTTCATCTAACAATTAACAAATAATTTATGCATGCATACAAATATCATGAGGACTTTCCCATAGGTTGTAATGGGGCTAGGGTCAAGGTAGGATGCATATGGTCAAGTGAGTTTGAGATTTGGATCTTTGATTAACTTAAACTTTCCACCTAACCTATGACAACCTATACAATTCTAAACAACCTAGCTATCCATTCTTCACTTTTCTTCACACTCATGCATTCCCTTTTGATCACCACACATATGCATTGATTATTATTGAACTTCACCTTGGGGAATTTTTGTTCCCTTTTTATTGCAATTCTTTTTTTTTTACTAAAATATATACAAGAACATTAATGCATATGGTTTACACATGATTAATATATGAGTGTGTACCCAATTCTCAAGATTTTCATACAACTACAAAGCACGCTTTTATCTCTACCCCATGTACCCAACTTTCCCAAAATCTAATGATGAACACTGTCACTAGCCTAAGCTAATCAAAGATCCAAACAAGGGACATTTATTGTTTTTCACTTAGGCTTGTAATGTGCTACAATTAAGAACAAATGGGTTAAGCATAGGCTCAAAATTGGCTAACAATGGAAGATAAAAGGTTGGCTATTTGGGTATGTGAGCTATTTGAACAATGGCCTCAATCATATAAATGCATGTGTACATAAAGTAATGGACATAAAGAATGAAACAAATCAAAGATTACACTCATAGGAAGAGAATAATGCACACAAGAATGAAAATAAGTGGTCATATGATGTAACCACACAATTAGGCTCAAAACTCACATGCTTGTGTTCTTTGCTCAAAACATGATCCACAAAGTGTATAATTCAAGCAAGTTCTAAAAAAAATTTCAACCAATTGGAGTGGTGCCCTAGAAATGGAATTCTTGGAAATTTTCATCATATTGACTAAGTCTATTCTAATGCAATGTTGTGATTCGGAAAACTAAAAAAATTTCTTACTTTACCCCTTTTCCAATCAAAGCAAATTTCATACGCAAAGGGGATCAACTAGGTTTCAACAATTCACAATGTTTTTCCAATTCACAACCAAAATTGCTAAAACAACTATATGATAAAAATCCAACCAAAATATGGAATGTATACCATCTAAGGTGCAAAATGTGTCAACTAAGGAAAAGTGATCCCAAGATAACAAATATATACAATAATCTCAAAGTTAAAGTGCAAAATAAAATAAAGTAGTAGAAACTAGAAGATAAATGTCTAAAAGTTCACCACACAGATGCTATCCACCGGTCACGATCGGTGACCTCCCCACACTTTAGGATGAAGCATCGTCCTCGATGCTACTGCTGAAGCACAGGCTGGGGGTCAACAGTCGCGCCGGGCTGTGGCTCAGGCTCAGGCTGTGGCTATGGCTATGGTACTGGCTATGAGTCCTCAGGGGGCTGCTGAACCTCTGTGGTGGCCTGTGTCTCTGGGGTGCTTCCTGCTGAGTCATCTCCTCAACATGCTCCTCCTCCTGATCCTGCTCATCGGAGGTGGGAGAGTCCAGGAGCGGAGGTAGCTCAATACCCTGTGATACAAACACCTGGTCTATGCGATCAAGATGTCACATGATACGATTCTCGCTGTGCTCCATGAAGCGAAACAAGCGCTGCACTAACAGGTAAGTTGGCTCAGGTGCTGGCGGTGGTGGCAAGGGTGCTGCGGCTGCTGAAGTAGAGGAAAGTCCTGCTGTTGCTTGGTGCACGAAATTGTGATCTTAGAAACGGCACCAAAACTTGGTACGCACAATCGTAATCTCAACTCTTTTTCACAACTCCGCACAACTAACCAGCAAGTGCACTGGGTCGTCCAAGTGATACCTTACGTGAGTAAGGGTCGATCCCACGAAGATTGTCGGCTTGAATCAAGCTATGGTCATCTTGTAAATCTTAGTCAGGTAGATTCAATTGGTTATGAGGTTTTGATAATTAAAATATAAATAAAATATAAAATAAGATAGAAATACTTATGTAATTCATTGGTGGGATTTCAGATAAGCGTATGGAGATGCTTGTTGCTTCTGAGTCTCTGCTTTTCTACAGTTTTAATTCAATCATTCAAACTCCTTTCCATGGCAAGCTGTATGTTGGGGGATCACCGTTGTCAATGGCTACCGTCCGTCCTCTCAGTGAAAATGGTCCAAATGTGCTGTCACCGCATGGCTAATCATCTGTCAGTTCTCACTTATGTTGGAATAGGATCCATTGATCCTTTTGCGTCTGTCACTACGCCTAACACTCGCAAGTTTGAAGCTCGTCACAGTCATCCCATTCCAGATCCTACTCGGAATACCACAGACAAGGTTTAGACTTTTCGGATCTCAAGAATGCTGCCAATTGATTCTAGCTTATACCACGAAGACTCTGATCTCAAGGAATTGAAGGCTCTGTTGTTAGGAGAGACAATCAAATGCATGGACCATGAATCCAAGAGATATGAATTCAAGCTTGTTTTCATGTAGAACAGAAGTGTTTGTCAGGCACGCGTTCATAAGTGAGAATGGTGATGAGTGTCACTTGATCATCACATTCATCATGTTCTTTTGTGCGAATGAATATCTTAGAATAAGAATAAGCTTGAGTTGAATAGAAAAACAATAGTACTTTGCATTAATTCATGAGGAACAGCAGAGCTCCACACCTTAATCTATGGGGTGTAGAAACTCCACCGTTGAAAATACATAAGTGATAATGGTCCAGGCATGGCCGAATGGCCAGCCCCCAAAACGTGATCAAATATGAAAAGATAGATTCCAAAATGATTTAAAGATGAAAGATAAGAAATAAATCACTAAAAGTAGTTTTTATACTAAACTAGTCACTAGGGTTTATAGAAAATGAGTAACTAAGTACAGATAGTGCAAAAATCCACTTCCGGGGCCCACTTAGTGTGTGCTTGGGCTGAGCATTGAAGCTTTCACGTGTAGAGACTCTTCTTGGAGTTAAACGCCAGCTTTGGTGCCAGTTTCGGTGTTTAACTCCAGCTTTTATGCCAGTTCTGGCGTTTAACGCCAGAATAGGGTAGAAAGTGGACGTTCAAACGCCAATTTGTGTTATCAAAACTCGGGCAAAGTATGAACTATTAAATATTTCTGGAAAGCCCAGGATGTCTACTTTCCAACGCAATTGAGAGCTTGCCAATTGGATTTCTGTAGCTCCAGAAAATTCATTTCGAGTGCAGGGAGGTCAGAATCCAACAGCATCTGCAGTCCTTTTTCAGCCTCTGAATCAGATTTTTGCTTAGGTTCCTCAATTTCAGCCAGAAAATACCTGAAATCACAGAAAAACACACAAACTCATAGTAAAGTCCAGAAATGTGAATTTTGCTTGAAAACTAATAAAAATATACTAAAAAGTAGCTAGATCGTACTAAAAACTACCTAAAAATAATGCCAAAAAGCGTATAAATTATCCGCTCATCACAACACCAAACTTAAATTGTTGCTTGTCACCAAGCAACTGAAAATCAAATAGGATAAGAAGAAGAGAATATACTATAAATTCCAAAATATCAATGAAACTTAGCTCCAATTAGATGAGCGGGACTAGTAGCTTTTTACCTCTGAACAGTTTTGGCATCTCACTTTATCCTTTGAAGTTCAGAATGATTGGGATCTATAGGAACTCAGAATTTAGATAGTGTTATTTATTCTCCTAGTTCAGTATGTTGATTCTTGAACATAGCTACTTTATGAGTCTTGGCCGTGGCCCTAAGCATTTTGTTTTCCAATATTACCACCGGATACATAAATGCCACAGACACATAACTGGGTGAACCTTTTCAGATTGTGACTCAGCTTTGCTAGAGTCCCCAATTAGAGGTGTCCAGGGTTCTTAAGCACACTCTTTTTTCTTTGGATCATGACTTTAACCGCTCAGTCGCAAGCTTTTCACTTGACACCTTCACGACACAAGCACATGGTTAGGGACAGCTTGGTTTAGCCGCTTAGGCCAGGATTTTATTCCTTTGAGCCCTCCTATCCATTAATGCTCAAAGCCTTGGATCATTTTTACCCTTGCCTTTTAGTTTAAAGGGTTACTGGCTTTTTGCTCTTGCCTTTTGGTTTAAAGAGCTCTTGGCTTTTTCTGCTTGCTTTTTTTCTTTTTCTTTCTTTTTTTTCTTTTATTTTCGCCATTTTTTTTCGCAAGCCTTGTTTTTCACTGCTTTTCCTTGCTTCAAGAATCAATTTTATGATTTTTCAGATTATCAAGAACATTTCTCCTTTTTCATTATTCTTTCAAGAGCCAACAATTTTAACATTCATAAACTTCACTATCTAAAATATGCAATGTTCAAGCATTCATTCAGAAAGCAGAAAGTATTATCACCACATCAAAATAATTAAACTAATCTCAAGGATGAATTCGAAATTCATGTACTTCTTGTTCTTTTGCATTTAGAACATTTTTTTATTTAAGAAAGGTGATGGATTCATAGGACATTCGTAGCTTTTAGGCATAGACACTAGACACTAATGATCATGTAATAAAGACACAAACATAAATAAACATAAAGCATAGAGAATGAAAACAGAAAAAAAAAATAAATAGACAAGGAGATTAAGGAATGGGTCCATCTTTGTGAGGGTGGCGTCTTCTTCCTCTTGAAGAACCAATGGTGCTTTTGAGCTCCTCTATGTCTCTTCTTTGCCTTTGTTGCTCCTCTTTCATAGCTCTTTGATCTTCTCTAATCTCATGGAGAATGATGGAGTGCTCTTGGTGCTTCACCCTTAGTTGTCCCATGTTAGAACTTAATTCTCCTAGGGAGGTGTTAATTTGCTCCCAATAGTTTTGTGGAGGAGAGTGCATCCCTTGAGGCATCTCAGGGATTTCATGATGAGGAATTTCCTCATGCTCTTGTTGAGGTCCATGAGTGGGCTCTCTTGTTTGCTCCATCCTCTTTTTAGTGATGGGCTTGTCCTCTTCAATGAGGATGTCTCCCTCTATGACAATCCAAGCCGAATTGCAGAGGTGACAAATGAGGTGAGGAAAGGCTAACCTTGCCAAAGTGGAGGACTTGTCAGCCACCTTGTAGAGTTCTTGAGGTATAATCTCATGAACTTCTACTTCCTCCGCAATCATGATACTATGGATCATGATGGCCCGATCCATAGTTACTTCGGATCGGTTGCTAGTAGGAATGATAGAGCGTTGGATGAACTCCAACCATCCTCTAGCTACAGGCTTAAGGTCCGGTCTTCTCAATTGAACCGGTTTGCCTCTTGAGTCATTTTTCCATTGAGCTCCTTCCACACATATGTCCATGAGGATTTGGTCAAACCTTTGATCAAAGTTGACCCTTCTAGTGTAGGGGCATGCATTTTCTTGCATCATTGGCAAGTTGAACACCAACCTTACATTTTCCGGATTGAAATCTAAGTATTTCCCCCGAACCATTGTAAGCCAATTCTTTGGATTTGGGTTCATACTTTGATCATGGTTCCTAGTGATCCATGCGTTTGCATAGAACTCTTGAAACATTAAGATTCCGACTTGTTGAATAGGATTGGAGAGAACTTCCCATCCTCTTCTTCTAATCTCATGTCGGATCTTCGGATACTCACTCCTTTTGAGCTTGAAAGGGACCTCAGGGATCACCTTCTTCTTGGCCACAACTTCATAGAAGTGGTCTTGATGGACCTTTGAGATGAATCTCTCCATCTCTCATGACTCGGAGGTGGAAGATTTTGTCTTCCCTTTCCACTTTCTAGAGGTTTCTCCAGCCTTAGGTGCCATAAATGGTTATGGAAAAATAAAAAGCAATGCTTTTACCACACCAAACATAAAATGTTTGCTCATCCTCGAGCAAAGAAGAGAGAATAAAGGACAAGAAGAAGAAGATGGAGGAGATGGAGGGTGAGGGTGAGTTCGGCCAAGGGGGTATAAGGTGTTTGTGATTTGTTAAATTGAAGGAGTGATGAAGGGTATATATAGGAGTGGGGGGAGGCTTGGTTCGTGTATTTGGGATTGGGTTTGGAAGGGAAAAAGAGTTTTGAATTTGAAGGTAAGTGGTGTTTTGGGGAAAAGTGAATGAGGTGATTGGTGAAGGGTATTTGGGGAAGAGTGTTATGAAAAGGTGTGAAGAGGAGAAAAGAAGAGGTGGGGTAGGTGGGGATCCTGTGGGGTCCACAGATCCTGAGGGGTCAAGGACTTTAACATCCCTACTCCATTTAGGCGTGAAAGAGGCCATTAGAGTGCAATTCTGGCGTTAAATGCCAGATTGCTGCTTGTTTCTGGCGTTTAACGCCAGCTTTTCTCCCTTTCTTGGCGTTTAACGCCAACTTGATGCCCTGTTCTGGCGTAAAACGCCAGTCTAGTGCCTATTTCTGGCGTTAAACACCAGTCTGGTGCCCATTTCTGGCGTTAAACGCCCGGAATGGTGCCAGACTGGGCATTTAACTCCCATTCTGCTACTCTTACTGGTGTTTAAACTCTAGTAAGCTCTTCCTCTAGGGTGAGCTGTTTTTAATGCTATTTTTTCATTCTATTGTTGATTTTTCAGTTGTTTTTGTGACTTCACATGATCATCAACCTAAAGAAAACATAAAATAACAAATGGAAAATAAATAGATATAATTAAATAACATTGGGTTGCCTCCCAATAAGTGCTTCTTTAATGTCAATAGCTTGACAGTGAGCTCTCATGGAGCCTCACAGATAATCAGAGCAGGGTTGGGGCCTCTCAACACCAAACTTAGAGTTTGGTTGTGGCCTCGCAACACCAAACTTAGAGTTTTGTTGTGGCCTCCCAACACCAAACTTAGAGTTTGAATGTGGGGGTTTTATTTGACTCTGTATTGAGAGAAGCTTTTCAGGCTTCCTCTCCATGGTTACAGAAGGAGAACCTTGAGTCTTGAATACAATGTAGTTCTCATTCAACTTAAGGACCAACTCTCCTCTGTCAACATCAATTACAGCTTTTGCTGTGGCTAGGAAGGGTCTGCCAAGGATGATGGATTCATCCTTATCCTTCCCAGTATCTAGGATTATGAAATCAGCAGGGATGTAAAGGCCTTCAACCTTCACTAGCACGTCCTCTACTAGTCTATAAGCTTGTTTCATTGATTTGTCTGCCATCTCTAGTGAGATTCTTGCAGCTTGTACCTCAAAGATTCCCAGTTTCTCCATTATAGAGAGTGACATGAGGTTTATCCCTGACACTAGGTCACATGGAGCCTTTTCAAAGGTCATGGTGCCTATGGTACAAGGTATGAAGAATTTTTTGGGATCCGATTTCTTCTGAGGTAATGTCTGCCTCATTAATGCATTCAGTTCATTGGTGAACAAGGGGGGTTCATCCTCCCAAGTCTCAGTACTAAATAACTTGGCATTCAGCTTCATGATTGCTCCTAGATATTTAGCAACTTGCTCTTTAGTGATGTCTTCATCCTCTTCAGAGGAAGAATATTCATCAGAGCTCATGAATGGCAGAAGGAAGTTCAATGGAATCTCTATGGTCTCTGTATGAGCCTCAGATTCCTTTGGTTCTTCAAAGGGAAACTCCTTTCTGTCCAGAGGACGTCCCATGAGGCTTTTCTCACTGGGACTCACGTCCACCTCACTCTCTCCAGGTTCGGCCATGTTGGTCATGGTTATGGCCTTGCACTCTCTCTTGGGATTTTCTTCTGTATTGCTTGGGAGAGTACTGGGAGGAGTTTCAGTAATCTTCTTACTCAGCTGACCCACCTGTGCCTCCAAATTTCTAATGGAGGACCTTGTTTCATTCATGAAACTTAGTGTGGTTTTGGATAGATCAGAGACTATGGTTGCCAGGCCAGAATGGCTTTGTTCAGAATTCTCTGTCTGTTGCTGAGAAGATGATGGAAAAGGTTTGCTGTTGCTAAACATGTTTCTTCCACCATTATTATTATTGAAGCATTGATTAGGCTTCTATTGATCCTTCCATGAGAGGTTATGATGATTTCTCCATGAAGGATTATAGGTGTTTCTATAGGGTTCCCCCATGTAATTCACCTCTGCCATTGCAGGGTTCTCAGGATCATAACCTTCTTCTTCAGAAGATGCTTCTTTTGTACTGCCTGTTGCAGCTTGCATTCCAGACAGACTCTGAGAAATCACATTGACTTGTTGAGTCAATATTTTGTTCTGAGCCAATATGGCATTCAGAGTATCAATCTCAAGAACTCCTTTCTTCTGAGTTGTCCCATTATTCACAGGATTCCTTTCAGAAGTGTACATGAATTGGTTATTTATAACCATTTCAATGAGTTCTTGGGCTTCTTCAAGCGTCTTCTTCAAATGAAGAGATCCACCAACAGAGTTGTCCAATGACATCTTGGACAATTCAGATAGACCATCATAGAATATGCATATGATGCTCCATTCTGAATGCTTGCCAGAAGGACACCTTCTGATCAATTGCTTATATCTTTCCCAAGCTTCATAGAGGGATGTGCCTTCCTTCTGTCTGAAGGTTTGGACTCCCACTCTAAGCTTACTCAATTTTTGAGGTGGAAAGAACTTTGCCAAGAAGGCATTGACCAGCTTTTTCCAAGAGTTCAGGCTTTCTTTAGGTTGTGAGTCCAACCATGTCCTAGCTCTATCTCTTACAGCGAAAGGGAAAAGCATAAGTTTGTAGACCTCAGGGTCAACCCCATGAGTCTTAACAGTGTCACAGATTTGTAAGAACTCAGGTAAAAACTGATGAGGATCTTCCAATGAAAGTCCATGATACTTGCAATTCTGCTGCATTAGAGAAACTAATTGAGGCTTAAGCTCAAAGTTGTTTCCTCCAATTGCAGGAATTGAGATGCTCCTTCCACAGAAGTCAGAAGAGGGTACAATAAAGTCACCAAGCATCTTCATTGCATCTCCACCAATGTTGTTGGGTTTAGCCATGTTTGTTTTGTATGCTTTCTTTTTGAAAATTTCTGTTAGGTCCTCTCTAGAGAGTTGTGCTTTAGCTTCTCTTAGCTTTCTCTTCAAAGTCCTTTCAGGTTCAGCATCAGCTTCAACAAGAATGCCTTTGTCTTTGTTCCTGCTCATATGATAGAGAAGAAGATAAAGAAAGTATGAAATCCTCTATGTCACAGTATAGAGATTTCTTAATGTGTCAGAGAAAAAGAAGAATGGAAGGATGAGGTAGAGAGGAGAATTCGAACTTATGAAGAAGGAGAGAGTCCGAATTGCTAATTAAGGAGGAGTGTTAGTCCTTAAATAGAATAAGGTGAGGAGGGAAAAGAATTTTTGAAAACAAAATTAAAAAATTTTAAAATAATTAAAAAGAATTTTGAAAAAATGGATGATGGTTTTCGAAAATTAAAAGTGAGAAAGTGGTTAGAATTCAAAAATTAGAGAGAAAAGTAGTTAGGTGGTTTTAAAAAGATATGATTGAAATAGAAAACTTTTAAAATCAAACAAAAAGTCAAGTAGTTAATTTGAAAAGATTTGAAAATCAATTTTGAAAAGATAAGAAGTTAGAAAAGATTTTGAAATTGATTTTTGAAAAAGATATGATTTTTGAAATTAAAGTTAATTGCTTGACTAACAAGAAATTAAAAGATATGATTCTAGAATTCAAATATTGAACCTTTCTTAATAGGCAAGTAACAACCTAAAATTTTTGAATCAAATCATTAATTGTAGCAAGGATTTTCGAAAATAGTGAGAGAAAAATGGAAAGGATTTGATTTTGAAAAAGATATGATTTGAAAAATATATGATTTTAAAAAGATTTGAATTAAAAAAACAAAATCTCCCTTCCTGTGCCATCCTGGCGTTAAACTCCCAGAATGGTATCCATTCTGGCGTTTAACGCCCAAAATACTACCCTTTTGGGCATTTAACGCCCAGCCAGGTATCCTAGCTGGAGTTTAAACGCCAGTTTTCCTTCCTCACTGGGCGTTTTGAACGCTCAGCTTTTTCTCTGTAATTCCTCTACTGTATGTTCTGAATCTTCAATTCTCTGTATTATTGACTTGAAAAGACATAATTTTGAAATTTTTTTTTGAATTTTTAACGATGAAAAACAACAAGATAAAACTAATCATGGAAAACTAAGATCAGATAAACAATGCATGCAAGACACCAAACTTAGAAATTTTCATATGAGAGACACTAACAAATTGAGAATGCACATGAGAAACAACAAAAGACACAAAACACGAGAATTTAAAGATCAGACCCAAGAGAATAATCAAGAACAACTTGAAGATCAATGAAGAACACAAGAACACACTTTCGAAAAATGCAAGAAGAATAAAGACATGCAATTGACACCAATCTTAAAAATTGACACTAGACTCAAACAAGAAACACAAAATATTTTTGGGTTTTTTATGGTTTGATAATTTTTTTTTCAAAAATTAATTGGAGAAAGAGAAAATAAAGAATTCAAAATTCTTAATGAGAATTCTAGGAATCATGAAATGTTAGTCTAAAACTCCGGTCCAGGAATTAGACATGGCTTACTAGCCAGCCAAGCTTTCAGTGAAAGCTCCGGTCCAAAATACTAGACATGGCCAATGGCCAGCCAAGCATTAGCAGATCATTACATTCAACAGCAAGATTGATAGAAATCAACAAGCTTTTGTGATGATAAGTTGGAACCTCGGTCCAAAAGATTAGACATGGCTTCACAGCCAGCCAGACTTCAACAAATCATCATGAAACTCTAGAATTCATTCTTAAAAATTCTGAAGAACATAGAATAATTTATTTTTTGAAACATTTTTTTCGAAAATAAAAATAATAAAAACAAAAAGCTTAAAATTAAAATAAAATTACCTAATCTGAGCAACAAGATGAACCGTCAGTTGTGCAAACTCGAACAATCCCCGGCAACGGCGCCAAAAACTTGGTGCACGAAATTGTGATCTCTGAAACGGCACCAAAAACTTGGTACGCACAATCGTAATCTTAACTCTTTTTCACAACTCCGCACAATTAACCAGCAAGTGCACTGGGTCGTCCAAGTAATACCTTACGTGAGTAAGGGTCGATCCCACGGAGATTGTCAGCTTGAATCAAGTTATGGTCATCTTGTAAATCTCAGTCAGGCAGATTCAATTGGTTATGAGGTTTTGATAATTAAAATATAAATAAAATATAAAATAAGATAGAAATACTTATATAATTCATTGGAGGGATTTCAGATAACCGTATGGAGATGCTTGTTGCTTCTGAGTCTCTACTTTCCTACTATTTTCATTCAATCATTCATACTCCTTTCCATGGCAAGCTGTATGTTGGGGGATCACCGTTGTCAATGGTTACCGTCCGTCCTCTCAGTGAAAATGGTCCAAATGCGTTGTCACCGCACGGCTAATCATCTGTCGGTTCTCACTCATTTTGGAATAGGATCTATTGATCCTTTTGCGTCTGTCACTACGCCCAACACTCGCGAGTTTGAAGCTCGTCACAGTCATCCCATCCCAGATCCTACTCGGAATACCACAGATAAGGTTTAGACTTTCCGGATCTCAAGAATGCTGCCAATTAATTCTAGCTTATACCATGAAGACTCTGATCTCAAGGAATTGAAGGCTCTGTTGTCAGGAGAGACAATCAAACACATGGACCAGGAATCCAAGAGATATGCATTCAAGCTTGTTTTTATGTAGAACGGAAGTGTTAGTCAGGCACGCGTTCATAAGTAAGAATGGTGATGAGTGTCACTTAATCATCACATTCATCATGTTCTTGTGTGAGAATGAATATCTTAGAATAAGAATAAGCTTTAGTTGAATAGAAAAACAATACTACTTTGCATTAATTCATGAGGAACAGCAGAGCTCCACACGTTAATCTATGAGGTGTAGAAACTCCACCGTTGAAAATACATAAGTGATAATGGTCTAGGCATGGCCAAATGGCCAGCCCCCAAAACATGATCAAAGATGAAAAGATAGATTCCAAAATGATCTAAAGATGAAAGATAATAAATAAATCACTAAAAGTAGTTTTTATACTAAACTAGTCACTAGGGTTTACAGAAAATGAGTAACTAAGTGCAGATAGTGCAGAAATCCACTTCCAGGGCCCATCTAGTGTGTGCTTGGGCTGAGCATTGAAGCTTTCACATGTAGAGACTCTTCTTGGAGTTAAACGCCAGCTTTGGTGCCAGTTTGGGCGTTTAACTCCAGCTTTTATGCCAGTTCTGGCGTTTAACGCCAGAATAGGGTAGAAAGTGGGCGTTCAAACACCTGTTTGAGTTATCAAAACTCGGATAAATTATGAACTATTATATATTGCTGGAAAGCCCTGGATGTCTACTTTCCAACGCAATTGAGTGCGCACCAATTGGGTTTCTATAGCTCCAGAAAATCTATTTTGAGTGTAGGGAGGTCAGAATCCAACAACTCTACAGTCCTTTTTTAGCCTCTGAATCAGATTTTTGCTCAAGTCCATCAATTTCAGCCAAAAAATACCCGAAATCACAGAAAAACACACAAAATCATAGTAAAAATATACTAAAAAATAGCTAGATCCTACTAAAAACTACCTAAAAATAATGCCAAAAAGTGTATAAATTATCCGCTCATGACTGCTGTGGAGGATGAAGGCTGAGCTGCCTCCACCACTGCTCTACCTCGAGAATAGTGTCTGGGTGGAGGCTTCTCGTGCACCCACCCACCCCACGGAATAGTAACCTTCCTGTCGTCGTCATCTGGGGGGTGGTGGTATCACGTAATCGTCCTCCTATGGGACATCAGCTAGCTCAATCATGCTGGTGACCAATGTAGAAAATGGCAGTAGGCCACAGATGTGTGCGTGCCACATGCTCTGCCTGATTAACTGGGGGAAGTCTACCTCCTTCCCCTCCATGACACAACCATTCAGAAGTAGCATATCCATCGGAATCTCTGAAAGGTGAGTGGTGGGAAAGACATAATGGGCGAATATATGCTGCCAAGTATTAGCCTCTCTCGACAAATAAGTGAATAACATCCTCTTGGGCTTCTTGTTGCCAGAATCCATCACCCAAGGGGCGTCCGGTGTGGCAATCATGCGCTTCAGTACCTCATAATCAAAGGTCATGCAGTGGATAGCTACCTCTGCCTGCTGATAGGTGCATGTGTCATCAGTACGAGGTCGGCAAAGCAATGCCTCCCCAATAGCTACCTCAGTGATCAAGATCTCCCTACCCCTCAGGTGGACTGAATCAAGAGTGGCACGAAAGAAGTTGCGGTAGAATTCCTCCACCCACGAAGTATTTATCCTCCCCAAATCCCTATCAACAAAATCTAAGCCCAATTCCAGAATACGGGCATTGATGGCGTGTCTCACGTCGTTGTGAAGGACCAGATTCTTTTCAATATTCAGATTTGTCTTCCGATATTTAGTGAAGCAAAGCTCACAGTAGAGATTGGAAAACTTGATTGGGTCCGTGGATGGTAACAATTGATTCTCTTTTTCCACGTCATTCAGCAGATTCTTAGCATAATTGGCATAAGGAGAAGGGGTAGAGGCTTTAGAGCGCTTCCTCTTCTTTGAGTTGGTAGCTATGGCTTTTCCTTTTTTCGACATCCTGAAAAAAAAAAACAGATATGGTATGATATAAGTAGCTAGCCAAGTAGATGTAAAGCACTCAAGGTAAGACATATTCATGAAGTGAGTGAAGAAAAGAGAATTCTTGGAATGCAAGTAACAAAATTCAGAATTCAAACCAAGTCACAAACCAAGAATTCAAACCACAATTGCATAATGCTTATTCAATTAGCCTAAGAAATGCCATATTCAAAAGAATGATTAAAGGAGTTATGTTCAAAACAAAAGGAAGAAATCATTTAGTTAATCAAGTTAGAGTTAGAAATTAGTTCAAAAATCAGTGATATGACAGTTATCGGCACAATTAAAAGAAGTGTACAAAATTCGGGTGCAAGCATACTCACAACCATGAAATGCACATAGTCAGTGATGATGGAATATGATAATGCCAAAAAGCAACCAATATGAAAACAAGTCATCAATCAATGTAAAGATCACCAGGGTTGTATTAATTGGTGTTGGTAAAATCGAAACATTGGAAAACAAGTCAATCAAGAAACATTTAACACCAAATTCAATGAGGCATGAAAGTCACAAGTTGAAACAAGAATGGAAAAGCTCATGATCTATGTGACTTAATGCAAATTAGGCATGAATATAATGAATCAAATCAGCTACATAGATTAAAAACCTTCAAACTTGTGAGTTTATGCAAAAGAGGCACAAAATCTCAAAAGAGTTTCAAGTTATAGTCAATTTGAAAATTTATTCAAACTACTCAATGCATAGAAGTAAAGCAGCAATATAAACAAGCAAAGAATATGATAAGCATGAATAAAACTTGTAAACAAGTTCTTGAGAAGTTTCCAAAACCATTTAGCAAACAAAATTCTATTGACACAGAATCTCGATGAATAGAAGCTTGTTGCACCAAATAAAATAATGTTATTTCATGAAACATGGTTAGGAAAAATCCGGCAGTATTTCAGCAGTAAATTGGCTATTCCCGGATACCAAATAGCAGCAAAATACAAGTATATGAATCCAAATTGATTTACAACGACACAAAAAAACAAGGATTGCATATATGCAGTAGCAAACTGAAGATCACAAATAGAAGTCAATATGCAACAATGAAATAGCAGCAAAGCAGCATTAATATGGCAATAGAGCAATGCATGAACCATTACTCAGCAAGCAAAGATTATGCATTTCAACAGATAAACAGGAACGGAGCACTTATCAGGCCTAGAATCCTCTAACCACATCCTAACTACCTAACATAATATATCTCTATCTAACCTAACATACAAAATTTAAAAAATAATCTATTCTAACACTAACTAACAAAATTAATTAAGTAGTAAAGAAACAGAGAACAAAACAGGGGTAAGGGTATGGAACCTGGAATGCAGAGGCAGAGAGTGAAAGAATTTGAAAAGGGAAAGGAGAAGAAGTAGCAGAACGGTGGCGCTACCCAGGAATGGTGGCGGCGCAGTGGATCTTGTGGTGGCTCTCAGGTGGCGCGGGACAGAGCCAGAGACAGAGCAGGGGGGTGGAGTGAGAAAGAGAGGGCGAGGAAGGGAGGAAGAAGAGAGAGGGTGAGAAGTGTCGCGATGGTGGGGTTGCGGGATACTTGCCGGCGACAATGGAGGTCGCGGCTGCAGCGGCGGTGGAATTGTGAGAGTGAGAGAGAGAAGGAAATAGAGGAAGAGAGAGAAAAGGTAGAAGGGAAGAGTGAGACGGTTGCACGGCGGTTGATGGTGGCGGAACGTGGTCGCCGGAGGTGGAGGGTGTTGGTTGCAGAGCTGGTTATGGAGGGAGAGAAGAGGAAATGGAACGTTGGAGAAGAAAAGGAGTTGGGGCACGACTGCGCTAGGGCTTTCGCGTCCCTGGGTAAGTGAAATTTTGAATCTACGCGAGCGCGCACCGCGTGCGTCCGCGTGGATGGGAGAATAATGAAGTGGCACTGGAGCGTCATATGCGCCTGCGCGTGGATGAGAGGTGCGAGAATGGGCGCGGACGCGTACGGTACGCGTTTGCGCGAGTGAGCTGGGCCAAAGGCACAAAAGTGGCTCAGAGTTGGCATAACTCTCGAGTCTTTGGCCTGGGTGATGAAAAAATGCATCGACGCACGCACGCAATGTGCGCTTGCGCGTGGATGAGTTGAACGATGATGGGACGCGGAGGCGCTAGGTGGGCCAATGCGTGGGTAGGGATACACAAAGGGACGCAGACGCGTCACGTACGCATCCACGTGGATTAAGGCCCAGAGTTGGCCCAAAAGTGACACAACTCTCTGGTCCTTGGCCCTGAAAGTGCGAAATGCACAGCCGGTGCGCACGCATTGTGCGCTTGCGTGTGGCTGTTTTTTTTTTTTTTCAAAAGCACCAAGAAGAGCTCAAAATCCTGCCAATCTCCTCTATGACTCTAAAACCAGCTAAGATGCAAAATAAAATATATTTTTGAATTTTTGGGGATTTTTCAAACAAATTGAGGAAACTTGCAATCCAAGCAAAAACTCAAATTCAAAGAATCATCCCTAATTAAGGCATAGAGTTTATAAACAACCTAGCAAGCAAAGCAAAATGTGCTAAGGAGGTAAGGAAGCTATATACAATGGAACTCAATTCATTCATTCATTATATCTACAAGAGAATGGAAAGAGTTTACCATGGTAGGGTGTCTCCCACCAAGCACTTTTGGTTTAAGTCCTTAAGTTTGACATTTGGGAGGCTCCTTGTCAAGGTGGTTTATGTTTCTATCCATCTCTGAACCTCCAAGAGTACTTGTCCTTCAATCGGTCGTCAGAATTTCCAACCATCTTCACCAAGCTTGGGTGAGGTTCCCTCCAAGATATGAGTTCCCAAAATTGATTTTCGTAGTGTGATCCAGGGTCCCATATCTTATCTTTGCACCCGTCTTCTAGTTGATCGCCTTGATTCCGTCCGGGTGACAAAAAAGCCGAATTCTCATGAAAGCACCAAACTAATCTCCTAGACCCATTTAATTGAGCATGAAACCAATCCATTCTCTTCAATTTTGAGCTTCCAACCATAATGAGTCTAGATTTACAACGCCAACCACTAAACATCCTCCTCTTTCGCTTAATCCCACAAAGCGCCCTATGTTGGCCATCCATTTCAAGTAAACCAAATTCTAGTGGAATAATAAAGTTGAGAGTTAGAAGTTTTACCCACTCAAATGAAGGATTTGATGACAACCTAGGTGGAGGAGTTCCCAAAGATCTTGATAAAGCACGTTCTACTCCTGTCCACCATCTTCTAGAGGCTTCCACCACTTGGCAAGGTTTTTCAATTTCCTCTTCTTGCCAAGCTTCCTCAAGTTCACATTCTTCTTCACCAATTTCTTCTATCTCTTCTCCATCACTCTCATCATAGATAGGAGGTTTAGTGAAGTCTACCTCATCATCAAGTCTAGGCATATTAGGGAAGGACTCTTCAAACTCGAAAGGGTCATATGTTGATGCGGAATCATCATATATAAGGGGGCTTGTTGCTTGGGACACTTCTTCCAATTCTTTAATCACAATATGCCTTGGAGGTTGCACATCCTCCTCAACATTGCGTTCTAGTCCACTGGGAGAAGGCTCAACAAGATCGTCAAGGGGATTGATCAATGTGGGCAAAAAATCACTAATAATGGAATCCACTTCTTGATCAATCTCCTTCAACTCTCTATCTACTTCCGCAATATTACTCTCCTCTTTAACATCCTTTCCACACTCCACGGAAGAGGGCTCTTCAACTTGAGATTCCTTTATGTGCTCAACATATCCTAAACATCCACCCACTACTTCCTTTTGTTCACTAATCTCTACCTTCTCCTCTTGTTGCACTTCTTGCTTTAACTCCTCTTTCTCACCATGAAGCTTCAAGTTCACTCCCTTACTAGGCTCCTTGATTGTTTCTCCACATTCATCAATGGGAGTACTTAGGGTGCATGAGCTTAGGTGGGATGTTAGGTGACTCACGGCTTCTACTATGCTAGGCATCCTTGCTCTTAACTCCTTAAACTTATTTTCATCCTCCTCTTGTCGCCTTAAGATACGAGATTCAAGGTCTGTCAATTCTAACATGAGGGTTTCATCAGGAGGTGGTGGTGGAAGAGAGGTTTCATTGTTTGAGGGAAGGTTGTTGTAGTTGGAAGGTGGTTCATATTGGTGAAATTCTTGAGGTGGTGTGTGTGGACTCTATGGTTCTTGGGCATATTGGTGTTGGAATGGTGGTGGCTCTAGATATGGTTCATATGGTGGTTGGTATGGTGGGTATGGGCTAGGGTCATCTGGAGGTGAATGGTGGTATAAGACTTGTGAGTATGGTGGGGGGCTATGTTGAAGAGGGGGTTCATATGCATGTTGTGGTTGTGGTTGACAGTCACAATAAGGGTCATCACACACATTGGATTGGTATGCATTAGGATTAGGATTATACCCATGAGAGTTGGAGGAGGTTGTTGCCAAGAAGGTTGTCCATAAGCTTGGGGCTCCTCCCATCTTTGATTTCCAAATCCTTTATGCACATCCTCATTGAAGCTTCCATTTCCTACAACGTAGTTTAAAGCACACTCATAACCTAAAGGATGAGAATTCATAGTGTCAAGAGGAAATAAAAAGAACAAAAGCTAACAAGAAATAAAGGAAACTAAGTCCATAAACTAGCAAAACCTACAAACAAACCAAAAAGCAAGCTATTCACAATATATATGATAGCCAATAACATAGCACCATTGCAAATCCCCGGCAACGGCGCCATATTGATAATGAGATTTTCGCTCGGTGGTCTAGAATTTCTCTCATAGAAATAATAATTTTGTTGTAAGCATAGCTCCAAACCAACAAACAATTCTCACATCAAAAATTTCGGTTGTCACAAATAACAAACCCCAAATAAGAATTAACCGAAGTATTTAGACTCCGGGTCGTCTCACAAGGAATCGCAATGAAGTGGTCCATTATTGGCTATGAAGGGGCAAACGGGTTTTGGTTTATAAGAGGAACAAGAAAAGGTAAATCAAGCAAGTGATTAGAGAAAGCAAGATAAAGAACTCTTGGCTAAGACTTAGGTAATTGAGATCACCATCCTTTTCAACAAATCAAATATTGATAATTATAAGGAACCAAGCTCATTAGGTCTACTCACTAAAGCCTTAAGTATGCAATGTCTACTCCTAGGCTTGGAGTATATCAAATGGCTTGATCAACATCAATCCATAAGTCCCAACCTAGCTACTAATTAACTTAGTAGTAGGCTAGAGTCAATGGTTCTCAAATTGATCTCCAGGGGTTCTAGAATCACCAATTCAATGAAGCCCATGGACTCAAGATCACTCAATCCCTTTAGCCTAGGCCAAGGGTCAAGAGAACTACTCAAAAACTAGTGAGAGCATTCTATCGAACACCTAATGTGCAATAAAAGTAAACATCACAAAATGCTAAAATTAAGGAAACCCATAACTAACATAAGCAATAACTCAACAATATCAATGAAGATAGACATAAAAGAGACATGGAAACATAAATTTGCATTAAAAGTAAATTAGATCCACAATGTTCATCAACATAAAAGATAGCAAAATGAGAAATTAACATTACAACTAAGAAAGACAAGATGTATAAATGAGAAATTATAAAAGAAACAAGATGAAATCAAGTAATTAATTTAAGATCCAAGACAATTTAACCTAATCCTAACCTAATTCTAGAGAGAAGGAGGAGCTTCTCTCTCTAGAAAACTAACTAAAGGCTCATGTTGATTAACTAATTACTCCCCCTTTGCTTGGACTTCAATTCTGCATGAAATACACTCAAAAAAAATTTGGATTTGGGTCTGGGCAGCTCAGAAATTGCCCCCAGCATTTTGCCTTTAAGTGGGTCACGTGTGAGTATCGGCGCGTACACGCCATGTGCGCGTGCGCGTCGATTGGCTGTTTCTTCATCCGCGCGTACGCGGCATGTACGCGTGCGCATCTCTATGCAAAGCCACTTCTGCGCGCGCACGTCTTGTACGCGTACGCGCCCATTGATGCATTCCCAATTCTTGTTTCCTCATGTATTCTCCAATTTGTATGCTTTTCTCCTTATTTCTTCGATCCAATACTTGCCTTATGAACCTGAAATCACTCAACAGACACATCAAGGCACCGAATGAAATTAAAGTGAGTTAAAATCACCAATTTAAGGGCCTAAAAAGTATGTTTTTACACTTAAGTACATTTCAAGGGAGAATTACAAAACCATGCTATTTCATTGAATAAATGTGGGAAAAGGTGATAAAATCCCCTAAAATAAGCACAAGATAAACCACGAAACTGGGGTTTATCATGGTGCATCACAGAGCAGCTGAAAAATCTTCATAAAAGCGCAGGAGTTAGGATGAAGCTGAGAAGGTGCAAGGTTACAGTTCCATAGGAGGTCAGACTCGAACTCAGTAAATGGCAGGGTAACACCTAACTTGGTGAAGAAGCAGTCATATGCATAAAAGAAGGGACATTCCACCTGACTTAATGGAGGAAAACTAACCCTCTCCTCGGGGCCGGGGACACCTGCTTGTAGTTTTTCTTGTCCTCCCTATTTTCACAGACCCTATAAAATCTCTTAAATTTCTCACAGTATTCCGGATCTGCCATAGAAACACACCCTAACACTATAGAATCTAACCAGTCAGCCATACCAGGAGGAACCTTTATGGATATTTCAACAATGTTTCTACGAGTAGACATAAAAACTATAGCTACAGCAAGAAAACAGAAGGGGCATCACTACCAAACAACTCAGCCACAAATAAGGAGATGAAAATATAGCCAACAAAAAGCAAACGTAACAAACAAAGGGCGCCCCAAGGATTTATCAAACTCAAGGATCACCACCAAAACCCAGAGGCACCCTTTGGAGGCAATGCAGATACAGAAAGAAAAGAAAGTCAAAAACCATAGCCCCACTAACAAACAGGAAATCAAAAAGCTTCAACCTTTTTCGAAACCAAAAAAATGAAGCAAGATCAAAATTTTGAAAGAAAAATAGAAGCATACACCACAAAATAAAACATCAAATGGAGAAATCATGATCAGGAAGGGAAACATGAAAACACGCAAAGCAGAAATACCAACCTGCGATGAAGAAAGGAGCGATAGCAACAAGATTCCCAGCAAAAGATGTGAACGATCCACGAGCGCCTCGAAGACTTCAGAAAAGAGAGAGCTTGAAGCAAAATCAAAAGAGCCAGACAAAAAAGCTTTTCACAGAGACAGAGTGAAAAAGATAAAAGCAAAAGAAACTGAAGAAAAGAAAACCCCTTTGATTTCAAACAAAAAGCAAAGAGGAAAATGAAATGGCAAAAGGGATAAAAGCCCAATCAAAAGGCTTTAAAAGCACTCGCACGCTCCTAAGGAAGTTAACTCACTCGGAAATAATGCCGCATTAAAAAGCAAAAATGCTTCGCGTTTCGAAAGCATTAAAAAATGCGAAAATCGCACGAGAATAAAGCAAACTGGGAGCAACCAAGAAAGATGCTTGAGCACGACTTCCCCAAAGAGATCGAGGTTCAGAAAGCACGATCTCATAGAAAGGTCGAAGCTCAAAGCAGGGGCATTGTTCATACCCTGGACCGAACTGTAAGGTCCGGGTTAGACAAAGACAAAGCGACTGACCTCTTTAAAGGTTGGTCCACCGCCGACCTCTTCTTAAAGAGCTCGGGCGAATCGCCACAGAGGCCTAAGGAGGCCCACGGTAAAAGATCCATCGCCCACTAGAAGGCGGTTAGCCAAAGATAATGATCTCACCCACAAAAGATAAAGATAAGATAACAAAGTTATCTCAAGGGAATATCACCAAACACTACTATAAATACATTGGAGCACCCATGTATAACTCATACTCCAATTCTACAAAAAACCTGCCTAAAGCCCGTACTGACTTAAGCATCAGAGTCTCTTGCAGGTACCACCACCCACCGGAGATCGAGGACTGAGCAATTCCTCTATTACGACAAGTCGGAAGCGACAGCTATAACAAGACTACAAGGTCTCACCCGAGATCGACCACTCTATTTCAGGTAAACCTCGCAACAGTTATCCTTATTTTAATTTTATGCGCTTTAAACAAACAAACAACTTTTCTATCCACCTGACTAAGATCTACAAAATAACCACAGCTTGATTCAAGCAAAGAATCCTCGTGGGATCGACGCTGACTCACTCCGGTATTACTTGGACGACCCAGTGCACTTGCTAGTTCAGTTGTGCAAAGTGTAATTCCGCGCACCAAATCCCAAGATAGAGGTGTCCAGAGTTCTTAAGCACACTATTTAGATCTTTGGATTCTTGCTCTTTCCTTTTGGTTTAAAGAGCTATTGGCTTTTTCTGCTTTACTTTTTTTTTCGCATGCATAGATATATTTATTTTTTTTTTCTTTTGTTGCAACATGCTTTTTCGTTTTCCTTTTGCTGCTTTTTCTTGCTTCAAGAATCAATTTGTTTAGGATTTTTCAGATTACCAATAATACTTTTCCTTTTTCATCATTCTTTCAAGAGCCAACATTCTTAATTTCAACTTCAATTATGCACTTTTTATTCATACATTTAAAAAACAAAAGCAATGCCACCACATCAAAATAATTGATTTTTCTTATTATAGAACTCAAAAATCATATATCTCTCAGTTCTTTTAAATAAATTTTTTTTTCTAAGGTGAGAGATATATGGAACATTTTATAGCTTTAAGACATAGATGATCATGCAACTAGAACAAGAGAACAGACAATAAAATATAACAGCAAACAGAAAAATAACATAAGAAAAGGGGATTAAGAGAACGAATCCACCTTAGTGATGGCGGCTACTAATCCTCCTTGAGGATCCAATGTAGTGCTTGATCTCTTCAATGTCACGCCCTTGTCTCTATTGTTCTTCCCTCATAGCCCTTTGATCTTCTCTTATTTCATTGAGGATGGTGGAATGCTCTTGATGCTCCAACCTCAATTGCTCCATATTAGTGTTTAATTCTCCAAGAGAATTATGCAGTTGGTCCCAATAGCCTTGAGGAGGAAATTGAATCCCTTGAGGTATGATAAACCACTATTTTATGGTTTATCTTGTACTCAATTGAGTGGTTTTTATCTACTCTTTACCCACTTATTCATACTATTTGTATGGTTTTATATTTCCTTCCTAATTATGTGTTTTGATTGAAAACAAGCTTCTTTGATCTTATATTTGTTTATTATTAATCCTCTCTTATTACCATTAGATGCCTTGATATGTGTGTTAAGTGTTTTCAGATATTATAAGGCAGGAATGGCTTGGAGGATGAGTAGAAAGCATGCAAAAGTGGAAGGAATACAAGAAGTTGGAGAAATTGCTAAGCTGTCCAGCCTGACCTCTTCGCACTCAAACGGCTATAACTTTAGCTACAGAGGTCCAAACGATGCGATTTTAGTTGCGTTGGAAAGCTAACGTCCGGGGCTTCAAATTGATATGTAATATATTATAGTTCCTCTAAAGCTAGACGACGCGCCGGCGTGATCCATGCGGCCGCGTCGCAGTGACAGAAATCCAGCGTGGCAAAATTCGAAACCAGCGAATTCTGGATTGTTTCTGACCCAGTTTGCGGCCCAGCAAACACAGATTAGAGGCTATAAAGTGGGGGACTGCATCTATTCATAGGGAGGCTCTCATAATTCACTTCTCATGATTTAGATTTAGTTTGGAGAGAGGTTTTCTCCTCTCTCTCTTAGGATTTAGGACTTCTCTTAGTTTTAGGAGTAACTCTCAATCCCAGGTTCTTTTTTTTATTTATTTTTCCAATTGGCTTATGAACTTTTTCATGTTAGATTTTACTACTTTGAATGTATTTTATTTGAGGTATTCCATATATTTATGATTTTAGTTTAGCTTTCTACAAAAAAAAAAAGTGCCACGCGACGCGACCGCATCAGCGACGCGTCCGCGTCGCAAGGAGAGAAGAGAAAATAAAAACGAACAGAGAGTCACGCTGGAGCGAGGCTGGAGGCGTGCCAGTGGCACAATTCTACCCACGTGGACGCATGCGCCACGCGTCCACGTCACCTGGGAATAATGGCCTCCCATATGACCGCGTCACCCACGCGGCTGTGTGACCTGAAAATCGACGTCAACCGGGTGCATGGCCGAAAGTTGAGCTGGAGTTGGGCTGGACTCGTGCTGGTAGCCCAAGCCTCACCACGCCAATGCGTGCCTCACGCGTCTGCGTCATATCCCCATGATGGACACTCACGCGATCGCATGCCCCACGCGATCGCGTCACCCAGAATTTTGGCAAAAAAGAGTTTCGAACAGAGAGTTGCGCGACCACGAGGCTGCACTCGCGCCAATCGCACAAAACAGGCCACGCGATCGTGTGACCCACGCGTCCGCATCACCTGACCTTATCACGCACCTCGCGACCACGTCACTCACGCGTCCGCGTCACCAGCGGCGCACAGATTATCCAGAACAGCCAAATTTCTTATCTTTTCTTCTCTAATCCTTATTTTTCTTATCTTTTCTTATTTCTTTCTTCTTCCTTTCTTATCTTCTTTCCCTTCTCATCTCTCTTATTTTTCTTTTTATTTTATTTTATTTACATACTTTTATTCATTGCATTATTTTCATTGGTGTTAAAAATTTATTTGGGTCATTATTTCTATATTTTACTTGTGGATTATTAGAGGAATTATTTGACAATTATATATATTTATTTTTAAAGGGTTGCTTGCATGTTCAATTTATTATTTTCACTAGATTATTTAACATGCATGTTATGTGTTTGTGAAAACGCCCGTATGGCATTGTGCACTACTTTTCAGTATCTTTTATCCTACTACTCTGAATGCTTGCTTTTCATAAACTCCCTTTACTATTGTATTAATTGAAATTAATTGTCAATACAAATGTGATGGTTTGTTACAAAGTATTGCTTGGTCTATGCTACTCATGCCCTTTGCCGGCATGCCAATAAACACCTTGCATTCACTTGTCTTTACATGCACTAGCTATTTCCCATTGTTGGCTTTTCACATGTACTCGCGAGCATGTGATAATGTCAGTTATATCTTAATGTGCATCCATCACCACCTTTTCCGTTGTCTTCCTTGCTATATATATCTCTTTGAATTTAATTTACTTTCTCTTCCCTTTTTCAGGATGGCCACCAAGAAAGGAAATGAGAAAGCCATTCCCAAATCAACAGCAAGGAAATGAACAAAAAGAGCCCCTGCTGAGGAACCACAACCCCCATCCACTTGCACATCTTAGCATGCTCCGAGGACGGTGCAATCTTTAAGTGTAGGGAGGTCGATACCGATCTCCATGGGTTACTTATTTCCTATTTTAACACCAATGTTAATTTGTTCATTGTTGCATCTGCATATTTGATTGCATGTTTATTTGATTTTGTGCATTTAGTTACTACTTGGTTAAAATAATAAAATTCTTTTTAGGACCCTATTTTTGAAAATTTTCACTAATTTAAAATGAAAATTTTTATGTTAAAACTTGTTTGAAGTTGTATTTGGAACATGGTTTTTAAGCCAAAGAACACACAACCTGTGAGATTTGAGCTTATTTATATGGTTACATTATTTAACCATAAATATTTTATTCCTGTGTATTTCCTTCTCTATGATTGTAATCTATTTTTTTTGTTCCATTCTATATGTCCAATATTTAGTGTGTTTACATGCTTGCATATGATTGAGGCCATTGTTTGATTTTAGCTCACTTATCCCAAAATTAGCCTACCTTTTACATCACCCTTGTTAGCCCCCTTGAGCTTTTAATCCCCTTCTGTTCTATAACCACATCACTAGCCTTAAGCGGAAAACAAATTAATTATCCCAATTGAATCTTTGGTTAGCTTAAGATAGAGATTGTGTAGCAAATAAGTGTGGGGAAATTTTGGGAACATGGGTTGATAAGGGAATGTAACATGTTTCTAATTTATTTGAATATTAGGAATTTGGGAACCTACTCATGAAAGACCAAAATAGAAAAATAATAGAAAAATCCATGTGCATTGATAAGTTATGTTTAATTCTCTACCAAAAAAAAAAGAGAAGAGAAAAAAAAAAAAAATATATATATATATATATATATATATATATATATATATATAAGGGGACAAAATTACCCCGATGTTAAGTTAATAAAAGATCAATGCACATGTGATAAAAATTAAAGAAAATTTGGTACATGAGTATGGGAATTATACAAAAGTAGGAATTATGGGTAGCTAGGCATGAATTTAAAAGTATATAGAGTATATGTATATTAGGTGAGAGCTTAGGTTAATTGAAGATTCATATTATAGCTCACTTGGCCATACATATATCCTTACCTTTACCTCAGTCCCATTACAACCTTGAAAAGACCTCATGATGTTTGCATTGGTACATTAAATTTTTGTTGATTGGTTAGATGAAGAACAAGGTTTAGAAAGCATGACTAGAGAAGAGTAGAGTGAATAATCCTATACACTTGAGAGATTAGAGTGATATACACTTCCAGCGAGGGTTCAACGCTTAAATTCTATGTTCCCTGCTTTCATGAGCTGTCTTCTTACAAGTTCACTTGCTTTTTATTGTATGATTTGAATTAGTGGAAATTGGTTTGTATTTGTCTTGGAGAACTTATTTACTCTTAACCAAGTAAGTCAAAGAATTTAGCATGTAGTTGCATTCATAGGTTGCATTTCATACCATTCCTCTTCATCTTTATAGCTTCTCTTGAGCTTAGCATGAGGACATGCTAGTGTTTAAGTGTGGGGAGGTTGATAAACCACTATTTTATGGTTTATCTTATACTCAATTGAGTGGTTTTTATCTACTCTTTACCCACTTATTCATACTATTTGCATGGTTTTATATTTCCTTCCTAATTATGTGTTTTGATTGAAAACATTCTTCTTTGATCTTATATTTGCTTATTATTAATCCTCTCTTATTACCATTAGATGCCTTGATATGTGTGTTAAGTATTTTCAGATATTATAAGGCAGGAATGGCTTGGAGGATGAGAAGAAATCATGCAAAAGTGGAAGGAATACAAGAAGTTGGAGAAATTGCTAAGCTGTCCAGCCTGACCTCTTCGCACTCAAACGGCTATAACTTTAGCTACAGAGATCCAAACGACGCGGTTCCAGTTGCGTTGGAAAGCTAACGTCCGGGGCTTCGATTTGATTTATAATATGTTATAGTTCCCCTGACACTAGGCGACGCGACCGCGTGATCCATGCAGCCGCATCGCAGTGACGGAAATCCAGCGTGGCAAAATTCAAAACCAGCAAATTCTGGACTGTTTCTGACCCAGTTTGTGGCCCAGAAAACACAAATTAGAGGCTATAAAGTGGGGGACTGCATCCATTCATAGGGAGGCTCTCATAATTCACTTCTCATGATTTAGATTTAGTTTGGAGAGAGGTTTTCTCCTCTCTCTCTCTTAGGATTTAGGACTTCTCTTAGTTTTAGGAGTAACTCTCAATCCCAGGTTCTTTATTTTTATTTATTTTCTCAATTTAGTTTATGAACTGTTCCAGATTACTTGAATTAATGTTATTTGAGGTATTTTAGTTATTATTGCTCTCTTTTATTTACATGATTATTGCTTCCCATCTGAAGGCATTCTTATTCCAGTAGATTTACTTTTCCCCTTTTGGTCTTGGTTAAAAAATCAGTAACTCAGGAATTATCCAACTTAATAGCATAATTGTTAATTGTTATCTTGCCAATTGAGTTGAACTTCAATAATCCCAATCTTTTCTTAGGAAATAAATAGGATTCGAAGATCAAACCAATTTGTCCCTTGACTTTCCTTTGCTTTAGTAAAGGTTAACTAAGTGGAATTAAGATTCAACTTCCATTGTTATTGATAAGGATAACTAAGTCTGGACTTCCAATTTCTTATTCCTTGCCAAGAGATTTTATTATTATTATTTTATTTTACTTGTCATATAACATATTCCCACCTTACTTCCAAAACCCCCAATTTACAATCTTCATAACCAATAATAAGAACATACTTCCCTGCAATTCCTTGAGAAGACGACCCGAGGTTTAAATACTCGGTTATCAATTTTAAAAGGGGTTTGTTACTTGTGACAACCAAAACATTTGTACGAAGGGATTTCTATCGGTTTAGAGACTATATCTACAACGCGTTTGTTTTTATGAACTTCTTTACTGGAAAAAATCCTAACGTCAAGGTATCCCAGGGATTTCTTGCTAAGGCGGTCACAGGCTCATGTGCATACTCTCTAGTTCGCTCCATCCTCTTCTTAGTGATGGGCTTGTCCTCCTTAATGAAGATGTCTCCCTCTATGACAATTCCAGCTGAATTGCATAGGTGACAAATGAGGTGAGGGAATGCCAACCTTGCTTCGGTAGAGGGCTTTTTAGATATCTTGTACAATTCTTGAGGTATCACCTAATGTACTTCCACCTCACTCCCAATCATGATGCAATGGATCATGATGGCTCGGTCTATGGTCACTTCTGACCGATTGCTAGTAGGGATGATAGAGCGTTGGATGAATTCCAACCATCCTCTAGCTTCGGGCTTGAGGGCAAGCCCTCTTAGTTTAGTAGGCTTGCCTTGGGAATCCCTTTTTCATTGTGCTCCTTCCACACAGTTGTCTGAGAGCACTTGATCTAGTCTCTGATCAAAGTTAACTCTTCTAGTGTAAGGATGTGGGTCTCCTTGTATCAAAGGCAAGTAACGCCAACCTCACTTTTTGGACTAAGGTCCAAGATTCTTCCTCGGACCATGGTGCTTTAATTCTTGGGATTCGAGTTTACACTAATGTCATGGTTTTTTGTGACCCATGCATTAGCATAGAACTCTTGCACCATTAAGATTCCAACCTCTTAGATGGGATTGGTTAGGACTTCCCAACCTCTTCTCTGGATCTCTCTTTGGATTTCCAGATACTCATTCTTTTTAAGCCTAAAAGGGACCTCAGGGATCACCTTCTTCTCTGTCACTACTTCATAGAAGTGGTCTTGGTGGGCTTTGGTTATGAATCTCTCCATCTCCGACCTTGGGTGCCATAAGTGGTAATGGAAAGCAAAAAGTAACGCTTTTCTCACACCAAACTTAAAAGCTTTGCTCGACCTTGAGCAAAACTAAATAAAAGAGAAGAATGGAGTAGAAGAAGAAGAAAATATATGGAGATGGAGGGAGAGAAGTAATTCGGCCAGGGGGGATTTAGAGTGTATGAAGTGTGTGTATGAAGGGTTAGTAAGAGGGGGTATTTATAGGAGTGGGCTAGGTTAGGGTTCGGTCATGGGTGGGGTAAATGGGAGGAAAATTTGATTTTGAATTGGGTGGGGGTTGGTGGAAGTTATGATGGTTTTAGGGAAGTTATATGGATGTGATTGGGCTAGGATTTATAGGGAAGAGTGTATGGGGAAGGGTCAAAAAGAAGAGGGAAGAAGTGGGGTAGGTAAAGATGCTGTAGAACCCACTAGTCCTGAGAGGCTAGGGAATTCAAATTCCCTGCCCATCTTCATGGGTGTTGAACGCCCAGCACTATGCTCTTGGCTAGCGTTCAACGCCAGCTATGCTGCCGTTGGAGCGTTGAACGGCCAGGCTATGCCCGTGGCTGGCATTCAACGCCAACAAGACACTCTATCCAGAGTGTTTTGTTTTCATTACTGAACCTTTCTATCTCTGTTCCCACTACCGCACATGATCATGAATCTAAAGAAATAACAAAAAAAAAAAACAAATTTAAGGAATTAGAGGAAATAAAAATAACTAAATTGGATTGGGTTGCCTCCTAACAAGCACTTCTTTAACGTCACTAGCTTGATGGTTAGCTCCTTATGGAGATTGATATGGGCCCAGAATTTTGCCTCTTACAGTGAACTTTCTTCCTGTCTTCTCATGAATGAGCTTCACATGCTCTAGAGACAGGACACTACTCACTGTATATGGTATGACTGGCTTCTTGGTGAAGACAAATTTAATGCCAGGTGAGAGGCCTTCAGTGGGGACTTTCTTGTCCCTCTAGCCTTTAGGTACTTTCTTCTTAGTACCTTTGTTCTCAGTGCTGGTTGATGGCTGCCCAACACCAAACTTAGAATTGGTGTTTGGGAGCTTAGCAAAGCTCTGCACTGATAGAGATTGTTGGAATACTAAGTGTTGTATAGTTATCTCTCTTTTTTCAGAGGGAGAGTTGGGGTGAGGCATCTTGAACAAGATGTGATCCTCCCCTAGTTGTAGAATCAGTTCTCCCTTAGCTACGTCAATGATAGCATTGGCAGTGGCTAGGAAAGTTCTTTCAAGGATGATGGATTCATCCTCATCTTCACTAGTATCTAAGATTATGAAGTTTGCAGGGATGTAAAGTTCTTCAACCTTTACTAATACATCCTCTACTAAGCCATATGCTCTCTTCTTTGATTTGTCTGCCATTACTAGTGAGATGTTTGCAGCTTATACCTCAAAGATTCCCAGCTTCTCTATTACACAGAGTGACATGAGATTTATACTTGACCCTAGGTCACACAGAGCCTTCTCAAAGGTCATAGTGCCTATGGTGCAAGGAATTAGGAAGCGTGTGGGATCTGGAAGCTTCTGAGGTAGCTTCTGCTGTACCAAAGGATTGAGTTCTTTGGTAAGCATTGGAGGTTCTTCCTCTAAAGGTTTTGTACCGAATAACTTAGCATTTTGCTTTATGAGAGCTCCTAGGTACTGAGCAACTTGGTCTTCCCTAGTGTCCTCTTCCCCGTCAGAGGGTGAATATTCATCAGAACTCATGCATTGCAGGAGTGCATGCAAGGGGAACACTATGGTCTCTACATGAGCCTCGGCTTCTTTTAATTCTTGGATAGGAATTTCTTCAGTGGGTGCTAAACACTCAGTTAGTATGCCATTACTGGCATTCAATGCCAGTTCTGGTGGTTCTTTGGGCGTTGAACACCCATCATGCATCCCTTCACTGGCGTTCAACGCCAGTTTCTTTGCCAAGTCAGGCGTTGAACGCCCAGTAAGACCTTCCTTACTGGCATTCAATGCCAGATTCTCTGCCAGTTTGGGCGTTGAACGCCCCAGTGAGGGCTTTCTGACTGGCGTTCAATGCCAGCTTTGATGCCTATTTGGGTGTCGAACGCCCAGTGAGGTATTCCTCACTAGCGTTCAATGCCAGCTTCTGTGCCAGCTTGGGCTTTGAACACCCAGTGAGGTCTTCCGCATTGGTGTTCAATGCCATCTCAGTTTCTCCAGATTCGGCCTCATCCTCAGTGGTGATGGCCTTGCACTCTTCTCTTGGGTTGACTTCAGTGTTACTAGGAAGAGTGTCAGGAGGAGTCTCAAAGATTCTCTTGCTCAGTTGAGCAACTTGTACCTCCAAATTTCTAATGGAGGATCTTGTTTCAGTTATAAAACTATGAGTGGTCTTAGAAAGGCTGGAGACTATAGTGACTAAGTCAGAAAGGCTCTGCTTAGGGTTCTCCATATGTCCCTGAGAAAATAGGAATGGTGGCCTGTTGTTGAACCTGTTATGGGTTCTTCCACCTTGATTATTATTGAAGCCTTGTTGAGGCTTTTGTTGATCCTTCCATGAAAGGTTAGGATGGTTCCTCCATGAAGGGTTGTAGGTGTTTTCATAGGGTTCTCCCATGTAATTCACCTCCTCCATCATGGGTTGGTTAGTATCATAAGCTTCTACTTCAGAGGAAGCTTCTTGAGTGCAGCCAGCTGTAGCTTGCATTCCAGTCAAATGCTAAGAGATCATATTGACCTGCTGGGTCAAGATCTTGTTCTGAGCCAATATGGCATTCAGAGTGTCTACTTCAAGAACTTCTTTCTTCTGAGCTGCCTTATTGTTCACAGTGTTTCTCTCAGAAGTGTACATGAATTAGTTATTTGTAACCATCTCAATGAGTTCTCTTGCCTCTTTAGGCATTTTCTTTAAGTAGAGTGATCCACCTGCAGAACTGTCCAATGATATTTTGGACATATCAGATAGACCATCATAGAATATGCCTAGGATAGACCATTATAAGAGCATGTCAAAAGGATATCTCCTGATCAGTTGCTTGTATCTTTCCCAAGCTTCATAGAGGGATTCACCTTCTTTTTGTCTGAGGGTTTGAACTTTCACTCTGATTTTGCTCATCTTCTGAGGAGGAAAGAATTTGGCTAATAAAGCATTGACCAACTTTTACCAAGAGTCTAAGCTTTCTTTAGGTTGAGAATCGAACCATATTTTAGCTCTATCTCTAACAGCAAAGGGAAAGAGCATAAGTCTGTAGACCTCAGGATCTACTCCATTGGTCTTAATAGTGTCACTGATTTACAAGAATTTTGACAAGAATCGGTGTGGATCTCCCAGTGGAAGACCATGGAACTTGCAATTCTGTTGCAGAAGAGAGACTAACTGAGGCTTAAGCTCAAAGTTGTTAGCTCTAATGGCAGGTAAGGATATACTTTTTCCATAGAAATCAGAAGTTGGTATAGTATAGTCACCATGAACCTTCCTTGCATCTCCTTCATTATAAGGCTCAGCTGCCATGCTTTCAGCTTCTTGTTCGAAAATCTCTGTGAGGTTTCTTCCGGAGTATTGTGCTTCAGCTTGTTGTAAACGACTCCTTAGAGTCTTCCCAGGTTCAAGATCAGGTTTAAAGAAAGGCTCTTTGTCTCTATTCCTGGTTATAAACAAGAAAAAGAAGACAAGAAGGAAGAAGAATGGGAGTTCTATGTTCAAGAAGAGAGGACTCCTTGTGAAATGTGAGGAAGAGAAGAAAAGAAGAATGTAAATAGAAGAAGAGAGAAGAAGAATTCGAATAAAAGAGAAGAAGAATTTGAAAATTGAGAAGAAAGAAAAGAAACAAGAATTAAAATATTTTGTTTTTTATTTTATTTATTTATTGAATTCGGAAATAAAGGTTAATTAACTAAAAAGATTTGAAAATTAATTGTTGAATTTCGAAAAAAGGAGAGAGAGAAAGAAGCAAGAAGTTTTTGAAAATTAGAAGATTTGAAAATAAAATAAGATAGAAGATTAAAAAAGATTTGATTTTAAAAATTTTTGAAAAAGTCAACAAGATAAGATAAGAATTGAAAAGATTTTAAAATTAAAATTTAAAAGAAGATAAGATAGCAAAGGTTTTAAATTGAAAAGAAGAAAAGTTAGATAAGCAAGATAAGATAAGGAAGTTAAGAAAAGATAAGTTTTAAATTAGAAAGATTTGAAATCAAAATAAAAAAGATACATTTTTAATTTTAAAAGATTTGAAATTTAAATTTTAAAAGAAAGATAAGATAAGAAAGAGTCAAATTTTAAAAGATATGATTTTAAAATTTAAATCTTGACTTGACTAATAAGAAAACACCAAATTTAAAAATTTTGAAATCAAATGGGCAAGAATTTCGAAAATTAATGAAAGATAGGAAAAGATATTTTATTTTTTTGATTTTGAATTTAATGAAGAAAGGGAAAAACAACAAAAAGACACCAAACTTAAAATTTTAGATCTAGGGACACTAAATTTTCGAAAATTTTAAGGAAAAACACAAAGAGACACCAAACTTAAAAATTTTAAGATCAAAACAAAAGGAAGAACAAGAACACTTTGAAGGTCAAGAAGAACACCAAGAACAAAACTCAAAGAATTAAAAGAAAACAAGAACATGCAAAGGGAACCAAACTTGAAAATTTACACAAGAGTCAAACAAAAGACATTATTTTTTAAAATTTTTAGAAAAAGACTCAAGAAATTTGAAAATTCAACAAGAACAAGAACAAAAGACTCAAACCAAAAACAAAGATGAATTAAAGAAAAGTAAAGGTTTTTGAAAATTTTTTTATTTTTTTCGACAAAGAAGAAGAAAATAAAAGACTCAAACAAAATTAAAAACAATACCTAATCTAAGCAACAAGATAATCCGTTAGCTGTCCAAACTCGAACAATCCCTAGCAACGGCGCCAAAAACTTGGTGCGTGGAATTACACTTCGCACAACTGAACCAGCAAGTGCACTGGGTCGTCCAAGTATTACTTGAGTGAGTCAGGGCAATCCCATGAGGATTGTGATTTGACGCAAGCTATGGTTATCTTGTAGATCTTAGTCAGGTGGATAGAAAAGTTGGTTGGTTGTTTAAAATGCATAAAAGTAAAATAAAGATAACGTTACTCAGTTAATGGTGAATGCCATGATAAGAAGATGGTTAAGGCTTCAGAGATGCTTTATTCTTCTGGATCAATTTGGTTTTACTGTCTCCTCTAACTGTGAATGGTTTCTTTTATGACAGGTTGTATGTGATCAACGCCTTTCTTGAGAGGTCGCCGATTCTCCTCCAAAGCTGAATACCAGGGTTAGTGCGCATCCAGTCTGAATGAGGGTGAAGCTCCTGCAGTCCATTCCCCTTAGTGATCCTACTCAAAATGCCACAGACAAGGTCGAATCTTCCGGATCTGAGAATGCTGTGCCTTTGGTTCTAGCCTCTACCACAAAGATTATAATCTCCCCATAACTCGGCTAAACTGGTGTCTCGAGAAGTCCCCAACGAAGTCATGGATTAGCTGTCTAAGAGATGTATAATTAAGCTAGTGGTTCATCAGTGTCCGATGAAAGACTCACTGTGAACCCATGTAGAATGAGATAACCTTGTGCCGGTTCAATGCATTCATAATGATAAAGAACGAAGATACATCTTAGAGTAGAGAATCAGATACGAATCAAAATAGAATAGTAGTACTTTTATTAATCCATAAAACTCAGCAGAGCTACTCCCCTCAACCTAGGAGGTTTAGAGACTCATACTGATAGAAAATACAATGAAACGTGTAAAGTGTTGGAAAATCCTCCTCAAAGAGATCATGTATGTCTCTCTTTAAATACTAAACTAATGACCAAGGATTACATAAAAAAGGATAAAACTGTCTTTTAGTGCGAAAATCTACTTCCGGTGCCCACTTAGTGAGTGTTTGGGCTGAGCAAAAGAGTCAGCCACATCCCAAGGGCACCTTCTTGGCCGTTGGACTCTGGTCACTCCTCCCTTGGGTGTTGGACACCAGAATAAGGCAGATGGCTGGCGTTGAATGCCAGTTTTGGGCCTTCAATTCTGAAGCAAAGTATGCACTATTAAACATTGCTGGAAAACTCTGGATGTTAGCTTTCCATAGACGTTGAGAACGCTCCATTTGGACTTTTGTAGCTCCAGAAAAGCTCTTTCGAGTGTAAGGAGGTCAGATCCTGATAGCATCTGCAGTGCTTTCTCTGCCTCTGATGGAGCAGTTGGTTTGTTGAAGGTGCTTGTGATGTGGAAGGAGAAGGAATATCTTCGGTTGGTTCTGCAGGCCAGCTAGTAGTGGCTGCTGAAGGTTTGATGTACTTCCCGTTAGAGACGTACTGATCATCCCGTGGAATCATGGCCTTGGTGTTCCCAGCTCTATAGGAGACTCCGGCTGCTGAGACTAGATCCGAAACCAAGGTGGAAAAAGGTAGGTTGCCTGCAATTTGTACGTGTCCCAAAGCATGCCGAAGGTGTCTTGGTAAATTAAGAGGCTGGTCTGTAAGGATACACCAGAGTAGAACAGCCATGTCTGCAGTGAAGGAGGATTCGTGAGTGCTCGAAAGACATAATGGGACATAATCTATGCCCAGACTCGAGCCTCCAAGGTGAGTGCTGAAGCCAATATGCCCTTAGGTTGGGATCGATGGTATCCATAGATCCATCTGCTGCCAGGTTATGTAATAACTCTGAGAACGGCGTCCCAGACAAATTGGTATGTCTAGCGCTTGAATGAGGCTTCTTGGAATGCGTCCAATCCTTCTGGAACAGGGGAAAGATCTAAAGCTCATTGAATGGCCTCTTCAGTGATGGGAACTTGCTTCTGATGGACATAGACAGACTGCATGGTTGGCATGTGAAAATTGGAGAAGAATTCAACTACCCATGAAAGGTTAACCTGCCGTGGTTGTCTCCGTAGGAATTCCCATTGTCTTCGCTCAATGCGGGGCTCAACAAAATCAACAATGTGGGTCCGGAGGATGAGTAGGTACTCATTGTTATAGTTCCGTTCAGCCAGGATGGGGAACATCTGGTCACAGTAGCGGTTAGTGAACCGCACAGTGTCCTTTGCTGGAAAGGTTTTCTCTTTTTCATCGACCTTGATGATCCTCTTGACTCGCTTTGTTGAGGGCTTTAGTGCTGTTGAAGATGGCTCTGCAGCTAGGGCTCTTTTTGTTCCTTTCCTTGCCGGTGGTTTGGGAGTAGCTTTCTCTTTACCCTTCTTGGTGGCCATCCTGAAAAGGGAAGAAGAAAGTAACATGTAAAGCTAAGGGTTTGAGCAAGGAAGAGGACGGTACAAGTGATAATCATTGCATGATAAAGAAAGATGTCGTTAACACATGGTCGCGACTACATGTGATAAGTTCATCAATGGAAATATAGCAAGAGCATGTTATGGCAAGTAGATGCAAGATGTTTATTGGCATGCTGGCAAAGGCATGTGTAGCATAGATCAAGCATTAATTGCCCAATTTTATTATCAAGTGTTTCAAACTAACAATCTGTTCGTATTGACAATTATATTCAATCAATAAAATATTAAAAGGGGATTTGTGAAAAACACAGGCATTAGAGTAGAAGAATAGAATAATTTAAAAATGCATAATGCCATACGGACTTTTTCACAAACACTTAGCATGCATGGTAAATATGTTGTTGGAAGTATTAAATTTGAACATGTAAGGAACCCAAAAATAATTTTTGATAATTCTCAAACAACTTTTTTAATAATCTACAAGCAAAATATAAAAGAAAATAATCACCCAATTAAATTTCTAACACCAATCAAAAGAGTGTAAAAAGAAAAAGAAAGAAAAAGAAAACATAGATAATGTAAGTAAAAAGAAAAAGAAAAAGAAAACATAAATAAAAATAATAATGGAAAAGTAAAAAGGTAAGAAGAAAAGAAAAGAACCTTGATAATGGATGTGAAAAAGAAGGAGGGAGAAAGCAAAAAGTGAGAAGGAATAAAGAAGAAAGAAGAAAGAAGAAAGAGGAAAGAAATAAGAAGGGAGAAGAAAAAATTAGGATTGGAAAAGAAAAGATAAGAATTCTGGCGCTGATCTAGATAAACTGTCACGACGCGGACGCGTGGGGCACGCGTTCGCGTGGGTTGTGATATTTTCAAGTGACGCGTACGCGTGGGTGACACGTACACGTGACATGAATTGTGCTATTGGTGCGAGTGGAGCCTCGCGCACACACAACTCTCTGTTTCATACGCACATTGCCAAAATTTAGGGTGACGCGTGCGCGTAAGGCACGCGTACGCGTGAATGGCCTTATTTGGAAAAATGACGCGGATGCTTGGGGGACGCATACGCATGATAGGGCTTGTGCTTCCAACACAATTCTAGCCCCCCTCCATCATAACTCTCTGCCATACACCCCTTTACGTCGATTTTTAAGGGTCACGCGTGCGCGTGGGTGACGCGCATAAGTGGGAGGCTGATTTTTCAAGTGACACGGACTCGTCAGGGTTGCGTACGCGTGGGCGTGTTTGTGCCTAAGGCATGCCTCCAGCCATGCTCCCGCGTAACTCTCTGCTTCTTTTCTTCTTTGTTTCGAATGCACATATGACGCGTATGCATCAGCAACGCTTGCACATTGCGTGCATTTTTTTTATGCAGAATGCAAATGCAAATGCAGACTATATGCAGAGATTATGAGAAGATTCACTAAAAAAAATAAAATAGAATAAAATAAAACAAAACTAAGATTGAAACGGAACGATGATACCATGGTGGGTTGTCTCCCACCTAGCACTTTGCTTTTACGTCCTTAAGTTGGACGGTCTTCAGGCTCATTCTGCTTCTGTCGGTGGGTCTTCCAAGAGGAAGACCTCTAGCTCTTTGTGATCATTCATCTTCTCACCATGATAAAGCTTTAGGCGATGTCCATTGACCTTGATGAATTTGGAGCTAGAAGGATGACACAGGTGAAAAACTCCGTATGGCTCTGCCTTTTCTACTCTGTAGGGACCTTCCCATCTTGATCTTAGTTTGCCTGGCATGAGCCTCAGTCTGGAGTTATAAAGAAGAACTAACTCCCCTGGTCTGAATTCTCTTCTTTTTATGTGCTTGTCATGCACAGCCTTCATCTTCTCTTTGTATCGCCTGTTGTTGTCATATGCTTCTAGGCGAAAGTTCTCTAATTCTGCTAGTTGTAGCTTCTTTTCAGCACCAGTTTCCTCAAAATTCATGTTACACTCCCTCACAGCCCAGAAAGCCTTGTGTTCCACCTCTACTGGAAGGTGGCAAGCCTTTTCGTACACTAAGAGGAAGGGGCTCATCCCAATGGGTGTCTTATACGCTGTTCGATATGCCCAGAGTGCATCTTGTTTCCTGGCACTCCAGTCCTTCCTATGAGGCTTTACCATCTTCTCCAAAATTCCTTTAATCTCTCTGTTAGTCACTTCTGCTTGTCCATTGGTCTGGGGATGATAAGCTGTTGCTACTTTGTGAACTATCCCATGCTTCTTCAGTAATCCTGCTAATCTCCTGTTACGGAAGTGAGTACCTTGATTGCTCACGATTTCTCATGGTGATCCAAAGCGACAGATAATATGGTTTCTAACAAAGGAAACAACAGTGTTAGCATCATCAGTACAGGTAGGAATTGCTTCCACCCATTTAGAAACATAATCTACAGCTAACAGTATATAAAGGTAACCACTAGAAGTTGGAAATGGACCCATGAAGTCAATGCCCCAAACATAAAAAATTTCACAGAATAGCATAATCTGTTGGGGCATCTCATCCCTCTTGGATATATTACCAAACCTTTGGCATGGGAACAAGATTTACAAAAAGCAGCGGCATCTTTAAAAAGAGTGGGCCACCAGAATCCACAGCCTAGGATTTTTCTAACTGTTCTTTGAGGGCCAAAATGTCTTCCACTCTCAGAAGAGTGGCAGGCCTCTAAAATGGACTGAAATTCTGATTGGGGCACACACCTTCTAATTACCTGGTCAGCACCACACCTCCATAAATATGGGTCATCCCATATATAATATTTGGACTCGCTTTTTAGCTTGTCTCTTTGATGCTTAGTGAAATTTGGAGGAAAAGTGTGGCTAACTAGATAATTAGCTACAAGTGCATACCAAGGAACTACTTCAGATACTGCGTGTAAGCTATCAAATGGGAAAGTATCATTTATGGGAGTGGAATCATCCTTAATGTGCTCAAGGCGACTCAAGTGGTCTGCCACTAAATTCTGGTTACCACTCCTATCCTTAATTTCTAAATCAAATTCTTGTAGCAGCAATATCCAACGTATTAGCCTTGGTTTGGATTCCTTTTTAGCTAATAAATATTTTAGAGCTACATGGTCTGAGTACACTACTACCTTAGTACCAGTAAATAGGCTCAGAATTTATCAAGAGCAAAAACAATAGCAAGAAGCTCTTTTTCAGTAGTAGTGTAATTAGATTGAGCAGCATCTAAAGTCTTAGACGTATAAGCAATCATAAAAGGATCCTTACCTTCGTGCTGAGCCAGTGCCGCTCCCACTGCATGGTTTGAAGCATCACACATAATTTCAAATGGCTGGCTCCAGTCTGGTCGTCTCGCAATTGGAGCTTGAGTCAGGGTGATCTTCAGCTTATCGAACACCTCTATGCAGTCCTCACTCAGCTCGAATTCTACATCTTTCTGCTGAAGTCTGGATAAGGGTAGTGCTACCTTACTAAAGTCCTTGATGAATCTCCGGTAGAAACCTGCATGGCCAAGGAATGAACGAACTTCCCTCACGGAGGAGGGGTAAGGTGGACTAGAAATGACATTTACCTTTGCTAGATCTACAGAGATACCAGTATTAGAGACAACATGTCCTAGTACAATACCTTATATGACCATAAAATGACACTTTTAAAAATTTAAAACAAGGTTTGAACTAACACACCTGTCTAATACACTAGATCAAATGTCCAAGCAAAGGCTAAAGGAATCACCATATACGCTAAAATCATCCATAAAAACCTCCATACAATTCTCAATAAGATCAGAGAAAATACTCATCATGCACCTTTGGAAAGTAGCTGGTGCATTGCACAAGTCAAAGGGCATTCTCTTGTAAGCATAAGTACCAAAGGGACATGTAAAAGTGGTCTTCTCCTGATCTTCAGGAGCTATATGAATTTGAAAATATCCTGTATAACCATCTAAAAGGCAATAATGGGATTTACCTGACAGGCGATCGAGCATCTGATCAATGAATGGCAAGGGGTAATGATCCTTGCGAGTGGCTTGGTTGAGACGCCTATAGTAAATGTAAACTCTCCAGGCGTTCTGTACTCTGGTTGCTATAAACTCTCCTTGCTCACTCTTCACTGTAGTGACTCCAAACTTCTTGGGCACCACTTGTACTGGGCTTACCCATTCACTGTCTGAGATGGGGTAGATGATATATGCCTCAAGTAATCTGGTCACTTCCTTCTTGACAACCTCTAAGATAGTGGGATTAAGTCTTCTTTGGGGTTGACAGACAGGCCTTGCTCCCTCTTCTAGAAATATTCTGTGCTCACAAACTTGAGGGTTGATGCCTACTATATCTGCCAAGCTCCACCTAATTGCCTTCTTTTGTCTTCTCAGCACACTAAGCGACTGCTCCTCTTGTTGGGAAGTGAGTTCTCTTGCAATGATGACTGGGAGCTTCTGATCATCCTCAAGGTAAGCATACTTGAGGTGGGGTAGAAGTGGCTTCAACTCCAATTTCTGCTCCTGAGTGGGCACTGGGTCTTCAGGAGCTAGTGATAGTGGCAAGTTGTCCTCATTGTGTTCAGAGGGTTTCCCCACACTTGGACTTTGCTCCATGTGAATCTCTTCTAATTTTTTTTGATGGACTGCAGCTACAGTCTCATCAATGATGTTGCACTGGAAGACAAAATGATCTTTCGGGGGATGCTTTATAGCTTCATTCAGATTGAAGCTTACTGCTCGGCCGTCTATCTCAAAAGAATAGGTTCCTGAAAAAGCATCCAGCTTGAACTTTGAAGTCTTCAGGAATGGTCTTCCAAGCAGGATGGATGACGGCTTCTGTTCCGAGGGTTACCTGAAATTGTAGGTCGATCTCGGACAAGATCTTCTGTGCTGGTCGGCGCTGATGTGTCTGACTTGTGGGTGGTGGCCGGAGCCGCCGTGTCCGAATTGTTGGACTTGTTGGTGATGCTGATCCTTCGTCACCGGAGGGTGGTGGTACCTTCAAGAGACTCCGATGCTTAAGTTAGCATGGGTATTAAACAGGTTTTTAGTAGAATCACAGTATGAGTTATACCTGGGTGCTCCAGTGTATTTATAATGGTGAGAAGTGACATTTTTAGATAAGATAAGTTAGTTATCTTATATTATCTTATCTTATCTTTGGGTGAGGTCAGCTTATCTTCAAGGGAACCACCCTTCTCTCTGTAGGCTTGGGTTGCCTTTGGATTGGGCTGTGTTCCTTCGTTTGGGCCTTCTTTGGCCTCTGTGGCGTTTTGTCCGAGCTCTTTGTGAAGAGGTCGGTAATGGGCCAACCTTCCAAGAGGTCGGTCATGGGCCAACCTTCTAGGAGGTCGAATAGTCTGACCTGAAGGGGTAGGTCGGCTTGTCGCTAAACATCCCGGGTCGGACTGCTTGACCCATGATATGAACAGTGTCCCTGCTTGAGTTCGGATCTTTCCGTGAGATCGTGCTTTTCAGAGCTTCGATCTCTTTGGGGAAGTCGTTCTTAAGCATCCATCTGGCTTGTTTCTTCATTGCTTTGCAATCTTTGCAGATTTTCTAGAGGTTTGGTACTTCACAGTCTGACATCTTTTGAGTGGTAGTGTGGGTTTTCTACCCTTGCCTTCTAGATCTCGCCTTGCTTTAAGTTTCTGATGACAACCTTCTGCTTTGGCGAAGTTATCCTTGCAGCTTGATATCCGGGCTCTTAGTGACTTGTCCGATGACTTTTTAGTGTTCTTTGTATAGAACCTTTTTTAGTCTCGGATGACGTTTGTAGCCTTGTTTTTGGTGATTGTGCCTTCTTTGAGTGGAGTTGTATCCCTTTTAGCTAAGCATATTTGAGCCTTAAGTTGTTTTCCAACCTTTTGGCTTGTTCTTTTTTTTTTTTGAGATTGTACTTGCGCCTCTTCTTAGCTGTCGTCGACCTGTACGACTTTGCCCCTGCTTGAGTTCGGATCTTTCCGTCAGATCGTGCTTTCAGAGCTTCGATCTCTTTGGGGAAGTCGTGCTCAAGCATTTTGGTCGATCATGAGTAGTTCTCTTTGTGCGGGTCTGGTATTGCCCTTTTTAGTTTGTTGAGAGGTCTTTTCAGCCTTCTTCCGACTTGTTTGTCTTCACTGTTCGGGATTTTTAGTCATAATCCAACAACTTTTTAGGTATAGTTTGTTTGGATGAATTTTTAGCTCCGTCTTTGAGGCCGTGCTTTTCGCTTTTTAAGTAGTGTCTTTTTTCAAGACTTCGTACCTTTCACCGAAGCACTTCTGACTTTGGTCTTTTGACCTTTCCTTGGCCTTTGTGAGATGTTTATAGAGTGTTGGTACTTTGACGTCCGACCTCTTCTTGTTTAGTCCGTCTTCTGTTTAGGTGAGATGACCTTTGGGGCTAACTTGTCCGACAACTTTTTAGTGTTCTTGGTAGAACCTTTTTAGTTGGTCTGAACAATTTCGATAGCCTTGTAGTGGAGCCGTGGCTTTTTGGGCAAAGCTATGTCCCTTTTAGCGCACGCTTTTCGTTGGTTCGACTTCTTTTGTTGATCCTTCTTTAGCTTTCATTGGTCCGACTTCTCTTGTCGGTCCAAGCTGTAGCTTTCGTTGGTCCGACTTCTTCTTGTCGGTCCAAGCTGTAGCTTTCGTTGGTCCGACTTCTTCTCGTCGGTCCAATCTGTAGCTTTAATTGGCTCGGGCTGACTTCTTCATGTCAGCCTCTTCTAAGTTATTTCTTAGTAATCCATTTTTTGGACCTTTGTCAGATCTCTTTTATGGATTACTTTTTATAACTTTTGTCGGGCCGACTTCATTATGTCGGTCCCTTCTAAGTTATTTCTAGTAATCCTCTTTTTTGAACCCTTGTCAGGTCTCTTTTAGGGATTACTTTTTATAACTTTTCGTTTTGGGCCGTCGGTCCCTTCTAAGTTATTTCTAGCAATCCTCTTTTTTGGACCCTTGTCATGTCTCTTTTAGGGATTACTTTTTATAACTTTTCGTTTTGGGCCAACTTCATCATGCCGGGCCCTTCTAAGTTATTTTTGTAATCCACTTTCTTGGACCTTGTTCAGGTCTCTTTTAGGGATTACTTTTTATAACTTTATGTTTTGGGCCGACTTCGTCATGTCGTGCCCTTCTAAGTTATAATAATCCTCTTTTATAGGGTTGGCCAGACCTCTTTCCAGGGTTTACTTATAACTTTGGTCGACTGGTCCGACTTCTTAACGTCGGCCAGTCTTTAAGTTATTATTTAGCAATCCATCTTATCAAGACCTCGTCAGGTCCTTACTCCGGATCACTTTCGATAACTTTTTGCATTATTCCATTTTCATCTTTGCCGATTTGTAGAAGTTGGGTTCAATCCTCGTTTGGTCGACCTTTAGATGAATTTGGTTTTCATCTCTGTTGGTCTTTATCATGATCGTGCAGTGAATTTGTTTTTCACTTTCTGCCGATCTGTAGCTTTATAATTGGGCAATGAATTCTACTTTCACTTTTTTGCTGACCTTATCGAAATCAGGCGATGAATTCTGGTTTCATCTTTGCCGACTTTTATCGTGATCGGGCGGTGAATTTGGTTTTCACCCTACCGACCTTGTCGTGATCCGACAGTGAAATTTTACGTTTCAGATTAATGCGTATTGGTAAAGCAGTGAATTTTGTTTTCATTTTGTTGACCTTTGTCGAAATCAAACGAGGAATTCGGTTTTCATCGTGGTCGGGCGGTGAAGTTGGTTTTCACCTTGCCGACTTGTCGCTTTGTAATCGGACGATGAATTTGGTTTTCATCTTGCCGACTTTGTCGTGATCGGGCGGTGAATTTGGTGTTCACCTTGCCGACCTGCCGTAGTCGGGCATCTTGGTAGGAAACTTTTTAGGGAATCTGCAATCTTTTAAACAATAAAATGAAGATAAGAGTGTGTACATGTTAGTTCTTACCTTTCTAGGTCAGGCAATCTTTTTGGATCTTGGCCTGGCGCCCTTTTTAGATTGCAGGCATGCCAAGACCTTGGTAGCTCTTGCCCCTCGAGGTTGGACACTTTGTAGCAACCTTTTCCCCAGTTATTCTGAACAACTTGGTATGGTCCTTTCCAGTTGGCTGCTAGCTTCTCTTCTCCTGACCAACCTATTCTGATGTCATTTCGGATTAGGATAAGATCGTTGTTGCTAGATTACCTTTCGATTGTATCTTGAGGCCATTTGACATTTTAACGCCTCTTCCTTGATCCGAGCTCATTCTCGGGATTTTGGAAGTAGGTCGAGTTCTTCCTTTTGAGGTTGGGAGTTGGCCTCTTCATTGTAGTAGATCACTCTGGGCGATCCTTCTTTGACCTTCACTGGGATCATTGCCTCCATTCTGTAAGCTAATCGGAAGGGTGATTCCTTTGTAGTGGAGTGTGGGGTTGTTCGATATGCCCATAGGACTTGTGGGAGCTCTTCAAGTGGGGCTATAGGGAAGTTGGCATGCTTTTGATGTAAGGCTTTGACTTTGTATTTGCTCAGAAGAACTTTGGTTCTTTCTACAAAAAGTTTGCATCTTTGATCGTTTGTTGTCACTTTTCTTTTGTCAATCGCCTTTGAGAAGAATGTGTACTTTGCTTAGGGTTTGGTTGCTGTTCCTGTTTCTTTTCATCGTTACCTGACTCCTTTTGTACAAAAGTTCTAGCTTTTGTTTTGACCTTTTGTTTGAGAGGTGTTCGGACTGTTTTGGTATAGATTGTCGACTTCTTTTTTCTGTGTTCTTGCCCTGTTGTTGCCTCCAAAGGGTGCCCCTGGACTTTCGTGTGAGTCCTGGGGTTTCCCTTTTACTGCCACGTCTGTCACTTGATATTTTGCTATTATTGTCCGAGTTGTTTTCTTATTTGCCCGAGTTGTTTGGTAGTAACCCCATAGTCGACTTATGTCTTTGAGATGTCTACTAAGATCCCGGATAGCATGTCTGATTGGCTGGATTTCATAGTTTTAATGCGCGTTACTATGGCTGACCCTGAGTACATTCCTTATACCGCCTTCGAGATCGACTTGTTGTGGTCTTGTAATGTAGCCTGGATGAAGCTTCTATTATTGCCCCCTGGTTTGGTATTGGCTAGTTTTAAAAATGCATCAGCTCGGGCATTCTATGTGTCGGACTTTATTTTCCCCGATTTTGTCCGAGTTGTTGGTGCTGGCTGGTTTTGAAAATGCATCAGCTCGGGCATTCTATGTGTTGGACTTTATTTTTCCCGATTTGTCCGAGCTATTTTCTTTTTTTGTCCAGGGTCCCCTGAATTGTCTGAGATGTTCTCTGGTTTTGTCCAGGGTCCCCCGAATTATCCGAGCTGTCCTCTGTAGGATTCTTCTAGCTAAGTTTATTTTCTATAGGATGCCTTTTATGGGCTGGTTGGTCCGAACTCTGATAGTGTGAGCTTGAAAGTATGGGTGGAGTCATTGAGAGGTGAGTACGAGGGCGTAGGCGAACTTTTTCTATCTTTTGATAGTTTAGTTCGGCCCCTTGTAGAGCTTTGCTGATGAAGTAGATGGGTTGTTGCCCACTTTCGTCTTCTCTGACTAGTGCTGAGGCTATTGCCCGACTTCCCACTACGAGGTATAATATGAGTTTTTCACTTTCCCGGGGTCTGGTGAGAATGGGTGGTTGCCCCAAGAATTTTTTAAATCTCGAAAGGCTTGTTCGCATTCCGTTGTCCTTTTCAAACCTCTCTCCCTTCCTTAATATACCTCTTTGAGGTGTCTTTTGCAAGATGATTTGGAGATCGAACCTCCTGCGAATCCTCTATTTATCATATGAACGCGTCTCTTAGGGGGGTGAGGTAGACGTTCAACTTGTCCGACCTCTTTAGTGTGAGGTGGATGTTCCACTAGTCCGACTTCTTCGGTGTGTGGTGGACCTTTAACTCGCCCGACCTCTTTGGTGTGAGGTGGACCTTTAACTCGTCCGACCTCTTTGTTGTGAGGTGGATCTTCAACTCGTCCGACCTCTTTCTCCTTTATGCTTTTGATTGGGCGATGTGGTGAGATCTTCTCAGTGTTGCGTATTTCTCGTTAAACATCCACAAGAGATAGGTTTCTCAGTGGGTTGGTCTTCTTTCTTCCTGAACTCTTTATCCTTGTCCTGTGGTGGGTTAGCAGAATCTGGTTTTTGAGCTGTCTCCCAATCGGGAGTTCTGCTCCATATTGATATATTTTTTCGCCCTTTCTTGAACTTCCTTTAGAGATGTTGGGTGCTTCTTGGATATTGAGTGGTTGAAAGGTCCTTCTCGCAGGCCATTAATGAGACCCATGATAGCTGCTTCTGTTGGCAGACTTTGCGTGTCTAGGCATGCTTTGTTAGAGTAGTCGGGAAGGCTTTGCATCAAATAACATCCGAGGCGTCAGTGAGATACATCCTGCTTCTGAAATTGCTAAGATGATGGCTTGGATCCGATGTGCCATCGTACGGGATCACGTCGGGAGCTTTGAAGTCCTTTGGGACTTTTAGCTTTCATGATCTCCTTGGTGAATGGGTCTTGATTTTTTGTGGGAGCCGTCTTCGTGATCGGATCGAATATTTTTGGCCTTGAGATCTGCTTCAAGTTTTAGGAATTTGTCCTTTAACTCGCGGCGTTGTCTTATTTCCCTTTGTAGGTTTTTCTCAGCTTCCCGTTGATGCTCCGCCCCTTTTTTAGATGTTTCAAGCGATCCTGGAGTGCCTCTATGGCTTCCATAGTTGGTGAATTGCCGTTTTTGTTAGGTTGAGGAGTATCTTTTGGTGTAGTGTCTGCATTCTTGTGCGGCGTTCTATCTTCTAGATCTGAATCGTGGTCGTTGTCATGGTTGTCCGCCATGATGGTGGGATGACTTCCAGGTTCTCTGGCAACGGTGCCAATGTTCCGAGGCTTACCTGAAACTGTAGGTCGATCTCGGACGAGATCTTCTGTGCTGGTCGGTGCTGATGTGTCCGACTTGTGGGTGGTGGCCGGAGCCGCCATGTCTGACTTGTTGGACTTGTTGGTGATGCTGATCCTTCGTCACCGGAGGGTGGTGGTACCTGCAAGAGACTCCGATGCTTAAGTTAGCATGGGTATTATACAGGTTTTTAGTAGAATCAGAGTATGAGTTATACCTGGGTGCTCCAGTGTATTTATAATGGTGAGAAGTGACCTTTTTAGATAAGATAAGTTAGTTATCTTATCTTATCTTATCTTTGGGTGATATCTTCAAGGGAACCGCCCTTCTCTCTGTAGGCTTGGGCTGCCTTTGGATTGGGCTGTGTTCCTTCGTTTGGGCCTTCTTGGGCCTCTGTGGCATTTTGTCCGAGCTCTTTGTGAAGAGGTCGGATAGTTTGACCTGAAGGGGTAGGTTGGCTTGTCGCTAAACATCCCGGGTTGGACAGCTTGACTCAGGATATGAACAGCTTCCCTGAGTTATTTTAAGGCATCTCCAGGATATAAAATTCAATGGGAAATGTGAGCCCTTAATGCTCACCAGCACGTCCTCAGCAATTCCAGCCACTTTAATAATGCTCTTATCTGCTAACACAAAACGAGCTGCCGACCTTTTTAAAGGAGGGAGCCTTAAAGCATCATATATGGACAAAGGCATTATACTAACATATGCTCCAAAATCACACATGCAGTCAGAAAATATTACACCCCCAATGGTATAGTTAACCATGCATGGTCCTGGGTCACCCCATTAAAGCAAATATGGAACTACCTAAAGGAATATTTTCTAGTTCATTAATCTTATCCTTATGTATGCACAGATCCTTTAGAAATTTTGCATATTTAGGTACTTGCTGAATAACATCAAAAAGGGGAATAGTTACCTCAACCTTTTTGAAGATTTCTACCATTTTAAGATTAAGTTCCATCTGTTTTCTGGACTTCCTTGCAAGGTGTGGAAATGGGATAGGAATGGCGTCTCTTATAGTTTTAGCTTGCTTGGGTTTTCCACTCTTCGGTTGAGCTGCTTTTTCTTCAACCATGTCTTGCACTTCATCTTCCTCTTCAACATCCTTCACTTCAACCATGTCTTCATCTTCTTCTTCAATATCTTGTGGGCTTGGCTCCTCCAGATTCCTCTCTTCAAGTGTGGTTCTGGACCTCAAAGTGATGGCATTGATGCCACCCTTGGGATTGGGTAAGGGTTGAGAGGGAATTCCACTGGAGCTTGCAGGTTGAGTGTTAGAAGTATTCGATGATCCCATCTGGGAGACGAGAGCTTGTATAGCTGAAGTTAGACTGTTAAGTGTACTTTCCATGGTCTTTTGTCCTTGTGCAAGGGACTGAAGCAACTCATCATTAGAAGAGGAGGGGTAAGTGTTTTGAGGGGTCTGTTGTTGGTTATTCTGAGGTGCTTGTGATTGCCTTAGGTGAGGCGCTCTGTAAGGTTGGTTCTGGTTCTGCTGTCTGTTGTTGTTATTATTCCACCTTTGATTTCCCTAGTTGTCTCTGCCTTCTCTGTTATATTTGTCCCTCCAGCCATGGTTTAGAATTATCTCTCCAGCCATGGTTGGAGTTGTCTTGCCAACTTTGGTTATAGTTCCCATCTTGGTTGTAGTTGCCGCCTTGTTGATAGGAGCATTGATTTGGGCGGTCATAGAAATTGTGAGAAGATGCCAAGGTGTTGTCCTCTTGTTGGAGCTGTAGACACTCATCAGTATAATGACTATAATCAGCACATATCCCGTATACCCTCTGAGGAACCAGTTGTTGACTATGTTGGGGTGAGGAAGGATGAGATTGTTGTTGATTCAGATTTATCTGCTTCAGTAGATTGGTCACCTCTCCCAGAGCTTTAGTGAAAGCAGCAGTCTCACCACTAGAGGACACCTCCGCAACAGTTCTAGGATGGTTGGTCCTATGTCTAGTGTTCCGGGTAGATTCAGCTAGATCAGTGATCAGCTGCCACGCTTTTGTCGCTGTCTTGTACTTCTTCAGAGAGCCACTACTTGCAGCATCTAATGTAGTTTTATCTTGAGGCTTCATTCCTTGAGTAAAGTAACTGCTCAACACCATCTCATCAATCTTGTGGTGGGGACATGACTCTAAGAGGTTCCTGAAACGTTCCCAGTATTCGTAGAGGGTATCTAATTCTCCTTGGATAATGCAGGAGATCTCCTTTCACAGTCTATCTGTAACTTCAGCTGGAAAGTATTTGTCCAGGAACTCCCTCCTGAGCGTGTCCCAATTGGTAACTACTGCCTCCGATTGAGTGTAATACCACTCCCTCGCCTTTCCCTCAAGAGAAAATGGGAAGGCGATTAGCAGAATAGTAGTCTCATCTGCACCATGATGCCTAACAGTAGAACAGGCTGTATGGAAATCCTTGAGGTGCTTTATGGGCTCCTGAGCAGGAAAGCCATGAAACTTGGGTATCAAGTTGATTAGCGACGTCTTCTGTTCAAAATCTGTAGCTAGATCTGGATGACGCGCTTGATATGCTTGCAGGGTAAAATCTGGGGCTCCTGCCTCCTAGAGGGTAATCCTCCAGAGGCTAACCGACGCCGAGCTCACCTAATACGTGAAAGAGTTCTTTCAATTCTAGGATCAAAAGCGGCTAAGCTCTGATCAGGCAGTGAAGGCGTCATTCAATGAAAGGAACGTACAGCTCATGGTAATAAAAAAAAATAAAATGCAAGTAAATAAATTCCAACCCATAAATTCGCACACTATTACAACTCCTCGGCAATGGTGCCAAAAATTGATGGGTGGCCGAAACTGACCAGCTAAGAAATTAATAAACGAAATGTGTTGCAAGTACAGTTCTTAACCAGCTAAAATCCGCCTCACCAATTTAAAAAGGGTTGTCACAAAAATTAGAATTAAAAATACTGGGAGTATGAATCCCAGGTCGTCTCCCAATGAGTTGCAGGAAAGGGTGCTATTTTATTAACTTGGAATTTTCTAAGAGTTTTGAGAATTGAATAATGATGAGAAATTGAATAATTTTAAATTAGAGCAATAAAAATAAACTAAGAATAATTATTGATATTCTAAATAAAAAGCCTTGACTCGGGGAATGATTAATTGGAAGTTCTATCCTTGTTGGGATCTCTTAAGTGTAGTGTTAAAAAGGTTGTTGTTTTCACTTAGTTAACCCTTACTAAACAAAGAAAGTCAAGTGATTAAGCTAACCCTTATTCGCAAATCCTGGTCCTCTCCCTTAGGAAGGTCTAGCATTAGTAAATACAAAACTAGCCAACAACGTTCAATTTAATCGACACTTGAGCCTTCCAACTCATGTGTCTCCTCTTAATCAGCCCCTATGTCAAGTAGAAAAATTACTCCATTGACATGCATATTATACTCATAAAAATATAAGAAGACATAATAAATGAAATAAAATAAAATAGAGAATTAATAATTAATTAAAAGTAAAGGTAACTCTATATATTAATAAATCCAAAATGCAACGTACTTATCTGAATAGGGTCAATGATCAACTGAAAAGAGTAAAGGAATAAGGAAACAAACTAAAGTAGTAACTTCGACGGAGGTAATGACTCTTCAACATCCAAAATTCAAAGCAAAAGCATAAACTATGAATATAAGGCAAATCTAGATTTAGATCTAAAACTAAAAGTAATCCTAATATCAATGTATCTGAATGTGTTTTTATGTGTATGGATGTGTGATGAGTCTCTGCATGTCCCTTACTTTATTCTGTGTTTCTGGGCCGAAAACTAGGTTAAAATGCGGCCCGAAATTGCCCCCAGCATTTTCTGTTAATTATCCATATCGCGCAGGTCACGCGTACGCGTCGTCCACGCGTTCGCGTCATTCAGCGATTTTCCTTGTCATGCGTACGCGTCAGGTATGCGCACATGTCGCTGCAATTTTTCTCAATTCCACGCGCTCGCGTGAGCCATGCGCGCGCGTCGGTGTTTGAAGAACGGAAGATTGATGATTCAGAATTTACAATAAATCCTCGTTGCAAGTATAGTTTCTAAACTAAACAATCATCCCTTCTTACAAAAACTTTTGTTGTCACAAGTAACAAAACCCAATAAAATTTATAACCGAAGTTTTTAAACCTCGGGTCGTCTTCTCAAGGAGTTGCAGGGCAGTGTGATTTATTATTGGTTATGGAAAAAGTATATTTTTGGGTTTTTTTAATGTATAATATTAAAAGCAAGAATAGTAAATGGCAAGAAAGTAAATTGTAAGGAATTAATTTAAATAAATAATAAAACTCTTGGCAAGGTATAAGAAATTTAGGTCCTATCCTAGTTATCCTTATCAGGTGTGATGAGAATTGGATTCTGCTCCCAACTTGTTAACCTCTAACTATGAAGGTAAGTTAAGTGGATGAATCAATTTGATTCCTCAAGTCCTAGTCAATTCCTAAGAAAAGACTAGAGTTATTGGAATTCAAATCAATCAGCAAATTCCAATGTTCAAACAACAGCTGAGTTTGATAACTCAAGTATTATAAATTACTTAACCAAAGCCAAAAGGGGAAAATAAATCTAAATTGAATTGAAAGCATTCATAAATAAAATAAAGCAAAATCAAATATGAAATACCTCAATTTATATTAATTAATAAAATTCAAATATTAACATGGGAATTCATAATTTAAATTAGGAACATTAACAAGTAAAAGCATTGGAATAAATAAAAGTAGAAAGTAAATTGAAGGAACATTAAACCTGTGATTGTAGAAGCAATCCTAAAATAAGAGAAATCCTAATCCTAAATTCTAAGAGAGAGGAGAGAACCTCTCTCTCTAAAAACTACATCTAAAACCTAAAATTATGAATTATGAATGTTGTCTTTGTCTCTCTTTTGATTCCTCCATTCTCTGGCTTATATTCTATGTTTCTGGCTTGGATTTGGGCAGAAAAAGGTTCCAGAAATCGCTGGGGGCATTTTCTGCAGATTATTGTACGTGGCATCTGTCACGTGTCTGCGTGGCTCGCGCGTTCGCGTCATTTGGGAGTTTTCCTTGTCACCATACGCGTCATTTGTGTTCTGCTCAGAGCGCACGTCCATGTCATCCACGCATTCGCGTCGCTGCATTTTCGTGCTAGGCACGCGTTCGCGTCGTCCATGCATTCGCATAACTGCCTTTTCTTCAAAACTCCATTTTTATGTTTTCCTTCCATTTTTGTATGTTTCCTTTTTATCCTTTGAGCCATTCCTGCCTTATGAGATCTGAGACACTAAACACACAAATCACGGCATCGAATTGTAATAAAGGATAATTAAAATTAATATTTTTAAAGCATAGGAAACATGTTTTTCACACATATCATAAAATAAGGAAGGAATAGCAAAACCATGCAATTTACATGAATAAATGGGTGAAGAATTGATAGAAACACTTAAATTGAGCACAAATTATATCATAAAATATGGGTTTATCAACCTCCCCACACTTAAACAATAGCATGTCCTCATGCTAAATCCAAGAGAAAGGGTAAAGTTAGAATGGTGAAATCTCATGCAATGCAATCTATTCTAAATGCAAACTACCTACATGTATCATGCAATTTTAATTATCACCCACCTATATATATAGAGCTTACATGTGGTTAATCAAATTCATATTTTCAAGGAATTATATATGTATAGCCAAACTTAGATCATGTTAAAGCACCTGCACAATTTAGTTGAGTTAAAATATTTCATAAGCTTGCAAGACAATTAACAATTAAACAGAGATATATGGTGATGAGCTATTGAACCCTCACTAGATTTGTGTTTACTCTCTATTCTCTCAGTGTTTGGGGTTAATCACTCTGTTCTTTTCTATTCTTGCTTTCTAAAACTTTGTTCTTCATCTAACCAATCAACAAATATTGAATACAGACATACAAAGATCATGAGGTCTTTTAAAGGTTGTAATGGGGCCAAGGTAAAGGTAGGGGTATATATATAAGGCTAAGTGAGCTATAAGTTGAATCCTTAATTAGTCTAAGGTCTCACCTAACATATACTTCATATAATTTGAAATGCTTTACTTAGATACCCAAATTTTTCCACTTCTTTATTACATACTCATGTACTAACTTTACCTTGAATTTCACCTTATGTGCATTGATTTATTCGCTAAACTTATTGTTGGGGTAATTTTGTCCCCTTATTTATCTATTTATTTTATAAAAAGATTTTTTTTGAAACATAAACAGAACATATATCAATGCACATGGTATTTTAATTTTAAATTTGTTTTACATGAGCATGCTCCCAAAATCCTTATTACTTTATTGAATTAATCCTTTCCTATCAACCCATGTTCCCGTGTTTCCCCACACTTGGTGGATACACAATCTCTATCTTAAGCTAATCAAGGATTCAACTTGGGATTTTTTTTTAATTTGTTTTTCTGCTTAAGGCTAGTAATGTGATTCTAGAACAAGAGGGGATTAAAAGCTCAAGGGGGCTAACAAGGGTAATGTAAAAGGTAAGCTTGTTTGGGATAAGTGAGCTAATAACAAATAATGGCCTCAATCATCTCTTGATATGTATCTATATTCTATATTGGACATATAGATTAAAATAAAGTAAAGATCACCAGAATAAAAAAGAAGGGCGAACACACAAGAACGAAATAATTATGGTTAAATAATGTAACCATACAAATAAGCTCAAAAACTCACAGGTTGTGTGTTCTCTGGCTCAAAAACCATATATCAGTTATGTATGTCATGCAAGTAGAAATCAAGAGTTCCCATTATTCTCAATGTGAATCTTAGGGTGGCCCTTAAAATCTTAGTGTTCTTCCTTGAAAAATGTTGTGTAAATTAACCAATCATTTATTGCTATATATATACAGTGTGTGGATTGTTGTGATTCTGTTATATTAAAGTTTTTAGTTTACTCTTTTTATTTTCAATTAGTCCATGTTATCGTATGCTAAAAGGGTAAACTAAACTAATTGATCCATATATTCTATATCACAACTTAATAACTAAAATTACAACTAGACTAAACTAAATATCTAAGGTAAATATATAAACTAAGGTGCAAAATGCAGAAATACTGTAGAAATACAGAAAAATGTGCAAGTACTGATAGATAGGAAATAAAAATAAAGATAAAGATAAAAATACAGAAAAATAAGCAAAATAGGATAAAAAGAGTGTCTGAAGAGTGGTTCACCAAAATAAAGTACGCCAGAGATGGAGATCTCCCCACACTTAAATAATAGCATCGTCCTCGATGCTCACTCAGGCTGGGTGTGAGAAGTGTCATCTCCGGAAGGATGGGCTGCTAGTGACTATGTGGTAGGCTGAGGATCTGCAGTCTCGGTAAGTGTAGGAGGAGCTGCCTGCTGAAGCGGAGGCTCTGTCTGTAGAGGAATCTCTGGATCTGCAGCCTGGATCTAGTGGGCCTCCTCATGGTGTGGTGCAGCCTGCCTAGGTCCTCCCTGCTCTGCCTGGGCATGTGCCTCCTCTGCATGATCATCCGTCTCCGCATCAGATGGCTCAGAAGCGGTGTCAGGCTCGGAGGGGATGTCACTGCCGGATCGGATCATCAACTTTAGGTGCTCATAGCGTCACTTCTGGCGACGCTCCATACGATCTAGGCGTGCGAAGAGGTGGTACACCAGATGATAAATGGGCTCAGGAGCAGGTGGAGGTGCAGTGGATGGGGCTGGTGCAGCAGTGGATGCAAAAGGGACATCTGAGGATGTGGCTGCCTCACCTGAGGCAGTGAGAAAAGGAGGTCTGTACCCTAATGCCAGAAACTTCCTGCTGTGAGGAATGATCTTCTTGCAGTCTGCAGCAGTTGGCTTCTCATCAGCAAGCTCCCAAGGCACGTCAGCTCGGCGGCCTAGCTGGGTGATCAGATAAGGGAAAGGGAGAGTGCCTCTGACATGGACCCTAGCCATATAATACTTGATGAAACGTGGAAGATATAGGTCCGTACCCTCCATCACAAACCAGATGAGGGTGATCATAGCAGCGGGCACCTCTGTTTTATGAGTGCTCGGCATCACGTAGTTACTCAGGATCTGCTGCCAAAGCTGAGCCTCATCATTCAAATATATCAACTTGATTCCCTTAGGCATCATTGTGTTCTTTCCCATGACCTATGGGGTAGTAGGATCAAGGGCTATTCTCTGCTTGACTGCATCCCAGTCAAATCTCATGTATCTCATATCCTCTTCAGCCTTTTGGTAACCGTCAGGCTGATCTGACTTAGGCTGGAGCCGGAGGATGTCCTCAATAGCTTCCTCAGTAACTAAGATATGTTTTGTAACAACCCTAGTTTTTGAAAATCAAATGATTAGTTATTTGTGATTTATTATATTTGTTGATAATCTTATTTTAAGAAAATTATTTTACTAAAGGTAATTAAATACATTTTCATGATAATTGAAGTTTAAATTAATTAGAATTTTTATATAATCTTTATTGGATATTTGGTATAATTGAAATTATAAGTTTAATAATTGAAAAATTAGAATAATTGTATAATTTAATTTAAATAAATTCTATTTTGAATGAATTATATTATTAACTTGAACTCCTAGAAATTATTTTATTAGAAATGATTAGATTGATATTTATAAATACTTTAAGTTTAAGTCAATTCATATTTATGTACAATTTTTATTATAATTAATTATTTTATAAATTGAAATTAAAGTTTCAGAGATAGGAAAATAATAGAGATTTGTATGATTTAATCTAGAAAATTGATATTTGAATTTAAATTGTACTTTACAAAATATAATTAACTTGTTCATTTTACAATGTAAATTAGAAATAATTGATTGAACTTAGCAATATGTTGATAAATAATGTTCTTAAATATTTTTAATAAAGTATATTTGATTTTAAAATAAGTCTACCCTCCAATTTTATCAAAATATCTATTCATACCTATCCTTATTATTTTATAAAATCCTAATTTCTAGTCCCAAATTCCCAAATTGAATCAGAAACCCTAATTCCCAAATCCCAGAAACCCTAACCCTAACTCCCTCACCCCACTCAGCCGCACCCCCAGTTTCCCCCCTTTCCTTTCCTAAACGCAAAACTCATTCACACAGAACTAAAAAAGAAGCACAAAGAGAGAGTGGGATCCGAGAGAAGAGGGAAGAGCGTTGCCGGAGGGGGCTTGGCACCGTCGCCGCCTTCGTTCATCAGGCCCTGCTACGCCGTTGCCACCATCCCCAGCGACGCCCAGCCTTGCCCGCGCTGCAGTGCCTCCTGTCAGCCATTCATGGAGCCGCGGAGAGCATCGCCGTTGAAGCCATGCCGTCGCAGAAGGAGCCAGAGGAGGGAGACGAGCCCGAGCCAAGAGCAGGAGGAGGAAAGCGTCGCTGTGCCTCCCGTCGCCGTCGCCGTCGGGCTGAGGGAAAACGGAGGTTCGTAGTGGAGTGAGAGAGAGAGAGCAAAGGCGCGACAGAGAAGGGAGGTGTTTCGCGCTACCGTCGCCACCGATTTGCCGCCGCTGAAGCTTCCCGTGACGCCATCAATCTGAGGTTGAACCGTCGTCGCCGGAGTTACCACCGCCTCGTGCCACCACCGCTTCTCACCGCCGAGGGGAAGCCTTGTCTACGTTGCTGCCTCAGTCGCCGGTGAGTTGTGCACCGCCACCAGTGTCGAAGACAGCGCCAGCCTTGTTCTGATTTCAATTCTCCTATTCTTGAAATTGTAACGCTTTAAACCTTGTTCTGTTTTTATCTTGTTCCTCTGTTCCTTCCTGGCTTAATTATAGAATTATGGATTACTGTTTTAGTCGTTGCTGGTTTACTGTTCGAAAAAGGCATAATTGATGTTGAGATCGTTGTTGTTCTTGCTCCGAGAGAACTGATGTCACCGTTGCTGCTGTTGGTTCCGAATCCTATTACATTGATTCTGGTTTGCTCTTCTCCTTGGTTCTGACCTATTTGGCACGTTTTATTTTGTCATTTTTAATTGCCATGTTCTTGTTTTAATTCAATTTTGGTCTTTGAATTGTTTTGAATCTTCCAGAGCTATGTTTGCTATTGATTCTTACCCAATTCGAATCCTTGTCTCACTGCAACCATCGTCACTGCCATAAGAGATTGACAATGCTGCTGCCATAAAAATTAAAAGAGAAGGGAGTTTCCACGTTTAATCTATGTGATTTCAACTAATCGAGGTAGGGGATTTTATTTGAAATTAATAGCTTTTAACTTATGAATGCCAAAGAGGTTTAGTGAGTAATTGCAAATAATTCATAAATATGATTAATTGATAGGAATAAGAGTGGTTTGAAGTTGTAAAATTTGGATTAAGTTTGGTATTGAGATAATATTCTAAATTGGTTTATTGAGTTTAGTTTATGGCTGTGAATGTTACTAGGTTTTGTTATCGTGAGTAATTAACTTGACAAGATTAATTTTGGTTAATGCTGTGACTGATATTGGTTTGCTAATTTTGATGGATTTGTTGGAAATTCTGATCTTATGTGATATTGCTGAATTGGTTGAAATTTGGTTGTGAATTGTATTTTGAATTACTGATTTTTATGATGAGTTGGCTGAGATTCTGATCTTGAATAAGTTATTTTGAATTATTTGATATTGGATTGGAATTTTAACATATTGGAATGGCTATAAAATAAACTTGTGATGGGTTGGAATTGGTTGAAATGTGGCTATAAGTGGTGATTTCTCTGAGTTATGATTTGAATTAAATATGGTTGTGAACGGTGATTAAACTGGTGCTATTTACTAAATTAAAATATGTTGAGTTAATTATAAAGAAAAACTAACATGTTGATGATTGATGAATTGAGTTTGAATTGTGATTGGTTTTGTTGCGGTGAATGATTAACTGGTGATACTGATTTTGATTTGAGGCTGTAACTATTTCCGATTTTCTGATTGTTTGGAATTACTGAGAATCCTGTTATTTGATTATGTTGAGCTGATTGCCATAGGCTGGTTTGCTTGATGGTTGCAAATTGACTAAAATTCTGATCTTTGACGGATTTATATTGAATTGAATGATGTGCTGGTTATTTGATATATTGTAACAGTAGTGGATTTGGTTGGTGACTGATTGAAGAATGGTTTTGGATAATTAGTTATGAGTTTTTAAAGTTAGACTGGTTTACTTTTAAATAAATGATGACTGGGTGAAATTCTGAATTTAATTGATGAAAGGATGTTAGTTCTTAAATTGAATTATGATGAGATAATTATTGAGAATCTGTTATGATAATTGCTAATGAACGGATGGAGAATTGATTGAGTTTAATTTGAAAGGATTTTATGACTTATGAATTTAGTTGTGAATTGATGAGATTGGAGTTGGATTGATGGATTAGTTGGAATTGTGGAGTATGATTGACTTGCTAATTATTATGAATTGTGAATGTCTAGTTGATTGAGAATTGCCCGTTTGAAACTTGTTGAGAAAAGGGCTGGTGATTTGTGGAGAAAGAGGGAACCCGTAAGGGTGGTTAAGTCCGAGTTTTAGGGGAGGTGCTGCCGAAATTTTATAAAAATCTGAGGTTTCATTTGAAAAGTTATTTTAGAAGCTTTGAATTTGGAAAATTATATTACTTGAGCTTTATTTAGTAAAGAAAAGAATTATTCTATTTTAATTTCGACTTACCAAAAAAAAAGGTTTATGTTTCAAAATTAAATTATTTAAGAAAGAAACTATATTTCAAGATTGATTCAATATGAAAAGAGTTATGTTTTATGCTTGAAATAAAGGATTACCTTTTTAGAAATTCGGTGAAATAATAATATTTAAATTTGAATAGTAAGAGAGATGATTTTTGAATCTTTGTGAAGTTAGTGAACTTGAGAAAGAGTTCTATTCGATTATTTCCAAAGAGAGGTTATGTTTTGAAAGGTGTTTAATGAAATTAAAATAAATGATTTTCTTGAGTCTTTTGATAAAGGACTAAACTGAAAAATAGTTTTAAAGTTGGCTTGACTCAAGGTTGCTAAAGCAGAGATTATGAACTGAATTGATGATTGAGATTTTTGCGAACGAATGCTTGAGAAAGTTAAGAAAGGTTTAAGAAAATATGTTAAGAATTCAAAGGGAAAAGAGAATGGGGAACTGATATATGGATTGTTGAGTTTTAGAAAGGAAAATGAAAAGTGATAAAATACGGGAAAACCCCACGAACTGTTAGTTGTTTAACTACGGGGAAAACCCATGAATTGATAATTCGTACAATTCGGGAAGTACCCACGAACTGAATGATCATTGATCTCGGGGAAACCTATAGATTGTTATTTGATTTATATGCGGGAAAAACCCACGGACTAATAATCATTGATTAAGGGAATAACCCATGAATTGTTGTATGTTGATCTCAGGTATAACCCACAAACTGAAGATCGCTATGTTATTGTGTATTGATCTCGTGTATAACCCACGAACTGAAGATCTCTGTTTTGTTTGTGAAATGATCTCGGGGACGCCCACGAACTGCGGATCACTGTTTTCCCTTGTGCGTATATTATGGGGTTGGGCTTTGTGCCGACTGCCGGTAGTCACGAAGGAGTGGTATTCTTACCACCGACACATATGCACGAAGGACACAAAGGGAAGCCATATCTGGGACTTGTTCCTAGGTAATGTCGGGCTGCAGGGTGTAAACTGACACGTGAGCTCATGGCCTGCTTAGGACAGACATGCATCATATTGGTTGTGCATTTGCTTTTGGTTGTGTTTGCTTGTATTACTTCTCTGCGATTGTGTTGTTTGTTTTATTGTGATTTGTTTGTCTGTTGAAGTGAGTTTCTTACTTGTGCTAGTAGTCTGTGAATATATAGAGCTGATTAATAACTGTTTGTTGTGACTGAGAATCAATTGTGACTGAGATTCAATTATGTGGCTAAAAGATATTTAATATGACAAATTGTGATTGAGATCTGTTTTGGGTTTAGAAATTTAAAGAAAATAATTATTTATCTAAAGTAATATTAAAAAGTACTTCAAAAGGTTTGACTAAGATGGTTTATTAAGCAAAGTTAATTATTTGCATGTTAATCATTACTTTTACGGCATTCCCATTCCCTACTGAGAACGTGTGGTTTGTTCTCACCCCAAAATCTTCCACCCTTTCAGTGACACAGGTTCGAAGACTCCATTTGAAGCTGCGGGCGATTATAGAACTTATTTATGAGTTAAGTTTATAACTTGAGTTCCTTTCATAGAATTCCCTCGCCTTTGTAGCTTTAGTTTTTATTTTATGCAGAGGGATAGGAGTTGTACCTGAATTTTATTTAAATTCTTTTGTATAATATTACTATTATTAATAATTATGTGATTATTATTACTTGGTGAAATTTTCTATATGGTTTTTAATTAATAAAAACAAAAATTTCTGGTATTTTTACTAAAATTGAATCGCGATATCGAACTAAAGGCTTAATAGTAAATAGTTAATAAGGAAAACAAGTCAGTAACGCCTTACTTTTGGTACGATCACGACGTATTGGAAGTTGGGTCGTTACATTTTTCCCTATGAGGTGCACTGCATCCAAGGAGGTCTTGAAATAGTTACAATAAAATTCTCTGACCCAGGAAGCATTGACCTCTGTCAAGTTCCTTTCCATGAAGAACCAGCCTCTTTGTTTTATCTGTTCGGAAGTGTACTGGGTGAGTTCTTCTGGAATTTTAAGAGTTCTCTCCAGGTAGAGGTTCCTGGCAGTGGCAAACACTGGATACTTGAGCTCGCAGTATCTGTTTGCAAATTTTACTTGATCTGTGGAAGTGAGGAGCTAGTCACCCTTTTCCTGCGGGGTAAAGTTCTTTTCCCGCCAGGAATCGTCGTAAAGGAGATCCAGGATAGAGGTGGAATATTCTCCTCTTTTTTGTTTGCCTTTGGTAGCCTTGCCTTTTCCTTTCCTTTGGGGATCAGACATCTTGAAAATCAGAAGTAGCAGGATATAATTGAAGAACAAAAGCAGGAAAATAAGTATGCAAGTAGGTGATGACAAGTCATCTTAGCCTAGTTTCACTAGCCTTTTTCTTTGTTTTTATTAGGTTTTATGCACTTTCTTGCATTCTATTTAAGTAATTTAGCTCCTGCCTTGACCATTTAGCACTTGTTCTGAAAAGATGCCAAGAGACCAACCTAGTTTTAAACTGGGAAAAATGTCACTCTATGGTGACTGAAGGAATTATCCTTGGGCATAAAATTTCAAACAAGGGAATAGAGGTGGATCAAGCTAAAGTAGAAGTAATTGAAAAATTACCACCACCTGCCAATGTTAAGGCAATCAGAAGCTTTCTGGGGCATGCAGGATTCTATAGGAGGTTTATAAAGGATTTTTCAAAAATTGCAAAACCTCTGAGCAATCTGCTAGCTGCTGACACGCCATTTGTGTTTGACACAGAGTGTCTGCAGGCGTTTGAAATTCTGAAAGCTAAGTTGGTCACAGCACCAGTTATTTCTGCACCAGACTGGGCATTACCATTTGAACTAATGTGTGTTGCCAGTGACCATGCCATTGGTGCAGTACTGGGACAGAGGCATAACAAGCTTCTGCATGTCATTTATTATGCTAGCTGTATTTTAAATGATGCCCAGAAAAATTACACAACCACAGAAAAAGAATTGCTTGCAGTGGTTTATGCCATTGACAAGTTTAGATCATACTTAGTAGGATCAAAAGTGATTGTGTATACTGACCATGCTGCTCTTAAATATCTACTCACAAAGCAGGATTCAAAACCTAGGCTCATAAGATGGGTGTTGCTTCTGCAAGAGTTTGATATAGAAAAAAGAGACAGAAAAGGGACAGAGAACCAAGTGGCTGATCATCTGTCCCAGATAGAGCCAGTAGAAGGGACGTCTTTCCCCTCTATTGAGATCTCTGAAACCTTTCCGGATGAGCAACTATTTGCCATCCAGGAAACACCATAGTTTGCAGACATTGTAAACTATAAAGCTGCAAGATTCATACCCAAGGAGTACAGCAAGCAACAAAAGAAAAAATTAATTACTGATGCAAAGTACTACCTGTGGGATGAACCATATCTCTTTAAGAGATGTGCAGACAGAATAATCCGTAGGTGTGTGCCTAGAGAAGAAGCAAAGAAAATCCTATGGCATTGTCATGGATCACAATATGGAGGACATTTAGGAGGTGAGCGAACAGCCACAAAAGTCCTCCAATGTGGCTTCTACTGGCCCACTCTCTATAAAGACTCCCGAAAGTTTGTTCGTAACTGTCACAGCTGCCAGAGAGCTGGTAATTTGCCTCACAGTTACGCCATGCCTCAGCAAGGAATCTTAAGAGATTGAGTTGTTTGACGTATGGGGTATTGACTTCATGGCCTTTCCCACCATCATACTCAAACACTTATATTCTGGTGGCAGTCGACTATGTATCCAAATGGGTAGAGGCCATTGCCACACCCACTAATGATACTAAGACAGTGCTGAAGTTCCTCCAGAAATATATCTTCAGCAGGTTTGGTGTCCCTAGAGCACTAATTAGTGAAGGGGGCATTCACTTCTGCAACAAACAGCTTTACTATGCTATGGTCCAGTATGGAATTAGTCACAAGGTGGCAACTCCGTATCATCCACAGACAAATGGGCAAGCTGAAGTCTCTAATAGAGAAATAAAAAGAATCCTGAAACGGCCTGTAAGTACCCGTAGAAAGGATTAGGCAAGAAGCTTGGATGATGCTCTGTGGGCTTACAGAACAATATTCAAGACTCCTTTAGGGACTTCTCCATACCAGCTTGTGTATGGTAAGGCCTGTCATCTGCCCGTGGAACTGGAGCATAAGGCCTACTGGGCAACCATATTCCTAAACTTTGATGCCAAATTAGCTGGAGAAAAAAGATTGCTCCAACTGAATAAGCTAGAGGAATTCAGATTCACTGCTTTCGAAAATGCCAAGCTTTACAAATAAAAAGCAAAAAGGTGGCATGACAGAAAGCTGTCATCTAGAGTCTTTGAACCAGGACAGAAAGTTCTGTTGTTTAACTCTAGGCTCAGGCTATTCCCTGGGAAACTGAAATCCCGGTGGAGGGGACCATATGTGATTACAAGTGTGTCACCATATGGCTATGTGGAACTTCAAGACATTGATTCTGATAAGAAGTTCATTGTTAATGGACAGAGAATCAAGCATTATCTTGAAGGCAATATTGAGCAAGAGTGCTCAAGGCTGAGGCTAGATTAAAAGCTCAGCAAGGTCCAGCTAAAGACAATAAAGAAGCGCTTATTGGGAGGCAACCCAATTTTTCCTTATCTATGTTAATTTTCTGTTTTCCATTTTTATTTTATATTTTCTTTAGGATGATGATCATGTGGAGTCACAAAAATCATAGGAAAGTCAAAAACAGCATTAAAACAGCTCACCCTAGAGGAAGAGCTTACTGGCGTTTAAACGCCAGTAAGAAGCATCAAATTGGCGTTTAACGCCAGAAAGAAGCATCAAGCTGGCGTTAAACGCCAGAAATAAGCACCAAGTTGGCGTTAAACGCTAAGAAAGGGGAAAAGCTGGCGTTTAATGCCAGAAACAAGCAGCAGTCTAGCGTTAAACGCAAGGATTGCACACTAAGGGCGTTTTGCATGCCTCAATGGAGCAGAGATGCTAAGTCCTTGACCCCTCAAGATCTGTGGACCCCACGGAATCCCCACCTACATCACCATTCCAATTCAAACCATTCCCCTCCCATACCCACCCATTCACACTTCTCCTTCTACTCCCTTCTATCTTCTTTTGCTCGAGGACGAGCAACCCTTTTAAGTTTGGTGTGGAAAAAAGCGTTGCTTTTTGTTTTTCCATAACCATTTATGGCACCTAAGGCCGGAGAAACCTCTAGAAAGAGGAAAAGGAAGGCAGTTGCTTCCACCCCCGAATCATGAGAGATGGAGAGGTTCATCTCAAGGGTTCATAGTTCAGTGGTAGAGCATTTGACTGCAGATCAAAGAGCTATGAGGGAGGAGCAACAAAGACAAGGAAGAGACATAGAGGAGCTCAAGAGTACCATTGGTTCTTCAAGAAGAGGAAGACGCCACCCTCACTAAGGTAGACCCGTTCCTTAATCTCCTTGTTCTTATTTCTCTGTTTTTTGTTTACTATGCTTTATGTTTATTTATGTTTGGGTCTTATTACATGATCACTAGTATCTAGGTGTCTATGTCTTAAAGATATGAATGTCCTATGAATCCATCACCTTTATTAAATGAAAAATGTTTTCTGAACAAGAAAAAGAAGTACATGAATTTCAAATTTTAAAATAGTTTAATTATTTTGATGTGGTGGCAATACTTTTTGTTTTCTGAATGAATGCTTGAACAGTGCATATGTCTTTTGAATTTGTTGTTTATGAATGTTAAAATTGTTTGCTCTTGAAAGAATGATGAAAAAGGAGAAATGTTATTTGATAATCTGAAAAATCATAAAAATGATTCTTGAAGCAAGAAAAAGCATTGAAGAACAAAGCTTGAAGAAAAAAATGCACAAAAAAAATAGAGCAAGAAAAAGAAAAAGCAAGCAGAAAGGAATAAAATCTTGAGCAAAAAGGCAAGAGCAAAAAGCCAATAGCCCTTAAAACCAACAGGCAAGGGTAATAAAAAGGATCCAAGGCTTTGAGCATCAGTGGATAGGAGGGCCTAAAGGAATAAAATCCTGGCCTAAGCGGCTAAACCAAGTTGTCCCTAACCATGTGCTTGTCGCGTGAAGGTGTCAAGTGAAAACTTGAGACTGAGCGGTTAAAGTCGAGGTCCAAAGCAAAAACAAAGTGTGCTTAAGAACCCTGGACACCTCTAATTGGGGACTTTAGCAAAGCTGAGTCACAATCTGAAAAGGTTCACCGAGTTATGTGTTTGTGGCATGTATGTATCCGGTGGTAATACTGGAAAACAGAGTGCTTAGGGCCACGGCCAAGACTCATAAAGTAGCTGTGTTCAAGAATCAACATACTGAACTAGGAGAATCAATAACACTATCTGAATTCTGAGTTCCTATAGATGCTAATCATTCTGAACATCAAAGGATAAAGTAAGATGCCAAAACTGTTCAGAAGTAAAAAGCTAATAGCCCCGCTCGTCTAATTAAGACTGATCTTCATAGATGTTTTTGGAATTCATTGTATATTCTCTTGTTTTTATCCTACTTTGTTTTTAGTTGCTTGGGGACAAGCAACAGTTTAAGTTTGGTGTTGTGATGAGTGGATATTTTATACGTTTTTTGGGATGAATTTCATGTAGTTTTTAGTATGTTTTAGTTAGTTTTTAGTATATTTTTATTAGTTTCTAGGAAATATTCATATATCTGGACTTTACTATGAGTTTGTGTATTTTTCTATAATTTCAGGTATTTTCTAGCTGAAATTGAGGGAGCTGAGCAAAAATCTGATTCAGGCTGAAAAAGGACTGCTGATGTTGTTGGATTCTGACCAACCTGCACTTGGAATGGATTTTTTAGAGCTACAGGAGTTTAATTGGCGCGCTCTCAATTGCTTTGGAAAGTAGACATCCAGGGCTTTCCAGCAATATATAATAGTCCATACTTTGTTCAAGGATAGACGACGTAAACTGGTGTTCAACGCCAGTTCCATGTTGCATTCTGGCGTTAAACTCCAGAAACAGGTTACAAGTTGGAGTTAAACGCGAGAAACAGGTTACAACCTAGCGTTTAACTCTAGAAACAACCTAGGCACATGTAAAGCTCAAGTCTCAGCCCCAGCACACAACAAGTGAGCCCCAGAAGTGGATTTCTGCACTATCTATCTTAGTTTACTCATTTTCTGTAAACCTAGGTTACTAGTTTAGTATTTAAACAACTTTTAGAGATTTATTTTGTACCTCATGACATTTTTAGATCTGAACTTTGTACTCTTTGACGGCATGAGTCTCTAAACTCCATTGTTGGGGGTGAGGAGCTCTGCTGTGTCCCGATGAATTAATGCAATTATCTCTATTTTCTATTCAAACACGCTTGTTTCTATCTAAGATGTTCATTCGCACTTCAATATGATGGATGTGATAATCCGTGACATTCATCGCCATTCTCAACCTATGAACGCGTGACTGACAACCACCTCCGTTCTACCTTCGATTGAATGAGTATCTCTTGGATTCCTTAATCAGAATCTTCGTGGTATAAGCTAGAATCCATTGGCAGCATTCTTGAGAATCCGGAAAGTCTAAACCTTGTCTGTGGTATTCCGAGTAGGATTCAAGGATTGAATGACTGTGACGAGCTTCAAACTCACAAGGGTTGGGCGTAGTGACAGACGCAAAAGGATCAATGGATCCTATTCCAACATGAGTGAGAACCGTCAGATGATTAGCCGTGCGGTGACAGCGCACCTGGACCCTTTTCACTGAGAGAACGGATGGTAGCCATTGACAACAGTAATCCACCAACACACAGCTTGCCATAGGAGGAACCTTGCATGCGTGAAGAAGAAGACAGGGGGAAAGCAGAGATTCAGAAGGCAAAGCATCTCCAAAACTCCAACATATTCTCTATTACTGCATAACAAGTATTTAACTCATGCTCTTTTATTTTTCGCAATCCAAACTGATAATTATAATTGATATCCTCATTAAGAATTACAAGATAACCATAGATTGCTTCAAGCCAACAATCTCCGTGGGATTCGACCCTTACTCACATATGGTATTACTTGGACGACCCAGTGCACTTGCTGGTAGTGGTACAAGTTGTGAAAAGTGTGATTTACAATTCGTGCACCAATCACCTAACATACATACTCTATTTTCTTCTTAAATCATGCCTTAGCTACCCAAAATTTTCCCACTTTTTTATTACATACTCATGTATCAACTTTTCTCTTTAACTTGTATCACATATGCATTGATTTTTCATTAAACTGAACTTAGCATTGGGGTAATTTTGTCCCCTTATTCATTTATCTAATTACTTATTTAATTGAATATTTTTGGGATTTTTTTGAAAAATAAACATAGCTTATCAATGCACATGGATTTATAATTTTTCTTGTTTCACATGAGTAGGTACCCAAATTTCCAATTATTTTAGCATAACACATTCCCTTGTTAACCCATGTTCCCACAATTTTTCCACACTTAATTGACACACAATTTCTATCTTAAGCTAACCAAAGATTCAATTTGGGGTATTACTTGTTATTTTGCTTAAGGCTAGTAATGTGGTAAAATATAGAACAAATGGGATTAAAAGGCTCAAATTGGCTAACAAAGGTGATTGAAAGGGTAGGCTATTTGGGATAACTGAGTTAATAAAATAATGGCCTCAATCATATGCATGCATATAACACATTAAATATTGGACATATAGGATGGAACAAAATATAGATTACAATCATAGAGAAGCAAACACACAACAATAAAATCTTATGGTTAAATATTGTAACCATGTCATTAAGCTCAAGTCTCACAGGTTGTGTGTTCTAGCTTTTAACTATGTTCCAAATACAACTTCTAAACAAGTTTAACACAAAAGCTTTTATTTAAATTAGTGAAATTTTTCAAAATTAGGGTCTTAAAAGAAACTTATTGATTTTCAACCAATTAGAACATGCATGCAAATAACCTATTACTATGCAGTTTATCCAATCCTAAACAAAAGGAAAATTAAATAAATATCCTATTCTATTGGTGCTAAGAAAGAGAAATTACCTCCGGAAGTCAGGTACTAACCGACCTCCCCACACTTAAAGCTTGGCACCGTCCTCGGTGCCATCAGTCAGGAACAAAGGGGGTCTGGTAAAAGCATCTCCACAATCAGGACCGTCATGGCTCCCTGTGCTTGTAAATGAAGTGGAGTCCGGGGTGTCTGGGTCTTCTTTAGGTGGGTGGTTACCAACAAGCAGCTCCTTGAGGTATGTGAATTGGTGCTTGTTACGGCGCTCCCTTTGCTTTCAATTTCGGTCAAACCGGTCTAATCTCTCAATTATCTGATGGAGCAGTTGGTTTGTTGAAGGTGCTTGTGATGTAGAGGGAAAAGGAATATCTTCGGCCGGGTCTGTAGGCTAGCTAGTAGTGGCTGATTGAGGTATGATATATTTCCCGTTAGGGACTATCTGGTCATCTCGTGGAATCATGGCCTTGGTGTCCCCAGCTTTGTAGGAGACTCCGGCTACTGATACTAGATCTAAAACCAAGGCGGGAAAAGGTAGGTTGCCCACAATCTGTTCGTGTCCCATAGCATGCCGGATGTGTCTTGGTAAATTGAGGTTCTGGTCTGTAAGGATACACCAGAGTAGAACAACCATGTCTGTGGTGAAGGAGGACTCGTGAGTGTTCAGAAAGACATAATGGGACATAATTTGTGCCCAAACTCGAGCCTCCAAGGTGAGTGCTGAAGCTAATATGCTCTTAGGTCGAGATCGATGGTATCCATAGATCCATCTGCTGCCAGGTTGTGTTATAACTCTGAGAACGGTGTCCTAGTCAAATTGGTATGTCTGGCATTTGAATGAGGCTTCTTGGAATGCGTCCAATCCTTCTGGAGCAGGGGGAAGATCTAATGCTCGTTGAATGACCTCTTCTGTTATGGGAACTTGCTTCTGACAGACATAGATAGACTGTATGGTTGGCATGTGAAAATTGGAGTAGAATTCAACTACCCATGATAGATTAACCTGCCGTGGATGTCTTCGTAGGAATCCCCAATGTCTTCGTTCAATTTGTGGCTCAATAATTTCAATAATGTTGGTCGGGAGGACGAGAAGGTGTTCGTTGTTATAATTCCTCTCTGCCAATATAGGGAACATCTGCTCACAGTAGCGGTTAGTGAACCGAGCAGTGTCCCTTGCTGGAAAGGCTTTTTCTTTTTCATCGACCTTAATGATCCTCTTGATTCTTTTTGTTGAGCGCTTTACTGCTGTTGAAGATGGCAATGCCACTAGTGTTCTTTTTGTTCTTTTCCTTGCTGGTGGTTTGGGAGTAGCTTTCTCTTTACCCTTCTTGGTGGCCATCCTGAAAAAGGAAAAAGAAAGTAATATGTAAAGCTAAAGGTTTGAGCAAGGAAGAGGATGGTATAGGTGATAATCAATGCACGGTAAAGAAGGATGTCGTTAACACATGGTCATGACTACATGTGAAAAGTTCATCAGTGGAAATATAGCAAGTGCATGTGATGGCTATTAAATGCAAGATGTTTATTGGCATGCCGGCAAAGGCATGAGTAGGATAGATCAAGCATTAAATGTCCAAGTTTGATTATCAACTCTTTTAAACTAACAATCTATTTGTATTAACAATTATATTTAATCAATAAAATATAAAAGGGGTTTTGTAAAAAATAGGCATTAGAGTAGTAGAATAGAGTAATATAAAATAATGTGGAATGCCATATGGGCTTTTTCACAAACACATGGCATTCATGGTAAATATGTTGTTAAAAGTATTAGATTGAACATGCAAGCAACCCTTTAAGAAGGAATATTAATTGTCAAACAATTCCACAATAACTCACAAGCAAAATGTAAAAGAAAATAATCACACAATTAAATTTCTAACACCAATTAAAGGAATAAAAAAGAAAAGAAAAAGAAAGAAAAAGAAAATATAGATAATAAAAGTGAAAAGAAAAAGAAGAAGAAAACATAAATAAAAATAATAAAGGAAAAGTAAAAAGTAAAGAAAGAAAGAAAAGAACCTTAATAATGAATGTGAAAAATAAGGAAGGGAGAAAGTAAAGAGTGAGAAAGAATAAAGAAGGAAGAAGAGAGAAGAAAGAAATAAGAAGGGAAAGAAAAGATTTGGATCTGGGGAAGAAAAGATAAGATATCAGGCGCTGATCTGGATAAGCTGTGCGTCGCATGTGACGCGGACGCGTGAGGCACGCTATCGCATGGTGTGTGATAAGTTCAGGTGACGTGGACGTGTAGGTCACGCGATCGCGTGACCTGATTTGTGCTATTGGCGCGAGTGCAGCCTTGCGTACGCACAACTCTTTATTTTATACGTATTTTGCCAAAAATCTGGGTGACGCGTGCACGTGGGTGATGCGCACGCGTGAATGGCCATATTTTGAAAAACGACGCAGACGCGTAGGGCACGCGTTCGCGTGATAGGGCTTGTGCTTCCAGCACCATTCCAGCCCCACTCCATCATAACTCTCTGCCATATACCCATTTACGTCGAGTTCGCAGGGTCACGCGTGCGCATGGGCGACGCGCACGCGTGGGAGGGTATTTTTCAAAATGACGCGGATGCGTCAGCGACGCTTGTGTGTCACATGCATTTTTTTTTATGCAGTATACAAATGTAAATGCAAGCTATATGCAGCTATATGCAGAGATTATGAGAAGAGTCATTAACAAAAATAAAAATAGAATAAAGTAAAATAAAACTTAGACTAAAACTAAACGATCATATCATGGTGGGTTGTCTCCTACCTAACACTTTGCTTTTACGTCCTTAAGTTGGACGGTCTTCAGGCTCATTCTGCTTCTGTTAGTGGGTCTTCCAAGAGGAAAACCTCTAGTTCTGTGTGATCCTTCATTTTTTCACCATGATAAAGCTTTAGGCGATGTCCATTGACCTTCATGAATTTGGAGCTAGAAGGATGACGTAGGTGAAAAACTCCGTATGGCTCTGCCTTTTCTACTCTATAGGGACCTTTCCATCTTCATCTTAGTTTGCCTGGCATAAGCCTCAGTCTGGAGTTATAAAGAAGAACTAACTCCCCTGGTATGAATTCTCTCCTTTTTATGTGCTTGTCATAAACAGCCTTCATCTTCTCTTTGTATCGCCTGGAATTGTCATGTGCTTCTAGGCGAAGATTCTCTAATTCTGCTAGTTGCAGTTTTCTTTCAGCACCAGATTCTTCAAAATGCATATTGCATTCCCTTACAACCCAGAAAACCTTGTGTTCCACCTCTACTAGAAGGTGGCAAGCCTTTCCGTACACTAAGCGGAAGGGGCTCATCCCAATGGGTGTCTTATACGCTGTTCTATATGCCCAGAGTGCATCTTGTAGCCTGGCACTCTAGTCTTTCCTATGAGGCTTTACTATCTTTTCCAGAATGCGTTTAATTTCTCTGTTAGACACTTCTACTTGTCCATTGGTCTGGAAATGATAAGCTGTTGCTACTTTGTGAACTATCCCATGCTTCTTCAGTAATCTTGTTAGTCTCCTATTACAAAAGTGAGTGCCTTGATCACTCACGATTGCTCGTGGTGATCCAAATCGACAGATAATATGGTTTCTAACAAAGGAAACAACAGTGTTAGCGTCATCAGTACGGGTAGGAATTGCTTCCACCCATTTAAAAACATAATCTACAGCTAACAGTATATAAAGGTAACCATTAGAGTTTGGAAATGGACCCATGAAGTCAATGCCACAAACATAAAAAATTTTACAGAAAAGCATAATCTGTTGAGGCATCTCATCCCTCTTGGATATATTACCAAATCTTTGGCATGGGGAACAAGATTTACAAAATTCAGCAGCATCTTTAAAAAGAGTAGGCCACCAGAATCCACAGTCTAAGATTTTTCTAGCTGTTCTTTGAGGGCCAAAATGTCCTCCACTCTCAGAAGAGTGGCATGCCTCTAAAATGGACTGGAATTTTGATTGAGGTACACACCTCCTAATTACCTGGTCAACACCACATCTCCATAAATATGGGTCATCCCATATATAATATTTAGACTCACTTTTCAGCTTGTCCCTTTGATGTTTAGTAAAATTGGGAGGAAAAGTATGGCTAACTAGAAAATTAGCTATAGGTGCATACCAAGGAACTACTTCAGATACCGCATGCAAGCTATCAAATGGGAAAGCATCATTTATAGGAGTGGAGTCATCCTTAATGTGCTCAAGGCGACTCAAGTGGTCTGCCACTAAATTTTGGTTACCACTCCTATCCTTAATTTCTAAATCAAATTCTTGCAGCAGCAGTATCCAACGTATCAACTTTGGTTTGGACTCCTTTTTAGCTAATAAATATTTTAGAGCTGTATGGTCTGAGTACACTACTACCTTAGTACCAAGTAAATAGGCTCGGAATTTATCCAGAGTAAAAACAATAGCAAAAAGCTCTTTTCAGTAGTAGTGTAATTAGACTAAGCAGCATCTAAGGTTTTAGATGCATAAGCAATTACGAAGGGATCCTTTCCTTCGCGTTGAGCCAGCGCCGCTCCTACTGCATGGCTGGAGGCATCACACATAATTTTAAATTGCTGGCTCCAGTTTGGTCCTCTCACAATCAGAGCTTGAGTCAGGGCGATCTTCAGCTTATCAAACGCTTTTATGCAGTTCTCACTGAACTCGAACTCAATATCTTTCTGTAGTAGTCTGGATAAAGGTAATGCTACCTTACTGAAATCCTTAATGAATCTCCTGTAAAAAGCTGCATAGCCTAGGAACGAACGGACTTCCCTCACAGAGGAGGGGTAAGGTAAACTAGAAATGACATCTACCTTTGCTGAATATACTGAAATACCGGTTTTAGAGACAACATGTCCTAGAACAATCCCTTGTTTTACCATAAAGTGACATTTTTCAAAATTCAATACAAGATTTGAACTAACACACCTGTCTAATACTCTAGCTAAACTATACAAGCAAAGGTCAAATGAATCACTATATACGCTAAAATCATCCATAAATACTTCCATACCGTTCTCAATAAGATCTGAAAAGATACTCATCATGCATCTTTGGAAAGTAGTCGGTGCATTACATAAGCCGAAAGGCATCCTTTTGTATGTATACGTTCCAAAGGGACATGTAAAAGTGGTCTTCTCCTAATCTTCATGAGCTATATGAATTTGAAAGTAGCCTGTATAACCATCTAAAAAGCAATAATGGGATTTACCTGACAGGCTATCGAGCATCTGATCAATAAATGGCAAAGGGTAATGATCCTTGCGAGTAGCTTGGTTGCGACACTTATAGTCAATGCAAACCCTCCATGAAATCTGCACTCTTGTTGTCAGGAGTTCTCCATGCTCATTCTTTACTGTTGACGAGAGGAACTTTTGCGTGGTCTAGAAATTTGCAGATAAATCCTCGTTGCAAGTATAGTTTCTAAACCTTCAAAAGTCCTTTCATACAAACGTTTTGGTTGTCACAAGTAACAAACCCCTTTTAAAATTGATAACCGAGTATTTAAACCTCGGGTCGTCTTCTCAAGGAATTGCAGGGAGGTATGTTCTTATTATTGGTTATGAGTTTGTAAATTAGGGGTTTTAGAAATTAGGGAGCAGTATGTTGCATAAGAAGAATAAAATAAATAAATAACTATAAAATAAACTCTTGGCAAGGTATGAAAACTTGGAGATCCTATCCTAGTTATCCTTATCAGGTGTGAAGAGAATTGGGTTTTAATCCCACTTGGTCAGCCTTTACTAAGCAAAGGAAGGTCGAGTGGACTGATTGGCTTGATTCTCAAGTCCTAGTCAACTCCTGTGGAGAGACTAGCCTTAGAGCAATCCTAGCTTAAGCAGAATCTGCCAATTTCAATCACTTGCTGAGTTTGATAACTCAAGTATTACCAATCACTTGACCAAAGCCAAAAGGGAGAAAAAATATCTAAATTAAATTGAAAGCAATCATAAACAGAGCAAAGCAATCTTAAATCTGAAATACCTCAAATAACATTAATTAAGAAAATTATATGTAACATGGAAGGGTTCATAAATTAAATTGGGAAAATAAATAAAAAAAAAGAACCTGGGATTGAGAGCCACTCCTAAAACTAAGAGAAATCCTAAATCCTAATCGTAAGAGAGAGGAGAGAACCTCTCTCTCTAAAAACTACATCTACTCCTGAAATTGTGAATATGAGAGCTTGTACTTATGAATGGATGCATTACCTCACTTTATAGCCTCTAATCTGTATTTTCTGGGCCGCAACTGGGTCAGAAACAGCCCAGAATTCACTGGTTGCGAATTCAAATACGCTGATTTTTCGTCACTGCGACGCGGCCGCATGGAGCATGCGGTCGCGTCGCCTAGTGTCAGGGAACTATGGCATATTATATATCAAATCGAACCGTCGGACGTTAGCTTTCCAACGAAACTAGAACCGCGTCGTTTAGACCTCTGTAGATAAAGTTATAGCCGTTTGAGTGTAAAGAGGTCAGGCTGGACAGCTTAGCAATTTCTCCAACTTCTTGTATTCCTTCCAGTTTTGCATGCTTCCTTTCCATCCTCTGAGCCATTCCTACCCTGTAATCTCTGAAATCACTTAACACACATATCAAGGCATCTAATGGTAATAAGAGAGGATTAAACATAGGGAACTTAAGACCAAAGAAGCATGTTTTCAATCAAAGCACATAATTAGGAAGGCAAATGTAAAACCATGCAAATAGTATGAATAAGTGGGTAAAGAATTGATAAAATCCACTCAGTTGAGCATAAGATAAACCATAAAATAGTGGTTTATCAACCTCCCCACACTTAAACAATAGCATGTCCTCATGCTAAGCTCAAGAGAAGCTATAAAGAATGAAGAGGAATGATAGAATGTATGAAATGCAACTATATGCAAAATGATTCTACCTACTTAGTTAAAAGTAAACAAATCCTTTAAGAAGAAATATGAACTGGATTTCACTAATTCAAATCATGAAAATGAAGTACAAATAGACTTGCAAGAAGAAAATAGCTCATGAAAGCAGGGAACAAGGAATTGAGCATCGAACCCTCACTGGTAGTGTATACACTCTAATCACTCAAGTGTTTTAGGTTCGATTCTCTCAATTTTCCACTAACCTTGCTTTCTAAGGCTTGCTCTTCATCTAACAATCAACATAAATTTAATGCACAGATACACATATCAAGAGGTCTTTAAAGGGTTGTAATGGGGTTAGGGTCAAGGTAGGATTGTATTTGGCCAAGTGGACTAAAATCTGAATCCTTAATTAACTTAAACTTTCCACCTAACTGTAGACAATCCATGTAATCATAATACAATATCTAACCATCCATTAACCATGTTTTCCACATATTCATGCATTCTAATTTCAAGTACAGTACATATGCATTATTTTCAACATTTACTTTGGGGCATTTTGTCCCCTTTTTCTTATTTGCTCTTTTTCCTTTTTTTTATATACATATTTTTTTTCTTTTATTTTTCTCAATGCATACGATTAAATTTTTGGATGCACGAATCATGTCCTAAACATTTTTTTTTCACATTTTCAGAAAATTCTAACATACTCAATTCTCAAACCAAATGTTTCCAAATTCACTTCCCCACACTTAATTTATGAGCACTCTCACTAGTCTAAGCTAACTAAGGATTCAAATTAAGGACATTATTGTTTTCCGCTTAGAGTTAATGATGTGCTAAAGTAAAGAACAAAGGGGTAAAATAGGCTCAACATTGGTTTGCAAAGAATAATGAAAAGGTAAGGCCATATGGGTATGTAAGCTTAGTGAAATAAAGGCCTCAATCATGTAAGTGTATGCATACATCAAACCATGGAAATATAGAATCAAGCAAGACAAAGATCACAATTTTAGAGAGAAAAACACACATCAAAAATAAATTATTAGTTGATAAAATGCAACCAATCAATTAGGCTCAAAAATCTCATGGGTTTCGTGTCTTCGAGCTCTAGACCATGTTCCATTATAATATTTCTTCAAACAAGTGTAACAAAAAATTTTATTAGTGAAATGCTCTTTAAAAAGGTTTCTTGAAAAAGAAAATATTACTTCAACCAAGTGGTAAAATATGCAAAAAAATCAAACAAACATGCAAATGCAACAACTAATCTACAAAAAAAATTTAAACATTGGTGTTGAGACAAGAAAGTACTAACCCATGGAGATCGGTATCGACCTCCCCACACTTAAAGATTGCTCCATCCTCGGTGCATACTGAGATGTACAAGTGGACGGGTTGTGGTTCCTCAGCTGGGGTTCTTTTTGTTCCTTTCCTTGCCGGTGGTTTGGGAGTAGCTTTCTGTTCACTCTTCTTGGTGGCCATCCTGAAAAGGAAAAAAGAAAGTGACTTTGTAAAATTGAGGGTCAGAGCAAGAAATAGAACAGGAAAAGTGGTAATCAATGCACAATAAAGAAGAATGACATTAACACATGGTCATGAATACATGTGAAAAGTTCATCAATGGAAATATAGTAAGTGCATGTAATGACAATTAAATGCAAGATGTTTATTGGCATGCAGGCAAAGGCATGAGTAGCATAGATCAAGCATTCAATGTACAAATTAGATTACCAAGTCTTTCAAACTAATAATTTGTTTGTATTGACAATTATATTTAATCATAAAGCATGAAAGGGATTTTGTGAAAAACAACAGGCATTAGTAGTAGAATAATTTAAAATAGTGTTCAATGCCATACGGGCTTTTTCACAAACACATAGCATGCATGGTAAATATGTTATGGGAAATATAAGATAGAACATGCAAGCCACCCTTTAAGAAAGTAATATTAATTGTCAAACAATATAAAAATCTACAAGAATATAGAAAATAATGACCCAAATAAATTTCTAACACCAATGAAAATAATGCTATGAATGAATGTATGCAAATAAATTAAGTAAAATAAAATGAAAGATAAGAAGAATGAGAAGGGAAAGAAAGGGAGAAGAAGTAAGTAAGAAAAGGAGGGAGGAAAAATTAGGATTGGGGAAAAAAAGATAAGATATTTGGCAAATTAGGATAAGCTGTGCGGCGCAAGCGACGCGGTCGCGTGGGGCACGCGGTCGCGTGGGGCACGCGGTCGCGTGGGGCACGCGGTCGCGTGGGGCACGCGGTCGCGTGGCTTGTGCTTAAACTGACTGATGCGGTCACGTCGGTCACGCGGTCGCGTGACACAATTCATGCTACTGGCGCGAAGGCAGCCTCGCGCTCGCACAACTCTCTGTTTAAAATCATATTAGTGCCAAATTTTAAGTGACGCGATCGCATAGGGCATGCGATCGCGTGAGTGGGCTTTAAAGGAATATGACGTGGTCGCGTGAGTCATGCGGCTGCGCGGGAAGGATTATGCGTTCAGCACCAATCCAGCACCACTCTCGCACAACTTTCGGGTGTGCACCACTTTGACGTCGAAATCTTGGTCACACGGCCGCGTGGGGCACGCGGTCGCGTGGGAGGCCATTATTCCCATATGACGCGGTTACATCAGCGATGCGGTCGCATGGGACGATTTGTGCCATTGGCACGCCTCCAGCCATGCTCTCGCGTGACTTTCTGTTTGTTTTCTTTTCTTCCCATTGCACTGGTGACGCGGACGCGTCAGCGACGCTACTGTGTCGCGTGCGTGCTTCTTTTTTTCTTTTTAATGCAATATACAGAATGCAATGCTTAATGTGAATGCTATGAAAACTTCCAGGTTCAATGAAAATTAAAATAAAATAAAAACAAACAACATGAAATAAAATTGAAAAAGAAACGATCATACCATGGTGGGTTGTCTCCCACCTAACACTTTTAGTTAAAGTCCTTAAGTTGGACATTTGGTGAGCTCCTTGTTATGGTGGCTTATGCTTGTATTCATCCAGGAATCTCCACCAATTTTTGTAATTCCAATAGCCTCTGGGATCCCAAACTAGGCACAGAAAGCCTTCAAGTAAGTTAAAGCAAGTGACAAGGCCCCAAGAGTGTTGATTGTTGGAATGAATTTCGGGGTCCCAAATCTTGCTTTTGCACCCGTCTTCAAGTTGATTATCATGATTCCATCCGGGTGGTTCAGCTTTAGAATTCTCACTGAAGCGTCCAAACAACTTCCTAGACCCATTCAATTGAGCTTTACACCAACCTTTGCGTTTAAACTTTAAGCTTCCAACCATAATGAACCTTGCAGGATAGTTCTTACCACTGACCATCTTCCTCTTACTCTTAATGCCACAAAGAGTTCTAAGTTGACCATCCATCTCCAGTAGCCCATATTCAAGTGGAATTAGAAAGCTAAGGGATATGAATTTTACCCACTTGAATGTTGTGAAGGATGATGGCAACTTAGGGGGAGGGGTCTCCAATAACTTTGGCAAGGTGATTCCAAGCTCCACTCCCTTGTGCTCTTTGACAACTTCCACGTCTTTACAAGCTTCTTTAATTTCATCCTCTTCCTCTTGGTAGCTTTCTTCCAATTCAATCTCTTCTTCATTACTTACCAAGGGCATGGGAGGTTGTGCTTCTTCTTCTTTAATCTCCATCTCTTGATTGATCTCTTCCAAGTTCTTAATCATGATATGCCTTGGAGGTTGTACACCCTCCTCAGCATCAATTTCAATCGCTTTGGAAGGAGGTTCTATAACCTGACTTTCCCATGGAGGTTCAGCATCTCCTAAGTCTGCAACCACTTCTTCTTCTTCGATAATTACAGCTTCCTCCACTTGTTCCAGTACAAAGTCATGTTCCGTACTGTCCACTGGAGTTTCTAATATCTCCTTCATGCTACGTTCTTCATTAGATTGCCCACATGAAGCCATGGGAGCACTTTGAGTGTCCGAGCGTCGGGAACCTAATTGACTTATCGCTTGATTTAGTTGATATAGAGTTGCATGAAATCGATCCACTGCTTCCTTGAGATGATCCCTTGATTCTACCTTCACTAATTCTTCAACCACTCCTTCGACTTCAAGGGTTTTTACTACCTTCACCTTTAGGGCCTCCTCTAGCTCCTTATGAAGTATGGATTCGCGAAGATGATCCCTTCTCTCTTGTTCCATGTCAATAGCATCATTGAGATCATGTTGCTCTTGGATTGATGGATGTGGGTGCTCTTCCATGGATGGTGGTGATGGGATGGAGAGATCATTCTGTGGTTGAAAAGGAAGTGCACTAGAGCTTGAGGGTTGATTGTTGAAGGTATTTGGTGGTCTGATTTGGGCGACAAGAGCTTGTATAGTAACGTTTAGATCAGTAAGTGCTTTCTCCATGGAGGTTTGGGGTGGATAGGAGGGTTCATTTGGTTCATAGGGTGGTTGGTATGGTGGATGTGGGGCTTGTGTGTATGGTGGTCCAAAGTCATGTTGAGGAGAGGGTTTATAGGCATATGGTGGTGGTTGTTGATAGTCCATTGGAGGTGGTTGTTGCCATGAGGGTTGATCAAATCCTTGTGGCTCCTCCCATCTTTGATTGTTCCAACTTTGATGCCTGTTCTCATTGTAATTTCTTCTTCCTGCAACATAATTGTAACCAGACTCATAGCCAAAGGCATGAGAGTTCATAGTAGCAAATAAAATTTAAAAATAAAAATAAAAAAAATTAAATTAAAAGGTTATTTAAATTTTTGAATTTGAAAATTAAATTTTGAAATTTTGAATTTTAAATTTTTGAATTTTGAATTTTTGAAAATTGAAATTTGAAAATTTATAAATTTGAATTTTGAAATAAGATAAGATAAAATAAAAACCAACAACCTCTTAACTTAAGAAAAAGCAAAAATAAAAAAAAAAAATAAATAAACAAGCAAAAATAAAATATTTAAAATAACCAATAATAAGGCACACGTTTGCAATTCCCCGGCAACGGCGCCATTTTGACGAGAGGAACTTTTGCGTGGTCTAGAAATTTGCAGATAAATCCTCGTTGCAAGTATAGTTTCTAAAACTTCAAAAGTCCTTGCATACAAACATTTTGGTTGTCACAAGTAACAAACCCCTTTTAAAATTGATAACCGAGTATTTAAACCTCGAGTCGTCTTTTCAAGGAATTTCAGGGAGGTATGTTCTTATTATTGGTTATGAGTTTGTAAATTAGGGGTTTTAGAAATTAGGGAGCAGTATGTTGCATAAGAAGAATAAAATAAATAAATAACTATAAAATAAACTCTTGGCAAGGTATGAAAACTTGGAGATCCTATCCTAGTTATCCTTATCAGGTGTGAAGAGAATTGGGTTTTAATCCCACTTGGTGAGCCTTTACTAAGCAAAGGAAGGTTGAGTGGACTGATTGGCTTGATTCTCAAGTCCTAGTCAACTCTTGTGGAGAGACTAGCCTTAGAGCAATCCTAGCTCAAGCAGAATCTGCCAATTTCAATCACTTGCTGAGTTTGATAACTCAAGTATTACCAATCACTTGACCAAAGCCAAAAGGGAGAAAAAATATCTAAATTAAATTGAAAGCAATCTTAAACAGAGCAAAGCAATCTTAAATCTGAAATACCTCAAATAACATTAATTAAGAAAATTATATGTAACATGGAAGGGTTCATAAATTAAATAGGGAAAATAAATAAAAATAAAGAACCTGGGATTGAAAGCCACTCCTAAAACTAAGAGAAATCCTAAATCCTAATCCTAAGAGAGAGGAGAGAACCTCTCTCTCTAAAAACTACATCTACTCCTGAAATTGTGAATATGAGAGCTTGTCCTTATGAATGGATGCATTCTCCCACTTTATAGCCTCTAATCTGTATTTTCTGGGCCGCAACTGGGTCAGAAACAGCCCAGAATTCGCTGGTTGCGAATTCAAACACGCTGATTTTTTGTCACTACGACGCGGCCGCATGTAGCACGCGGTCGCGTCGCTTAGCCTCAGAGCAACCTTGGTATGTTATCTATCAAATCGAACCCCCAGACGTTAGCTTTCCAGTGCAACTAGAACCGCATCGTTTGGACCTCTGTAGATAAAGTTATAGCCGTTTGAGTGTGAAGAGGTCAGGTTGGACAGCTTAGCAATTTCTCCAACTTCTTGTATTCCTTCCACTATTGCATGCTTCCTTTCCATCCTCTGAGCCATTCCTTCCCTGTAATCTCTGAAATCACTTAACACACATATCAAGGCATCTAATGGTAATAAGAGAGGATTAAACATAGGGAACTTAAGACCAAAGAAGCATGTTTTCAATCAAAGCACATAATTAGGAAGGCAAATGTAAAACTATGCAAATAGTATGAATAAGTTGGGAAAGAATTGATAAAATCCACTCAATTGAGTACAAGATAAACCATAAAATAGTGGTTTATCAGTCATTAGGGGGCATTTCCAAGATATAGAAGTCAATGGGAAATTTGAGCCCCTTAATGCTCACTATTACATCTTCAACAATTCCAACTATTGTAATAATGCTTTAATCTGCTAACACAAAACGAGCTGCCAACCTTTTTAAGGGAGGGAGCCTCAAAGCATCATATACAGACAATGGAATTATACTAACACACGCTCCTAAATCACACATGCAGTCAGAAAATATTACACCTCCAATGGTACAGTTAACCATGCATGGACCTGGATCACTACATTTTTCAGGTATACCTCCCATTAAAGTAGATATAGAACTACATAAAGGAATAGTTTCTAATTCATTAATTTTGTCTTTATGTGTGCATAAATCTTTCAGAAACTTTGCATATTTAGGTACTTGTTGAATAACATCAAAAAGGCGAACAGTTACCTCAACCTTTTTGAAAATTTCTACCATTTTGGGATCAAGTTTCATCTGCTTTCTAGACTTCCTTGCAAGGTGTGGAAATGGAATAGGAATGGTGCCACTTGCAGCTTCTGCATCTTTTGGTGCTCCATTCCTTGGCTGAGCTACTTCTGCTTCAACCTTGCCTTGTACTTCCTCTTCTTCTTCAGCATCTTCCACTACAACCAAGTCCTCTATTGTGGGCTTGGCTCCTCTTGGTTCCTCTCTTGCAGTGTGGTTCCGGACCTCAAAGTGATGGCATTGATGCCTGATAAACCCCGATTTTGTGGTTTATCTTGTGCTTATTTTGGGGGATTTTATCAATATTTCTCACACTTATTCGCAAGAAATGCATGATTTTGTGTTCACTTCCCAATATTGCTCCATGATGGAAAATATGCTTATTTTGCCTTAAAATTGCCATATTTTAATCCTCTTCTATTGCCATTCGATGCCGTGATGTATTTGTTAAGCAATTTCAGGAATTATAGGGTAGGAATGACCTAGAAGAGAGGAAGAAAGCATGTACAAAAAGGGAAGAACATGAAGAATTAAAATCTTGGAAGAAGCAGCATTGGCACGCCCGTGCACTCCACGCGCACGCGTGGATGAGGTGGCTGGAAGCGGTGCGCAGGGATGGACGCATTCGCGGGGATCAGAAGATTCCTATCGATGCGCATGCGCACTTGGCGCACACGCATGGATCGGAAAAGCAATCGGCACACGCGCACGCATGGCGCGCGTGCGTGGGAAGCTGTACGTGACCTCATTAAAGGAAATCGTGCCTGGCAATTTCTGAGGCTCATCAGGCCCAATTTCAAGCTATTTCTGCATGGAAAAGACCCAAGGATGCTAGTGGGAAAAGGGAGATCAATCATTTTTACACTAAGACACAATTTTAGCTAGTTTTTTGAGAAAACCCTTATTCCTCTCTAGATCTAGTTTTAATTTGATCTTCCTTTGTTAGATTGTGAATTGGATCTTGTTAATTGCTAGTTTTAATTGCTCAATTTGAATTCCTTGTTACAATTTTGCTTATATCTAGTGATAGTTTTATGAATCCTTATTAATTGTCATTTTATACCCATTTCATGAATGTTGTGAATCTTGACTTGTTGATGTTGCATTGATGATTTCTATATTTAATTTTGTTGTTTTGATGATTGTATGTTGATAATTGCGAGTGGGTACTTGTAGATTTCAATTTAATTGCTATTTTGATCATGTCTTTTGTTAATGCTTACCATGTGTTCGATGAATTGTTTACTTTGATTATGGAGTAGTCTTCTTCACTCTTGGCCTAGGCCAAGGAAATTTGGTAAACTTGAGTCATTGGGTCTCAATGAATTGGTGATTTGAGAACCCTTGGTGATCAATTTGATACTCATTGACGCCAACCCACTACAAATCTAATTAGTAGGTAGGTTGGGACTTATGGGTTGATGTGATCAAAGCCATTTGATGTACTTCAAGTCTAGGAGTAGATCTTACATACTTAAGACTTTTGGAAGTAGACTTAATGAGCTTGGTTCCTCATAATTGTCAAGATATGGTTGTTAGATAAGGATGGTGACCCCAATTCCCATGCCTAGCCAAGAGTTGCTTTTATTATTCATATTTGAAAACTAAAATTCTCAATTATTTGTCTTAGTTATAGTTACTTGTTTGGTTTAGAATAGAATTAAGTGGAATATTACTTGTTCATTGGAATTGCTCATGTTTTGCTTAGTTAATTGAATTAGTTTCTTGCAATTTGAGATTACTTGCTTGTTAAGATTCCCATTTATTTTCATGCTCATAACTCACAACCCCGAATTTCTAACCAATGTTGAAGCACATGTTTGCCCATTCCTTGTGAGACGATCCGAGGTTTGAATACTTCGGTTATTTCTATTGGGGTTGAACTTGTGACAACCAAATCCCTCTTCTAAATTTGATACATGAGGATTGTTGTTGGTAGAGCTATACTTGCAACGCGATTTTATTGAAGAAAATCTTTACCAATACACCCTTGGGACACCATCAAATTTTTGGTGCCGTTGTCGGGGAATGGTTGCAACATATGCCTTGATATTGGTTATGTGAATATGTGAATATTGTATATAGTTTACTTCTTTCAATACATAGCTATAGTTTAGATTTCTTTTACATTTGTGCTATGACTCTCAAGTTTGACGACTCGGTCTCAACCGAATTCTAGCTTAGCTGATTTTTGATCCCAAAATTGAAAGAACTTTGTTATAGACTCGGCAAGCTAGACGGCGGTTGGACTATACGCCTAGTACCTCGGCCTCTCTTGAGGAAAATACCGAATCACTAGACGTCACCGAGAGTGACTTGGAGTCCACTACTTCCTATTCTTCTGTTGGCACTACTAATACATCTTTGCATCCTACAGGTGAGCCACACATGGCGGAGCCACGCTAGATCACTTTGCATGAGCAAGGAGCTCCGGATATCATTCTTCAGCCGTTGCAAGCAAGGTACCCTAACCTTGATCCAAACTTCGAGTTGAAGAGTAGCTTGATAAATCTACTTCCTAAGTATCATGGGTTGCCGGGTCAAGACCCCATCCGACATTTGAAGGATTTTCAAGTTGCTTGTTCTACGACTCGAAGGCATGGAGCCGATGAGGTGGCTATCATGGTTTTTGCCTTCCCTTTCTCTCTTGAAGGGCAAGCAAAAACATGGTTTTATACGCTACCGGATGAGATTGTGACTAATTGGGATTTCTTGAGAAAAGAGTTTCTTGATAAGTTCTTCCCACCGGAGAAGACCGACTACATCCGGAAAGAGATTTCGGGTATAATTCAAAGAAACCAAGAGAGTTTGTACGAGTATTGGTCTCGGTTCAAGAGGCTATTGGAGTCATTTCCATACCACAGAATGACCACTCACTTGCTCATTAGCTACTTTACCGTAGGTCTTTGTGCGGAAGATAGAAGATTGCTCACTGCTTCTAATGGTGGTTCCCTTTCGAAAAACAAAATGGAGGGAGAAGCTTGGAATTTGATAAAGGATGTTGCCGAAGCTACACAACACACAAGGGTGAGAAGTAACCCTCTCAAGAGTGTGGTAGAACCATCCCCTTCCGAATCAAGTCTAGCCAAAGCACTTGGGGATATGACCACCATCCTTACACAAATCCAAAAGGATCAAAAGGAATACTACTCCATACAAGCCATCCAAGCCCCACCTCCGGTTGCTTAGCTTGAAGGCCCTCCCAGGATTTGTGGTTTGTGCTCTAGCACCACACATTACACCGACTAATGCCATCAAATTCAAGAGGAATATGCTCTTATGGTAGCCAATGTAAATTACAACAACCGTCCACCCTACCCTCCTCAAGGTCAAAACAATTACCATCAAGGTGGTAATCAACATCAAGGGTGGAGGGATAATGCACAAGGGAGCAATCAAAACCAAAGGTGGAATAACTCTCCTTCTTATTACAACAACAACCAATCTCCATCCGAATACCACCATAACAACACCAACTACCAAGCCAACCAAGGCCACTCCAACCAAAACTAAAATAACTACACCAAGTACCAAGCACCACACCATAGACAACAAAACCAAAACCAAACTCCTCCATCTTCCAACAATCAAGTTGATGAGCTTAGAGCCGCCATGGAAAAACGAGATGAGAGCAACAAGGCTCAATTCGATGCCTTGAATACTCAATTGGCTAACCTCACCAACATGCTTTCAAAAATGAACATGTCAAACCAACCACCAACCCCCAATAACAACACCAACCAACCCTCAAGTTCCTCTAACCTTCCATCCCAACCCCAACCAAACCCAAGAGGCGGTCTCAACGCCATCATTCTACGGTCGGGTACTACATTAGAGGAGATACCTCCAAGGGTCATGGGAGATATTCATGAGGAAGAGGTAGTTGTTGAAGCTCCACATGAAGAAGAGGTGGTAGACAAAAGGCATGAGGAAGAAGGAGTAAACCTCAAGGAACCCAAGAGAAAAGCTATAGTGGATGAGTCCATTCCTATTCCATTCCCTTCCATGGTGAAGAAGGCGAAGAAAACACCAGAATTTGATTTGAACATGCTTCAAGTGTTCAAAAAGGTTGAGGTAACTATACCACTTCTTGATGCTATTCAACAAATTCCAAAGTATGCAAAATTTTTTAAAAACTTGTGTACACATAAGGATATGATAGGAGAATTGGAGACATTATCCTTGGGTAGTTAAGTTTCTTCCTTGATGGAACCTATTCCAAGGAAATGTGGTGACCTTGGACCGTGCTTAGTGTCTTGTCGTATTGGTGGACACACTTTTCATGATTGTATGTGTGACTTGGGAGCTTGTGTAAGCATCATGCCACTTTCTATCTATGTGCGGTAGAATTTAGCTCCATTAAAGAAGTTGGCGGCGGGGTTTGCCTCGGCCGATAAAAGTGCGATCACAGTGATGGGAATAGCAGAAGATGTACTCGTGGCAATTAAGGATTTGGTTTTTCTGGTTGATATTTACATCCTTGAATTGCCTCCAGCAGAAAATAGAAGCTCATTCTCTATTCTACTTGGTAGACCCTTCCTCAAAACCTCCAAATTCAAGTTGGATGCCTTCACCGACATATATTCCTTTGGGGTTGGAGACAAGATTATCAAGTTCAATTTAGAGGAAGCTATGAAACATCCTCCCGAAGAACATTCCGTGCTCCGATGTGATGTAATTGATGAAATGGTAGCGGAAGTGCAAGAAGAAGACCATGACAAGTTGTGCTACCCCATTGTTGAAGAAACGGATGACCAAGAGGATGAACATGAGGAAGTTGTCAAGAATGAGCCCCATGAGCTTGATGAAAAGGAACCTCAGCTTGAGACAAAAGGTGAACTGAAGCCCCTTCCGTCCCATTTGAAGTATGCTTTCTTAGAGGATAACCAAAGGTTTTCGGTCATTATTGCTAGTGAACTTTCAAGTGAAGAAGAGGAAAAGCTCCTAGATGTTTTAAGAAAGTACAAGAAAGCAATAGGATGGAGCCTAGCGGATATTGTAGGAATTGACCCCCGCAAATGCATGCATAGGATATTTCTCCAAGATGGAGCTAGGCCGGTTAGGCAACCGCAAAGGAGGCTCAACCCAACCATCCTCGATGTAGTGAAGAAAGAGGTCACCAGATTACTGGATGCGGATATCATATACCCAATCTCCGACAGTGAGTGAGTGAGCCCAGTTCAGGTTGTTCCCAAGAAGTCAGGCATCACAACGGTCAAGAAGGACGACGGTGAAATGGTTACTAAAAGAGTACAAAATGTGTGGCGAGTATGTATTGACTACAGAAGATTGAACGCCGCTACACGGAAGGACCATTACCCCTTACCCTTCATCGATCAGATGCTAGACCGCTTGGCAGGTAAATCTCACTGCTACTTTCTTGATGGATTTACTGGCTACTTCCGAATACATATTGCTCCTGAAGATCAGGAGAAGACCACATTTACTTGTCCGTTTGGCACCTTTGCCTATAAAAGAATGCCATTTGGACTATGTAATGCACCCGCTACTTTTCAGCAGTGCATGACGAGTGTTTTCTCCGATCTAATGGAAAATTGTTTGGAAGTCTTTATGGATGACTTCAGCATTTATGGTACTTTATTTGATTTTTGTTTAGAGAACTTGGCCAAGGTCTTGGCTAGATGTGTTGACACTAACCTTGTCTTAAATTTTTAAAAAATGTCACTTTATGGTACAACAAGGTATAGTGTTAGGACATGTAGTATCTCATGAAGGCATTTCTGTAGACCCGGCCAAGGTCGATGTTATCACCACCTTGCTTCACCCCTCATCTGTGAGGGAGGTCCGCTCGTTTTTGGGACATGCAGGATTTTATAGGCGCTTTATCAAAGATTTCAGCAAGATTTCTTTGCCATTGTCGCGTCTACTCCAAAAAGATGTGGATTTTGAGTTTGACAGTGAATGTATGAAAGCTTTTGAAGAGCTAAGGAGAGTTCTTACCACGGCACCAATTGTGCGAGGCCCCAACTGGACGTTGCCATTTGAGATAATGTGCGATGCGTCAAACCATGCTGTAGGTGCCGCGCTTGCACAGCACGATGGTAAACTCCCTTATGTCATTGCTTACTCTTCTAAGACATTAGATGCAGCACAATCCAACTATACCACTACTGAAAAAGAACTCCTAGCTATTGTTCATGCTTTAGATAAATTCAGATCTTATTTGCTAGGATCAAAGATAATGGTATACATGGATCATGCAGTTTTAAAGTACTTATTGACAAAGAATGAGTCAAAGCCTAGACTCATACGTTGGATCTTGCTTTTGCAAGAATTCGACATTGAGATTAGGGACCGGAGTGGATCTCAAAACCTGGTTGCGGATCATTTAAGCCGCATTGAGAATTTAAAAATTGATCCATTTCTGATCAATGACTCATTCCCATTGGATAGTTTGCATGCTGTATCGGATAACGTTCCTTGGTTTTCCCCAATGGCAAACTACTTGGTTGCGAAAATCTTCCCTCCCAACTTTTCGAAAAACCAAAGGGACAAGTTGAGGAGTGATTCCAAATACTATATTTGGGATGACCCTCACTTATGGAAGAGGGGCGTGGACCAAGTAATTCGAAGATGTGTCCCGGAGTCTGAATTCCAACGTATTCTTGAAGCTTGCCATTCGTCCGAATGTGGTGGCCGCTTTGGCCCACAAAAGACCGCTAAAAAAGTGTTAAATTGTGGATTCTGGTGGCCAACCTTATTCAAAGATGCTAACCAGTTATGTGTGTCTTGCCATCAGTGTCAGAGGTCAGGAAACGCATCCCAAAGGGATGAAATGCCTCAACAACCTATATTGTTCTGTGAGATATTTGGTGTATGGGGCATTGACTTTATGGGACCGTTTTCCAACTCTAGTGGGTATCTGTATATTCTGTTAGCGGTTGACTACGTGTCAAAGTGGGTAGAGGCCATACCTACCTGCCTTGACGACGCCAATGCTGTTGTTTCTTTCATTAGGAATCACATCGTATGCCGTTATAGATCGCCACGAGCAATTGTGAGCGACCAAGGATCCCACTTTTGTAATAGGAAAGTAGAAGCATTGCTCAAGTACTATGGAGTGTCGCATAAGGTTGCTACTGCTTATCATCCATAAACAAATGGACAAGTGGAAGTGTCCAACCGGTAAATCAAGATAATCTTGGAGAAAGTGGTCAATCCACAAAGAAAGGATTGGAGCCTCCGGTTAGGAGATGCACTATAGGCGTATAGAACGGCCTACAAGACTCCGATAGGGATGAGTCCTTTTCGAATCGTCTATGGTAAGGCATGCCACCTTCCAGTGGAGATTGAGCATCGAACCTATTGGGCGGTAAAGCAGTACAACATGGATTTTGCCAAGGTGGGTGAAGCTAGGAAGTTACAACTAGAGGAGCTTGAGTGTTTGAGGAACGAGTCATATGAAAATGCCCGAATTTATAAGGAAAAGACTAAAGCATTCCATGACCATCACATCCGGAAGAAGGACTTTAAAAAAGGTGATGAGGTCTTCCTCTACAACTCAAGGCTCCGATTTATGCCTGGCAAGCTCCGCTCTAGATTGGAAGGACCTTTCAAGGTGAAGGAGATAAAGCCCTACGTAGTGGTGGAATTGTTTGATCCCAAGAGTGAAGCAACTTTCAAAGTGAATGGACATAGAGTGAAGAAGTATCATGGTTGCAAGCCCCCAAAAGAGCTAGAGGTGTACCTATTGGAGGATGCACCAAGGAGAGAGGAAGCTTAAGAAAAGGACCGTCTAACTTAAGGACGTTAAAGAAAAGTGCTTGGTGGGAGGCACCCCACCGTGGTAAGATCTTCTTTGTTTATACCATCTTATTTATATCCTTAATTTCTTGTGAATTTTGTGATATCTTGATGATTGATTGAGTGCATAAGAATGCTAGCTTTGTTGATTTTGTTGGATAGATAGGATGTTCATATAGATAGGATGTGAAAAAAGATAAAGAAAACAAAAAAATTCTTTGAAAATGGGCACCGACATGCCAGCGCACAGTGTGCGTGCACGCCGGTGGCACAATCCCAACTCTTGGGCCGAATACCCGAGAGTCATGCCCACTTTGTGCCCAACTCGCGCCAGGCACCCATGCGTTCGCGTACTTGCCGCCTGCGCGCACCATTGCAATTCAACCATCGACGCGCAAGCGCACAGTGCGCGCGCGCGCCGATGGAGATATGTGGACTCTCTGGTACAAAATCCAGAGAGTTGTACCACAATTGGGCCAACCTTATGCCAAAACTAAAGCGTCCGCGCGTTGTGCGCGTCCGCACCAGTCGCGAAATCTCTCAAGCACGCGTCCGCGCAAGGTGTGCGTCCGCGCGCCTGCATCACTCACCAACTCTGGTACAAAAACCAGAGACTTAGGCCAACTTTTTGCCACTTCTGTGCCAGAGGCACAACTTCCCTCGCGCGCGCGTACTACTGACCTGCACGCGTCCTCTGCTAACACCCTCACCGACGCGCTAGCGCACCCTGCGCGCGCGTGCCAGTTGCGCGAATCAGTTTTATAACTTCGTGCCTTGTTCTGTTTTCTTTCTCTCAACCCCTTTTCTTCCTTAGTTTCTTTTCCTTCTTCCTCCATCATTTCCCTTCTCTTCTTCTTCTTCCACAGTCCACCACCACTGTCTCCGGCCACTCATCGGTGACAACTACCTTTTCCGGTGGCACTACACTTCTTCTATTTTCTTTCTCATCTTCACAAAAGAAGATTCAACCTTGTTCCTTCATACTTCTCAAGGTTCCCCTTCTTCCATTTTCCCTTGCATTATTTCTTCTAGTTAGATGCTTCTTATTGCTTTGCTTAGTTCCTCTTTTACTTGCATGATGATGTTTCTTGCTTTTTGTTTGCTTACTTTTTCTTTTTTCCTTATTTTTCCATGGATGTTGAATTTGAGTTTAACTTGCGTTAATAGATCTTTTGTCATTCTTTTCCTTATCTTTGCCGTTGTGTGATGTTTATATGATGAGTGATGTTCCATTTTGGGCTTTGAATTGGTTTAGTAGCTTGATGAGCAGATAATTTATACGCTTTTCGGCATTGTTTTTAGTATGTTTTTAGTATATTTTAATTAGTTTTTATTATATTTTTATTCGTTTTTAAATAAAAATCACATTTCTGGACTTTACTATGAGTTTGTGTGTTTTTCTGTGATTTTAGGTATTTTCTGGCTGAAATTGAGGGACCTAAGCAAAAATCTTATTCAGAGGCTGAAAAAGGACTGCAGATGCTGTTGGATTCTGACCTCCCTGCACTTGAAGTGGATTTTCTGGAGCTACAGAGGCCCAATTGGCGCGCTTTCACTTGTGTTGGAAAGTAGACATCCTGGGATTTCCAGCAATATATAATAGTTCATACTTTGCCCACGATTTGATGGCCCAAACTGGCGTTCAATGTCAGCATAGAAATTCTGGCGTCAAAATGCCAGAACTGGCATAAAAGCTGGAGTTAAACGCCCAAACTGGCACAAAAGCTAGCGTTTAACTCCAAGAAAGTCTTTACACGTGAAAGCTTTAATGCTCAGCCCAAGCACACACCAAGTGGGTCCGGAAGAAGATTTCTGCATTAATTACTTATTTCTGTAACCCTGGGCTACAAGTTTTCTACAAATAGGACCTTCTGCTATTGTATTTTACACACTTGACCATACTTTTCATCTTGGAACTTGTATGTTCACGCTTTGGGAGGCTGGCCACTCGGCCATGCCTAGACCTTTTGTTCTTATGTATTTTCAACGGTGGAGTTTCTACACACCATAGATTAAGGTGTGGAGCTCTGCTGTTCTTCATGATTTAATGCAAAGTACTACTGTTTTTTTATTCAATTCACGCTACTTCTTCTCTAAGATATACACTCGTTCTTCAACCTGATGAATATGATGATCCGTGACACTCATCATCATTCTCACCCATGAACACGTGCCTGACAACCACCTCTGTTCTACTTGCAATATAGCTTGACTGTGTATCTCTTGGGTTTCTAATCTAAGATTAAAACCTTCGTGGTATAGGCTAGAACTATTGGCGGCCATTCCTGAGGTCCGGAAAGTCTAAACCTTGCCTGTGGTATTCTGAGTAGGATCTGGGAAGGGATGACTGTGACGAGCTTCAAACTCGCGAGTGTTGGGCGTGTGACAGACGCAAAAGGATCAATAGATCCTATTCCAACATGATTGAGAATCGACAGATGATTAGCCGTGCGGTTGCAGCACATTTGGAACATTTTCACTGAGAGGACGAGAGGTAGCTATTGACAACGGAGATGCCCAACATAAAGCTTGCCATAGAAAGGAGAATGAATGATTGGAAGAAGGCAATAGGAAAGTAGAAGTTCAGAAGGAACAAAGCATCTTCATACGCTTATCTGAAATTCCTACTAATGAATTACATAAGTATCTCTATCTTTATTTTATGTTTTATTCATATTTCAATTATCAATCCTCCATAACCATTTGAATCTGCCTGACTACGATTTACAAGATGACCATAGCTTGCTTCAAGCCGACAGTCTCCGTGGGATCGACCCTTACTCACGTAAGGATTATTACTTGGACGACCCAGTGCACTTGCTGGTTAGTTGTGCGGAGTTGTGGTAAAAGTTAAGATTACAATTGTGCGTACCAAGTTGTTGGCGCCATTGATTATCACAATTTTGTGCACCAAGTTTTTGGCATCATTGCCGGGGATTGTTCGAGTTTGGACAACTGACGGTTCATCTTGTTGCTCAGATTAGGTAATTTTATTTTAATTTTAAGCTTTTTACTTTTTATTTTCGAAAATTTTTTTTCAAAAATACAAAAATATTTCTATTCTGTTCTTCAGAGTTTTTAAGAATGAATTCTAGGGTTTCAAGATGATTTGTTGAAGTGTGGCTGGCTAAGAAGCCATGTCTAATCTTTTGGACCGAGGTTTCAACTTATCCTCACAAGGGCTTGTTGATTTCAATCAATTTTGCTGTTGAGAGTAATGATCTGCTAAAGCTTGGCTGGCCATTGGCCATGTCTAGTGTTTTGGACTGAAGCTTTCACTGAAAGCTTGGCTGGCTAGTAAGCCATGTCTAATTCCTGGACCGTTGTTTTAGACTAACATTGCAATGATTCCTGGAATTCTCATTAAAAATTTTGAATCCCCTTATTTCCCTTTCCATATAATTTTTGAAAAATCACAAAAAAATTTATAAAATCATAAAAATCAAAAATATTTTATGTATCTTAATGTCAATTTTTAAGTTTGGTGTCAATTGCATGTCTTTACTCTTCTTGCATTTTTTAGAATATATGCATTATGTTCTTCATTGATCTTCAAGTTGTTCTTGATGATTTCAATGTTCTGATCTTTAATTTCTCTTATTTTGTGTCTTTTGTTGTTTTTTACATGCATTTTTAAATTGTTATAGTCCTTAGTATACAAACTTCTGAGTTTGGTGTCTTGCATGCATTGTTTATTTGATCTTCGTTGCATCCTTTTTATTATTGTGTCTCAACATTAAAAATTCAAAAAATTTTTAAAATTGTGTCTTTTCAAGTCAATAACACAGAGAATTGAAGATTCAGAACATTCAGCAGAGGAATTACACAGAAAAAGCTGGGCGTTCAAAACGCCAACCAGGGTACCTGGCTGGGCGTTAAATGCCCAAAAAGGCAAAATTTTGGGCATTAAACGCCATAATGGATGCCATTCTGGGCGTTTAACGCCAGGAGGACACTAGAGGAAAAATTTTGTTTTTAATTCAAATCTTTTTCAAATATTCATAATTTTTTAAAATCAAATTTTTTTTCAAATCATATCTTTTCAATCATATATTTTCAAAATCAATTTCTTTTCAATTTTTTTTATTTATTACTATTTTCGAAAATCCTTGCTACAATTAGTAATTTAATTCAAAATTTTCAAGTTATTACTTGCCTATTAAGAAAGGATCAAAAGTTTTAATTCTAGAATCATATCTTTTAATTTCTTGTTGGTCAGGTAATCAACTTTAATTTTAAAAACTTTCTTCTTTTAAATTTGATTCTAAATCATATCTTCTCAATCATGTCTTTTCAATCACATCTTTTTCAAAATTTAGTTTCAATCATATCTTTTTTATTTCTAATTTCGAAATCTTTTTCGAAAATCACTTAATTTCTTTCCCAATCTTAGTTTTCAAAAATCATTTACCACATTTTCAAAATTTCTCTTAATTATTTCAAAATCTTTTACTTTATTTTCGAAAATTCTTCCCCTCTTCTCACATCCTTCTATTTAAAGGACTAACACCTCTCCATTATCAACAATTCAAACTCTATCTCTCTTGATAAGTTCGAATTATCTCTTCTCTACCTCATCCTTCTATTTTTATTTTCCTCTGACACCCCAAGGAATCTCTATACTGTGACATAGAGGATTCCATATTTTCTTCTCCTCCCTTTTCATATGAGTAAGAGCAAGGACAAAGGCATTCTTGTTGAAGCTGATCCAGAACCTGAAAGGACCTTGAAGAGAAAGCTAAGAGAAGCTAAAGTAAAACTCTCCATAGAGGACCTAGCAGAACTTTTCATACAAGAAGAAGCCATGGCAGCCAAAAACAACAACAATGCCAACAATGCAAGGAAGGTGCTTGGTGACTTTACTGCACCCACTCCTGACTTCTGTGGGAGAAGCATCTCAATCCCTGCAATTGGAGCAAACAACTTTGAGCTTAAGCCTCAACTAGTTTCTCTAATACAACAGAATTGCAAGTTTCATGGACTTCCATTGGAAGATCCTCATCAGTTCTTAGCTGAATTCTTGCAAATCTGTGACACTGTCAAGACCAATGGGGTTGATCCCAAGGTCTATAGACTTATGCTCTTTCCCTTTGCTGTAAGAGACAAAGCTAGAACATGGTTGGATTCACAAACTAAAGAAAGTCTAAACTCTTGGGAAAAGCTAGTCAATGCCTTCTTGGCAAAATTCTTTCCACCTCAAAAATTGAGCAAGCTTAGAGTGGAAGTCCAAACCTTCAGACAGAAGGAAGTTGAATCCCTCTATGAAGCTTGGGAAAGATAAAAGCAATTGATCAGAAGATGTCCTTTTGACATGCTTTTAGAATGGAGCATCATAGGTATCTTCTATGATGGTCTGTCTGAATTGTCCAAGATGTCATTGGATAGCTCTACTGGAGGATCCCTTCATCTGAAGAAGACGCCTGCAGAAGCTCAGGAACTCATTGAAATGGTTGCAAATAACCAATTCATGTACACTTCTGGAAGGAATCCTGTGAATAATGGGACAAATCAGAAGAAATGAGTTCTTGAAATTGATACTCTGAATGCCATATTGGCTTAGAACAAAATATTGACTCAACAAGTCAATATGATTTCTCAAAGTCTGTCTGGAATGCAAGCAGCAACAGGCAGTACCAAAGAAGCTTCATCTGAAGAAGATGCTTATGACCCTGAGAACCCAGCAATGGAAGAGGTGAATTACATGGGAGAACCCTATGGAAACACCTATAATCCTTCATGGAGAAATCATCCAAACTTATTATGGAAGGATCAACAGAGGCCTCAACAAGGCTTAAACAACAATAATGGTGGAAGAAATAGGTTTAGCAATAGCAAGCCCTTTCTATCATCTTCTCAGCAACAGACAGAGAATTCTAAGCAGAGCCACTCTGACTTAGCAACTGTAGTCTCTGATCTAACTAAAACCACTCAAAGTTTCATGACTGAAACAAGGTCCTCCATTAGAAATTTGGAGGCACAAGTGGGTCAGCTGAGCAAGAAAGTTACCGAACTCCCTCCTAGCACTCTTCCAAGTAATACAGAAGAGAATCCAAAAGGAGAGTGCAAGGCCATTAACATACCCCACACGGCCGAACCTGGAGAGGAGGAAGAGACAGTGATCTCCAATGAGGAAGACCTCAATGGACATCCACTAGCCTCCAAGGAGTTTCCCAATGAGGAACCATGGGAATCTGAGGCTCACACTGAGACCATAGAGATTCCATTGAATTTACTTTTGCCGTTCATGAGCTCTGATGAGTATTCTTCCTCTGAAAAGGATGAAGATGTTACTGAAGAGCGAGTTGCTAAATACCTTGGAGCTATCATGAAGTTAAATGCCATGTTATTTGGCAATGAGACTTGGGAGGATGAACCCCCTTGTTCACCAAAGAACTGGATGACTTGACTAGGCAGAAATTACCTCTGAAGAGACAAGATCCTGGAAAGTTCTCAATACCTTGTACCATAGGCATCATGACCTTTGAGAAGGCTCTGTTTGACCTAGGGTCAAGCATAAACCTCATGCCTCTCTCTGTAATGGAGAAGCTAGGAATCCTTGAGGTACAAGCTGCAAGAATCTCACTAGAGATGGCAGACAATTCAAGAAAACAGGCTTATGGACTTGTAGAGGATGTCATGGTAAAGGATGAAGGCCACTACATCCCTACTAATTTCATAGTCTTAGACACTGGAAAGTGTATGAATGAATCCATCATCCTTGGCAGACCCTTCCTAGCCACAGCAAAAGCTGTGATTGATGTTGACAGAGGATAATTGGTCCTTCAAGTGAATGAGAACTCCTTTGTGTTTAAAGCTCAAGGATCTCCCTCTGTAATCATAGAGAGGAAGCATGAAAAGCTTCTCTCAATGCAGAGTCAAACAAAACCCCCAAATTCAAACTCCAAGTTTGGTGTTGGGAGGCCACAACCAAACTCTAAGTTTGGTGTTGAGAGGCCATTATCATGCTCTGAGTATCTGTGAGGCTCCATAAGAGCCCACTGTCAAGCTACTGAGTAAGGGCAGCAAAATGGGCGTTAAACGCCCAGTCTGGCACCATTCTGGGCGTTTAACGCCAGAAATGGGCAACAACCTGGCGTTGAATGCCAGAATTGGCAGCAGAGGGCATTTTGCATTCCTAATTGGTGCAGGGATGAAAATTCCTTAACTCCTCAGGACCTGTAGACCCCACAGGATCCCCACCAACCTCAACTCACCCTCTCTCTTCTTCACACCTTTTCATAATACTCTTCCCCAAATACCCTTCACCAATCAACTCAATATCTCTTCCCCAAAAACCCCTCACCTATCAAATCCTACCCTCTTCTCCATAAACCCTTCACCAATTGGTGCACGAATTGTGAATCACACTTTTCACAACGCGTACCACTAACCAGCAAGTGCACTGGGTCGTCCAAGTAATACCTTACGTGAGTAAGGGTCGAATCCTACGGAGATTGTTGGTTTGAAGCAATCTATGGTTATCTTGTAAATCTTAGTCAGGAAGTCAATTATGTTTATCAGTTGAATTGTGAATAACCAAGAGAGCATAAATTAAAGATTACTTGTTGTGCAGTAATGGAGAATATGTTGGAGTTTTGGAGATGCTTTGTCTTCTGAATCTCTGCTTTCCTCTGTCTTCTGATTCACGCACGCACGTCCTCCTATGGCAAGCTGTGTGTTGGTGGATCACCGTTGTCAATGGCTACCTTCCATCCTTCCAGTGAAAACTACGCTCACGCGCTCTGTCACAGCACGGCTAATCACCGGTTGGTTCTCGATCCGGTTGGAATAGGATTTACTATCCTTTTGCATCTGTCACTAACGCCCAGCATTCAGGAGTTTGAAGCTCGTCACAGTCGTTCAATCCTTGAATCCTACTCAGAATACCACAGACAAGGTTTAGACTTTCCGGATTCTCATGAATGCCGCCATCAGTTCTAGCTTATACCACGGAGATTCTGATTAAGAGATCTCAGAGATACTCATTCAATCGGATATAGAACGGAGGTGGTTGTCAAGCACACGTTCATGGTTTGAGGAAGGTGATGAATGTCACTGATCATCACCTTCATCACAGTTAAGCGCGAATGAACATCTTAGATAGGAACAAGCGTGTTTGAATAGAAAACAGAAATACTTGCATTAATTCATCGAGACACAGCAGAGCTCCTCACCCCCAACAATGGGGTTTAGAGACTCATGCCGTCAGAGAATACAAAGTTTAGATCTGAAATGTCATGAGATACAAAATAAGTCTCTAAAAGTTGTTTAAATACTAAACTAGCAGCCTAGGTTTACAAAAATTGGATAAACTATGATGGATGATGCAGAAATTCACTTCTGGGGCCCACTTCTGTGTGCTGGGTCCCACTTGGTGTGTGCTGGGGCTGAGACTTAAGCTATTCACGTGCAGAGGCCATTTGTGGAGTTGAACGCCAGTTTTTGTGCCAGTTTGGGCGTTCAACTCCAGTTTTTTATCCTTTTCTGGCGCTGGACGCCAGACTTAGGTAGAAGACTGGCGTGGAACGCCAGTTTACGTCGTCTATTCTTGTGCAAAGTATGGACTATTATATATTGCTGGAAAGCCCTAGATGTCTAATTTCCAACGCAATTAGAAGCACGCCATTTCGAGTTCTGTAGCTCCAGAAAATCCACTTTGAGTGCAGGGAGGTCAGAATCCAACAGCATCAGCAGTCCTTTTTCAGCCTGAATCAGATTTTTGCTCAGCTCCTTCAATTTCAGCCAGAAAAATACCTGAAATTACAGAAAAACACACAACTCATAGTAAAGTCCAGAAATATGAATTTTTCCTAAAAACTAATAAAAATAGACTAAAAACTAACTAAAACATACTCAAAACTATATGAAATTATCCCCAAAAAGCGTATAAAATATCCGCTCATCACAACACCAAACTTAAACTGTTGCTTGTCCTCAAGCAACTAGACAAATAAAATAGAAGACTAATAGGTTGAGAAGCAATAATATCTCAGAGTTTTTTTGATTGAAGCTCAGATCCTGATTAGATGAGCGGGACTAGTAGCTTTTTGCTTCTGAACAGTTTTGGCATCTCACTTTATCCATTGAAGCTCAGAGTGATTGGCATCTATAGGAACTTAGAATTCAGATAGTGTTATTGAGTATCCTATTTCAGTATGATGATTCTTGAACACAGCTATTTTATGAGTCTTGGCCGTGGCCCTAAGCACTTTGTTTTCCAGTGTTTCCACCGGATACATCAATGCCACAGACACATAACTGGGTGAACCTTTTCAGATTGTGACTCAGCTTTGCTAAAGTCCCCAATTAGAGGTGTCCAGAGTTCTTAAGCACACTCTTCTTTTTGGAGTTGGACCTTGACTTTAACCGCTCAGTCTCATGTTTTCACTTGACACCTTCACGCCATAAGCACATGGTTAGGGACAGCTTGGTTTAGCCGCTTAGACCAGGATTTTAGTCCTTTAGGCCCTCCTATCCACTGATGCTCAAAGCCTTGGGATCCTTTTCATTTGCCCTTGCCTTTTGGTTTTAAGGGTTATTGGCTTTTTCTGCTTGCTTTTTCTTTCTATATTATTTTTTTTTTCTGCAAGCTTTGTTCTTTGCTGCTTTTTCTTGCTTCAAGAATCATTTTTATGATTTTTCAGATTATCAATAACATGTCTCATGTTCATCATTCTTTCAAGAGCCAACATATTTAACAGTCTTAAACAACAAATTCAAAAGACATATGCACTGTTCAAGCGTTCATTCAGAAGATAGAAAGCATTGCCACCACATTTAACCAATTAGAATTTCTTTTATTGAACTCGAAATTTTATTGCTTCTTATTCAAGAGATCTACTATTTTATTCATGTTTAATGATGATGAAAAAAATAAACTATAGCTTAATTGGAGATAAAATCAAATAGATACTAATTACTATTATATGACTTCTAAGGTAAACTTTTATAAGGACACTGTCACAGAGTTAAGGCAGAAATTGGAAATTAACAACCTTTATTCTGGGGGCACGGGGTTCCTCTGATCCTTGGGATGCTTGGTCCTACAAGAGAAGACTTTTGGCGCTTCAGTTCCCTTAAGTCACGCCCCTGTTCCTCTTGTTCTTTAAACATATAGGTCAGCATTTGACTGTGTTCCTTCTGTTGTTTTATTATTTGCTCCATAGCTTCCTGTATCTTGGTGACAGACGTCTCAAGATATTCCCAATATTCCGCTTGAGGAATCTCTGGGAGGAATTCCTGTGCTCTCTTCTTGATAGGATCCTCTTGTGCTTGTTGTCTCTCCATTGATGCTTTGGTGATTGACTTTTCAATTAGGATATATTCAGTTATTCCCATCCTTACTCCAGCGTCCTTGCAGAGCAGAGAAATCACGCTTGGATAAGCCAACCTGGCCTCTTTTGAATTTTTGTTAGCAATCTTATAGAGCTCAGTTGAAATCAGCTGATGAACCTCCACTTCCTTTCCCATCATGATGCAATGGATCATCACTGCTCTTTTAAATGTGACTTCAGAGCGGTTGCTAGTGGGCAACAGAGAACGCCCAATGAAGTCCAGCCATCCTCTGGCAACTGGTTTGAGATCCTCTCTCTTGAGTTGATTTGGGACGCCCTTTGTGTTGGTGGTCCACCTGGCTCCAGGGATACATATGTCCTCTAGAATTTTATCCAGGCCAATGTCTGCTCTCATCATCCTCCTGTTGAAGGAGTCTGGATCATCCTTTAGTTGAGGTAGCTTTAATATCTCTCTGATCTTGTCAGGGGTGGTGTGAACAATCTTTCCCCTGACCGTGGTCCGAAATTCATAGTAGGCAGTTCCAGATAGTTTTTGCTTGTCAGTCTGCCACATATTAGCATAGAACTCCTGGACCATGTTCCTTCCTACTTTCGTTTCGGGATTAGCTAGGACTTCCCAGTTCCTGATTCGAATTTGTTCCTGGATCTCCGGATATTCATCTTCTTTCAGATCGAATCTAACTTCCGGGATCACTGATCTCAGACCCATTACTTTAAGATAATGGTCTGAATGTTCTTTAGATAAGAACTTCCCTTGATTCCAAAGTGGTTTTGGAACGCTCTCTTTCTTGCCTCTTGGAGTGGATTGTTTTCCTTTGGGAGCCATGATCTTAGTGATCTCGGATAAACACACCAAACTTAAAGGTTTGCTTGTCCTCAAGCAAAATAAAAGAAAGGAGAGGGATAGAAGGAGATCGAGGTGTAGTTGTTGATGGAAGAGGTGGGGGCCGAACCCAATTTTAAAGGGGTGGGGGGGTGGGTTTTCGAAAAATTGGAAGAGATAAGAGAAAAAGATTGAGTTGAAAAAGATAAGATAGAAGATAGAGTTTAATTTTGAAAAGATATGATAGATTTTTGAAAAAGATAACTCTGAATTTTGAAAAAGATTATATGGATATTTGAAAAAGATATGGATTAGTTGAAAAGATTTTTGAGTGAAAAAGATAGATTTGTTTTCAGAAAAGATTTTGAAAAGAGTTGGATTGAATTTGGAAAGATGGATTTTTAGAAATTAAGGATTTTAGAAATCAGGGTTCTTGACATGTTCATGTAAAAATCATTCATTGAAGCATAAAATTTGAAATTAAAATGGAAATACGTGTGGGATAAATGGATTTGGCTCCTCCCTGTCTTCCTGGCGTTTGAATGCCCAAACACTGCTTGTTTTGGGCGTTCAGCGCCCAGTTGCTGCCATTACTGGCGTTCAACGCCCATTGGATGCCTGTTTCTGGCGTTGAACGCCCAGATTGCTGCCCTTACTGGCGTTCAGCGCCCAGTGGATGCCCATTTTGGGCGCTGAACGCCCAAAATGCCCCTTTACTGGCGTTTTCTTGCCATTGAGCTCCCTATCTCTGTTTTGTGTGCAGATTCCTTCTGTAACCCTGTAAACTTATACAAATGATTCTGTACCTTAGTGTCAGTGAACTTTATATAAACAAATAAAAATAAAAATAAAAATAGGGCAAAAATGCTTAGAGGATTGATGCCCCATGGCTGGGTTGCCTCCCAGCAAGCGCTTCTTTATTGTCTTTAGCTGGACCTTGCTGAGCTTTTAATCTAACTTTATATAATGCTTGATTCTCTGTCCATTGACAATGAACTTCTTATCAGAATCAATATCTTGAAGCTCCACATAACCATATGGTGACACACTTGTAATCACGTATGGTCCCCTCCACCGGGATTTCAGTTTCCCGGGGAATAGCCTGAGTCTAGAGTTAAACAACAGGACCTTCTGTCCTGGTTCAAAGATTCTAGATGACAGCTTTCTGTCATGCCATTTTTTTTATTTTTCTTTATAAAGCTTGGCATTTTCGAAAGCTGTGAATCTGAATTCCTCTAGCTCATTTAGCTGGAGCAATCGTTTTTCTCCTGCTAATTTGGCATCAAAGTTTAGGAATCTGGTTGCCCAGTAGGCCTTATGTTCCAGTTCTACGGGCAAGTGGCATGCCTTACCATACACGAGTTGGTATGGAGAGGTCCCTATAGGGGTCTTGAATGCTGTTCTGTAAGCCCACAGAGCATCATCCAAGCTCCTTGCCCAATCCTTTCTACGGGTATTTACTGTTCGTTCCAGGATTCTCTTTAATTCTCTGTTAGAGACTTCAGCTTGCCCATTGGTTTGTGGATGATATGGAGTGGCCACTTTGTGGCGAATTCCATACTGAACCATGGCAGAGTAAAGCTGTTTATTGCAGAAGTGAGTGCCCCCATCACTGATTAACACTCTAGGGACACCAAACCTGCTAAAGATATGTTTTTGGAGGAACTTCAGCACTGTTTTAGTATCATTGGTGGGTGTGGCAATAGCCTCAACCCATTTTGATACATAGTCAACTGCCACCAGAATATAAGTGTTTGAATATGATGGTGGAAAAGGTCCCATGAAGTCAATTCCCCATACGTCAAACAACTCAATTTCCAAGATTCCTTGTTGAGGCATGGCGTAACCATGAGGCAGATTACCAGCTCTTTGGCAACTGTCACAATTACGTACAAACTCTCGGGAATCTTTATAGAGTGTGGGCCAATAGAAGCCACATTGGAGGACCTTGGTGGCTGTTCGCTCACCTCCGAAATGGCCTCCATATTGAGATCCGTGGCAATGCCATAGGATTCTCTGTGCTTCCTCTCTGGGGACACACCTACGGATAATTCCGTCTGCACATCTCTTAAAGAGATAGGGTTCATCCCACAAGTAGTACTTTGCATCAGTAACTAATTTCTTCTTTTGTATTTTATTGTACTCCTTGGGTATGAACCTTGCAGCTTTATAGTTTGCAATATCGGCAAACCATGGCGCTTCCTGAATGGCAAATAGATGCTCATCAGGGAACGTCTCAGAGATCTCAAGAAAGGGGAGGGACGTCCCTTCCACTGGCTCTATCCGGGACAGATGATCAGCTACTTGGTTCTCTGTCCCTTTTCTGTCTCTTATTTCTATATCAAACTCTTGCAGAAGCAATACCCATCTGATGAGCCTGGGTTTTGAATCCTGCTTTGTGAGTAGATACTTAAGAGCAGCATGGTCAGTGTACACAATCACCTTTGATCCTACTAAGTAGGATCTGAACTTGTCAATGGCGTAAACCACTGCAAGTAATTCCTTTTCTGTGGTTGTGTAATTTTTCTGGGCATCATTTAAAACGCGACTAGCATAATAAATGACATGCAGAAGCTTGTCATGCCTCTGTCCCAATACTGCACCAATGGCATGATCACTGGCATCACACATTAGCTCAAATGGTAATGTCCAGTCTGGTGCAGAAATAACTGGTGCTGTGACCAGCTTAGCTTTCAGTGTTTCAAACGCCTGCAGGCATGCTGTGTCAAACACAAATGGCGTGTCAGCAGCTAGCAGATTGCTTAGAGGTTTTGCGATTTTTGAAAAATCCTTTATAAACCTCCTATAGAATCCTGCATGTCCTAGAAAGCTTCTGATTGCCTTAACATTGGCAGGTGGTGGTAATTTTTCAATTACCTCTATTTTTGCTTGATCCACCTCTATTCCCTTGTCTGAGATTTTATGCCCAAGAACAATTCCTTCAGTCACCATGAAGTGACACTTTTCCCAGTTTAAAACTAGGTTGGTCTCTTGGCATCTTTTCAGAACAAGTTTCAAGTGATCAAGACAGGAGCTGAATGAGTCTCCATATACTGAGAAGTCATCCATGAAGACTTCCAGAAATTTTTCCACCATGTCAGAGAAAATAGAGAGCATGCATCTCTGGAAGGTTGCAGGCGCATTACATAGCCCAAATGGCATCCTTCTATAAGCAAACACTCCAGATGGACATGTGAATGCTGTTTTCTCTTGATCCTGGGGATCCACTGCAATTTGGTTGTAGCCTGAGTAGCCATCCAGAAAGCAGTAATAATCGTGACCTGCTAGTCTTTCTAGCATCTGGTCTATGAATGGTAAAGGAAAATGATCCTTTCTGGTGGCTGTATTGAGCCTTCTGTAGTCAATACACATGCGCCACCCTGTAACTGTTCTTGTAGGAACCAGTTCATTTTTTTCATTATGAATCACTGTCATGCCTCCCTTTTTTGGGACGACTTGAACAGGGCTCACCCAGGGGCTATCAGAAATAGGATAAATAATCCCAGCCTCTAGTAATTTGGTGACCTCTTTCTGCACCACTTCCTTCATGGCTGGATTTAGCCGCCTCTGTGGTTGAACCACTGGTTTGGCATTGTCTTCCAATAGGATTTTGTGCATGCATCTAGCTGGGCTTATGCCCTTAAGGTCACCTATGGACCACCCAAGAGCTGTCTTGTGTGTCCTTAGCACTTGAATAAGTGCTTCCTCTTCCTGTGAATTTAAAGCAGAGCTTATGATCACTGGAAAAGTGTCATCTTCTCCCAGAAATGCATATTTCAAGGATGGTGGTAGTGGCTTGAGCTCGGGTTTAGGAGGTTTTTCCTCTTTCAGAAGAAAGTTCAGAGGCTCTTTCATGTTCTCTGAATCCTCCAAATCAGGCTGAACATCTTTAAAGATGTCTTCCAACTCTGATTCGAGACTCTCAGCCATGTTGATCTCTTCTACCAAAGAGTCAATGAGGTCAACTTTCATGCAGTCTGTTGATGTGTCTGGATGCTGCATGGCTTTGACAGCGTTCAACTTAAACTCATCATCATTGACTCTCAGGGTTATTTCCCCCTGTTGGACGTCAATGAGGGATCGTCCAGTTGCTAGGAAGGGTCTTCCTAGAATGAGAGTAGCACTCTTGTGCTCCTCCATTTCCAGCACAACAAAGTCAGTGGGAAAGGCGAATGGCCCAACTCTGACAATCATGTCCTCAATCACGCCTGATGGGTATTTAGTGGAACCATCAGCAAGTTGGAGACATATCCGGGTTGGTTTAACTTCTTCAGTTAAGCCAAGCTTCCTGATAGTGGATGCAGGTATCAGGTTGATGCTTGCCCCAAGATCGCATAAAGCTGTCTTGGTGCAATCACCTTCTAATATGCATGGTATCAGAAAACTCCCAGGATCTTTAAGCTTTTCAGGAAAGCTTTTCAGAATGACTGCACTGCATTCTTCAGTGAGGAGAACACTTTCTGTTTCTCTCCACTCCTTTTTATGACTCAAGATCTCTTTCATGAACTTGGCATAAGAAGGTATTTGCTCAGGTGCCTCTGCAAATGGAATCTTTATTTCAAAAGTCCTTAGATAATCTGCAAAGCGAGCAAATTGCTTATCCTGCTCCTCTTTCCGGAGTTTTTGAGGATAAGGTATCTTGGCTTTATATTCCTCAACCTTAGTGGTTAAAGAAGCCTTTTTAGAGGGGTTGTTATCAGCACCTGTGTGTGTCTGATCCCTCACTGGCAATTGAGTGCCAGAGTCAGAAGCTGGAGTGACGTTAGACGCCAGGTCACTGTCTGTTCCTGGCGCCTGAATGCCAGAAATGTGCCCATTTTGGGCGTTCAACGCTGGATTCTGCCCCATTTGGGCGTTCAACGCCAGATTCTTGCCCATTTCTGGCGTTGAACGCCAATCCTGCCTTGTTTCTGGCGCTGAACGCCAGTTTTGGGCATGGTCTGGGCGTTCAGCGCCAGCCTTCCACCCATTTTCTGGCGTTTTAGTGCCAGAATTATTTTTCCCTGGGCTCTTACTGTCCTCAGGTGAATCTTTGGTGGGTCGCTCATTTCTTGAATTTTTGATGCCTTGAGGTGGGGTATTTAATGTTTTCCCACTTCTTAATTGAACTGTTTGGCATTCTTCTGCTATTTGCCTTGATAGCTGCTGCTTTGTTTGCTTAAACTGTTCGTCCATATGTATATTAGCTATCCTTGTCTCCTGTAGCCTGTCCTTGAATTCAGCTAGCTGCTTTGTTAGAAAATCCAATTGCTGATTGAATTCAGCAGCTTGTTTTACAGTACTGAATTCAGCAGTTACTGTTTTAACCTCTTCATTCATGGAAGGGTTGCTGCTTAGATACAGATGCTGATTCTTGGCAACTGTATCAATGAGCTCTTGAGCCTCTTCAATTGTCTTTCTCATATGGATAGATCCACCAGCTGAGTAATCTAGAGACATCTGAGCTCCTTCTGCAAGCCCATAGAAGAAGATGTCTAACTGAACCCACTCTAAAAACATTTCAGAGGGGCATTTTCGTAGCATCTCTCTGTATCTCTCCCAGGCATCATAAAGAGATTCATTATCTCCTTGTTTAAAGCCTTGGATGTCCAGCCTTAGCTGTGTCATCCTTTTTGGAGGAAAATACTGATTCAGAAATTTTTCTGTCAGCTGTTTCCATGTTCTTATGCTGGCCTTAGGTTGGTTATTTAACCACCTCTTAGCTTGATCTTTTACAGCAAATAGAAACAGTAATAGTCTGTAGACATCCTGATCTATTTCCTTATCATGTACTGTGTCAGCAATTTGTAGAAATTGTGCCAGAAACTCTGTAGGTTCTTCCTGTGGAAGACCGAAATACTGGCAACTTTGCTGCACCATGATAATGAGCTGAGGATTCAACTCAAAGCTACTAACTCCAATGGAGGGTATGCATATGCTACTCCCATATGAAGCAGTAAAGGGGTTAGAATATGACCCCAGAGTCCTCCTGGACTGTTCATTTCCACTTATGTCCATGATGGACAAAGGGATATAACTTGGATTGATTTACCTTTTTAATTATTTTATTTTATGGAAAGAGGACAACTTAACCAAAAATAAAAATAACAAAAATTATGATTTTCGAAAAAGTGAAGAGAGAAAAAGTGGTTAGAAGGTTTTGAAAAAGATATGATTTGGAAAAGATTTAAAAAAAAAATATTTTTTTTTTTAGAAAAATCAACAAGAAGACACCAAACTTAAAGTTTGGCACAGGATTTAATAGAAAAATTATTTTTGAAAAAGGTTTTAAAATTATGATAGCCAATTACCATGAACATAAACACCACGTTCTAACTAACTGAGCTATAAATTTAAAGTGTTTTAACAAGGGATAAAAAAAAAATAAAAGACTCTAAAACCAAAAAAAAAAAAAAGAGAAATTTTTCCTAATCTAAGAAACAAAATAATCCGTCAGTTGTTCAAACACGAACAATCCCCGGCAACGGCGCCAAAAACTTGGTGCACGAATTGTGAATCACACTTTTCACAACGCGTACCACTAACCAGCAAGTGCACTGGGTCGTCCAAGTAATACCTTACGTGAGTAAGGGTCGAATCCCACGGAGATTGTTGGTTTGAAGCAATCTATGGTTATCTTGTAAATCTTATTCAGGAAGTCAATTATATTTATCAGTTGAATTGTGAATAACCAAGAGAGCATAAATTAAAGATTACTTGTTGTGCAGTAATGGAGAATATGTTGGAGTTTTGGAGATGCTTTGTCTTCTGAATCTCTGCTTTCCTCTGTCTTCTGATTCACGCACGCACGTCCTCCTATGGCAAGCTGTGTGTTGGTGGATCACCGTTGTCAATGGCTACCTTCCATCCTTCCAGTGAAAACTACGCTCACGCGCTCTGTCACAGCACGGCTAATCACTGGTTGGTTCTCGATCCGGTTGGAATAGGATTTACTATCCTTTTGCATCTGTCACTAACGCCCAGCCTTCAGGAGTTTGAAGCTCGTCACAGTCGTTCAATCCTTGAATCCTACTCGGAATACCACAGACAAGGTTTAGACTTTCCAGATTCTCATGAATGCCGCCATCAGTTCTAGCTTATACCACGGAGATTCTGATTAAGAGATCTCAGAGATACTCATTCAATCGGATATAGAACGGAGGTGGTTGTCAGGCACACGTTCATGGTTTGAGGAAGGTGATGAATGTCACTGGTCATCACCTTCATCACGGTTAAGCGCGAATGAACATCTTAGATAGGAACAAGCGTGTTTGAATAGAAAACAGAAATACTTGCATTAATTCATCGAGACACAGCAGAGCTCCTCACCCCCAACAATGGGGTTTAGAGACTCATGCCATCAGAGAATACAAAGTTTAGATCTGAAATGTCATGAGATACAAAATAAGTCTCTAAAAGTTGTTTAAATACTAAACTAGCAGCCTAGGTTTACAAAAATTGGATAAACTATGATGGATGATGCAGAAATTCACTTCTGGGGCCCACTTCTGTGTGCTGGGGCCCACTTGGTGTGTGCTGGGGCTGAGACTTAAGCAATTCACGTGCAGAGGCCATTTGTGGAGTTGAACGCCAGTTTTTGTGCCAGTTTGGGCATTCAACTCCAGTTTTTGATCCTTTTCTGGCGTTGGACGCCAGACTTGGGCAGAGGACTGGCGTTGAACGCCCGTTTACGTCGTCTATTCTTGTTCAAAGTATAGACTATTATATATTGCTGGAAAGCCCTGGATGTCTACTTTCCAACGCAATTGGAAGCACGCCATTTCGAGTTCTGTAGCTCCAGAAAATCCACTTTGAGTGCAGGGAGGTCAGAATCCAATAGCATCAGCAGTCCTTTTTCAGCCTGAATCAGATTTTTGCTCAGCTCCTTCAATTTCAGCCAGAAAAATACCTGAAATTACAGAAAAACACACAACTCATAGTAAAGTCCAGAAATATGATTTTTTCCTAAAAACTAATAAAAATAGACTAAAAACTAACTAAAACATACTCAAAACTATATGAAATTATCCCCAAAAAGCATATAAAATATCCGCTCATCACCAATCTACATCCATCCATCATAAACCCCACCTAGCTCACCATTGAAATACACTTTCCCTCCCAAACCCACCCATACATGGCCGAACCCAAACCCTCTCCCCACCCCTATATAAATCCATCTTCACCCCTTTATTTTCACACTTCTTAAACACTACTTCTCCCCCTTGGCTGAAACACTAACCCACCTCCATCTCCTCTATTTCTTCTTCCTCTACTCTCTTCTTTCTTCTTTTGCTCGAGGACGAGCAAACCTTCTAAGTTTGGTGTGGTAAAAGCATTGCTTTTTGTTTTTCCATAACCATTTATGGCACCTAAGGCCGGAGAAACCTCTAGAAAGAGGAAAGGGAAGGCAAAAGCTTCCGCCTCCGAGTCATGAAGGATGGAGAGATTCATTTTAAAGGTGCATCAAGACCACTTCTATGAAGTTGTGGCCAAGAAGAAAGTGATCCCCGAGGTCCCTTTCAAGCTCAAAAAGGGTGAACATCTGGAGATCCGACATGAGATTCGAAGAAGAGGTTGGGAAGTTCTCACCAACCCCATTCAACAAGTCAGAATCTTAATGGTTCAAGAGTTCTATGCCAATGCATGGATCACCAAGAACCATGATCAGAGTGTGAACCCAGACCCTAAAAATTGGCTTACAATGGTTCGGGGGAAATACTTAGATTTCAGTCTGGAAAATGTAAGGTTGGCATTCAACTTGCCCATGATGCAAGAAGATGCACACCCCTACACTATAAGGGTCAACTTTGATCAAAGGTTGGACCAAGTCCTCATAGACATTTGTGAAGAGGGCGCTCAATGGAGGAGAGATTCAAGAGGGAAGTCGGTTCAACTAAGAAGGCATGACCTTAAGCCTGTGGCTAGGGGATGGTTGGAGTTCATCCAACGCTCAATCATTCCCACTAGCAATCGGTCTGAAGTTACTATAGACCGGGCTATCATGATCCATAGCATCATGATTGGAGAGGAAGTATAAGTTCATGAGGTTATATCCCTAGAACTCTACAAGGTGGCGGACAAGTCCTCTACTTTGTCAAGGTTATCCTTCTCTCATCTTATTTGTCACCTTTGCAATTCAGCTGGAATTGACATAGAGGAAGACATCCTCATTGATGAGGACAAGCTCATCACTAAGAAAAGGATGAAGCACCAAGAGCATTCCATCCTCCCTCATGAAATTAGAGAAGATCAAAGAGTCATGAGAGATGAGCAACAAAGGTAAGGAAGAGATATTGAGGAGCTCAAGAACTCCATAAGATCTTCAAGAGGAAGAACAAGCCGCCATTACTAAGGTGGACCCGTTCTTTAATTTCTTTGTTCTTTATTTTCTGTTTTACGAATTTTTATGCTTTATGTTTATCTATGTTTGTGTCTTTATTACATGATCATTAGTGTCTTAGTGTCTATGCCTTAAAGCTATGAAAATGAATCCATCACCTTTCTTAAATGGAAAATGTTTTTAATTGAAAAAGAAAAAGAAGTGCATGAATTTCGAATTTTAAAACAGTTTAGTTATTTTGACGTGGTGGCAATACTTTTGTCTTTCTGAATGAATGCTTGAGCAGTGCATATTTTATTGAATTTGTTGTTCATGAATGTTAAAATTGTTGGCTCTAGAAAGAATGATGGAAAAGGAGAAATGTTATTTGATAATTTGAAAAGTCATAAAATTGATTCTTGAAGTGAGAAAAAGCAGTAAAAGCTTGCAGAAAAAAATATATATGCGAAAAAAAAAGAAGAGAGAAAAGAAAAAGAAAAAGTAAGCAGAAAAAGCCAATAGCCCTTTAAACCAAAAGGCAAGGGTAAATTAAAAAAGGATCCAAGGCTTTGAGCATCAGTGGATAGGAGGGCCCACTGGAATAAAATCCTGGCCTAAGCAGCTAAACCAAGCTGTCCCTAACCATGTGCTTGTGGCGTGAAGGTGTCAAGTGAAAACTTGAGACTGAGCGGTTAAAGTCGTGGTCCAAAGCAAAAAGAGTGTGCTTAAGAGCTCTGGACACCTCTAATTGGGGACTTTAGCAAAGCTGAGTCACAATCTGAAAAGGTTCACCCAGTTATGTGTCTGTGGCATTTATGTATCCGGTGGTAATACTGGAAAACAAAATGCTTAGGGTCACGACCAAGACTCATAAAGTAGCTGTATTCAAGAATCAACACAATTAACTAGGAGAATTAATAACACTATCTGAATTCTGAGTTCCTATAGATGCCAATCATTCTGAACTTTAAAAGGATAAAGTGAGATGCCAAAACTGTTCAGAAGCAAAAAGCAAAAAGCCCCGCTCATCTAATTAAAACTGATCGTCATAGATGTTTTTGGAATTCATTGTATATTTTATTCTTTTTATCCTATTTGATTTTCAGTTGCTTGGGATCAAGCAACAATTTAAGTTTGGTGTTGTGATGAGCGGATAATTTATACGCTTTTTGGCATTGTTTTTAGTATATTTTAATTAGTTTTTATTATATTTTTATTAGTTTTTAAATAAAAAACACATTTCTGGACTTTACTATGAGTTTGTGTGTTTTTCTGTGATTTCAGGTATTTTCTGGCTGAAATTGAGGGACCTGAGCAAAAATCTTATTCAGAGGCTGAAAAATGACTGCAGATGCTGTTGGATTCTGACCTCCCTGCACTCAAAGTGGATTTTTTGGGGCTACAGAAGCCTAATTTGCACGCTCTCAATTGTGTTGGAAAGTATACATCCTGGGCTTTCCAGAAATATATAATAGTCCAAATTTTGCCCACAATTTGATGGCCCAAACCGGTGTTCAAAGTCAACATAGAAATTCTGGCGTCAAAACGCCAGAACTGGCATAAAAGCTGGAGTTAAACGCCCAAACTGGCACAAAAGCTGGCGTTTATCTCCAAGAAAAGTCTCTACATGTGAAAGCTTCAATGCTCAGCCCAGGCACACACCAAGTGGGCCCGGAAGAAGATTTCTGCATTAATTATTTTTTTCTGTAACCCTAGACTACTAGTTTTCTAGAAATAGGACCTTCTGCTATTGTATTTTACACACTTGACCATACTTTTCATCTTGGAACTTGTATGTTCACGCTTTGGGAGGCTGGCCACTCGGTCATGCCTAGACCTTTTGTTCTTATGTATTTTCAACGGTGGAGTTTCTATACACCATAGATTAAGGTGTGGAGCTCTGCTGTTCTTCATGAATTAATGCAAAGTACTACTGTTTTTCTATTCAATTCACGCCTACTTCTTCTCTAAGATATACACTCGTTCTTCAACCTGATGAATATGATGATCTGTGACACTCATCATCATTCTCACCCATGAACACGTGCCTGACAACCACCTCTGTTCTACTTGCAATAGCTTGAATGTGTATCTCTTGGGTTTCTAATCGAAGATTAAAACCTTCGTGGTATAGGCTAGAATTATTGGCGGCCATTCCTGAGGTCCGGAAAGTCTAAACCTTGTCTGTGGTATTCTGAGTAGAATCTGGGAAGGGATGACTGTGACGAGCTTCAAACTCGCGAGTGTTGGGCGTGTGACAGACGCAAAAGGATCAATGGATCCTATTCCAACATGATCGAGAATCGACAGATGATTAGCCATGCGGTGATAGCGCATTTGGAACATTTTCACTGAGAGGTTTAGAGGTAGCTATTGACAACGGTGATGCCCAACATAAAGCTTGCCATAGAAAGGAGTATGAATGATTGGAAGAAGGCAATAGGAAAGCAGAAGTTCAGAAGGAACAAAGCATCTTCATACGCTTATCTGAAATTCCTACTAATGAATTACATAAGTATCTCTATCTTTATTTTATGTTTTATTCATATTTCAATTATCAATCCTCCATAACCATTTGAATCTGCCTGACTGAGATTTATAAGATGACCATAGCTTGCTTCAAGCCGACAGTCTCCGTGGGATCGACCCTTACTCACGTAAGGTTTATTACTTGGACGGCGCAGTGCACTTGCTGGTTAGTTGAGCGGAGTTGTGATAAAGAGTTGAGATTACAATTGTGCGTACCAAGTTGTTGGCGCCATTGATGATCACAATTTCGTGCACCATATCTCATAATTCCTCATTCCTTGATTATTGCACGCCAAGTGTTCGAGGAAATGCACATATACCATTTTGGTTCATTTTAGTTGTATACTTTCAATTTGGTGCTCCCTCCTCATCTACTTGCCTTCTCTTAAATGCATTGAGTCTACTTTGTGTGCTTAAAGTTTATACTTGCCAATTAGATATTAATTGAACATGACTTGCTCTTTATTATGGATGCTTGAGATTACTCTTCTCATGCCATTTCATGCTTTACTTCCTCTTGCATCCCATGCCAAGTGTTATGACCCTTGCTTTTACATTCACCATGGGCATTACAATTCACTTGTATGTTCTTGTCAAATTGATTCTTAGGTTTAATGTTTTCTTTCCTTCCCTTCCTTTTTAGGATGGCCACCAAGAAAGGCAAGGAGATAGCTTCGAGGAAACCGGCCGTAAAAAGGGCACCCCAAAGGTCAAACTCTAAGGCGCACTCTTCATTAGAAGCCAAACCCTTATCTAAGAAAGGGAAGACACCCGTTCCTATTGATGAAAAGGAAAAGAGCAAGCCGGCGAAAGATTCTTCAAGGTTCCCCAACCGCTTCTGTGAACTTATGTTCCCCTCCATAGCTGTAAGGAACTATCATCCTGAGCATCTACTCGCTCCGTCGGACAAGGTTGCTCCTTATATTCTGCCTCGCATTGAACAGCGAGGATGGGAGTTTCTTTTGAGGAAACCAAGAGAAATCAACCTCTTTTGGGTGGAAGAATTCTACACTAACTACCATCTTCCCTCTCTTCAATTGGTATACATGCGCCGCAAGCAAGTCTCAGTTTCAGAAGAGGCTATTCAGCAAGTGCTTAATGTCCTACCAGTGCCAAGTGACATGGATGGCTACCAAGAAGTCTTACATCAGTAAGAGAAGTTTGGGTTCAATTGGGACTCGATCCTCCAAGTCATTGCATGTTTCCTGACTTTATTTTGTGTTTTTGGGCCAAAAACTGGGTCAAAACGCGGCCCGAAATCGCCCCAGCATTTTCTGTTAATTCTGCAGGTCGCGCAGGTCACGCATACGCGTCAGTCACGCATGCGCGTCATTCGTGCAGACTCCACTCCACACGTACGCGCCAGGCACGTGCACACGTCGCTGCAATTTTTCTCCATTCCGCGCGCTCGCGTGAGCCATGTGCGCTCGTTGGTGTTCGCTGGTCATCTCCTTAGTTTCTTGTGTTCCTTCCATTTTTGCAGGCTTCCTCTTCAATCTCTAAGCCATTCCTGCCCTATAAAGCCTAAAACACTTACACACAGATCACGACATCGAATGGTATAAAGGAGAATTAAAATACACAAATTAAAAATCTCTAGGAAGCAAGTTTTCAACCATAAAATAATATTAGGAAGGAAAATGTAAAATCATGCAATTAGTATGAATAAGTGGGTGAAGACTTGATGAAACCACTCAATTAAACACAAGATAAACCATAAAATAGTGGTTTATCAATAACCATCTAAAAAGCAGTAATAGGATTTACCTGACAGGCGATCAAGCATCTGATCAACAAATGGCAAGGGGTAATGATCCTTGCTAGTGGATTGGTTGATACGCCTATAGTCAATGCAAACCCTCCATGAATTCTGCACTCTAGTTGTCAGGAGCTCTCCATGCTCAATCTTTACTGTTGTGACTCCAGACTTCTTGGGCACCACTTGTACTGGACTGACCCATTCGTTATCTGAAATAGGGTAGATAATATCTGCTTCAAGTAGCCTGGTCATTTCTTTCTTGACAACTTCTAAGATGGTGGGATTTAATCTTCTCTGGGGTTGACGGATAGGCTTTCATCCCTCTTCTAAGAATATCCTATGCTCACAAACCTGAGGGCTGATGCCTACTATATCCGCCAAGCTCCACCCAATTGCTCTCTTGTTGAGAAGTGAGTTCCCTTGCAATGATAACTGGGAACTTCTGATTATCCTCAAGATAAGCATACTTGAGGTGTGGAGGAAGGGGCTTCAATTCCAATTTCTGCTCATGGCTAGGCTCTGGATTATCTTGAGCTAATGATAATGGCAAAGTGTCCTCATTGTGTTTAGAGGGTGTCCCCACCCTTGGACCTTGCTCCATGTGCTTCTCTTCTACTTCTTCTTGATGAACTTCAGCTACAATTTAATCGATGATGTCGCACTGGAAGATAGAATGATCTTCCAGAGGGTGCTTCATAACTTCATTTAAACTAAAACTTACTGCTCTGCCATCTATCTCAAAGGAGTAAGTTCCTGAGAATGCATCTAGCTTGAACTTCGAAGTCTTCAGGAATGGTCTTCCAAGCAGGATTGATGATGGTCTTTCTGAGTCATTAGGGGGCATTTCCAAGTTATAAAAGTCAATGGGAAATGTGAGCCCCTTAATGCTCACTAATACATCTTCAGCAATTCCAACTACTGTAATAATGCTTTAATCTGCTAACACAAAACAAGCTGCCGACCTTTTTAAGGGAGGGAGCCTCAAAGCATCATATATAGACAATGGCATTATACTAACACACGCTCCTAAATCACACATGCAGTCAGAAAATATTACACCTCCAATGGTACAGTTAACCATGCATGGACCTGGATCACTACATTTTTCAGGTATACCTCTCATTAAAGCAGATATAGAACTACATAAAGGAATAGTTTCTAATTCATTAATTTTGTCTTTATGTATGAAGAAATCTTTCAAAAACTTTGCATATTTAGGTACTTGTTGAATAACATCAAAAAGGGGTACAGTTACCTCAATTCTACCATTTTGGGATCAAGTTCCATCTGCTTTCTAGACTTCCTTGCAAGGTGTAGAAATGGGATAGGAATGGCGCCACTTGCAGCTTCTGCATCTTTTGGTGCTCCATTCTTTGGCTGAGCTACTTCTGCTTCAACCTTGCCTTGTACTTCTTCTTCTTCTTCAGCATCTTCCACTTCAACCAATTCCTCTATTGTGGGCTTGGCTCCTTTTGGTTCCTCTTTTGCAGTGTGGTTCTAGACCTCAAAGTGATGGCATTGATGCCACCCTTGGAGTTAGGTAAGGGTTGAGAAGGAATTCCAGTGAAGCTTGAAGGTTGGTTGGTGGAAGCAGGTAATGAATCTATCCAGGAGACAAGAGCTTGTAAAGTGGCATTCAGACCATTTAAAGTAGAGTTCAGTATAGTCTGCTTGTCTTGTTGTCCTTGTGCAAGAGAACGAAGCATCTCATCATTTGATGAAGAAGGAGGATAAGTGATCTGAGGGACTTGTTGTTGGTTGTGCTAGGGTCCTTGTGACTGTCTTAGGTGAGGTGCTCTGTAAGGCTGGTTCTGATTTTGCTGTCTGCTGTTGTTGTTCCACCTCTGATTTCCATTGTTGTCTCTGCCTCCTCTGTTATAATTGTCCCTCCAGCCATGGTTGGAATTATCTCTCCAGCCCTGGTTGGAAGTGTCTTGCCACCCTTGGTTATAGTTCCCACCTTAGTTGTAGTTGCCGCCTTGTTGATTGGATCCTTGATTCGGACGGTCATAGAAGTTATGAGTAGCTACCACAGTGTTTTCTTCTTGTTGGAGCTACGGACACTCATCAGTATAATGACTATAATCAGCACAGATTCTGTATACTCTTTGGGGGACCAGCTGTTGGCTTTGTTGTGGTGGGGGAGGCTGTTGTTGTTGTTGTTGTTGTTGTTGATTCAACTGCATCTGCTTCAGCAGGTTGGTCATTTCACATATACTCTGTGTAAGAGCAAAAGTCTTAATGCTAGAGGAAGCCTCTGCAACAGCCTTTGAGTGGCTGTTCCTATGCCTGTGATTCCTGGTGGACTCAGCTAAGTCGCTGATCAGTTGCCATGCTTCATCTGTGGTCTTGTACTTCTTCAGAGATCCATTACTAGCACCGTCTAATGTAGTTTTATCACGAGGCTTCATGCCTTGAGTGAAGTAGCTTATCAACACCAGCCTGTCAATCATGTGATAGGGTCATGCGTCTAGAAGGATCTTAAAGTGCTCACAGTACTCATAAAGAGTTTCTGATTCACCTTGAACAATGCATGAGATCTCTTTTCTCAATCTATCTGTAACTTCAACTGGAAAGTATTTTTCCAAGAATTCTCTCCTGAGCGTATCCCAGTTGGTAACAGTTGCTTCAAGTTGGGAGCAGTACCACTCCCTCGCCTTTCCCTCAAGAGAAAATAGGAAGGTGGTTAAAAGAATAGAAGTTTCATTTGCACCATGACGCCTAACAGTAGAGCAGGCTGTCTGAAAATCCCTTAGGTTCTTGATAAGCTCCTGAGCAGGTAAGCCATGAAACTTGGGCATCAAGTTGATTAGTGCAGTTTTCAGCCCGAAATCTTCAGCCAGATTTGGATGACGCACTTGATACGGTTGCAGTGTAAAATCTGGGGCTCCAGCTTCCTGGAGAGTAATCCTCCTAGGTGCTGCCCTTCTATCTGCACATGAATCAAATGAATTAGTACTAAAGATGCTTGTTTCTTCCTCAGATGGCGGTTCAGATTTGCCCTCAGATGAGACTGGTGAATGAATAACAATCACTTCACCACCCTCAGAGGCTAACCGACGCCGAGCTTACCTAATACGTGAAATAGTTCTTTCAATTTCAGGATCAAATGCGGCTAAGCTCGGATCAGGCAGTGAACGCGTCATTCAATGAAAGAAACATATAGCTCATCGTAATAAAATAAAAATAAAATATGCAAAGGTTTTGTACCAAAGGATTGAGTTCTTTGGTAAGCACTAGAGGTTCTTCCTCCAAAGGTTTTGTACCGAGCATTTAGCTTCATGAGAGCTCCTAGGTACCGAGCAACATGCTCTTCCCTAGTGTCCTCTTCCCCATCAGAGGATGAATATTCATCAGAACTCATGCATTGCAGGAGTGCATGCAAGGGAAACTCTATGGTCCCTACATGAGCCTTGGCTTCCTTTAATTCTTGGATAGGAATTTCTTTAGTTGGTGTTGAACACTCAGTTGGTATGCCATTACTGGCGTTCAACGCCAGTTCTGGTGGTTCTTTGGGTGTTGAACACCCATCATGCATCCCTTCACTGGCGTTCAATGCCAGTTTCTTTGCCAAGTCAGGCATTGAACGCCCAGTAAGACCTTTCTTATTGGCGTTCAATGCCAGATTCCCTGCTAGTTTATGCGTTGAACGCCCCAGTGAAGGCTTCCTTACTGACATTCAACGCCAGCTTTGATGCCTGTTTGGGTGTTGAACGCACAGTGAGGTATTCCTTACTGGCATTCAACGCCAGCTTCTGTGCCAGCTTGGGTGTTGAACACCCAGTGAGGTCTTCCTCATTGGCATTCAATGCCATCTCAGTTTCTCCAGATTCGGCCTCATCCTCAATGGTGATGGCCTTGCACTCTTTTCTTGGGTTTACTTCAGTGTTACTAGGAAGAGTGTCAGGAGGAGTCTCAGGGATTCTTTTGCCCAGTTGACCAACTTGTACCTCTAAATTTTTAATGGAGGATCTTGTTTCAGTTATGAAACTATGAGTGGTCTTAGAGAGGCTGGAAACTATAGTGGCTAAGTCAGAAATGCTTTGTTTAGGGGTCTCCATATGTCCCTGAGAAGATGGGAATGGTAGCCTGTTATTGAACCTGTTATGGGTTTTTCCACCTTAATTATTATTGAAGCCTTGTTGAGGCTTCTGTTGATCCTTCCATGAAAGGTTAGGATGGTTCCTCCATGAAGGGTTGTAGGTGTTTCCATAGGATTTTTCCATGTAATTCACCTCCTCCATAGGTGTTAGTATCATAAGCTTCTACTTCAGAGGAAGCTACTTGAGTGCAGCCAGCTGCAGCTTGCATTCCAGTCAAATGCTAAGAGATCATATTGACCTGCTGGGTCAAGATCTTGTTCTGAGCCAATATGGCATTCAGAGTGTCTATTTCAAGAACTTCTTTCTTCTAAGCTGCCCTATTATTCACAGTGTTTCTCTCAAAAGTGTACATGAATAGGTTATTTGCAACCATCTCAATGATTTCTCTTACCTCTTCAGGCATTTTTTCAAGTGGAGTGATCCACCTGCAGAGCTGTCCAATGATATTTTGGACATCTCAGACAGATCATCATAGAATATGCCTAGGATAGACCATTCTAAGATCATGTCAGAAGGACATCTTCTGATTAGTTGCTTATATCTTTCCTAAGCTTCATAGAGGGATTCACCTTCTTTTTGTCTGAAGGTTTGAACTTCCACTCTAATTTTGCTCATCTTCTGAGGAGGAAAGAATTTGGCCAAGAAAGTATTCACCAACTTTTACCAAGAGTCTAAGCTTTCTTTAGGTTAAGAATCCAACCATATTTTAGCTCTGTCTCTAATAGCAAAGGGAGAGAGCATAAGTCTGTAGACCTCAGAATCTACTCTATTGGTCTTAACAGTGTCACAGATTTGCAAGAATTTTGACAAGAATCGGTGTAGATCTCCCAGTGGAAAACCATGGAACTTGCAATTCTATTGCAGGAGAGAGACTAACTGAGGCTTAAGCTCAAAGTTGTTAGCTCTAATGGCAGGTAAGGATATACTTCTTCCATAGAAATCAGAAGTTGGTATGGTATAGTCACCATGAACCTTCATTACATCTCCTTCATTATAAGGCTCGGCGGCCATGCTTTCAGCTTCTTGTTTGAAAATCTCTATGAGGTTTCTTCTGGAGTGTTGTGCTTTAGCTTGTTGTAAATGAATCCTTAGAGTCTTCCCAGGTTCAGGATCAGGTTTAAAGAGAGGCTCTTTGTCTCTATTCCTGGTCATAAACAAGAAAAAGAAGATAAGAAAGAAGAAGAATGGGAGTTCTATGTTCAAGTACAGAGGACTCCTTTTGAGATGTGAGGAAGAGAAGAAAATAGGAATGTAAATAGAAGAAGAGAGAAGAAGAATTCGAATAAAAGAGAAGAAGAATTCAAAAATTGAAAAGCAAGAAAAGAAACAAGAATTAAAATATTTTTGTTTTTGATTTTATTTATTTATTGAATTCGGAAATAAAGGTTAATTAACTAAAAAGATTTGAAAATTAATTGTTCAATTTTGAAAAAAGAAGAGAGAGAGAGAGAGAGAAGCAAGAAGTTTTCGAAAATTAGAAGAAAGAAGAATTAATTAGGAAGTTTTGAAAAAGAAGAGAGAGAAAATAACTAACTAATTAAAGAAGATTTGAAAATAAAATAAGATAGAAGATTAGAAAAGATTTGATTTTAAAAGTTTTTGAAAAAGTCAACAAGATAAGATAAGAATTGAAAAGATTTGAAAAGATTTTAAAATTAAAATTTAAAAGAAGATAAGATAGAAAAGGTTTTAAATTGAAAAGAAGATAAGTTAGATAAGTAAGATAAGATAAGGAAGTTAAGAAAAGATACGTTTTAAATTAAAAAGATTTGAAATCAAAATAAAAAAGATACGTTTTTAATTTTAAAATATTTGAAATTTAAATTTTAAAGAAAGATAAAATAAGAAAGAGTCAAATTTTAAAAGAAAAAATTTGAAAAGATTTTAAAAGATATGATTTTAAAATTTAAATCTTGACTTGACTAATAAGAAAACACCAAATTTAAAAATTTTGAAATCAAATGGGCAAGAATTTTGAAAATTAATGAAAGATAGAAAAAGATATTTTATTTTTTTGATTTTTGAATTTAATGAAGAAATGAAAAAACAACAAAAAGATACCAAACTTAAAATTTTTAGATCCAAGGACACTAAATTTTCGAAAATTTAAAAAAACAACACAAAGAGACACCAAACATAAAAATTTTAAGATCAAAACAAAAAGAAGAACAAGAACACTTTGAAGATCAAGAAGAACACCAAGAACAAAACTCAAAAAATTAAAAGAAAACAAGAACATGCAAAGGGCACCAAACTTAAAAATTTACACAAGAGTCAAACAAAAGACAATATTTTTGAAAATTTTTAGAAAAAGACTTAAGAAATTCGAAAATTCAACAAGAACAAGAACAAAAGACTCAAACCAAAAACAAAGATGAATTAAAGAAAAGTAAAGGTTTTTGGAAACATTTTTATTTTTTTTTTTGACAAAGAAGAAGAAAATAAAAGACTCAAACAAAATTAAAAACAATACCTAATCTAAGCAACAAGATAATCCGTTAGATATCCAAACTTGAACAATCCCTAGCAACGGCGCCAAAAACTTGGTGCGCGGAATTACACTTCGCAAACTGAACCAGCAAGTGCACTGGGTCGTCCACGTAATACATGAGTGAGTCAGGGTCAATCCCATAAGGATTGTGATTTGAAGCAAGCTATGGTTATCTTGTAGATCTTAGTCAGGTGGATAGAAAAGTTGGTTGGTTGTTTAAAATTCATAAAAGTAAAATAAAGATAACGTTACTCAGTTAATGGTGAATGCAATGATAAGAAGATGGTTAAGGCTTCGGAGATGCTTTATTCTACTGGATCAATTCGGTTTTACTGTCTCCTCTAACTGTGAATGATTTCTTCTATGACAGATTGTATGTGATCAACGCCTTTCTTGAGAGGTCACCGATTCTCCTCTAAAGCTGAATACCAGGGTTAGTGCGCATCCAGTCTGATTAGGGGTGAAGCTTCTGGAGTCCATTCCCCTTAGTGATCCTACTCAAAACGCCACAGACAAGGTTGAATCTTCCGAATCTGAGAATACTGTGACTTTGGTTCTAGCCTTTACCACAATGATTCTAATCTCCCCATAACTTGGCTGAACTGGTTTCTCGAGAAGTCCCCAACGAAGTCGTGGATTAGCCGTCTAAGAGATGTATAATCAAGCTAGTGGTTCATTAGTGTCCGATGAAAGACTCACTGTGAACCCATGTAGAATGAGATAACCTTGTGCCGGTTCAATGCATTCATAATGATGATGAACGAAGATACATCTTAGAGTAGAGAATCAGACACGAATTGAAATAGAATAGTAGTACTTTTATTAATCCATAAAACTCATCAGAGCTCCTCCCCTCAACCTGGGAGGTTTAGAGACTCATACTGATAGAAGATACAATGAAACGTGTAAAGTGTTGGAAAATCCTCCTCGGAGAGATCGTGTATGTCTCTCTTTAAATACTAAACTAATGACCAAGGATTACATAAAAAAGATAAAACTTTCTTTTAGTGCGAAAATCCACTTCCGGGGTCCACTTGGTGAGTGTTTGGGCTAAGCAAAAGAGTAAGCCACATCCCAAGGGCACCTTCTTGGGCGTTGGACTCTGGTCACTCCTCCCTTGGGCGTTGGACACCAGAATAAGGCAGATGGCTGGCGTTGAATGCCAGTTTTGGCCTTTAATTCTGAAGCAAAGTATGGACTATCAAACATTGCTGGAAAACTCTGGATGTTAGCTTTCCATAGCCATTGAGAACGCTCCATTTGGACTTCTATAGCTCCAGAAAATCTCTTTCGAGTGTAAGGAGGTCAGATCCTGATAGCATCTATAGTGCTTTATCTGCCTCTGATGGAGCAGTTGGTTTATTAAATGTGCTTGTGATGTGGAAGGAGAAGAAATATCTTCGGCCGATTCTGTAGGCCGGCTAGTAGTGGCTGCTGGAGATCTGATGTACTTCCCGTTAGGGACGTACTGATCATCCCATGGAATCATGGCCTTAGTGTCCCCAGCTCTGTGGGAGACTCCGGTTGCTGAGACTAGATCCGAAACCAAGGCGGGAAAAGGTAGGTTGCCTGCAATTTGTACATGTCCCAAAGCATGCTGAAGGTGTCTTGTAAATTAAAAGGCTGGTCTATAAGGATACACCAGGGTAGAACAACCATGTCTTCAGTGAAGGAGGACTCGTGAGTTCTCGGAAAGACGTAATGGGACATTATCTATGCCCATACTCGAGCCTCCAAGGTGAGTGCTGAAGCCAATATGCCCTTAGGTCGGGATCGATGGTATCCATAGATCTATTTGCTGCCAGGTTATGCTATAACTCCGAGAACAGCGTCCCAGTCAAATTGGTATGACTGGCGCTTGAATGAGGATTCTTGGAATACGTCCAATCCTTCTGGAATAGGGGGAAGATCTAAATCTCGTTGAATGGCCTCTTCAGTGATGGAAACTTGCTTCTGACGGACATAGACAGACTGCATGGTTGGCATGTGAAAATTGGAGTAGAATTCAACTACCCATGAAAGGTTAACCTGCCGTGGCTGTCTCCGTAGGAATCCCCATTGTCTTCGCTCAATGCAGGGCTCAACAAAATCAATAATGTGGGTCGAGAGGATGAGTAGGTACTCATTGTTATAGTTCCACTCAGCCAGGATGGGGAACATCTGCTCACAGTAGCGGTTAGTGAACCGCGCAGTGTCCTTTGCTGGAAAGGCATTCTCTTTTTCATCGACCTTGATGATCCTCTTGACTCGCTTTGTTGAGGGCTTTACTGCTGTTGAAGATGGCTCTGCAGCTAGTGCTCTTTTTGTTTCTTTCTTTGCCGGTGGTTTGGGAGTAGCTTTCTCTTTACCCTTCTTGGTGGCCATGCTGAAAAGGGAAGAAGAAAGTAACATGTAAAGCTAAGGGTTTGAGCAAGGAGGAGGACGGTACAAGTGATAATCATTGCACAGTAAAGAAGGATGTCGTTAACACATGGTCGCGACTACATGTGAGAAGTTTATCAATGGAGTTTCAAAATCTTTAATTGACTTTTTCAAATCTTCTGTCTTTATTTTCAAATCTTGCTTTATCTTATTTTAATTTTAAAAGTTTGGTGTCTCTTTAACTTTTCTTTTTCTTTTATTTTCAAAAATTCTTCGAAAAAAAAAACTTTTTGAACAAGGCCTCCCATTTCTATTCTGAATACTCTATCTCATTTGATATCTTTATTAGAGTATTCTAACAGGGAGCCCTCTATACCCTAACATAGAGACTCCCATCTTTTCCTTTTATTGTTTTGTTTCTTCTTGTTTATGAGAAAAAAGAGGGATAAGAAAGCCCTTCTTGATCCTGATCCTAAACTTGAGAGGACCTTAAGGCGACATTTGCAGCAAGCTCAAGCTAACAGAGCCAGAAGGAATCTCACAGACTCTCTAGAGCAAGAAGCCAAAGATACAATAATGACAACCAATCCAAACGATGGAGGAGATGGAAGGAAAATCCTTGGCTCTTATACTGCACCCACTTCGGACTTTTATGGGCGCAGCATATCCATCCCTACCATTGGTGCAAAAAACTTTGAGCTTAAGCCTCAATTGGTTACTTTGGTGCAATAGAATTGCCAGTTCCATGGACTCTCGCAGGAGGACCCCAACAAGTTCATGTCTGATTTCCTGCAGATCTATGACACTTTTCGCAGGAGGAAGGCTATGGCTGGATTCTCAGTCTAAGGAGAGCATGGACACATGGGAGAAGGTGGTTAATGAATTTTTGACCAAGTTCTTTCCACCTCAGAAGCTGAGTAAGCTTAGGGTGGAGGTCCAGACGTTTAGACAGAAAGAGGAAAAATCCCTCTATGAAGCATGGGAGAGGTACAAGCAGTTGATCAGGAGATGCCCCTTGATATGATCTCAGATTGGACCATGATGGAGATTTTCTATGATGGCCTCTCTGAGATGTCCAAGATGTCATTGGACCACTCTGCTGGTGGCTCACTGATGAGCGGATGTTTTATACACTTTTTGGCATCATTTTCATATAGTTTTTATTATGTTTTGTTTAAGTTTTATTATATTTTCATAGGTTTTAGTGAAAAATTCACATTTTTGGATACTACTTTGACTTGTGTCTTTTTATGATTTTAGGTAATTTTTGGCTGAAATTTAGGAGCTTTGGAGAAGTCTGAGTCAGAGACAGAGAAAGGACTGCAGATGCTGTCGGATTCTGACACCGTGCACTCGAAGGAGCATTTTTGCAGCTAAAGAAGTCCAAATGGTGCGCTCTTAATGGCATTGGAAAGCTAACATCCATGGTTTTTTAGCAATATGTAATAGTCCATACTTTGCTCTGGAAATGAAGGTCTAAAACTGGCGTTCAACGCCAGCACTTCACCCTCTTGTTGGCGTTGGACGCCCAAAAGAGAGTAGCTGGCGTCCAACGCCCAAAAAGGAGTCCAAAGCTGGTGTTCAATGCCCAAGAAGGGTACTAGCTCATGGAGACACCCTTAGCTCAGCCCAAACACTCACCAAGTGGGCCCAGGAAATAAATTTTTGCACTAGGAGAAAGATCACCCATGTTTAGGATCTTCTACCTCATCTTCTTCTTCCTTCCCCACTTTATTTACGAAAATCATATTGTACACTATGAGTCGCTAACCTCCTAGGTTAAGGTTAGGAGCTCTGCTGATTCTTATGGATTAATAATATCGCTATTCTATTTCAATCTATGCTTGATTTTATTCTAAGATGTATCTTCGTTCTTCATCCTAATGGATTGGGAGTGTAACTTGACCATTATCCCTCTTCCACATGGGTTCGTGCAAGTCCTTGACGGGATAGTGATGCGCATAAACTTGTTATGCTACGATTTAGGAAATTGCACGATCGGCAAAATTCCTTCCGGCAAGTGCACCAGTTATCGTCAAGTAAAAACTCACAATAGAGTGAGGTCGAATCCCACAAGGATTGGTTGAGTGAGCAATTCGGATTAGAAGTATGTTCTAGTTGAGCGGAATCAAGATTTAGATGAGAATTGCGGAATGTAAAATTGCATGAATTAAAGAGCGAGAAGCTAAATTGCTGAAATTAAAAGGGATGGGGGTGATTGCATGAATTTAATTGCAGAATGTAAAGAGAAAGTGGTAAATCAGAAATGGGGATTTCATTGGGTGTTAGGAGATATTGAGATCTCCAAATCAAAACAACTTTTATCCCTTCCTCAACCAATGCATTCATTGAATTTTGCTTGGCAATCTTATATGATTGGATCCCAATCCCTTGGCTCACCAATTCTCTCTAAAAACAAACAAATTCCCAATCCCTTGGTTTAATTGTTCATAAGAAGAGATGATGCTCGATCACTGATTATACCACACAGTTTCATGAACCACAATTTGGTAGGATTACATGTCACAATATCCATCCAAACCCCAATCCAATTCACTGTGAGAAAGCTTCTCTAGCATGAATCCTCCATTCCTTTCCCAAGGTTCCGAAGGATTCCAATTATGGGTAGTTTCTTTCCCAAGACAACTACCCAATGGAATTAGATCGAGAAGCTTTCTAACAAAATTCAAGAGAAAAGATTGAAGAAGAAGATAAAACTATTATTGATTCATTGAATTACAATAGAGCTCCCTAACCCAATGAAAGGGGTTTAGTGAGTCATAGCTCTGAATTCAATTACAAAACTAAAGGAAAATGATCCAAAGTTCTCTGTGTCTCCAAAAAAACTCTCTCTAACTTAAATTCTATCCTATTTATACACTTTCTAAATTGAGCTTCTGTTGTGTTTCTTGGGCTTTGAGGCCTTTCCCTGAATTCCTTTTGCTTTGGGTTTATGGTCCATAATTCTGATGAGGCTGTGATCCAATTCTGTAACATTCATTGAGCAAACATAGTGATAAACAAGTAATGACACAAGACTCAACAAATTAAAGCTCCAGACTCATCAATTCTTCAGGCCCAATCCCATAAACCATGATATTCAATTGGGTTTCATACCATAATACGTTCAAGTTAATGTTTGTGCTCAAATGCTAACTTAAACTTCAATATATTTGGCCCAGAAACCCCTTTCAAAAAGTGGCGTTTAAGTTGAAGTTTAAGTTTCAGTTTAAGGTTAAACTGAAACTTAAACGTGGAAATGGAAGAAAGCAACCCAGGAGTGTGAAATGTCGAACACGTTTAAGCTTCAGTTTAAGGTTAAACTAAAGCTTAAACGTGGAAATGAAGAAAGCAACCTTGGAGGAGCAATTGGGTCGAACACGTTTAAGCTTCAGTTTAAGGTTAAACTGAAGCTTAAACGTGGAAATGAGAAAGCAACCCTGGAGGAGAGAAATAGTCGAACACGTTTAAGCTTCAGTTTAAGGTTAAACTGAAGCTTAAACGTGGAGATGAGAAAGCAACCCTGGAGGAGGGAAATAGTCGAACACGTTTAAGCTCCAGTTTAAGGTTAAACTGGAGCTTAAACGTGGAAATGCTCCTGGTGCCTTTCTTACTTCTGGCGTTTAACCTCCAGTTTAAGGTTAAACTGGAGGTTAAACGTGGAAATGCTTCCTGGTGAGAATTGTGTCGAACACGTTTAAGCTCCAGTTTAAGGTTAAACTGGAGCTTAAACGTGGAAATGCTCCCTTGGTGAAATTCTCATTCTGGCGTTTAACTTCCAGTTTAAGGTTAAACTGGAGGTTAAACGCCAGTTCCAGCATTTCTTAGCCTTCATGATTCTAGCGTTTAAGCTCCAGTTTAAGCTTAAACTGGAACTTAAACTCCACATGTGATATTCAAGCTTCCTTTATTGATTTTTTTGCTTCCTTGCCTAGCCTCTTCTTCCCTGAAATCATCCAAACAATTGCATCAAAGTCTTGCAAAATTTCATGAGAAATCTTCCATTCATAGCATTCAAGTAATATAACTAAAAACTCATGGAATTTGCATCAAAATCATACTGTTTGGATGGTTCATTGCTTTGTTATTCATTTAACCATTCTTGGTTACTTTAAGCTCAAGAAAATGCATAAAACAACTAAAACTAACAGAAAAATGCTAGTGAAACTAGCCTAAGATGCCTTGGCATCACAACACCAAACTTAATACTTGCTTGTCCCTAAGCAAGTCCTGAGGTATTTGAGAAGAAAGTATGAAACAGAAAGCAATTACATTGGCTATATTAGCAAGCATTTGAAGTTCATCAGAAGGGTTTTATGCAGAAAGTTGCAGTATCACTTTTTCATTCTTATCAGGTAAGATTATCACTTTTTCATTGCATCCATCAAACACTGCTATGGCCTCTTGTTATTCTTATGTCCTTGGCACTTTTCTCTTCTTTGTTTTTCTTTTCTTTTTTCTTAGAGCTCCTTTGCTCCTTGTTTGCTTAGTGTCATGTGTTGCACAAGCCTTTGGCATTTTCTTTTTCTTATCAGTGCACTACACATATCCACTCCAGGCATTTTAGTTCACATTTCTTCTTGAGACATTGGTGCCCAGCACCTCTTTGTGTGACTAAATGTTTTGTATTTAGGTTGCTCTTGATAATGGACTTTTGGTTGATAATCCCGGGTTAGTTAACCCAAGTTACCAAGTGTTGAAACACTCCTCAGAACCTATTCATCCAAGCATATCCTTAATACATAAACACCACAGGCATTTGTCTCAGAAGTTCAAACCATTGGTGCCTAGCTTATTTTCTCAATTTTTTTGCTTTTTGGTTGCCCTTTTTCAGTGGCTTTTTCTTCTTCTTTTTCTTTCTTTTTCATGGCCAAAGATATTTATTCATTAAGATCCATAGACAGTTTTCAATTTCTACACAAAAAATGATAATTCTACACTCTATTTCCAGTGATCTGACTAAATAATCAAGCATGCATACCACCACTTAATTCTACTTGATTTGTCACTAATTGAGCCAAGTTACTTTTGTTCAAACTTTTCTTTTATTTTTGGAAACAGAACAAGCATGGCAAGCATTTGTTTAAGAAGGTGAAGTTATATCCAAACATCTAGGTATTCACTTTATTCAAAGCAGTAAACAGACACTCATACTAAAAACTTCACATTCCAGAAGATTCAATAATTACAGTTTAAACCAGAACAAGCATGCTTTTGTTTGCCTTTTAAAGAATGGTCAAGGAACACCACCACCTTGTGAAATTTCTTGTTTTCTCTTTGTTGCCAGGAAACAATTTGATTTCTCCTTCTTCTCCTAATTGTTGCTTCATGTTCTTTCTCAGATCCTTGTTTCCTTTCCTGCAAAGAGTGATGAAGTTGCTTGCTTCTCAAGCACTTGAGTGGTTAGCTCAACTATGTATGGGCAAGTGTCTGAGTCTTAAGTTGGTGTGTGAACACCAAACTTAGTCTCCTACTTACTCCTCTGTTCTTTGAATCCTTGAGTTCTCCTTGGAATGAAGTTGCTGCTAAGGGTTTTAAGCATTTCTGTGACTGCTTAGAATGGTTGTTTCTTCCATATAATTCAAAGGTTGTTGTGTTCAGTTGATCTTTATGGTGGAACACCAAACTTAGAGTCACACATTCCCCTTTGAATTATTGATCCACGAATTCATTGTTTGGTGTGAAACACCAAACTTAATTCTTTGCAATGCACAGAAACTACTTCACCCTTTTTATTGAAACAAATAAAAGAAACAGCAAAGGGGTATTACCTCAGGTTGGGTTGCCTCCCAACAAGCGCTTCTTTAACGTCACTAGCTTGACGGTCAGCTTCCTCAGTTGAGGTGATATTTAACTTTGTCCTTCTCCTCCACATCTCCCAAGTAATGTTTGAGTCTTTGACCATTCACAGTGAAGGTTCGTTGTGACTTTTCTTCCATGATTTCTACTTGTCCATATTGGGAGACCTTGGTGACAAGGAATGGTCCAGACCACCTTGATTTTAGCTTTCCTGGAAATAGCTTCAGCCTAGAATTGTAGAGCAATACTTTTTGTCCTTCTTCAAATTTCCTTGGGGCTATGTTACTGTCATGCTTCTTCTTTGCTCTTTCTTTGTAAATTTTGGCATTCTCATAAGCTTCAGCTCTGAATTCTTCCAACTCTTGAATTTGCAACATCCTTCTTTCTCCAGCAGCTTTGCTGTCTAAGTTCAAGAGTTTCAAGGCCCAGAATGCCTTGTGCTCCAACTCCAGTGGCAAATGGCAAGCTTTTCCATATACTAGTTGGTAAGGAGACATTCCAATTGGTGTTTTGAAAGCTGTCCTATATGCCCAAAGAGCATCATCTAGCTTAATCGACCAGTCCTTCCTTGAAGTTCCCACAGTCTTTTCCAGGATTCTTTTGAGTTCCCTATTAGATATTTCGGCTTGCCCACTTGTCTGTGGATGGTATAGTGTGGCTACCTTGTGTTTGACTCCATATTTTAGAAGCAATGTCTCTAATGGTTTGTTGCAGAAGTGGCTTCCTCCATCATTGATGATTGTTCTTGGAACCCCAAAACGGCAAAAAATGTGTTTTCTGAGGAAGTTCATGACTACCTTATTATCATTGGTTGGAGTTGCTATTGCTTCAACCCATTTAGAGACATAGTCTACTGCCACAAGAATGTAATTATTTGAGTATGAGGTGGGAAAGGGTCCCATGAAATCTATCCCCCATACATCAAACAATTCAAGTTCCAGAATGAATTGTTGTGGCATTTCATTTCTTCTTGGCAGGTTCCCCGCTTTCTGGCATTCATGGCAGTGCTTCACTAGTTCCTTTGCATCCTTGAAGATAGTGGGCCAATAAAAACCACACTGCAACACCTTAGCTGCTGTTCTTTCTCCTGCAAAATGTCCTCCATAAGTGGAGCCATGGCAGTCCCATAAGACTTCCCTTCCTTCTTCCTCTGATATGCATCTTCTGAGTATGCCATCCGAACATTTTTTGAACAAGTATGGTTCGTCCCAGATGAAGTATTTGGCATCATTTACCAATTTCTTCCTTTGATGCTTGTTAAATTCCAACGGCAAACTCCCAGTGGCCTTGAAGTTTGCTATGTCTGCAAACCAGGGTGCTTTGTGAATCACCATGAGTTGTTCATCAGGAAAGCACTCATTTATATGTGTGCTTTGTGCGCTTCCTTCTTCACATGGTATCCTTGATAAATGGTCTGCCACCTTGTTCTCTACACCCTTCTTGTCTTTGACTTCTATGTCAAATTCCTGCAACAAAAGAACCCATCTAATAAGTCTTGGTTTGGATTCTTGTTTAGCAAGTAAGTATTTTAAAGCTGAATGATCAGTGAAGACAATGACTTTAGATCCAATGAGATAGGATCTAAATTTTTCAAATGCAAAGACTATTGCCAAGAGTTCTTTTTCAGTGGTTGTGTAATTCCTTTGGTTATCATTCAAGACTTTACTGGCATAATAAATCACATGTACCAAATTGTCTTTCCTTTGTCCTAACACTGCCCCAATAGCAAGGTCTGATGCATCACACATCAGTTCAAAAGGTAAGTTCCAATCAGGTGGGGCAATGATAGGTGCAGAGGAAAGTTTTTGCTTCAAAAGTTCATAGGCTAGCATGCAATTTTTATCAAATACAAAGGGTGTATCAGAGACAAGCAAGTTACTCAAAGGTTTGGCTATTTTAGAAAAGTCTCTAATAAACCTTCTGTAAAAGCCAGCGTGTCCCAAAAAACTCCTAACTGCTTTGACATTACTTGGTGGAGGTAGTTTTTCAATGAGTTCCACCTTAGCTCTGTCCACCTCAATGCCTCTATTAGAGATTTTGTGGCCAAGGACTATTCCTTCTGTGACCATGAAATGACACTTTTCCCAGTTTAATACTAGGTTGGTCTCTTGGCATCTCTTAACCACCAAGGCAAGGTGGTGTAGGCAGCTAGGAAAAGAATCTCCAAACACAAAAAAATCATCCATGAAAACCTCAATAAATTTTTCAATCATGTCCGAAAAGATGGACAGCATGCATCTTTGGAAAGTGGCAGGTGCATTGCACAATCCAAAGGGCATGCGTCTATAAGCAAAAACTCCATATGGACAAACAAATGATGTTTTCTCTTGATCTCTAGGATCAACTACTATCTGATTATAGCCTGAGTATCCATCCAGAAAGCAATAGTAAGCATGTCCTGCAAGCCTTTCAAGCATCTGATCCATGAATGGGAGTGGGAAATGATCTTTTCTGGTGGCTTCATTGAGCTTCCTGTAGTCTATGCACATCCTCCACCCAGTGACAGTTCTTGTGGGTATGAGTTCGTTCCTCTCATTTGGCACCACAGTTATGCCACCTTTCTTGGGAACTACATGGATGGGACTAACCCATGGGCTATCAGAAATGGGGTAGATTACCCCTGCCTGCCATAACTTCATGACCTCCTTTTGCACCACTTCTTTCATGACGGGATTCAATCTTCTCTGAGCTTGAATGGAGGGTCTAGCATCCTCTTCTAACAAGATTTTATGCATGCATATGGATGAACTTATCCCCTTCAAATCAGCTAGGGTCCATCCAATGGCATCTTGATGAGTTTGTAGCACCTTGATCAATTCTTCTTCCTGTTCTTGGCTCAGGGCAGAGCTAATGATAACAGGATGGCTCTCATCACTACCCAAGTATGCATACTTGAGATTAGGGGGCAATGCTTTGAGCTCAGGTTTTGGTGCTTCCTTCTCTTCTTTCACTCTCTCTGGCATGCTTGGCATGGTTGTTTCAGCAGCCTTGATGTCACTAACTTCAATATCCTTGGTGAACTCCTCCTCTGCCACTACCTTTGTTATTTCCTCAAAGGTTTCTTGTATTGCAATGTCCACTACATCCACCCTCATGCATTCCTTTAGTGATTCTGATGGATAGCTCATTGCCTTGAATACGTTAAACACCAATTTCTCGTCATGTAGTCTAAGAGTGAGTTCACCCTTTTGTACATCTATGATGGCTCCAGCAGTAGCCAGGAAGGGTCTTCCCAGAATTATTGAAGCTTTGGCTTCTTCCTCCATATCTAACACCACAAAATCAGCAGGAAATATAAAATCTCCCACTTTCACCAACAAATCCTCAACTATCCCATGAGGGAATTTAAAAGTTCGATCTGCCAATTGGAGGGCCATTCTTGTTGGTTTGGCTTCCTCAATCTTCATTCTTCTCATCATTGTTAGAGACATCAAATTGATACTGGCCCCTAAGTCACACAAGGCCTTCTCCACCATGACTTCTCCTATGATGCAAGGGATTTAGAAACTGTCTGGATCCTTCAATTTCTGAGGCAATTTGTGTTGAATGATGGCACTGCATTCTTCAGTCAACAACACAGTTTCCTCATTTCTCCAGCTTCTCTTCTTAGTCATTAATTCCTTTAAGAATTTTGCATAGAGTGGCATTTGCTCTATTGCCTCAGCAAACGGAATGTTGATTTGAAGCTTCTTGAAAATCTCCAAGAACCTGGAGAATTGGCCATCCTTTTCACTTTTCATCAAACGTTGAGGATATGGTGCTTTAGGTGTATAAGGCTTCAGGACCTCTTTTTCTTTTTCTTTTGTTGCAGACGGTGTAAAAGATTTTCCTTGTTCCTTGTCTCTCACATTTTCCTTTGCTTCATCCTCTGTAGTTTCCTTTGAGATCTCCTTTAGCTTTTTTCCACTTCTGAGGGTTATGGCCTTACATTCTTCCCTTGCAATAGCCTTGGCAGCATGAGAAACGCTTGGCCCAGGGGTTTGCTTAGACAAATACACAATTTGATTTTCTAGCTTCTGGATGGCAGCTCCTTGGTTTTGCAGGTTAGAATTTACTTCTTCCTTAAAAGCTTTCAATTCGGTTATGTCTTGACTCATGGTTGCAAGCATTCCTTCTATCCTGTTTAATTGATCTTGAAATTGTTGGCTCGGATTAGGTTGGGCAGGTTGATTATTTTGGCCATGATATGGTGGTTGAGAGTAAGTGTTTTGTATGGTTTGGTATGATCTTTGGTTAGATTTTTGGTATGTGGAATTGTTATGTTGGTTGTGGTTGTAAGGTTTGTGGTTTTGTGGTTGGGTTTGTTGGTTCCCCCACCCAAAGTTTGGGTGGTTTTTCCATCCTGGGTTGTAAGTGTTGGAATGTGGATCATATGATTGCCTTTGTTGGTTTCCCACATAGTTGGCCTCTTCCCAATCACCTCCTTCAGTGCTTACTTCCTCTTGATCTTGTGTGTGTATTGCAGCCACTTGCTTTGTTTCTAATTTCCTGGTGAGCTCTGCTAGTTGCTTGGCAAACACCTTGTTTTGGGCTAAAATTGTATCAACATGGTTCAGCTCCATGACTCCCTTAGTGTTGTGTCTCTCTGAAGCATAGTAGTACTCATTCTCAGCCACTGTCTCAATCACTTCAATGGCTTCTTCCACAGTCTTTTTCCTGTTCAATGAACCTCCTGATGAATGGTCTACAGCCTTCCTTGATTCATAAGAAAGTCCATCATAGAAAATATGCAATTGCACCCAGTCATGGAACATGTCTGGTGGGCATTTCCTTGTCAAATCCTTGAATCTCTCCCATGCCTCGTAGAGAGTTTCACCATCTTGTTGTCTAAAAGTCTGAACCTCAGATCGAAGCCTATTGACCTTTTGTGGGGGGTAGAAACGTGCCAGAAACTTGCTTTCCACCTCATCCCAGGTTGTTAGGCTCCCCCTTGGGAATGATTCCAGCCACTTAGCTGCCTTGTCCCTAAGTGAAAATGGGAACAAGAGCAGTTTATAGGTATCTTCCTGGACTCCATTGGACTTCACAGTGTCGTAAATTCTCAGGAATTTTGTGAGATGTTGGTTTGGATCTTCGTTAGCACTCCCACCAAATGAACAATGATCCTCCACAAGTGATATTAGCTGTGGTTTGAGTTCAAAATTGTTGGCCTGAATCGGTGGTTTCTGAATGCTGCTACCACAATTCCCAGAGGTTGGGTTTATGTATGAACTAAGAACCCTCCTCTCGGGAATGACATTGTTTCCATCAGCTCTCTCATGGTTGTGAACTTCTCTATCCATGTTGAGATCTAGAGCTTCCTCAAAATTGTCCTCAGATTCTCCTTCAGATTCCTCTTCTCTCAGTACTCTCTTCCCTCTTGCTTCCCTTCTAAGTCTATGAAGGGTCCTCTCTGGTTCGGTATATGGAGGAGTTGATGTCTCTCCTCTCCTACCTGTCATACAAGAACACAGCACAGGCACCAAACAAGTGAAATACTCTTGGTTAATGGAAGAGTATGGTTAGAGCAGTTGAGGAATTAATTCAAATAGTTAGTGAGTCAGTGAGTTAGTTGCTTGAATTTAAAGGCATAAAGAAAGAAAGCATGTAACAGAGTGCAGAAATTGAAATTCAACAAGTAACTTGAACTAAATTATCAAAACAACAAAAAAAAAATGCTCAATCTAGTTAACTTCCAATTTGAGAATTGTCAATCGAAAACCAATCCCCGGCAACGGCGCCATAAACTTGATGTGCATAAACTTGTTATGCTACGATTTAGGAAATTGCACGATCGGCAAAATTCCTTCCGGCAAGTGCACCGGTTATCGTCAAGTAAAAACTCACAATAGAGTGAGGTCGAATCCCACAAGGATTGGTTGAGTGAGCAATTCGGATTAGAAGTATGTTCTAGTTGAGCGGAATCAAGATTTAGATGAGAATTGCGAAATGTAAAATTGCATGAATTAAAGAGCGAGAAGCTAAATTGCTGAAATTAAAAGGGATGGGGGTGATTGCATGAATTTAATTGCAGAATGTAAAGAGAAAGTGGTAAATCAGAAATGGGGATTTCATTGGGTGTTAGGAGATATTGAGATCTCCGAATCAAAACAACTTTTATCCCTTCCTCAACCAATGCATTCATTGAATTTTGCTTGGCAATCTTATATGATTGGATCCCAATCCCTTGGCTCACCAATTCTCTCTAAAAACAAACAAATTCCCAATCCCTTGGTTTAATTGTTCATAAGAAGAGATGATGCTCGATCACTGATTATACCACACAGTTTCATGAACCACAATTTGGTAGGATTACATGTCACAATATCCATCCAAACCCCAATCCAATTCACTGTGAGAAAGCTTCTCTAGCATGAATCCTCCATTCCTTTCCCAAGGTTCCGAAGGATTCCAATTATGGGTAGTTTCTTTCCCAAGACAACTACCCAATGGAATTAGATCGAGAAGCTTTCTAACAAAATTCAAGAGAAAAGATTGAAGAAGAAGATAAAACTATTATTGATTCATTGAATTACAATAGAGCTCCCTAACCCAATGAAAGGGGTTTAGTGAGTCATAGCTCTGAATTCAATTACAAAACTAAAGGAAAATGATCCAAAGTTCTCTGTGTCTCCAAAAAAACTCTCTCTAACTTAAATTCTATCCTATTTATACACTTTCTAAATTGAGCTTCTGTTGTGTTTCTTGGGCTTTGAGGCCTTTCCCTGAATTCCTTTTGCTTTGGGTTTATGGTCCATAATTCTGATGAGGCTGTGATCCAATTCTGTAACATTCATTGAGCAAACTTAGTGATAAACAAGTAATGACACAAGACTCAACAAATTAAAGCTCCAGACTCATCAATTCTTCAGGCCCAATCCCATAAACCATGATATTCAATTGGGTTTCATACCATAATACGTTCAAGTTAATGTTTGTGCTCAAATGCTAACTTAAACTTCAATATATTTGGCCCAGAAACCCCTTTCAAAAAGTGGCGTTTAAGTTGAAGTTTAAGTTTCTGTTTAAGGTTAAACTGAAACTTAAACGTGGAAATGGAAGAAAGCAACCCAGGAGTGTGAAATGTCGAACACGTTTAAGCTTTAGTTTAAGGTTAAACTGAAGCTTAAACGTGGAAATGAAGAAAGCAACCCTGGAGGAGCAATTGGGTCGAACACGTTTAAGCTTCAGTTTAAGGTTAAACTGAAGCTTAAACGTGGAAATGAGAAAGCAACCCTGGAGGAGAGAAATAGTCGAACACGTTTAAGCTTCAGTTTAAGGTTAAACTGAAGCTTAAACGTGGAGATGAGAAAGCAACCCTGGAGGAGGGAAATAGTCGAACACGTTTAAGCTCCAGTTTAAGGTTAAACTGGAGCTTAAACGTGGAAATGCTCCTGGTGCCTTTCTTACTTCTGGCGTTTAACCTCCAGTTTAAGGTTAAACTGGAGGTTAAACGTGGAAATGCTTCCTGGTGAGAATTGTGTCGAACACGTTTAAGCTCCAGTTTAAGGTTAAACTGGAGCTTAAACGTGGAAATGCTCCCTTGGTGAAATTCTCATTCTGGCATTTAACTTCCAGTTTAAGGTTAAACTGGAGGTTAAACGCCAGTTCCAGCATTTCTTAGCCTTCATGATTCTGGCGTTTAAGCTCCAGTTTAAGCTTAAACTGGAACTTAAACTCCACATGTGATATTCAAGCTTCCTTTATTGATTTTGTTGCTTCCTTGCCTAGCCTCTTCTTCCCTGAAATCATCCAAACAATTGCATCAAAGTCTTGCAAAATTTCATGAGAAATCTTCCATTCATAGCATTCAAGTAATATAACTAAAAACTCATGGAATTTGCATCAAAATCATACTGTTTGGATGGTTCATTGCTTTGTTATTCATTTAACCATTCTTGGTTACTTTAAGCTCAAGAAAATGCATAAAACAACTAAAACTAACAGAAAAATGCTAGCGAAACTAGCCTAAGATGCCTTGGCATCAGATAGTACTGAACCATAAGCTTGATTATACATCTCTTAGACGACTAATCTACGGCTTCGTTGGGGACTTCTCGAGACATCAGTTCAGCTGAGGTACGGGGCGATTAGGGCCATTGTGGTATAGGCTAGAATCAAAGGAGGAGCGTTCTCTTATCCAGAAGATCCGACATTGTCTGTGGCATTTTGAGTAGGATCACCAAGGGAATGGACTATTAGAGCTTCACCCCCATTCAGATTGGATGACCGCTGACCCAACGTTTGATCTGAAGCAGAGGAGATTGATGACCGCTGATGTAGGGGCGTAAGTCGGCCAATTAAAAAGTCAATATAAACAGCGTTGTGAGTATAGTTCTCAACTAGCTAAAATTCACCTTATCAATTTAGAAAGGTTGTCACAAAATTTTAGAATAAAAATACTGGGAGTATGAGTCCCAGGTCATCTCCCAACGAGTTGCCAAAAAGGGTGCTAATTTATTAATCATGAGTTTTCCGAGAGATTTTGAGAGTTGAGTGACAGAAAATAAACAATTGTAATTAAGTGCACTGAAAATTAAAAGGAATTTATATTATCCAAAATAAAAAGCCTTGACTGGGGGAATGATTAATTGGAAGTTCTATCCTTGTTGGAATTCTCTCATGTGTATTATAAAGAGGTTGTTATTTTCACTTAGTTAACCTTACTAAATAAAGGAAAGTCAAGTGATTGGCTAACTCTTTTTCGCAAATCCTAGTCCTCTCCCTTGGGAAGGTATAGCATTAGTAAATACAGAATTAGCCAACAACTTTCAATTTAACTAATCACTTGAGCATTCCAACTCAAGTGTCTCCTCTTAATCAACCCCCATGTCAAGTTGGGAGTCTACTCCATCGACATGGATACCATCTTCGTTATTAGGAGTTTGGAATAGAAAAGAGACATGATAATTTAAATAAAATAGGAATTCAAAATTAATTAAAAGTAAAAGTAATCCTTTGCATTAACAATCCATGAAAATAATCCAATTGTAACTCTAAACAAGAATTAAGAATATGAAATAATAAAAGAGTAAGAAAACAAACTAGAATAATATCTTCAACGGAGGTGATGACTCTTCAATATCCAAAAGTAAAAGCATAAAACTATAAAACTATGAATGTAAAGAAAACCTAGAGGAAGAGTAAATTCTCTCTAGATTCATATCTAAAAACCTAAAACTATGCTAATGAGAATGTGTCCTGAGTCTCTCCACATTTCCTGGCTCTAGTCTGTGTTTCTGGGCTAAAAACTAGTTCAAAACTCGACCCGAAATTGCCCCCAACGTTTTCTGTTATTTCTGCAGATCGCGCATGTCACGCGTACGCGTCAGTCACGCGTGCGTGTCATTTGGCGAATTTCCTTGTCACGCATATGCGTCAGTCACGTGCACGCATCGCTGCAAATTTCTTTATATTGCGCGCTCGCGTAAGCCATGCATGCATGTCGATGCTCGCTGGTTATCTCCTTAGTTTCTTGTGTTCCTTCCATTTTTGCAAGCTTCCTCTCTATTCTCTAATCCATTCTTGCCCTATAAAGCCTGAAACACTTAACACATAGATCACGGCATCGAATGGTACAAAGGAGAATTAAAATACACAAATTAAAGATCTCTAGGAAATAAGTTTTCAACCATAGAAAAAAACTAGGAAGGAATTGTAAAATCATGCAAATCATACAAATAAGTGGGTAAAGACTTGATGAAACCACTCAATTAAACACAAGATAAACTATAAAATAGTGGTTTATCAACCGCTAACCCAGCGTTAATCATATACAGCCTGCCATGGAATGAATTAATCAGAAGTTGGAGTAGATGGTGAGAAAAGTTGATCCAGAAGGAAGAAGCATCTCCGAAGCCTTAACCGTTCTCATACCTTTGATTTCACACCTATCTAGTAACATTTTATTTATTTATCTGTTTTATGCATTTTCTCATGACAACTATATTTTCTATCCGCCTAACTAAGACTTGCAAGGTATCCATTGCTTTCTCAAACCAAAAATCTCCGTGGGATTGACCCTCACCCACTTGAGGTATTACTTGGACGACCTGGCATACTTGCCGGTCTATCTGTGCGAAACATGCGGAGTTAGTTTTATGCGACCATGTTTTTGGCGCCCTTGCCGGGGATTATTCGAGTTTGAAAAACTACCAGATTATCTTGTTGGTTAAATTAGGTAATTTTTACTTTTGTTTGTGTCTTTTGTTTTCTTTTTCAAAAAATTTTTCAAAATCCATCTTTTCATTGCCTTTTGTTTGAGTCTTGTGTTAGTCCTTAAGTTTGGTGTCTTTTTTTTATCTTTGGTCCCTTTGGTACTATTGGTCTGTCTTTTCTTGAGTTTTTAGAAAATTGTTCTTGTATTTCTTCTTGGCATTCGAACTATTCTTGTTACTTTCTTTTATTTGATTTCAAATTTTTTAAGTTTGGTGTCTTTTGGTGTTTTTCTTTGCAAATTTCGAAAAATTAGTGTCTTGGTTTTTGAAATTTTAAGTTTGGTGTCTTTTTGTATTTTTTTTTTCTTAAATTTTTTAAAAGGTGTTTCTTGAGTTCTTCATTTTGTTCAAATTGTTCTTGGTATTTTTCTTTGTTTGATCTTAAAATTTTTAAGTTTGGTGTCCTTTTTGTGTTTTTCCTTCAAAAATTTTGAAAATCATAACCTTTGATTTAAAATATTTTTAAGTTTGGTGTTTTGTTGTTAAGTAAAGTTTAATTTTTAAATTTTAAATACTATCTTTTCAAATCTTTTTCAAATCCTTATCATATCTTATCTTTTTCAAAATCTTTTCAAATCTTTGTCTTATATTTTTATCTTTCTTTGAATTTCAAAAAGATCCTATCTTATCTTATTTCAAACTCAAATTTTAAAATTCAAATTTCAAAATCTTTATCGTATCTTAAATCAATTTCTAATTTCAAAATCAAATCTTTTTTAAATTTCAAATTAAAAAATTTTCAATAACAAATCTTTTCAAATCTTATCTTTCTAGATTCTTGATCTATAAAATTTCAAATTTGAATTTTAAATCTTTAAATTTTAAATTTTAAAATCTCTAATTTAAATTTCAAATCTTTTAAATTTTAAATTTTAATTTTCAAAATCTGAAATTTAAATTTCAAATATTTTAAATTTTAAATTTTTAAATCCCTTTCTTTCTAATTTTTTTTTATTTTTGAATTTTCTAATTAATTTTTCTATTTTTATTAATTATTTTTTAATTAAAAAAGAATTTAAATTTTTAAATTCCTTTTCTCCTTTTAATTTTCAAATTCTCCCTCTTTATTCTTTTCTATTTCTTTTGGATATCTCACTGGGAGCTCCCTATATTGTGACATAGAGACTCCCATTTTTCTTTGTCTCTTATTTATGTATGCAGGAACACCAAAGTCAATATGGATCAAAAGGGGAATACACGAATTGGGAGACCTCTGGGCTCCTATACATTTGACACTCCTATTGACTCAGATGACTTTAAGGTCAACATAGACCAGGTCCTGCTATTATGGCAAAAGTGTCAATTTCATGGACACCCATAGAAAGACCCCAGTAAGTTCATCTCCGACTTCCTGCAGTTCTATGATACTGTAGAGGCCAATGGAGTGGACCCTAAAGTCTCCAGACTAAAACTCTTCCCATTTGCTTTGAGTGATCAAGCAAATGAATGGTGGCATATGGAACTTAGAGAAAGTGTGAACACCTGGGATAATGTTGTTAATGAATTCCTAAACAAATTCTCTCCCTCACAGAGATTAACTAAGCTAGTGACAGATGTTCAGACCTTCAGGCTGAAGGAGAGTGAGTTCCTCCATGATGCTTGGGAGAGGTACAAGCTGATGTTCAGGAATTGCCCTTCTCATATGTTCTCAGGATGGGACAAGGCAATCATCTTCTATGAAGCCATCTATGAGATAGCTAGGAACACAGTAGAACACTTTGCAGGCAGTTCTCTGTACTTTATAGAGACACACGAAGAGGCAGATGAGTTCATTGAGATAGCTGCCAGTAACCAACACTTATACCCCTCTGAGGAGACCCTAGTTAGGACAGAAGTTCTAGACATAAAGACTGTAGCTGCACCCCCTGCTAAGAATTATAATGCTCCTAGTGATATGAGTGGTAACTATCCTCAAGGAGACACTCACACCCACGACCAGTGGACACCTGAGCAGGTTAATATTCCTCTTACTGAGTTGTTTGAGGAGGCCTTAAAAAAAGGTGGAATAGTGGTCTTCACCAAGGAGGCCGAACCTCAGGAGCCTGCTACTGAGGGTCTTAAGGCAATCAAGGTCCAGCAGGATCCTGAGAATGCCATTGAGCACACCCCTACAGAGGAGAAGAAACCTCAAGTTAATTCTTCTCTGGGCGTGCAAGAGGAGCTTATTATTACCACTTAGTACGCCCTTGCAATGGAGAAAGAGTCTCAAGAGCTACCTTTCTTAGGCGTGCAAACAGAACCAGAAGATGAGCAACTGGCTTATTTCCTAGTAGCACTCAAGAAGCTGCAAGTCAATATCTCTTTTGCAGAGGTATTGGAAAAGAAGACCCCCTATACGGCCTATCTAAAAGGCATTCTTTTTGAAAAGAAGGACCTAAGGGAAGATGAGACTGTGGTACTAACCAAAGAGTGTAGTGCTTTAGTCCAGAATGAACTACCAAGGAAGATGCTAGATACAGGGAACTTTCAGCTCCTATGACCTATTGGAAATATCACATTTAACAAGGCCCTATATGATCTTGGCTTGAGTTTAAATCTAATACCTTCATCTGTGATGAAGAAGCTAGGAGTCCAAGTGGCACAAGAAATAAAGATTACCCTGCAAAGGACTGACCAGTCCTTAAGGCAATCACATGGGCTTGCAGAGAACGTACTGGTAAAGGTTAGAGAGCTCTTCTTCCCTGCAAGCTCTGACATGGAAGAGGATGCAGTTGATTCCATCAATCTCAGAACCTTACCCTTGGCCACTAAAAAAGCCCTGATAGATGTTGAGCAAGGAGAGAAGGCACTGAGGTTGCATGAAGACTTGATGGTGTTTATGCTTTTTAACCTTCCATTACCCTATGTGTTCCGAGGGTTACCTGAAACTGAAGGTCAATCTCGGACGAGATCTTTTGTGATGGTCGGAGCTGTTGTGTCTGACTTGCTGAACCTTGGGATGTTGCTGATCCTTGATCACCGGAGGGGGTGGTACCTGCAAGAGACTCCGATGCTTAAGTTAGCACAGGCTTTAAGCAGGTTTTTTGTGTAGAATTAGAGTTTGAGTTCTACTTGGGTGCTCCAGTGTATCTATAGTAGCGGGGAGTGACCTTTCTTTGAGATAAGTTAGCTATCTTATCTTATCTTTGAGTGAAGTCATCTTATCTTTAAGGGGAAATGCCTTTATCTTTCTAGGTTTTGGCTGCCTTTAGATTGGACTGTGTCCCTTTGTTTGGGCCTGGTTGGGCTTCTTATGGCAATTTGGCCGAACTCTTTAAAGGAAAGGTCAGGGCATCCCAACCTGAAGAGGTCAGTCTCTTTTGCCTAGGGGATGAAGGACCAAAAAGATCCCTACTGAAGGCTTCTCACCATGGAAGATGGTAGTATTCACTTATCTCATCATAGTATTTACCATGGAAGAGGGAAATGGCACAAAGGGACACCAACATATTGCTGCAAGCCCAACCCTGCCTTATGCAATAAACAAGATACTGTCTCTTGAGCGTATTAAGCTAATCCATGAGAGCACGGAAGGAAGCTCCCAATAAGGAGTAAGAATTTAATCCTCTATGACTACCTTCCTCCTTGAAAGGAGTTGTCTATCAAGCTAATGACGGTAAAGAAGCACTTGCTGGGAGGCAACCCAACCATGAGTAGAGTACTTTTGTTTTTCTTTATTTTTATTTGAGTTTATTTCAGTTTAATTATTTTAGTTTTCCCTTGCTTTTTAATATTTTTGATCATGTTCAGTAGTTAGAACAGAGACAGATACGTTCAGAGATGGAAATAGAACACCCTGCAGTAGACCCCTTGCTGGCGTTGAATGCCAGACAAGGAGGCAAAGGGGGCGTTCAACGCACCCAATGGGTGAGGATGCTGGAATTGAACACCAAGGAAGGAGTCCCTAGAGGGCATTCAATGCCCACAATGGACCAAGAAGCCGGCGTTCAACACCAGCCAGGGAGCAAAGACCTAGCGTTGAACGCCAGGAAGGGAGACCCTCAACGACGTTCAACGCCCTATATGGAGCAGGAAGCTGGCGTTGAACGCCAGCCAGGAGCAGAGGCTGGGCGTTCAAAGCCCACAAGGGGGAAGGAAATTCGAATTCCCTAGCCTCTCAGGATGAGTGGATCCCACAGATTATACACCTACCCCACCTATCATTCACCCATTTCCTTCCCTCTCTCTATCTGTACATGTTTCTCCATTGTTCATATTTGCTCGAGGACAAGCAAAACTCTTAATTTTCATGTTACAAAAGCTTTTCTTTTTGACTTCTACCACTCGTAAGTATGGCACCAAAGACTGGTGAAACCTCAAGGAAGAGGAATGGAAAGGCACTTGGCTCCGCTTCCCTTACCTCATATGTCACTTATACAATTCAGATGGAATTGTCATAAAAGAAGACATCTCCATTGAAGGGGACAAGACCATCACTAAAAGATGGATAGAGCATGTTAGAGAGTCAGCACATGAATCACAGCAAGATCATGTGGAGCCGCCTTAACAAGAATTAAGCTCCAAGGTTATTATTACCAATTGCATACATCTCTAGGAGAATTGAGCTCCAACATGAGTCAGCTGAGTATGGGACACCAAGAGCATTCCACCATCTTCCACGAGATAAGAGAAGATCAAAGAGCCATAAGAGAAAAACAAAAGAGACAAGGACGTGACAAAGAAGAAATCAAGCGCTTCATTGGATTCTCCAAAGGGAGTAGTAGCCGCCATCACTAAGGTGGTCTCGTTCCCTTAATCCCCTTTCCTATGTCATTTTTCTGTTTTCCATGTATTTTGTTTTATTGCCTGTTTCTTACGCATGATCATCTATTATTTATGTCTTAAAGCTATGAAATATTCCATATATCTTTCACCTTGCTTGAAAGAAAATTTTATTTGAAAATGAATAGAGAGATACTTAAATTTCGAGTTATATCGTAAGAATAGTTGAATTATGTTGATGTGGTGGCATTACTTTTACTTTCTAAATGCATGAATAAACGGTGCATATTTGATGTTGGAGTTAAGAATTGGCTCTTGAAAGAATGATGAAAAAGGAGAAGTATTGTTGGTAATCTGAAAAATCCAAAAATTGATTCTTGAAGCAAGAAAAATTAGCAAAAAGAAAGACATAGAAAGAAATGAAAAAAAAGTAGCAAAAAAAGAAAGAAAAAAAAGAAAAATCCAATAGCTCTTTAAACCAAAAGCCAAGAGCTAGGATCCAAGGCTTTGAGCATCAATGGTTTGGAGGTCCTTAAAGAAATAAAATCTTGGCCTAAAGAGTTCAAATGAGCTGCTTCCCTAAATTTACGCTTGTGGTGTGAAGGTGTCAAGTGAAAAGCTTGAGACTGAGCAGTTAAAGTCGTGATCCAAAGCAAAAGAGTGTGCTTAAGAACTCTGGACACCACTGGCTGGGGATTCTAACAAAGCTGAATCACGATCCTAAAGGGTTCACCCTGTTAAGTGTCTGTGGCATTTATGTATCCAGTGGTAATACTGGAAAACAAAGCGCGTAGGGTCACAGCCAAGACTCAAAAGAAGCTGTGTTCAAGAATAAAATAGAACTAAACTAGGAGAGTCAATAATATCTAAGTTGCTAAAGATGCCAATTTTTCTGAGCTTCAAAGGAAAGTGAGATGCCAAAACTATTCAGAAGTGAATAGCTACTAGTCCCGCTCATCTAATTAAAACTGAGCTTTATTGTATCCTTCTCTTCTTTTTAATCCTACTTTTTTTTTGGTTGCTTGAGGACAAGCAACAGTTTAAGTTTGGTGTTCTGATGAGCGGATACTTTATACGCTTTTTGGCATCATTTTCATATAGTTTTTATTATGTTTTGTTTAAGTTTTATTATATTTTCATAGGTTTTAGTACAAAATTCATATTCTTGGATTTTACTTTGAGTTGTTGTGTTTTATGATGATTTCAGGTAATTTCTGGCTGAAAATTGAGGAGCTTTGGAAGAGTCTGAGTTAGAGAGAGAAAGGAATGCAGATGTTGTTAGATTCTGACCTCTGTGCACTCGAAGGAGCATTTTTGGAGCTAAAGAAGTCCAACATTCTTTCAAGTTATACTGAGGTGAATCCAAGGGAAGAGTGCAAGGCCCTCACTATGGAAGCTGAGGCCAAACCTAAGGAGGCGCTTGCTACTGAGGAATTGAAGGAGAACAAAGCTCAGGAGGAGACAAAGAGTGTCACCATGCACGTCCCTCTAGAAATGAAGGAGCCTGAAGAACAACCCTCTCCAAACATGCAAAAGGAACCTGAGGATGGGCAACTTGCTCAGTTCTTGGCAATCCTCAGGAAGTTACAAGTTAATATCTCTTTTACAGAGGTGTTGGAGGAGAAACCCCCTTATATAGCCTGTCTGTAAAGTATGATTTCTGAAAAGATGGCCCTGAAGAGAGATGAGACAGTGGTGCTGACCAAGGAATGTAGCGCCCTGGTCCAAAAGAAGCTGCCTACGAAGATGCCAGATCCTAGGAGCTTTCTTATTCCCTGCACTATAGGGATCATCACCTTCGAGAAGGCATTGTGTGTCCTTGGATCAAGCATCAATCTTATGCCTCTTCTTGTGATGAGGAAGCTTGGAATGTAAGAGGTGCAAACCAAGATCTCACTGGAGATGGCAGATAAGTCCCTGAAACCGGCATATGGCATGGTGGAAAATGTCCTTGCAAAGGTTGAAGACCTTTACCTCCCTGCAAACTTCATGAGACTAGACACCAGGGAGGATAGAGACAACTTGGTGCGGAATTTATAACCACAAACAAACCAACAAGTGCACCGGGTCGTACCAAGTAATACCTTAGGTGAGTGAGGGTCGATCCCACGAGGATTAATGGATCTAGCAACAATGGTCACGTGATTTGCTTTGTCAGACAAACAGAAAATGGTGTTTTGAAAGTTCAATTGCATTAACAGTAAATCAAACAATTAGAGAATCAGAAAGCAGACAGTAAACAAGTTATGAAATATATATGGAGAAACAGTTAAGGCTTCAGAGATATCTATCTTCCGGATTGACTTTTCTTACTAACTATTTTAATCATGCAAGATTCAATCCATGGCAAACTATATGTGACTAAACCCTAATTCCTTAGACCTTTTTAGTCTCCTTTAACCTTCATCAACCGCCAAATCCTTGGTCACTTAATTCCAATTAAAGGGTGAAGTTCAATTCTAGTTTATATGCCACAGAAACCCTAATTACCCAAATATAAGAGGATTATATGTCACGTATCCCGTTAAGTCCAAAAAATTAGTGATTTAGGAGAATATATTTTCAAGTTGTTATTCAAGTAAATAGCTTTTCCAAGTTATACAAGAACTCAATTAGAACCAAGGTCATACTTTCGTTCCACCCAAATTCATAAAACAAAGTACGAAAACAATTTTTGAACTATAAATTAGTACATGAATTAAAATAGAAAAAATAATATCAATCCATAAAATAGATAGAGCTCCTAACCTTAACAGTGGAGGTTTAGTTACTCATGGTTCAGAGGAAAAAATTAGGATTCAAGAAACTGTAAATTGCGGAATGAGGTAGAAGAGAATAGAAGAGCCTGAAGGGCTGATTCTTTTTCCCTCTTATATCTAATCCTAATTAATGTAAAATATATTTTCTAAAAACTAAATACTATTTTTTCCTAATTAAAATAATGAATGTTTAATTCAAAATAACTGATTGATTCGTTCAGCCTTGTGTAGACGAATTGGGGACCACCATTGCCTAAATGTGTGGTGCCAAACTTGGGAAAAACCAAGTTTGGCGTGGAGTGGCCAGAGCTTCCCTTTTGCTTCTTGGCTTGTGGTGCCAAACTTGGAAGGATCCAAGTTTAGTGTGGAGATTGTGCGCAATGCTTCCTTTGGACTCTTCAGGCTGGTGCTAAACTTGACAATGGTCAAGTTTGGCTTGGAGTGGTGCGAGCAGCCTTCCATTGGAGCCTTTGAGTTGGTGCCAAAATTGAGTAAATTCAAGTTTGGCGTGGAGATAGCAGTAGGCTTTCCTTCATTGGCGCCAAACTTGAACTCCTTCAAGTTTGGCGTGGAGCTTCACGCATGCATTCCTCAAGCTTTATTATTGTGACCCAAACTCGGGGAATCCAAGTTTGGCATAGGTGAAGCAGCTTTTAGTTCTAATCTCTCCTTGCTCCATCCTTGGCTCCAACTCTTCTCAAATTCGTCCAAAATGCTACCTGAAATAAACAGAATTGCACAGAACTCAAAGTAGCATTCATAGTGGCTAAAATATATTAAATCTTGATTAAACTTATCAATTCAAATGCAAATTCAACAGGAAAAGATAAAGATGCTCACGCATAACAACACCGTACTTGACTTGTTGCTTGTCCTCAAGCAACCAAAATTAGTACATTTTTAAGATGTAAATTTGCATGAGAGGTGAGAGTTCAGTTATGCTCATGTCTCTTCTTAAAGTGGGGTTTATCTGTTGTAATTCTGAACAGTTTTGGCATCTCACTCTCCTTTGAATCAGAGGAATATCACTGTCATTCGGAATCAGAAATTGCACAGAAATTGCCATCCTCTTCTCTAGATCTCATGCTGAGTTTCCGAATTTTCATCTAGTTGGAGGTTAAACCGCACTTCTGGTAGAACCGACCTCTTGCCAGTAACCTCATAGAAATGCTCTTCATGTAATTTAGAGTGGAAGCGTCTTGCATCATGAGAACCGGTGGTTGGTTCCTTTCCTTTTCTCTTCTTGGTAGGTTGGGTGGTCTTTGGTGCCATAGAAATAACAGAATAAAATAGCAAAGCGATAACACAAAACTTAAAACTGTTGCTCATCTTTGAGCAAAATAAAGAGATACAAGGGGAAGAAGAAAGGGGAGCAGAAATTAAAACAGAAGAAAATAAAAATCAATGCTAAAAGTTTCTTTTTCTTTGCCTTTTTTTGTGCTAAATAATATAGAAAATAAAAAGAGTAGAGGGGATAGATAGAATGAGGGGGAGGGATGAGGTGGTTATGGTAAAGGAAGAGGGGATTGTATGGTTGAAGGGTTGAGTTTTGGTTGGGTTGAAGTGGGTTGGATTTGAAAAGGGGAAGGATGGTATGTGGATAGAATTTAGGTGTATAAGGAAGAAAGAAGGGGTGGCCTGTGTTGCTGAATAAGGAAGGAAGAAAGGAAGAATGTATGAAACTAGAGTTGTGGTGAATTGTTGTGTTTGTGATGATGAGGGGTGGAATGAATATGTGTGTTTAATGAGAGGATGGGGTGTTATATATAGGGAGTGGGGGTTGGTGAGAGGGGGGGGATCAGAAACGGGTTCCCGGGCTATTGGAAAAGGGTGCATGATGGGAGGGGCTGGTCACATGTATGTATTAGGAAGGGGGTGGGTCACGGTTGGTAGGTGCAGGAGGAAAGGGGTTGGTCAAAAGGTGAGTGGGAATAATTGGGGAATGAAAAAAGGAAAGTGAATCAGAGGGGGTGTGGATTGATGTGGGGACCAAGTGTAAGGGATTCTGATTGAGAGCATAGGATTTGGTCAAGATATGTGTTCTGGCACCAAACTTGAAGGGAGTCAAGTTCGGCACCGTAGCCCCCGAGTGTGTTCCTTTGCCTGGCGCCGAACATGGCGCAGCCCAAGTTTGGCGCCACCGCTTCTCTTTTTTTTTTTTTTTGTCAAGTCTCCACACCGAACACCAGGGGAGCCAAGTTTGGCATTCCCTTAGCAGAATGGAATGCCTCCTTTATATGCAACTTCCACGCCAAACTTGGAATTTTCCAAGTTTGGCTTCAACCTTCCCGAATCCTTCTCCCCTTTGTGTGCCATATTCCATGCCAAGATTGAGAATCCCAAGTTTGGCTTCAACGCCTCCTCAATTACACCCGGTTACGTCGTTCTTCATGCCAAATTTGGAATTTTCCAGGTTTGGCTTCAACCTTACAGAGCCATCTTCCATTTGATATGCATCACTCTGTGCCAAACTTGGATATCCCAAGTTTGGCGCCACCCAGTCCGAGACTTCCACTTCCAGAGTTGCCAAAATTCCTTCTAACTGTATCGGTTCCTATTCTAAAATTTGAGCATGATCCAAACACACGTAAAACAAGGGGAAAACAATAAAAACTTAATAAAAATTAAGTAATAATAAAATCAACACAACAGAAAATAAACTAAGGATACGAAATTATCGGGTTGCCTCCCGACAAGCGCTTCTTTAACGTCACTAGCTTAACCGTTGGCAATCAATCTCGCCTCCAAGATAGTTCTTCAACCTCTGATCATTAACTGTGAAGTTTCTGTCAGAATTCTCTTCCTGAATCTCTAAATGACCATATGGTGAAGCTCTGGTAACTACAAACGGTCCTGACCACCGGGATTTCAGCTTCCCGAAAAAGAGTTTGAGCCTTGAATTATAGAGAAGCACTCTCTGACTTGGCTTAAAGACTCTGATGGAAATCTTCTTGTCATGCCATATCTTGGTTCTCTCCTTATAGAGCTTGGCATTCTCATAGGCTGAATATCTAAATTCGTCAAGCTCATTCAACTGAAGCATTCTCTTAATTCCTGCAGCCTGAGCATCAAAGTTTAGATACTTGATTACCCAGTAAGCTTTATGCTCCAGCTCCACTGGCAAGTGACAGGCTTTGCCATTGACCAACTGATAAGGGGACATGCCAATAGGAGTTTTGTAAGCTGTCCAGTATGCCCAGAGAGCATAGCTTCCTAGACCAGTCTTTCCTTGAGACACTGATGGTCTTCTCTAGAATCTTCTTTAGTTCCCTATTGGAAATCTCAACCTGTCCACTTATATGAGGGTGATAAGGGGTTGTCACTTTATGACAGACTCCATATCTCTGAAGAAGTGAGTCCAGTTGTCTGTTACAGAAGTGACTTTCTCCATCACTAATGAGTGTCCTTGGGACACCAAACCGGCTGAAAATATATCTCTAAAGAAAACTCATCACCACTTTGGCATCATTGGTGGGTAGAGCCACAACTTCCACCTACTTGGACATATAATCAACTGCCACTAGAATATAGTTATTGGAATATGAGGGTGGAAAAGGTCCCATGAAATCAATACCTCACACATCAAATAACTCAACCTCAAAAGTCTCCTGCTATGGCATCTCATGGTTGGTAGGGAGATTCTTAGCTCTTTCACATCTGTCACAACTCTTCACAAATTCTCTTGAATCCCTGAAGCGAGTCGGCCAGTGAAACCCACTCTGAAGGACCGTTGTAGCTATCCTTTCACCACCAAAGTGGCCTCCATAATCAGAACCATGACAGTGCCAAAGAATCTGTTGTGTTTCCTCATCTAGGACACATCTCCTGATTATACCATCTGAGCATCTTCTAAAAAGGTATGGCTCCTCCCAAAAGTAGTAGTTTGCATTAGTCAGTAGCTTCTTCACTTATTGTCTACTGTACTCTTTTGGGATGAAATTCATGGCTTTGTAATTTACAACGTCTGCAAACTATGGAGCCTGCTGAATGAGGAACAGTTGCTCATCCATAAATGTCTCAGTCACAGCTGTGGGTGGTTGCACTCCTTCTTCAGGCTCAATTCTAGAAAGGTGGTCAGCTACTTGATTTTCTGACCCTTTCCTGTCTTTTATCTCAATATCAAACTTCTGAAGGAGTAACACCCATCTGATTAATCTTAGTTTAGAATCCTGTTTGGTTAGAAGGTACTTCAAAGCAGCATGATCAGTATAAACAATTACCTTAAAACCAATTAAATAGGACCTAAACTTATCAAAAATATACACAATAGCTAATAATTCTTTTTCTGTAGTGGTATAATTCCTTTGGACATCATTTAACACACGACTAGCATAGTAAATGACATGTATAAGCTTGTCATGCCTCTGTCCTAAAACAGCTCCTGTAGGAAAATCACTAGCATCACACATTAATTCAAATGGTAAATCCCAGTCAGGGGGAGCTATAATGGGAGCAGAGGTAAGGTTTGCTTTCAGAGTTTGAAAAGCATGTAGGAACTCAGCATCAAAGACAAAAGGAACATCAACAACTAATAGGTTGCTCAATGGTTTAGCAATTTTTGAACTTTTCAACTATATCAGAAAAAATTGAAAGCATACACCTCTGAAAAGCTGCTGGAGCATTACAAAGGCCAAATGGCATTCTCCTATAAGCAAATAGTCCAAAAGGACATGTGAATGCTGTCTTTTCTTGATCTTGAGGGTCCACTACAATTTGATTATATCCAGAATATCCATCTAGAAAGCTGATGAGCGGATAATTTATACGCTTTTGGCATTGTTTTTTGTATGTTTTTAGTATATTTTAGTTAGTTTTTATTATGTTTTTATTAGTTTTTATTCAAAAATCACATTTCTAGACTTTACTATGAGTTTGTGTGTTTTTCTGTGATTTCAGGTATTTTCTGGCTGAAATTGAGGGACCTGAGCAAAAATTTGATTCAGAGGCTGAAAAGGACTACAAATGTTATTGGATTCTGACCTCTCTGCACTCGAAGTAGATTTTCTGGAGCTACAGAAGTCCAATTTACGCGCTCTTAATTGCGTTGGAAAGTAGACATCCTGGGCTTTCCACCGATATATAATAGTTCATACTTTTCCCGAGATTTGATGGCCCAAACCGGCATTCCAAGTCAGCATAGAAATTTTGGCGTCAAAACTCCAGAATTGGCATGAAAGCTGGAGTTAAATGCCCAAACTGGCACAAAAGCTGGCGTTTAACTCTAAGAAATGTCTCTACACATGAAAGCTTCAATGCTCAGCCCAAGCACACACCAGTGGGCCCCGAAAGTGGATTTTTACACTAACTATTCTAGCTTACTCATTTTCTATAACCCTAGGTCACTAGTTTATTATAAAAACTACTTTTAGTGATTCATCTTGTACCTCATGACACTCTACACGTTTCATATTGTATCTTCTATGGCATGAGTCTCTAAACCCATGGTTGGGGGTGAGGAGCTCTGCTGTGTTTTGATGAATTAATGCAATTGGCAGTTAGAATCAATTGGAAGCATTCTTGAGATCCAGAACGTCTAAACCTTGTCTGTGGTATTCTGAGTAGGATATGGGATAGGATGACTGTGATGAGCTTCAAACTCACAATTGCTGGGCGTAGTGACAGACGCAAAAGAATCAATGGATCCTATTCCAGCATGAGTGAGAACCGACAGATGATTAGCCGTGCGGTGACAGCGCATTTGGACCATTTTCACTGAGAGGACGGATGGTAGCCATTGACAACGGTGATCCACCAACATACAGCTTGCCATGGAAGGAACCTTTCGTGCATGAAGAAGAAGACAGTAGAAAAGCAGAAATTCAGAAGACAGAGCATCTCCAAAACCTCAACCTGTTCTCCATTACTGCATAACAAGTATTTGTTTCATGTTCTTTTACTTTTTACAATTAAATCTAAGAATTGTTGATATCCTGACTAAGAGTTACAAGATAACCATAGCTTGCTTCAAGCCGACAATCTCTGTGGGATCGACCCTTACTCATATAAGGTATTACTTGGACGACCCAGTGCACTTGCTGGTTAGTTGTGTGGAATTGCAAAAGTGTGATTGTGATTTCGTGCACCAAGTTTTTGGTGCCGTTGCCAGAGATTGTTCGAGTTTGGACAACTGACGGTTTATCTTGTTGCTTAGATTAGGAATAATTTATTTTTGTTGGTTTAGAGTCACTAAATTTGAGTCTTTTATTTGAGTTTAGTTTCATATTTTAAGTTTGGTGTCAATTGCATGCTTTTATTTTCTTTCAATTTTTTGAATTTGCATGTTCTTAGTTCTTTCTTGATCTTTAAAAATTCTAAGTTTGGTGTCCTCTTTGTGCTTTCCTTTAAATTTTCGGAAATTTGTGTTTGATTTTCTAAAAATTTTAAGTTTGGTGTTCTTTGTGCTTTTATTTACTTAAAAATATTTCAAAAATTTGTTCTTGGTGTTCATCTTGATCTTCAAAGTGTTCTTGGTGTTCATCTTGACATTCAAAGTTTTCTTGTTTGTTCTCTTTGTTTTGATCTAAAATTTCTAAGTTTAGTGTCATTTTGTTATTTTTCTCTTTCCTCATTAAAATTCAAAAATTAAAAAAATATCTTTTCCTTATTTTACTCATAAATTTCGAAATTTTGCATTAAATTAGTCAAAGATTTTCAAAATCATATCTTTTTTTTTAGTCAAGTCAAAATTCTAATTTCAAAACTGATCTTTTCAAATCTTTTTCAAAAATCAAATCTTTTTAATTTCTTCAATCATATCTTTTCCATCATATCTTTTTTTAATAAATTGCAATCATATCTTCTCAATTATATCTTTTTCAAAATAATTTTCAATCATATCTTTTTGATTGCTAATTTCAGAAAAATCACCTAACTACTTTTCTCTTTTATATTTCGAAATTAAATAAGCATTCTTTTTCCAAAATCTTTTTAATTAATTAATTAATTTAGTTTTCAATTTGCTTTTATTTCATTTTCTTCTTATTTTCAAAACTTTTATTTTATCTTCCATTTATTTTGTTTTATTTTATTTGGTTACTTTTAATTAAATCAAAATAAAAGTTTTAAAAATATAATTTATTTGTAATTCATATCAATTCCCTTTTCTCCATCATGGACATAAGTGGAAATGAATAGTCCAGAAGGACTCTGGGGCCATATGCTAACCCCATTACAGCAACATATGGGAGTAGCATCTGTATACCTCCCATTAAAGCAAGCAGTTTTGAGCTAAATTCTCAGCTCATTATCATGGTGCAGCAAAATTGCCAGTAATCTGGTCTTCCACAGAAAAAACCTACTGAGTTTCTGGCACAGTTTTTACAAATTGCTGACACAGTACGTGATAAAGAAGTGGATCAGGATGTCTACAGATTATTATTATTTTCATTTGCTGTAAAAGATCAAGCTAAGAGGTGGTTAAATAACCAACCCACAGCAAGCATAAAAACATGGAGATAGTTAACAGACAAATTCCTGAATCAATTTTACCCTCCAAAAAGGATGACATAGCTAAGGCTGGACATCTAAGGCTTTAAACAAGAGGATTATGAATCCCTTTATAATGCCTGGGAGAGGTACAGAGGGATGCTAAGGTAATGCCCCTCTGAAATGTTTTCAGAGTGGGTACAGTTAGACATCTTCTACTATGGGCTTACAAAAAGAGCTCAAATGTCTCTAGACTACTCAGCTGGTGGATCTATACACATGAGAAAGACGATTGAAGAGGCTCAAGAACTCATAGATACTGTTGCTAGAAATCAACATCTGTACTCAAGCAGTGAGTCCTCCATAAAAGAAGAGGCTAGGACAGTAACTACTGATCCTAATCCTCAAGAACAGATTGTTGAACTTAATCAGTAATTACTCCTTGTGACAAAACAATTAGCAGAATTTAAAAAGATGCTCCAGGACACTAAAAATGCTAACAAGAATATGGAAGCACAATTGAATCAGACAAGACAGCAGTGATCTAAACAGATAACAGAAGAATGCCAAGCTGTCCAATTAAGGAGCGGGAAGACATTGAATAAATCAGCTCAAAGTAGCAGAAAGCCAAGAAAGGAACAACTGACAGAGGATGACCAAACCACTGCCCAAAATTCCTTTGAGGACAGTAAGAGCCCAGAGAAGAATAATTCTAGCATTCAAACTCCAGAAAAGGGTGAAAGATTGGCATTAAACGCCCAGTGGATGCCCATTTCTGGCATTCAAATGCCAGAAAAGGGAGAAAAGTTAGCATTAAACGCCCATTCCCTGCCCAGTTCTGGTGTTCAAATGCCAGAAAAGGGTGGGAAGCTGGCATTAAACGCCCATCCAGCACCCTATCCTGGCGTTCAAACGCCAATGAGGGATCAGACACCTGCAAGTGCTGATCATAACCCCTATAAGAAGGCTTCTCCAACCACCTCTGTAGGGAATAAACCTGCAGCAACTAAGGTTGAAAAATATAAAGCCAAGATGCCTTATCTTCAGAAACTCCGCCAAGCGGAACAGGATAAACAATTTGCCCGCTTTGCAGACTATCTCAGGACTCTTGAGATAAAGATCCCGTTTGCAGAGGCACTTGAGCAAATACCCTCTTATGCTAAGTTCATAAAAGAGATCTTAAGTCATAAGAAGGATTGGAGAGAAACTGAAATAGTTTTTCTCACTGAAGAATGCAGTGCAGTCATTCTGAAAATCTTACCAGAGAAGCTTAAAGATCCAGGAAGCTTTATGATACCATGCACATTAGAGGGTGCTTGTACCAAGACAGCTCTATGTGACCTTGGAGCAAGTATCAACCTAATACCTGCATCCACTGTCAGAATGCTTGGCTTGATTGAAGAAGTCAAACCAACCCGGATATGTCTTCAACTTGCTGATGGCTCCATTAAATACCGTTTAGGCATAATTGAGGACATGATTGTCAAGGTTGGGCCATTTGCCTTTCCCACTGACTTTGTAGTGTTGGAAATAGAAGAGCACAAGAGTGCAACTCTCATTCTAGGAAGACCCTTCCTAACAACAGGACGAACTCTCATTGATGTCCAAAAAGGGGAAGTGACCCTGAGAGTCAATGAGGATGAGTTCAAGTTAAATAGTGTCATAGCTATGCAGCATCCAGACGCATCAAATGATTGCATGAGCGATGAAATTATTGACTCCTTGGTGGAAGAGATTGATATGAGAACTTTTGCGTGGTCTAGAAATTTGCGGATAAATCCTCGTTGCAAGTATAGTTTCTAAACCTTCAAAAGCCCTTTCGTACAAATGTTTTGGTTGTCATAAGTAACAAACCCCTTTTAAAATTGATAACCGAGTATTTAAACCTCGGGTCGTCTTCTCAAGGAATTGCAGGGAGGTATGTTCTTATTATTGGTTATGAGTTTGTAAATTGGGGTTTTGGAAGTAAGGAGGAAATATGTTGAATGACAAGTAAAATAAAATAATAATAATAAAATCTCTTGGTAAGGTATAAGAATTGGAATTCCTATCCTAGCTATCCTTATCAGGTTTGAAGAGAATTGGGTTTTAATCCCACTTGGTCAGCCTTTACTAAACAAAGGAGGGTTAAGTGGACTGATTAGCTTGATTCTCAAGTCCTAGTCAACTCCTATGGAGAGACTAGCTTTTAGAACAATCCTAGCCCAATCAGAATCTGCCAATTTCAATCACTTGCTGAGTTTGATGACTCAAATACTACCAATCACTTGACCAAAGCCAAAAGGGAGAAAATCAAATTAAAAGCATCAATATAAATAAAACAAAGCAAAATTAAATCTGAAAATACCTCGAATTCCATTCACAAAAGAACTTAAATCTGACATAGACATTCATAAATTAAATTGAGAAAATAAATAAAAAGAACATTGAACCTGGGATTAAAAGTCACTCCTAAAATTAAGAGAAATCCTAAATCCTAATCCTAAGAGAGAAGAGAGAACCTCTCTCTCTAAAAACTACATCTACTCCTAAAATTGTGAATATGAAAGCTTGTTATTATGAATGGATGCATTCTCCCACTTTGTAGCCTCTAATTTGTGTTTTCTGGGCCGCAAACTGGGTCGAAAACAGCCCAGAAATTGCTGGAGAAGAAATCTGCCACATTGGGTTTTTGTCACTGCGACGCGGCTGCATAGAGCACGCGGTCGCGTCGCCTAGCATCAGGGAAACTATGGCATATTATATATCAAATTGAAGCCCCGAATGTTAGCTTTCTAACGCAACTAGAATCGCGTCGTTTGGATCTCTGTAGCTAAAGTTATAGTTGTTTGAGTGCAAAGAGGTCAGGCTGGACAGCTTAGCAACTTCTTCAACTTCTTGTATTCCTTCCACTTTTGCATGCTTCCTTTCCATCCTCTGAGCCATTCCTGCCCTGTAATCTCTGAAATCACTTAACACACATATCAAGGCATCTAATGGTAATAAGAGAGGATTAAACATAGGGAACTTAAGGCCAAAGAAGCATGTTTTCAATCAAAGCACATAATTAGGAAGGCAAATGTAAAACCATGCAAATAGTATGAATAAGTGGGTAAAGAGTTGATAAAATCCACTCAATTGAGCACAAGATAAACCATGAAATAGTGGTTTATCAACCTCCCTACACTTAAACATTAGCATGTCCTCATGCTAAGCTCAAGAGAAGCTAAAAAGATGAAGAGGAATGGTAGAATGTATGAAATGCAACCTATGAATGCAACTACATGCTAAATGCTTTTACTTACTTGGTTAAGAGTAAATAAGTTCTTTAAGACAAACATAAATCAGATTTCACTAATTCAAATCATACAATAAAAAGCAAGTAAACTTGTAAGAAGATAGCTCATGAAAGCAGGGAACATAGAATCAAGCATTGAACCCTTACTGGTAGTGTATATCACTCTAATCTCTCAAGTGTATAGGGTAATTCACTCTATTCTTCTCTAATCATGCTTTCTAAACTTTGTTCTTCATCTAGCCAATCAACAAATATTTAATGTACCAATACAAATATCATGAGGTCTTTTCAGGGTTGTAATGGGGCTAAGGTAAAGGTTAAGATATATATATGGCTAAGTGAGCTATAAATTGAATCTTTAATTACCTAAGCTTTCACCTAACATACATATACTCTATATAATTCTAATTCATGCCTAGCTACCCAAAATTCTCACTTTTGTATCACATACTCATGTATCAACTTTCCTTTAATTTTATCACATATGCATTGATTTTTCATTAACTTAACATTGGGGTAATTTTGTCCCCTTATTTATTTATTTATTTATATTATATATATATTTTTTCTCTTTTTTTTTCTCTTTTTTTTCTTTTTTTTTTTTGAAAAATAAAAACTAAAATAACATATCAATGCATATGGAATTTTTAATTTTCTGTTTTACATGAGTAGGTACCCAAATTTCCCAATATTCAAAATTAGAAACATGATACATTCCCTTATTAACCTATGTTCCCACAGTTTTCCCACACTTAACTGTTACACAATCCCTATCTTAAGCTAACCAAAGATTCAACTGGGATATTTAATTGTTTTTCTGCTTTAAGGCTAGTGATGTGGTAAAATACAGAACAAATGGGGATTAAAAGGCTCAAAGTGGCTGACAAGGGTGATTTAAAGGGTAGGCTTATTTGGGATAAGTGAGCTAAAATCAAATAATAGCCTCAGTCATATGCAAACATGTAAATACACTAAATAATGGACATATAGATTGGAACAAAATATAGATTACAATCATAGAGAAGGAAACACACAGGAATAAAATATTTATGGTTAGATAATGTAACCATGTAAATAAGCTCAAAATCTCACAGGTTGTGTGTTCTTTGGCTCAAAAACCATGTTCCAAATACAACTTCAAACAAGTTTTAACATAAAAAATTTTTCAATTTAAATTAGTGAAATTTTTCAAAGATAGGGTCTTAAAAGAATTTTATTACTTTAACCAAGTAGTAACTAGATGCATAAAATCAAACAAATATGCAAATGCAACAACTAATTTAACAAAGAAAATTAAACATTGGTGCTAAAATATGAAGTGACTAACCCATGGAAGTCGGTATCGACCTCCCCACACTTAAAGATTGCACCGTCCTCGGTGCATGCTAAGATGTACAAGTGGACGGGCTGCTCCAACTGATGCCTTTCTCTATAGATTGTGCAGATTGACTTGCCTGTCTCCCCAGTTAGAAGCTTTCCCTTTCCCTTCCTCGGTGGCCATCCTGAAAGAAGAGAAAAAGAAGGAAAGTAACCCAGAAATAAGGATAAGAACATAAATAAAATATGGGTGTTAATGCCAAATAATAAGGGTCTCATTTACATGGAAGCTGCAACATGTACGTGAGAAAACAATAGAAGCCATGGCATACTAGTGGTGCAAAATTTGCAACAATGGGGAAGAGAGTGGGTAATGGAAGACAATGTAAGTTCATGTCAATGCAAAAGGAATATCAGTAATATAAAAATTAGCATTGATTTAAATAATATTACCCAATCAGAATAAAACAAGTTACTAAGCACCCAAAATATTTCAAGAGAAGATGCAACAGTGAAATAAGAAAATTCAACGCCAAAGGAAAAATAGTAAATTTAGAAAAGAAAATAAAAATATGCACTAAATTAAAATGCAATGAATGAAATATGCAAATAAATTAAGTAAAATAAAATAAAATATAAGAAGAATGAGAAGGGAAAGAAGGGAAGAAGAAGTAAGTAAGAAAGGAGGGAGGAAAAATTAGGATTGGAGAAGAAAAGATAAGATTTTGGCAAATTAGGATAAGCTGTGCGGCGCAAGCGACGCGGACGCGTGGGGCACGCAGTCGCGTGACTTGCACTTATACGGATTGATGCAGTCGCGTCGGTCACGCGGTCGCATGACACAGTTTATGCTACTGGCGCGAGAGCAGCCTCGCGCCCGCACAACTCTCTATTCGAAACTTAGTATTGCCAAAATCCAGGGTGACGCGGTCGCGTGATCGACGCGATCTCGTGAGTGGCCATTATGGGGGTATGACGCGGACGCGTGAGCCATGCGTCTGCGTGGTAAGGCTGTTAGTTCAGCACCAATCCAGCACCACTCCAGCACAACTTTCGGTCGTGCACCCTTGTTACGTCGAAATCCAGGTCACGCGGCCGCGTGGGGCACGCGGTCTCGTGGGAGGCCAATATTCCTATTCGACGCGGATGCATGGGACGATTTGTGCCACGGGCACACCTCCAGCCACGCTCCTGCATGACTCTCTGTTCGTTTCTTTTCTTCCCATTGCACTGGTGACGCGGACGCGTCAGCGACGCTGCCGCGTCGCGTGCGTGCTTTTTTTTTATTTAATCTGAAAAAGTGCAGAATGTTGTGTTAATATGAATGTGATGCAAAACTCTAGGTTCAATATAATAAAATAAAATAAAACTCAAAAACAAATAAAACTAAATAAAAGTGAAAAAAGAACGATCATACCATGGTGGGTTGTCTCCCACCTAGCACTTTTAGTTAAATTCCTTAAGTTGGACATTTGGTGAGCTTCCTGTCATGGTGGCTTGTGCTTGAATTCATTCAGGAATCTTCACCAATGTTTGTATCTCCAGTAACCTCCGGGGTCCCAAACTAGGCATGTAAAGCCCTTAAGAAGCTTCAAACATATTCTTAGGCTGCTGGGGTGACAAATGTCAGAGCAGATTCCAGGATCCCAAATCTTGCTTTTACACCCATTTTTGTCGGGATCTGTATTTTTCAAGCCGGGTGATAAGTAATTTGAATTCTCACTGCAGCTACCAAACAGCTTCCTAGACCCATTCAATTGAGCTCTACACCAACCTTTGCATTTAAACTTAAGGCTTCCAACCATAATGAACCTTGCAGGACAATTCTTACCACTGACCATCTTCCTCTTACTCTTAATGCCACAAAGAGCTCTAAGTTGACCATCAGTCTCCAGTAGCCGATATTCAAGTGGAATTAGAAGGCTAAGGGATATAAATTTTACCCACTTGAATGTTGTGAAGGATGATGGCGACTTAGGGGGGTATTTCTAATGAAATTGCAAGCTCCACTCCCTGGTGCTCTTCTCTGACAACTTCCACCTCTTTGCAAGTTTCTTCAATATCAACCTCTTCCTCTTGGTAGCTTTCTTCCAATTCAATCTCTTCTTCATTGCTCACCAAGGGCATGGGAGGTTGTGCTTCTTCTTCTTGAATCTCCATCTCTTGACCAACCTCTTCCAAGTCCTTAATCATGATATGCCTTGGAGGTTGTACATCCTCATCAACATCAAATGCAACCGTCTTGGAAGGAGGCTCTATGTCTTGACTTTCCCATGGAGGTTCAGCATCTCCTAAGTCTGCAGCCACTTCTTCTTCTTCGATAATTACAGCTTCCTCCACTTGTTCCAGTACAAAGTCATGCTCCGTACTGTCCACTGGAGTTTTTAATATCTCCTTCATGCTACGTTCTTCATTAGATTGCCTATGATGACAAGTCATCTTAGCCTAGTTTTACTAGCCTTTTTCTTTGTTTTTATTTGGTTTTATGCACTTTCTTGCATTCCAAGTAAGTAATTTGGAATGGAAATGCATGGTTTCTTTGAATCAAACAACCACTAATTAATTGATGCTAAATCATGAGGTTTGAGCTAAATTTAATTGATTTTTATTGATTTATAAACCTTGTGAATTTGGTGATACGTTGATTGGTTGTTTTGATTACTTGTAGGTAAAGAAAAGAAAAAAATAAGAAAAGCGTAGCCTAAGGAGCATGATCTAAGCAAAGAAAGAAAGCGTGGCACAAGAAAAGGAAGTGTGGCTTAAGGAAGGAAAAGTGTGGGCGAAGTCAAGAAACAAAGAGCTTTGAAGCTCTTGCCAAAGAGCTTTATCAAGAACATATGAAGAAGGAATCAAGAGCCAAGATCTTGGCAAAGAGCTTTGAAGCTCTTGCCAAAGAGCTTTTTCGTGCATGACATGAAGAAAATCAAGGAAGAAAAGCTCACTAATGCACTCACCAAGACTTGAACCCATGACCAAGATGAGGGGGGCCAGCGCTACTTCACAAGGAAAACAAGCCAAAATTGGCTTGTTTTCACTCACCAAGGTTCGAACCAAGTCCCTCAAGGAAGCAAGGCCTTGTGCGCCACTTATTTGCCAAGGAAAATTAGCTTGTTTTCCTTCACCAAGGCTTGAACCAGGGACCTCAAAGAAGCAAGACTTTGGGGGCTTCTCTTGTGCCAAGGAAATTAGCTCCACAAGTGCTCCACCCAAGATTTGAACCAAGGACCTCAAGGACAAGTAAAGCTCTTGCCAAGAGCTTTCAAAACCATGGCAGAGAAACTCAAATCAAAACACTTCAAGAAACAACCAAAACCACAACCAGCAGCAAACTAACCAAAACCCTTACAGAAAACCCCAAAACAACTACCCCAACTCCAACCATTACCCATCCAATAATCAAACCTCAAATCAAAACACTTACCCTCAACCCTCAACACCCCACAATCAACCAATCTTATAAGACTCTCAAAGGATTAACAACTTGGAGCTCTTAATGGAAAAGATGATGAAAAATCAAGAGATGACATTGAGAAACCAGGAAGCCTCTATGAAAAATATGGAAAGACAAATTGGACAACTCTCCAAGCAGATTGCCATCAAAAGGCCATCAAGCTCACTACCAAGTGACACCATTCCTAATCCAAAAGAGGAGTGCAAGGCAATACAACTGAGGAGTGGGAAGATCCTAGTGAAAAATGAAGAAACAACCAAGAAGCCAAAGGAAAGTGACAAGAAACAAGCTGAAGAAGAGAGAGTCAATGACAAGGAAGAGATAGCAAGCAAGCAGACCTTAGAAGAGCTCAAAGAAAAGGAAGATCAGCCACAAAAATCAAGGAAAGAGAAGGAAGCAATGAAAGAGCCAACCAAGGAACAAAGGCAGGGAGTGAACTTCACACCACCTTTGCCATATCCTCAAAGGTTCAACAAAGAGACTAAGGACCAACACTTCCCAAAATTTCTTGAAATCTTCAAGAAGTTATAGATCAATATTCCCTTAGCTGAATCACTTGAACAAATGCCCCTGTATGCAAAGTTCTTAAAAGAACTCATCAACAAGAAGAGAAGTTGGCAAGAAAAGGAAACCATACTTCTTACTGAAGAATGTAGTGCTGTGATTCAAGGAGTTATCCCACCAAAGCTTAAAGATCCAGGGAGCTTTGTAGTTTCATGTACCATAGGCAAAATGACCTTAGACAAAGCTCTCTGTGACCTTGGTGCTAGCATCAATCTGATGCCATTATCAATGATGAGGAAGCTTGCCATAAAGGAACTCAAACCCACCAGGATGTCTTTGGTGATGGCTGATAGATCAATAAAAACACCCAATGGCATTGTGGAAAACTTGTTAGTGAAGGTTGGGGAGTTTATTTTCTCAGCAGACTTCGTGATTCTGGATACAGAGGAAGAAGGAAACAACTCAATCATCTTGGGAAGGCCATTTCTAGCCACAGCCAGAGCCATTATTGATGTAGAGAAGGGAGAGATGATCTTTAGAGTACATAATGAGCAAATGATCATCAATGTTTTCAAATCAATGCAACACCCTCCTGAACAAGAAAATTACATGAAGGTGGACATGATAGAAAGTCTAGTGGAGGAAATGTTAGAAGCTACTTGTCATGAGCAACAGGAAGAAGAGGTGGTAGAAATCTCTAGTGAAGACAAGGAGAAAGAGAAGCCAAAAAGGAACTGAAACCTCTTCCCCCTCACCTCAAATATGTGTTCCTGGGAAAAGAAGAGACCCTACCAGTAATCATTAACTCCTCCTTGAATATGGAAGAAGAAACAAAGCTGATTGAAGTGTTGAGAGCTCACAAAGCAGCTTTGGGGTGGACAATTGACGATATCAAAGGTATTAACCCAGCAATTTGTATGCATAAAATTTTGCTGGAAGAAGAATCAAAGCCTGTGGTCCAACCCCAAAGAAGGCTCAACCCAGCTATGAAGGAGGTAGTTCAAAAGGAAGTCATGAAGTTGTGGAATGCTGGAATAATTTTCCCAATCTCTGACAGCTCATGGGTGAGTCCGGTTCAAGTTGTACCAAAAAAAGGAGGAATGACGGTCATTACCAATGAGAAGAATGAGTTGATCCCTACTAGGACAGTGACTGGGTGGAGGATGTGCATAGACTATAGAAGATTGAATGATGCCACAAGGAAAGACCATTTCCCTCTCCCATTCATTGATCAGATGCTGGAAAGATTAGGTGGCCATGCCTATTATTGTTTCTTAGATGGGTATTCTGGGTACAATCAAATCGTGGTGGACCCTAAAGATCAAGAGAAAACTGCCTTCACATGTCCATTTGGAGTTTTTGCATACAGGAGGATGCCCTTTGGGCTGTGCAACGCCCCAGCCACATTTCAGAGGTGTATGCTTTCCATTTTCTCAGATATGGTTGAAAAATTTTTAGAAGTTTTCATGGATGATTTTTCTGTCTTTGGAAATTCATTTAACACATGTTTGCATCATTTAACTCTTATTTTGAAAAGATGCCAAGAAACTAACTTGATCTTAAACTGGGAAAAATGCCATTTCATGGTCCCTGAAGGGATAGTTCTTGGGCATAAGGTGTCATGCAGAGGTATAAAAGTTGATAAAGCTAAAATAGAAATTATTGAAAAACTTTCTATACCCGTTAATGTGAAAGCAGTGAGGAGTTTTCTTGGGCATGCTGGTTTCTATAGAAGGTTCATCAAAGATTTCTCAAAAATAGCAAAGCCATTGAGCAATTTGCTAGTGATTGACAACCCTTTCATCTTTGATGACAACTGTAAGCATGCTTTTGAAACCTTAAAAAGAAAACTCATCACAGCACCGATCATCACACCTCCTGATTGGAACTTACCTTTTGAACTTATGTGTGATGCAAGTGACCTTGCTATTGGTGCTGTGCTGGGACAAAAGAAAGACAAATTGCACCATGTCATATATTATGCCAGCAAAGTGTTAAATGAAACACAGAAAAATTATACAACCACTGAGAAAGAACTTTTGGCGATTGTTTATGCATTTGATAAGTTTAGACAATACTTGATTGGCTCCAAAGTTATAGTGTATACTGACCATGCTGCCCTCAAGTATTTAATGTCTAAACAGGATTCAAAGCCAAGGCTTATTAGGTGGGTGCTGCTACTTCAAGAGTTTGATATTGAAGTAAGAGATAGGAAGGGAAGTGAAAATCAAGTGGCGGATCATTTATCAAGAGTACCACAAGAAGCCTGTCAAGCTAGACCACAACAAGTAAATGAGAACTTCCCAGACGAGCACCTATTCCAAGTTCAACAAACACCCTGGTTTGCTGACATAGCAAACTACAAAGTGGGAAGAAAGATACCTCAAGAATATTCAAAGCAACAAGTGAAGAAGCTACTCAATGAAGCAAGGAAGTTCTTGTAGGATGAACCCTTTTTATTCAAGAGATGCTCTGATGGAATGATTAGGAGGTGTGTCCATGAAAATGAAATGAGGGACATATTATGGCATTGTCATGGTTCAGCATACGGTGGGCACTTTGGACCAGAGAGAACAGCTGCAAAGGTATTACAAAGCGGTTTTTATTGGCCAACTATCTTCAAGGATGCCAGAGAGTTTGTTCACCAATGCAATGAATGCCAAAGAGCTGGAGGATTGACAAAAAGGAATGAGATGCCTCAGAATTTCATCTTGGAAGTTGAGCTATTTGACCTATGGGGCATTGATTTCATGGGACCTTTTCCCCTTTCTTATTCTTTCAGATACATCTTGGTAGCAGTGGAATATGTCTCAAAATGGGTGGAAGCCATAGCCACAACCACTTGTGATGCACAAATTGTCCTTCAATTCCTTAAGAAGCATATCTTCACTAGATATGGAGTACCCAAGGGTCTTGTCAGTGATGGTGGTGGTCATTTCTGCAACAAGCAAATGGAGAAACTCCTCCACAAATATGGAGTAATCCATAAAGTAGCAACACCATACCATCCTCAGACTAATGGCCAGGCTGAATTAGCAAACAGAGAGTTGAAGAGAATTTTAGAAAAAATAGTGGAAAGCACAAGAAAAGATTGGGCCAGGAAGTTAGAAGATGCACTCTGGGCATACAGGACAGCTTTCAAAACTCCCATTGGAAAGTCCCCATTTCAGCTATTATATGGAAAATCTTGTCACCTCCCTGTGGAGCTTGAACATAAAGCTTTTTGGGCCACTAAACTTCTCAACCTTGATTCTCATGCAGCAGGAGAAAAAAGGCTGCTACAACTAAATGAATTGGATGAGTTTAGACTAGAAGCTTATGAGAATGCTAAGATATATAAGGAGAGAGCTAAGGGGTGGCATGACAAGAAGATCTCAAAGAAAGAGTTCAAGCCAGGACAGCAAGTGCTCCTGTATAACTCAAGGCTCAAGATCTTCCCTGGCAAGCTCAAGTCCAAATGGACAGGTCCGTATCTAGTAACAAAAGTCTTTCCTTATGGAAGTCTTGAGCTGCTAGATGAAGCCACACAGAGCCACTTCACAGCAAATGGACATAGAGAAAAGCCTTATTTAGGAGGACAATGGGACAAGGAAAAGGAGGTTCAGTACCTGAACTGAACAAACACAGAGAATGTCAAGCTAATGACAATAAAAGAGCGCTTGTTGGGAGGCAACCCAACCTGAGGTAGTTTTATTTTCATAGCTATTTAATAAAAAGGTTAATTAGCTTTATTTATACTGCAAGAAGCTAAGTTTGGTGTTGCACACCAAAACAATATAAGGGAGAATGAAGAATTCTAAGTTTGGTGTTCCACCAAAATCCCATTATAAAACACATTCTCACCCCCCTGCACAAAGCTAGCTTCATGCATTTAGATAAACTAGTTAACTACTTTGCTGTTTCCAAGTCATTAGTTTATGTCTTTTGAAAAAAAAAAAGAAAAAAAAAGTTCACATATAAATTGTTGCATGAGAAATATTGGCAAGAAACTAAGTTTGGTGTTCACACACCAAAGAAAGTCCAAGAGCCCACACATAAACTTTGCAAATTAACTGGATATCTTAAGGGCTTGAGAAGCAAGCCACTTTTTGAGGATTATGCAGGAAAATAGCCAACAAATTCAAAGAACACTTGCATTATGATTCAAAAGGAGCAAACAGAAGGAAGAATGAGAAGCTGCAACCCACAGGTTGTATCTATACTTGATTCTTGTTGATATGTAATGGTTTAATTCAGAGACTCCTTTATATCTGGCTGGAATGATCATTTAGTTGCAAGTGGAAATACATGCTGAAGAAAGCTATCTGCATAATTTTTGATCATCTGCATAATAAATGTCATCATTCATCAGCTTGAATGCTTTGTTTTGTCCCCCATGCTATCTGAATAAAAGAGAGATGCTTGATTTAGAAAAGTAGTTGTTCAATATTGCGAAAGTTAGAATAAAAGTTAGTGGTGGTGTGTGTTTGATTCAATTGATAGCTCATAGAATAAATGCTGAAGAATGACTTGTTACTTGAAGCTTAAGCCAGTTTGCTGCTATGATCCTTTAATTAATGAAAGTCCCTTGAAAATAAACCAAAACAGAAAGAAAAAGAAAGAAGAAAAGCCAAAAGTTGGCAAAGAAACAAACAATAAGGCTAGACACCAATAGCTTGGACCCTAGGACATATGCCTGTGGTGTTTGTGTACTAGGATATGCTTGGACAAGTAGGTTCTAAGGAGTATTTTAAAACTTGGCAACTTAGATCAACTGATTTGGGATTGCCAACTGAAAGTCCACAATAAAGAGCAACCTAGCTACAAAACATTTAGTGATCCAAAGAGATGCTGGGCATCAATGATCCTAGGAAGAAAAAAATGAGCCATGTGTCTGTGGTGAAAAAAATGTTGAGTGAAAATAAGCCAAAGGCCACTGCAACATTTGCCACCAAGCCTTTAATAAGTAATAAACTCTCTATGCAAAAGAAAGAAGAAAAGCTAACAAGAGAAATGATTAAAAAGTAAGGCATTGTAGCAGCAACCTTGGTGAACCCTTGAGGGAGCATTGTTTGTTTTGACAGCAAGTAATAAATGAGCTATTCTTGATCTGCAAAAAACCCCATAAACCAAATTCAACTCTTTGCCTAATAAGGACATGCATGCTTATCTATTTCAGTCTATCTTATCTTATGTTTAAGTGCTTGCTTGGGAACAAGCAAGTTTTAAGTTTGGTGTTGTGATGACAAGTCATCTTAGCCTAGTTTTACTAGCCTTTTTCTTTGTTTTTATTTGGTTTTATGCACTTTCTTGCATTCCAAGTAAGTAATTTAGAATGGAAATGCATGGTTTCTTTGAATCAAACAACCACTAATTAATTGATGCTAAATCATGAGGTTTGAGCTAAATTTAATTGATTTTTATTGATTTATAAACCTTGTGAATTTGGTGATACTTTGATTGGTTGTTTTGATTACTTGTAGGTGAAGAAAAGAAAAAAATAAGAAAAGCGTAGCCTAAGGAGCATGATCTAAGCAAAGAAAGAAAGCGTGGCACAAGAAAAGGAAGTGTGGCTTAAGGAAGGAAAAGTGTGGGTGAAGTCAAGAAACAAAGAGCTTTGAAGCTCTTGCCAAAGAGCTTTATCAAGAACATATGAAGAAGGAATCAAGAGCCAAGCTCTTGGCAAAGAGCTTTGAAGCTCTTGCCAAAGAGCTTCTTCGTGCATGCCATGAAGAAGGAATCAAGAGCCAAGTTCTTGGCAAAGAGCTTTGAAGCTCTTGGCAAAGAGCTTTTTCGTGCATGACATGAAGAAAATCAAGGAAGAAAAGCTCACTAATGCACTCACCAAGACTTGAACCCATGACCAAGAGGAGGGGGGCCAGCGCTACTTCACAAGGAAAACAAGCCAAAATTGGCTTGTTTTCACTCACCAAGGTTCGAACCAGGTCCCTCAAGGAAGCAAGGCCTTGTGAGCCACTTATTTGCCAAGGAAAATTAGCTTGTTTTCCTTCACCAAGGCTTGAACCAGGGACCTCAAAGAAGCAAGACTTTGGGGGCTTCTCTTGTGCCAAGGAAATTAGCTCCACAAGTGCTCTACCCAAGATTTGAACCAAGGACCTCAAGGACAAGTAAAGCTCTTGCCAAGAGCTTTCAAGCTCTTGCAAAGAGCTTTGTTCTCTTGTCACAAGGGACCGTGCGCAACACATTGGAAGGAAAGGGAACCAAAGCTCTTGGCCAAAGCTCTTGCCAAGAGCCGAACTCTTCCTTGGGAGGTGCACCATGGGCCAAAAATTCACTAAAAATCCAAATTAATTAATTTCTTCACCAAATTTTAGAGCCCATCCAAATTCTTAGATCCAAATTAGAAAGTGTATAAATAGGAGCTAGTTTGATGTAATTAGGGACTTTTAACCTTTTGAACTTTTACCTTTTTCACACTTGGAGATTTTACTTTGAATTTTCATTTTGAGCTTTTATTTTGAATTTAGATCTTAGAGAATTGAGAAGGAGAATTGATCTCTCTTCTTCTTGGTTCTTGCTTGAGCACTCTTTTATTTTCTTGCTTTTGATCTTGGGTGGAGAATTGAAGAACTTCTGTTTCAATCTCACCTTGAGATCTCTTGTTTACTTTCTCTGCATAATTAAATTTCCATCTCTGTTTACCGCATCTTCTCTTATTCTTCTTCTACAAATTCTGCAATTTACTTTTCTTTATTTCTTTTACAATTAATCTTGTTGGATCAAGGAAGGATTTGAGATCTAGACTTGTTATCTAGTCTCTTCCACCCCTGAGATCTTCAACCATCTTTTATTTTGCTGCAAATTAAGCACCCTTTCTGTTTACTTCTCAAAGCATTTTACCTCTCTGTTTGAGATTTACTTTGCTTCAATTCACTTTCTATTTTTCTGTTTTGTTGCAATTTAATTCCTCTTGTTTAAATTCTGTAATCCCAACTCCCAATTCCTTTTATAATTCAAGTCATTTACATTTCTTGCACTTTAAGATTCAGCTATTTACATTTCTTGCAATCTAAGTTTCTACAATTTACATTACTTGTTCTTTAAGATTCAGCTTATATAATTTCTTTGCTCTTTAATTTCCTGCAATTTACCCCTCTCCCTTTACATTTCAAGCAATTTAGTTTCTGTCAAATACAAACCACTCAACCAATACTTGATTCGCTTGACTAAATCAACCACTAAACTAAAATTGCTCAATCCTTCAATCCCTGTGGGATCGACCTCACTCATGTGAGTTATTATTACTTGATGCGACCCGGTACACTTGCTGGTGAGTTTTGTGTTGGATCGTTTTCCACAACATCAGCCCACATGAAGTCATGGTGTTTCCTTGAGTGTCCGAATGTCGGGAAGCTAATTGATTTATTGCTTGATTCAATTGATGAAGAGTGGCATTAAATTTTTCACATGTTTCCTTGAGTTGCTCCGCTGATGCTTGGGGTGATGGATATGGACATGATGCATAGGGAGGTGGTGGTTCTTGGGAGTAATTGGGTTAGAATTGGGGTGGTTCTATATATGGTTCATATGGTTCATAAGGTGGTTGGTATGGTGGATGAGGGTTAGGGTCATTTGGAGGTGAATGGTGGTAGTTGGCTTGTGAGTGTGGTGGTCCAAAGCTATGTTTAGGAGGCGGTTCACAAGTAACAAGTAACAAACCCCTTTTAAAATTGATAACCGAGTATTTAAACCTCGGCTCATCTTCTCAAGGAATTGCAGGGAGGTATGTTCTTATTATTGGTTATGAGTTTGTAAATTGGGGTTTTGGAAGTAAGGAAGGAATATGTTGAATGACAAGTAAAATAAAATAATAATAATAAAATCTCTTGGCAAGGTATAAGAATTGGAATTCCTATCCTAGTTATCCTTATCAGGTGTGAAGAGAATTGGGTTTTAATCCCACTTGGTCAGCCTTTACTAAACAATGGAGGGTTAAGTGGACTGATTAGCTTGATTCTCAAGTCCTAGTCAACTCCTGTGGAGAGACTAGCTTTTAGAGCAATCCTAGCCCAATCAGAATCTGCCAATTTCAATCACTTGCTGAGTTTGATGACTCAAATACTACCAATCACTTGACCAAAGCCAAAAGGGAGAAAATCAAATTAAAAGCATCAATATAAATAAAGCAAAGCAAAATTAAATCTGAAAATATCTCGAATTGCATTCACAAAAGAACTTAAATCTAACATAGACATTCATAAATTAAATTGAGAAAATAAATAAAAAGAACATTGAACCTGGGATTGAAAGTCACTCCTAAAATTAAGAGAAATCCTAAATCCTAATCCTAAGAGAGTGGAGAGAACCTCTCTCTCTAAAAACTACATCTACTCCTAAAATTGTGAATATCAAAGCTTGTTATTATGAATGGATGCACTCCCCCACTTTGTAGCCTCTAATCTGTGTTTTCTGGGCCGCAAACTGGGTCAAAAACAGCCCAGAAATCGCCGGAGAAGAAATCTGCCACGCTGGTTTTTTGTCACTGCGATGCGGCCGCATGGAGCACACGGTCGCATCGCCTAGCGTCAGGGCAACTATGGCATATTATATATCAAATCGAAGCCCCGGACGTTAGCTTTCCAATAAAACTAGAACCGCATCGTTTGGACCTCTGTAGCTAAAGTTATAGCCGTTTGAGTGCGAAGAGGTCAGGCTGGACAGCTTAGCAACTTCTTCAACCTCTTGTATTCCTTCCACTTTTGCATGCTTCCTTTCCATCCTCTGAGCCATTCCTGCCCTGTAATCTCTAAAATCACTTAACACACATATCAAGGCATCTAATGGTAATAAGAGAGGATTAAACATAGGGAACTTAAGGCCAAAGAAGCATGTTTTCAATCAAAGTACATAATTAGGAAGGCAAATGTAAAACCATGCAAATAGTATGAATAAGTGGGTAAAGAGTTGATAAAATCCACTCAATTGAGCACAAGATAAACCATGAAATAGTGGTTTATTAGAGATCAATATGACTGAGAGTCTCGAATAAGAGCTAGAGGACATCTTTAAAGATGTTCAGCCTGATCTGGAGGAACCAGAGGAAATAAAAGAACCTCTGAAAATTCCTCAGGAAGAGGATAAGCATCCTAAACCCGAGCTCAAACCACTACCACCATCCCTGAAATATACATTTCTGGGAGAAGGTGACTGATAAATCACCATTTTATGGTTTATCTTGTGCTCAATTGAGTGGTTTTTATTAACTCTTTACCCACTTATTCATACTATTTGCATGGTTTTATATTTCCTTCCTAATTATGTGTTTTGATTGAAAACAAGCTTCTTTGATCTTATATTTGCTTATTATTAATCCTCTCTTATTACCATTAGATGCCTTGATATGTGTGTTAAGTGTTTTCAGATATTATAAGGCAGGAATGGCTTGGAGGATGGGAAGAAAGCATGCAAAAGTGGAAGGAATGCAAGAAGTTGGAGAAATTGCTAAGCTGTCCAGCCTGACCTCTCTTCACTCAAACGGCTATAACTTTAGCTACAGAGGTTCAAACGACGCGGTTTCAGTTGCGTTAGAAAGCTAACGTCCGGGGCTTCGATTTAATATATAATATGCTATAGTTCCCCTGACGCTAGGCGACACGACCGCGTGATCCATGCGGCCGCATCGCAGTGACGGAAATCCAGCGTGGCAAAATTCGAAACTAGCGAATTCTGGACTGTTTTTGACCCAGTTTGCGACTCAGAAAACACAGATTAGAGGCTATAAAGTGGGGAAATACATCCATTCATAGGAGGCTTTCACATTCACAATTTTAGGAGTAGATGTAGTTTTTAGAGAGAGAGGTTCTCTCCTCTCTCTTAGATTAGGATTTAGGATTTCTCTTAGTTATAGGAGTGACTCTCAATCCCAGGTTCTTTATTTTTATTTAATTTATGAACTCTTCCATGTTACATATAATTTTCTTAATTAATGTTATTTGAGGTATTTCAATTCATGATTGCTTTCTTTTATTTACATGATTACTGCTTCCCATCTGAAGACATTTTTATTTCAGTAAATTTACTCTTTTCCTTCTTCCTTTTGGCTTTGGTCAAATAATTGGTAACCCTTGAGTTATCAAACTCATTGTTGATTGAAAATTGGAATTCATCCACCTAACTTACCTTCATAGTTAGAGGTTAACAAAGTGGGAGAAAAATCCAATTCTCATTACAATTGATAAGGATAACCAGGATAGGACTTCCAATTTCTAATACCTTGCCAAGAGTTTATTTTTAGTATTATTATTTTATTTTATTTGTCATATAACATATTCCCACCTTACTTCCTAATAAACCCCAATTTACAAACTCATAACCAATAATAAGAACATACTTCCCTGCAATTCCTTGAGAAGACGACCCGAGGTTTAAAACTCGGTTATCAATTTTAAAGGGGTTTGTTACTTGTGACAACCAAAACGTTTGTACGAAGGGATTTTTGTCGATTTAGAGACTATATCTACAATGCGACTGTTTTTATGACATTCTTTGCTGGCAAAAATCCTAAGGTCAAAATGGCGCCGTTGCCGGGGAATTGCAAACGTGTGCCTTATTATTGGTTATTGTAAATATTTTATTTTTGCTTGTTTATTTGTTTTTATTTTTGTTTTTTTCTTAAGTTAAGAGGTTATTGGTTTTTATTTTAAAATTTTTATTTTATCTTATCTTATTTCAAAAATCAAATTTCAAATTTCAAAAAAAAAAAATTTTTTTTCAAAATTCAAATTTAAAAATTTTCAAATTTCAAATTTCAAAAATTCAAAATTCAAAAATTTAAAAATTCAAATTTTAAAATTTAATTTTCAAATTCAAAATTTAAATAACCTTTTAATTTAAATTTATTTTTTATTTTTATTTTTAATTTTTATTTTGCTACTATGAACTCTCACCCCTTTGGCTATGAGTCTGGATACAATTATGTTGCAGGAAGAAGAAATTACAATGAGAACAGGCATCAAGGTTGGAACAATCAAAGATGGGAGGAGCCACAAGAATTTGATCAACCCTCATGGCAACAACCACCTCCAATGGACTATCAACAACCACCACCATATGCCTATGAACCCTTTCCTCAACATGACTTTGGACCACCATACTCACAAGCCCCTCACCACCAAACATCATCATATGACCCTAACCCACATCCACCATACCAACCACCTTATGAACCAAATGAACCCTCCTATCTACCCTAAACCTCCATGGAGAAAGCACTTGCCGATCTAAACTCTACTATACAAGCTCTCTTCACCCAAATCAGACCACCAATTACCTTCAACAATCAACCCTCAAGCTCTAGTGCACTTCCTTGTCAACCACAGAATAATCTCTCCATCCCATCACCACCATCTATGGAAGAGCACCCACATCCATCAATCCAAGAGCAAGATGATTCCAATTATGCTATTGATATGGAACAGGAAAGAAGGAATCATCTTCGCGAATCCATACTTCATAAAGAGCTAGAGGAGGCCCTGTGGGTAAGGGTAGGAGAGACCCTTGAAGATGAAAGAATAGTTGAAAGGAGTTGTCATGGAAAGAAAATCATCGAGGATGAGTACGATTTTATACTTAAACAACTGGACAAAGCAGCAATTATTAAAAAGGAAGAAGTGGTTGCAGACTTAAGAGATGCTGTACCTCCATTGGAAAGTCCAGTCACAGAGCCTCCTTCCACGGTGTTTGATGTTGATGTTGAGAAGAGCGTACAACCTCCAAGGCAGATCATGGTTGAAGATTTTGTAGAGGTTGATCAAGAGGTAAAAGATGTCAAAGAAGAGCACAAGGTAGTGGAGCTTGAAATTACCTTGCCAAAGTTGTTGGAAACCCTTCCCCCTAAGTTGCCATCATCCTTCACAACATTCAAGTGGGTAAAATTCATATCCCATAGCTTCCTAATCCCACTTTAATATGGGCTACTGGAGACGGATGGTCAACTTAGAGCTCTTTGTGGCATTGAGAGTAAGAGGAAGATGGCCAGTGATAAGAATTGTCAAGCAAGGTTCATTATGGTTAGAAGCTTTAAGTTTAAATGCAAAGGTTGGTATAAAACTCAACTGAATGGGTCTAGGAAGCTGTTTGGATGTCTTAGTGAGAATTCAAACTGCTTGCCACCCGGAGGGAACAATATTGCTCAACCAAAAGACGGGTGCAAGAGCAAGGTCTGGGACCCCGGAATCCATTCTACCAATCACCACTCTTGGGGCCTTGTCACTTGCTTTAACTTACTTGAAGGCTTTCTGTGCCTAGTTTGGGACCCCGAAGGTTACTGGAATCACAAACAATGGTGGAGATTCCTGGATGAGTTCAAGCATAAGCCACCATAACAGGAAGCTCGTCAAATGTCCAACTTAAGGACTTTAACTAAAAGTGCTAGGTGGGAGACAACCCACCATGGTATGATCGTCCTTTTTCATTTTTATTTAGTTTTATTTGTTTTTGAGTTTCATTTTATTTCATTATATTGAACCTGGAGTTTTGCATCACATTCATATTAATACTGCATTCTGCATCTTTTCAGAATATAAAAAAAAAGAGCGCGAGCACGCGACGCGATCGCATCAGCGACGTGTCCGCGTCGCAAAGAGATGGGAGATAATATTAATATGAACAGAGAGTTTCGCAGGAGCAGCGCTGGAGGCATGCCAATGGCACAAATCACCCCACGCGACCGCATCGCTGATGCGACCGGGTCATATGGGAATAATGGCCTCCCACGCAACCTCGTCACCCACGCGGCCGCATGACCAGAAATCGGCGTAAAAAGGGTGTATGGCAGAAAGTTGAGCCAGAGTTGGGCTGGACCCGTGCTAGTAGCACAAGCCCTGCCACGCGAACGCGTCACCTACACGTCCGCGTCATATTGGAAAAAAGGCCACCCGCGCGATCGCGTCGACCACGCGACGGCGTCACTCTGGATTTTGGCAATACTGAGTTTTGAACAGAGAGTTGTGCGACCGCGAGGCTGCACTCGCGCCACTAGCACAAATCAGGTCACGCGATCGCGTGCCCCACGCGTCCGCGTCACCCAACCTTATCGCGTACCACGTGACTGCGTCACCCACGCGACCGCATCGCCAGCGTCGCACAACCTATCCAGATTAGTGCCAATTTTCTTATCTTCTCTTTTCTAATCCTAATTTCTTCCTTCTCTCTCCTTTCTCACTTTCTTTTTCTTCTTCTCATCCTTTTTCCCTCTCATTTTATTTAACTTCATTTATTTGCATATTTCATTCATTGCATTATTCTCATTGGTGTTGGAGTTTTATTTGGATAAGTGCCATATTTTATTTGAGCACGTGGCTACTGGGAGAAGAGATTTGACAATTGACATTTACTTATGGCTCTCATATGCATTTGGATTACATTATTTTCATCCCTATTTTAACTTGCACACCCAATGTATTTGGGATTATCATTCACAATTGTCATCATTACACATGCTCTTTAATTTGGCACATTTATTACTTGATGCTTGAGCTATGCTTTTCATGCCTATTATTTTTATGTTTTTACCCTCTTGCATCTAATTATTTTGAATTGCTCTTTTTAATCTTTATTGTTGTCTTCCCTACATGTTGTAGCTACCATGTAGATGGACTATCATCTTTCCTGTGGCATTCCTTATCATTTGGAATTTCCTCCCTTCCGGTCTTAGTTTTCTATATTTCACACTCTTCCTTTTTCTTCTTCCTTAGGCATGGGTACCAAGAAAGGAAAAGAGAAGGCCACTGACAAGACACCAGCAAGGAAAAGAACCAAGAGATCTCCAATTAAGGCGCCTCCATCTACAAGCGTCAGTTAGAGCAACCTGCCCACCTGCACATCTCAGCATGCACCGAGGACGGTGCAATCTTTAAGTGTGGGGAGGTCAATACCGATCTCCATGGGTTAGTTATTTCCTGACTCAACACCAAAAATTTTTATTTTATTTGTTTGTTCATTGTTGCATTTGCATGTTTGATTGCAAATTTGTTTGATTTTTTGCATATTTTACCATTTGGTTAAAGTAATATTTTCTTTTTCAAGAAACCTTTTAGAGCATTTCACTAATTTGAATAAAATTTAATGTTACACTTGTTTAAAGAGATATTATACTGGAACATGTTTTAGAGCTCGAACACACAAAATCTGTGAGATTTTTGAGCCTATTTAATTGGTTGCATTTTATCAACCAATATTTTATTTTTAGTGTGTATTTTTCTCTCTAAAATTGTGATCTTTGTCTTGCTTAATTCTATATTTCCATGGTTTGATGTATGCATGCACTTACATGATTGAGGCCTTTGTTTCACTGAGCTTACATACCCATATGGCCTTACCTCTCATTATCCCTTGCAAACCAATTTGAGCCTATTTTACCCCTTTGTTCTTTACTTTAGCACATCATTAACTCTAAGTAAAAAATAATAATGTCCTTAATTTGAATCCTTGGTTAGCTTAGACTAGTGAGAGTGCTCATGAATTAAGTGTGGGAAAAAGTGGGTTTGGAAACATTTGGTTTGAGAATTGAGTATGTTAGAATTTTCTGAAAATTTGAAAGAATGTTGAGAATATGTTCATGCATTCAATACTTTAATCATATGTATTAAGAAAAACAAAAGAAAAAAAAGAGAAAAAAAATAAAATAAAAAAAAAAGAAAAATAAAGGAGAAAAAGAAAAGAGAAAGAGTAAATAAGTAAAAGGGGACAAAATGCCCCAAAGTACGTGGTGAAAGCAATGCATATGTACGATACTTAGAATTAGAATGCATGAATAATGTGAAAAACATGGTTAATGGATAGTTAGATTTTGTATTGTGATTACATAGATTGTCTAAAGTTAGGTGGAAAGTTTAAGTTAATTAAGGATTCAGATTTTAGTCCACTTGGCCAAATACAATCCTACCTTGACCCTAACCCCATTACAACCCTTAAAAGACCTCTTGATATGTGTATCTGTGCATTAAATTTATGTTGATTGTTAGATGAAGAGCAAGCCTTAGAAAGCAAGGTTAGTAGAGAATTGAGAGAATCGAACCTAAAACACTTGAGTGATTAGAATGTATACACTACCAGTGAGGGTTCGATGCTCAATTCCTTGTTCCCTACTTTCATGAGCTATTTTCTTCTTGCAAGTCTATTTGTACTTCATTTTCATGATTTGAATTAGTGAAATCCAGTTCATATTTCTTCTTGAAGGATTTGTTTACTTTTAACCAAGTAGGTAGAATCAATTTGTATGTAGCTGCATTCATAGGTTGCATTGCATACTCTCTATCATTCCTCTTCATCTTTATAGTTTCTCTTGAGCTTAGCTTGTGGACATGCTAATGTTTAAGTGTGGGGAGGTTGATAAACCACCATTTTATGGTTTATCTTGTGCTCAATTGAGTGGTTTTTATTAACTCTTTACCCACTTATTCATACTATTTGCATGGTTTTATATTTCCATCCTAATTATGAGTTTTGATTGAAAACATGCTTCTTTGATCTTATATTTGCTTATTATTAATCCTCTCTTATTACCATTAGATGCCTTGATATGTGTGTTAAGTGTTTTCAGATATTTTAAGGCAGGAATGGCTTGGAGGATGGGAAGAAAGCATGCAAAAGTGGAAGGAATGCAAGAAGTTGGAGAAATTGCTAAGCTGTCCAGCCTGACCTCTCTGCACTCAAACGGCTATAACTTTAGCTACAAAGGTCCAAACGACGTGGTTCCAGTTGTGTTGGAAAGCTAACGTCCGGGCTTCGATTTAATATATAATATGCTATAGTTCTCCTGAAGCTAGGCGATGCGACCGCGTGATCCATGCGGCCGCGTCGCAGTGACGGAAATCTAGCGTGGAAAAATTCGAAACCAACGAATTCTGGACTGTTTTTGACCCAGTTTGCAGCCCAGAAAACACAGATTAGAGGCTATAAAGTGGGGGAATACATTCATTCATAGGAGGCTTTCACATTCACAATTTTAGGAGTAGATGTAGATTTTAGAGAGAGAGGTTCTCTCCTCTCTCTTAGATTAGGATTTAGGATTTCTCTTAGTTATAGGAGTGACTCTCAATCCCAGGTTCTTTATTTTTATTTTATTTATGAACTCTTCCATGTTACATATAATTTTCTTAATTAATGTTATTTGAGGTATTTCAATTCATGATTTCTTTCTTTTATTTACATGATTACTGCTTCCCATCTGAAGACATTTTTATTTCAGTAAATTTACTCTTTTCCTTCTTCCTTTTGGCTTTGGTCAAATAATTGGCAACCCTTGAGTTATCAAACTCATTGTTGATTGAAAATTGGAATTCATCCACCTAACTTACCTTCATAGTTAGAGGTTAACAAAGTGGGAGAAAAATCCAATTCTCATTACAATTGATAAGGATAACCAGGATAGGACTTCCAATTTCCAATACCTTGCCAAGAGTTTATTTTTATTATTATTATTTTATTTTATTTGTCATATAACATATTCCCACCTTATTTCCTAATAAACCCCAATTTACAAACTCATAACCAATAATAAGAACATACTTCCCTGCAATTCCTTGAGAAGACGACCCGAGGTTTAATACTCGATTATCAATTTTAAAGGGGTTTGTTACTTGTGACAACCAAAATGTTTGTACGAAGGGATTTTTGTCGGTTTAGAGACTATATCTACAACGCGACTGTTTTTATGACATTCTTTACTGGCAAAAATCCTAACGTCAGTGACACTTTTCTGGTGATCATAAGCTCTGCTTTAAATCCACAGGAAGAGAAGGCACTAATTCAGGTGTTGAGGACACACAAGACAGCTCTTGGGTGGTCCATAAGTGATCTTAAGAGCATTAGCCCAGCAAGATGCATGCACAAGATCCTATTAGAGGATAATGCTAAGCCAGTGGTTCAACCACAGAGGCGGCTAAATCCAGCCATGAAGGAGGTGGTGCAGAAAGAGGTTACTAAGTTACTAGAGGCTGGGATTATTTATCCTATTTCTGACAGCCCTTGGGTGAGCGCTGTCCACGTTGTCCCCAAGAAGGGAGGCATGACAGTGGTTTATAATGAAAAGAATGAACTGGTTCCTACAAGAACAGTTATAGGATGGCGTATGTGTATTGACTACAGAAGGCTCAATACAGCCACCAGAAAGGATCATTTTCCTTTACCATTCATAGACCAAATGCTAGAGAGACTAGCAGGTCATGAATATTACTGCTTATTGGATGGCTATTCAGGTTACAACCAAATTGCAGTGGATCTTCAGGACCAAGAGAAAACAGCATTCACATGTCCTTCTGGAGTATTTGCCTACAGAAGGATGCCCTCTGGTCTGTGCAATGCACTTGCAACCTTTCAGAGGTGCATGCTCTCTATCTTCTCTGATATGGTAGAGAAATTTCTGGAGGTCTTCATGGATGACTTTTCAGTATTTGGAAACTCATTCAGCTCCTGTCTTGACCATTTAGCATTTGTTCTGAAAAGATGCCAAGAGACCAACCAAGTTTTAAAATGGGAAAAATGTCACTTTATGGTGACTGAAGGAATTGTCCTTGGGAATAAAATTTGAAACAAGGGAATAGAGGTGGATCAAGCTAAAGTGGAAGTAATTGAAAAATTACCACCACCTGCCAATGTTAAGGCAATCAGAAGCTTTCTGGGGCATGCAGGATTCTATAGGAGGTTTATAAAGGATTTTTCGAAAATTACAAAACCTCAAAGCAATCTGCTAGCTGCTGACACGCCATTTATATTTGACACAAAGTGTCTACAGGCGTTTGAAACTCTGAAATCCAGGCTAGTCACAGCACCAGTTATTTCTGCACCAGACTGGACATTACCATTCAAACTAATGTGTGATGCCAGTGACCATGCCATTGGTGCAGTATTAGAACTGAGGCATAACAAACTTCTGCACGTCATTTACTATGTCAGCCATGTTCTAAATGACGCACAGAAAAACTATACAACCACAGAAAAAGAGTTGCTTGCAGTGGTTTATGCCATTGACAAGTTTAGATCCTATTTAGTAGGTTTAAAAGTGATTGTGTATATTGATCATGCTGCTCTTAAATATCTACTCACAATGTAGGATTCCAAACCCAGGCTCATAAGATGGGTATTGCTTCTGCAAGAGTTTGATATAGAAATAAGAGACAAAAAAGGGACAGAGAACCAGGTAGCTGATCACCTGTCCCAGATAGAACCAGTAGCAGGGGCATCCCTCCCTCCTACTGAGATCCCTGAGACCTTTTCGGATGAGCAACTCTTCGCCATTCAGGAAGCACCATGGTTTGCAGACATTGCAAATTATAAAGCTGTGAGGTTCATACCCAAGGAGTACAGCAGGGTGCAAATGAAAAAACTAATTTCTGATGCAAAGTATTACTTATGGGATGAACCATATCTCTTTAAGAGATGTACAGACGGAATGATCTGCAGATACATACCTAGAGAGGAGGCACAGAAGATCCTATGACATTGCCATGGATCACAGTATGGAGGACATTTCGGAGGTGAGCGAACAGCCACTAAGGTCCTCCAATGTGGGTTCTACTGGCCTACCCTCCACAGAAATGCCCGAGAGTTTGTGTGTAACTGTGACAGTTGCCAAAGAGCTGGCAGCTTGCCTCATGGTTATGCCATGCCTCAACAAGGGATCTTAGAGATTGAGTTGTTTGATGTATGGGGTATTTCATAGGTCCTTTCCCACCATCATACTCAAACACTTACATTCTGGTGGTAGTAGACTACGTATCTAAATGGGTAGAAGCAATTGCCACACCCACTAATGATACTAAGACCGTGCTGAAGTTACTCCAGAAATATATCTTCAGTAGATTTGGCATCCCCAGAGTACTAATCAGTGACGGAGGCACTCATTTCTGCAATAAATAGCTATACTCTGCTATGGTTCGATATGGAATTAGCCACAAAGTAGCAACTCCATATCATCCACAGACAAATGGGCAGGTTGAAGTCTCTAATAGAAAACTAAAAAGAATCCTGGAACGGACTGTAATTGCCCGTAGAAAGGATTGGGCAAAAAGCTTAGATGATGCTCTGTGGGCATACAGAACAGCATTCAAGACTCCTATAAGAACCTCTCCATACCAGCTTGTGTATAGCAAGGCCTGTCATCTGCCCGTGGAACTGGAACATAAGGCCTACTGGGCAACCAGAGTCCTAAACCTGGATGCTAAGTTAGCTGGAGAGAAAAGATTGCTCCAGCTGAATGAGCTAGAAGAATTCAGACTCAATGCTTTTGAAAATGCAAAAATTTATAAAAAAAAAAAAGCAAAAAGGTGGCATGACAAGAAACTGTCATCTAGAGTTTTCGAGCCAGGACAGAAGGTTCTGCTATTTTACTCTAGACTTAGATTATTCCCCAGGAAATTAAAATCCTGGTGGAGAGGACCATATGTAATTACAAGTGTGTCACCATATGGATATGTTGAGCTTCAGGATATTGATTCTGACAAAAAGTTCATTGTTAATGGATAGAGAATCAAACACTATCTTGAAAGCAATTTTGAGCAAGAATGCTCAAAACTGAGACTAGAATAAAACTCATTCAAGGTCCAGCTAAAGACAATAAAGAAGCGCTTGTTGGGAGGCAACCCAATTTTATTATATCTATTTATTTTCTATTGTTATTTTATGTTTTCTGAAGGTTGATGATCATGTGAAGTCACAAAAACAACTGAAAAAGCAAAAACAGAATGAAAAATAGTATTAAAAATAGCACACCCTAGAGGAGAAGCTTACTGGCATTTAAACACCAGTAAGGGTAACAGAATGGGCATTAAACGCCCAGTCTGACACCATTCTGGGCGTTTAACGCCAGAAAGGGGCACAAAGCTGGAATTTAACGCCAGAAAGGGGCACAGAACTGGCGTTTAACGCCAGAAATTAGCACAAAGCTGGCGTTAAACGCTAGAAATGGGCAGCAACCTGGCGTTTAATGCCAAGATTGGCAAGCAAGGGGCATTTACACGCCAATATGGTGCAGGGATGAGAAATCCTTGACACCTCAGGATCTGTGGACCCCACAGGATCCCCACCTATCTAATCTCTCTCTCTCTCTCTTCTTCACACCTTCCCATAACACCCTTCCCCAAATACTCTTCCCCATCACCTCTTAACCACTCACACATCTCCATCTCCTCCATTTTCTTCTTCTTCTCCTCCCTTCTTTCTTCTTTTGCTCGAGGACAAGCAAACCTTCTAAGTTTGGTGTGGAAAAAGCATTGCTTTTTGTGTTTCCATAACCATTTATGGCACCTAAGGCCAGAGAAACCTCTAGAAAGAGGAAAGGGAAGGCAAAAGCTTCCACCTCCGAGTCATGGGAGATGGAGAGATTCATCTCAAAAGCCCATCACTAAGAAAATGATGGAACAAACAAGAGAGCCCACTCATGGACCTTAACAAGAGCATTCCACTATCCTCCATAAAATTAGAGAGGACCAAAAGGCCATGAGAGAGAAGCAACAAAGGCAAGGAAGAGACATAGAGGAGCTAAAGCACGTCATAATATCTTCAAGAGGAAGAACAAGCCACCATCACTAAGGTGGACCCATTCTTTAATTTCCTTATTTTTTACTTTCTGTTTTTCGTTCCTAATGCTTTATGTTTTATTTATGTTTGTGTCTTATTACATGATCATTAGTGTCTTAGTGTCTATGCCTTAAAGCTATGAATGTCCTATGAATCCATCACCTTTCTTAAATGAAAAATGTTTTCTGAAAAAGAAAAAGAAGTACATGAATTTCAAATTATAAAACAGATTAATTATTTTGATGTGGTGGCAATACTTTTTGTTTTTCTGAATGAATGCTTGAACAGTGCATATTTTTGAATTTGTTGTTTATGAATGTTAAAATTGTTGGCTCTTGAAAGAATGATGGAAAAGGAGAAATGTTATTGATAATCTGAAAAATCATAAAAATGATTCTTGAAGCAAGAAAAAGCAGTGAAAAGCTTGCAAAAATAAAAGAGGTGAAAAAAATATAATAAAAGGAAAAGAAAGAAAAAGAAAAAGCAAGCAGAAAAAGCCAATAGCCCTTTAAACCAAAAAGCAAGGGAAAAATAAAAAAGGATCCAAGGCTTTGAGCATCACTGGATAGGAGGGCCCACAGGAATAAAATCCTGGCCTAAGCGGCTAAACCAAGCTGTCCCTAACCATGTGCTTGTGGCGTGAAGGTGTCAAGTAAAAACTTGAGACTGAGCGGTTAAAGTCGTGGTCCAAAGAAAAAAGAGTGTGCTTAAGAGCTCTGGACACCTCTAATTGGGGACTCTAGCAAAGCTGAGTCACAATCGGAAAAGCTTCACCCAATTATGTGTCTGTGGCATTTATGTATCCGGTGGTAATACTGGAAAACAAAATGCTTAGAGTCACGGCCAAGAATCATAAAGTAACTGTGTTCAAGAATCAACAATACTAAACATGGAGAATCAATAACACTATCTAAATTCTGAGTTCCTATAGATGCCAATCATTCTAAACTTCAAGGGATAAAGTGAGATGCCAAAACTGTTCAGAGGCAAAAAGCTACTAGTCCCGCTCATCTAATTGGAGCTAAGTTTCATTGATAATTTGGAATTTATAGTATATTCTCTTCTTTTTATCCTATTTGATTTTCAGTTGCTTGGGGACAAGCAACAATATAAGTTTGGTGTTGTGATGAGCAGATAAGTTATACGCTTTTTGGCATTGTTTTTAGTATGTTTTTAGTATATTTTAGTTAGTTTTTATTATTTTTTATTAGTTTTTATTCAAAAATCACATTTCTAGACTTTACTATGAGTTTGTATTTTATTCTGTAATTTCAGGTATTTTCTGACTGAAATTGAGGGACTTGAGCAAAAATCTGATTCAGAGGCTGAAAAGGACTGCAGATGCTGTTGGATTTTGACCTCCCTGCACTCAAAGAGGATTTTCTAGAGTTATAGAAACCCAATTGGCATGCTCTCAATTGCGTTGGAACATAGACATCCTGGGCTTTTCAGAAATATATAATAGTCCATACTTTCCCGAGATTTGATGGCTCAAACCGGCATTCTAAGTCAGCATAGAAATTCTGGCGTCAAAACGTCAGAACTGGCATGAAAGCTGGAGTTAAATGCCCAAACTGGCACAAAAGCTGGCGTTTAACTCCAAGAAAGGTCTCTACACGTGAAAGCTTCAATGCTCAGCCCAAGCACACACCAAGTGGGCCCCGGAAGTGGATTTTTACACTATCTATTCTAGCTTACTCATTTTCTGTAACCCTAGGTCACTAGTTTATTATAAAAACTACTTTTAGTGATTCATCTTGTACCTCATGACACTCTACACATTTCATATTGTATCTTCTACGGCATGAGTCTCTAAACCCCATGGTTGGGGGTGAGGAGCTCTGCTGTGTTTTGATGAATTAATGCAATTACTACTGTTTTCCATTCAATCACACTTGCTTCCATTCTAAGATATTCACTCGTACTTCAACTTGATGAATTTGATGATCTGTGACACTCATCACCATTCTCAACCTATGAATGCGTGCCTGACAACCACCTCCATTCTACCTTAGACTGAGTGCTTATCTCTTAGCCTCCTGGTTCAAATCAGAGTCTTCGTGGTATAAGCTAGAATCAATTGGTAGCATTTTTGAGATCCGGAACATCTAAACCTTGTCTGTGTATTCTGAGTAGGATCTGGGATAGGATAACTGTGACGAGCTTCAAACTCACAAGTGCTGGGCGTAGTGACAGACGCAAAAGGATCAATGGATCCTATTCCAGCTTGAGTGAGAACTGACAGATGATTAACCGTGCAGTGACGGTGCATTTGGACCATTTTCACTGAGAGGACAGATGGTAGCCATTGACAACGGTGATCCACCAACATATAGCTTGCCATGGAAGGAACCTTGTGTGCTTGAAGAAGAAGACAGTAGAAAAGCAGAAATTCAGAAGATAGAGCATCTCCAAAACCTCAACCTGTTCTCCATTACTGCATAACAAGTATTTATTTTATGTTCTTTTACTTTTTACAATTAAATCTAAGAATTGTTGATATCCTGACTAAGAGTTACAAGATAACCATAGCTTGCTTGAAGCCGACAATCTCCGTGGGATCGACCCTTACTCGCATAAGGTATTACTTGGACGACCCAATGCACTTGCTGGTTAGTTGTGCGGAATTGCAAAAGTGTGTTTATGATTTCGTGCACCAAAAGCAATAAAAAGTATGACCAGCTAACCTCTCAAGCGTCTGATCAATGAAAAGCAGGGGGAAGTGATCCTTCCTTGTAGCAGTGTTGAGCCTCCAGTAGTCTATACACATTCTCCATCCTGTGACTGTCATTGTAGGAATTAGCTCATTCTTTTCATTCTTGATCACTGTCATCCCTCCTTTCTTGGGAACTACCTGCATAGGGCTCACCCAAGGGCTATCAGAAATAGGGTAAATAATACTGGCTTCCCATAGTTTCATTACCTCTTTTTGGACCACCTCTTTCATAGTTGGATTGAGTCTCTGTTGTGGTTGCACAACCGGTTTAGCATCTTCTTCAAGAAGGATCTTGTGCATACACTTGGTGGGACTAATCCCCTTTAAATCACCAATGGTCCACCCAAGAGCTATTTTATAGCTCCTGAGCATTGTAATAAGTGCATCTTCCTCTCCAGGCTTCAAAGAATGAAGAGCTAATAATCACCGAATAGGAATCATTTTCACCCAAGAACACATATTTCAGAGAAGGAGGAAAGAGTTTGAGCTCAAGCTTGGGGACTTCCTCGTCTACTTTAGGCGTGTTCAATAGCTCTTTTTTTGGGTGGTGAATCATCAAGTTCAACTAATTTATACTCAGAAATAGGATCCAGAACATCATCAAGTACCTCAGCTTCCAGTACCTCTTGAACTAGTGGTTCAACAACATCAGCTCTCGTAGACCCTTCAGAATTATTAAGGTGTTTGAGTGCTTCAAATACATTAAGGACCACCTATTTTTCATTGACCCTCAGGGTTAATTCACCTTTTTGCACATCAATCAAAGCTCTACCTGTAGCTAAAAAGGGTCTACCAAGAATAATAGAGGACTTTGCATCCTCTTCCATATCTAATATAACAAAATCAGCAGGAAAAATAAATGGTTCTACTTTCACAAGTAAATCCTCAACAACACCCACAGGAAATTTAATAGAAAGATCAACAAGTTGAAGAGAAATACGAGTTGGTTTTACCTCCTCAATTTGAAGCTTTTCATCACTGAAAGTGGCATGAGATTGATGCTAGCTCCAAGATCACATAAAGCTCACTGAATAGCGACATCTCCAATGGTGCAAGGAATGACAAAGCTTCCTGGATCTTTCATCTTCTCAGGAAGGTTATGTTGAATAATAGCACTACATTCCTCGGTCAACACCACTGTCTCTTGTTCCTTCCAATTCCTCTTGTTAGTCAGCAATTCTTTCATAAATTTAGTATAGGGAGGCATTTGCTCAAGAGCCTCTGCAAAAGGAATGTTGATCTACAGCTTCTTGAAGACTTTTAAAAATCTAGAAAATTGCTTGTCCTTGGAAGCTTTCTGAAGCCTTTGAGGGTATGGCATTTTTGGCTTGTACTTGGGAGCCTTGGGAATGGGTTGTCCGCACGCTTTGGAGGGGCGTGCTCCACTTCGTCCTTCTTCTCTTCTGGAGCTTCTTTTTCAACTAGCTCCTCATTGACCTTAGTATCAAAACCAGCTACTTTACCACTTCTCAACTGAATAGCCTTGCAATCTTCTCTTGGGTTCACCACTGTATAACCAAGAAATGTACTTGAAGACCTCTTAGGTATTTGCTTGCTCAACTGCCCCATTTGCACCTCCAAGTTTCTAATGGAAGCTCTGGTTTCCTGCATAAAACTATTCATAATTGTCTCCCAATTAAAATTCTGCTGCGGCTGAGAATTTGCCTGCTGAGGTGGTTGTTGTTGATGAGACTGAAATTGGCAGTTATTATGATTATTCTGCTGAAAACTGCCTTGAGAATTATTGTTGAAATTCTGATATCTCTGAGGTTGGTCTCTCCACCCAAAATTCAGGTGATTTCTCCACCCTTGATTGTAGGTCTTAGAGTATGGATCATTATTGGGGTGTCTAGGAGCACTCCCCATGTAATTGACCTGTTCAGAAGAAGATTGAGCATAATCATAATTCTCATTTTGCATAAAATTACCAGTCATGTCATAAGAGGCTTCTTGGGGTGCATTCTGAGTGTTGACAGCTGAAACTTGCATTCCACTCAACTGTTGAGTAATTAGACTTATTTGCTGAGACAAAAGTTTGTTCTGAGCAAGAAGAGCATCAACAGCTTCCACTTCTAAAATGCCTCTCTTTTGAGGGGTCTCAGAGTTCATAGAATTCCTGTTGGAAGAGTATAAGTATTGGTTGTTAGCAACCAACTCAATAAGCTCAGTAGTCTCCTCTGGTGTCTTCTTCATGTGCAAAGAACCACCTGCAGAATTATCTAAGTGCATCTTGGACATTTCACAAAAGCCCTCATAAAAGATGTCCAGCTGAGTCCATCTAGAGAACATGTCTGGAGGGCATTGTCTAGTCAGTACCTTGAATCTCTCCCAAACTTCATAAAGGGTCTCACCATCTTTCTATCTGAAATTCTAAACCTTCACCCTTATCTTAGTCAGCTTTTGAGGTGGGAAAAATTTTGTCAGAAATCCAATGATAACTTTATCCCAAGTATCCAGACTCTCCTTGGGTTGAGAATCTAACCATAGCTTTGCTCTATCCTTCACAGCAAATGGGAAGAGTATGAGTTTGTACACCTCAGGACTCACTCCATTAGTTTTCACAGTATCACAAATCTGGAGAAAATTAGAAATAAACTGATTTGGATCTTCTTGAGGGAGTCCATGATACTGACAATTTTGTTGCACAAGAGTAACTAGTTTTGGCTTCAGTTCAAAGTTGTTTGCAGCTATAGGAGGCACCATGATACTTTTGCCATAAATATCTACAGTAGGAGTAGTATAAGAGCCAAGCACTCTTCTAGGTTGCTCATTTCCATTTAGATTTGCCATATTGGCATTAGTAGCATTATTATGATCCATAGTGGACTCTGCAGCCTTGTAAAGTCTTGCTTGTTGCAAACGCCACCTCAAAGTCCTTTCAGGTTCAGAATCAAAGTCTAATAGAGGTTCTTTATCCCTGTTCCTGCTCATAAACAGATAGAAGACAAGAAATAATGGGATTCTCTACGTCAGAGTGTAGAGAATTCTCAGTGAGGTAACATGTGCAAAGAAATAAAATAAAAATACTAAATAAATAAAAGAGAAAAAAATTGAAAATGATGACTAAAATCAGACTGAAAATTTTGAAAATTAAGAGGAAAATTAAACAGAAAAATTAAAATAAAATTAACTAGGTGATACCAAACTTAATTTCAGAAATTAAGGGAAAATACTAATGCTAAATTTCGAAAATACTACGGTAAAAATTAAATAAAATTAAAACTAGAATGCTTAATCTAAGCAATCAAACAACGAATAGTTGTCAATCACAGTCAATCCCTGGCAACGACGCCAAAAACTTGGTGCGGAATTTATAACCACAAACTACTGGCAAGTGCACCGGGTTGTACCAAGTAATACCTAAGGTGAGTGAGGGTCAATCCCACGAGGATTGATGGATCAAGAAAAAATGGTCACGTGATTTGCTTAGTCAAACAAACAGAAAATGGTGTTTTGAAAGTTCAATTGAATTAACAGTAAATCAGAGAATCAGAAAGCAGACAGTAAACAAGTTGTGAAATATATATGGAGAAATAGTTAAGGCTTCAGAGATATCTATCTTCCGGATTGACTTTTCTTACAAACTATTTTAATCATGCAAGATTCAATTCATGGCAAACTATATGTGACTAAACCCTAATTCCTTAGACCATTTTAGTCTCCTCTAACCTTCATCAACCGCCAATTCCTTGGTCACTTAATTCCAATTAGAGGGTGAAGTTCAATTCTAGTTTATATGCCACAGAAACCCTAATTACCCAAATATAAGAGGATTATATGTCACATATCCCGTTAAGTCCAGATAATTAGTGATTTAGGAGAATATATTTTCAAGCTGTTGTTCAAGTAAAGGGTTTTTCCAAGTTATACAAGAACTCAATTAGAACCAAGGTCATACTTCCGTTCCACCCAGATTCATAAAATAAAGAACGAAAACAATTCTTGAACTATAAATCAGTATGTGAATTAAAATAGAAAAAAAATAATATCAATCCATGCAATAGATAGAGCTCCTAACCTTAACAGTGGAGGTTTAGTTGCTCATGGTTCAGAGGAAAAACTAGGATTCAGAAAATTGTAAATTGCGGAATGAGGTAAAAGAGAAGAAAAGAGCCCGAAGGGGTGATTCTTTTTCCCTTTTATATCTAATCCTAATTAATGTAAAATATATTTTCAAAAAACTAAATTCTATTTTTTCCTAATTAAAATAATAAAAGTTTAATTCAAAATCACTGATTGATTCGTCTAGCCTTGTGTAGACGAATTGGGGACCACCTTTGCCTAACGGTGTGGTGCCAAACTTGGGAGAAACCATGTTTGGTGTGGAGTAGGCAGAGCTTCCCTTTTGCTTCTTGGGTTGTGGCGCCGAACTTGGAAAGATCCAAGTTTGGTGTGGAGATTGTGTGTAATGCTTCCTTTGGACTCTTCAGGTTGGCGCCAAACTTGACAATGGTCAAGTTTGGCGTGGAGTGGTGCGTGCAGCCTTCCCTTGGATCCTTTGAGTTGGCCCCGAACTTGAGTAAATTCAAGTTCGGCGTGGAGATTGCAGTAGGCTTTCCTTCATTGGCGCCAAACTTGAACTCTTTCAAGTTTGGCGCGGAGCTTCACGCATGCATTCCTCAAGCTTTCTTATTGTGACGCCAAACTTGGGGAATCCAAGTTTGGCGTAGGTGAAGCAGCTTTTAGTTCTAATCTCTCCTTGCTCCATCCTTGGCTCCAACTCTTGTTAAATTTGTCCAAAATGCTACTTGAAATAAACAGAATTGCACACAACTCAAAGTAGCATTCATAGTGGCTAAAATATATTAAATATTGATTAAACTTATCAATTCAAATACATATTCAATAGGAAAAGATAGAGATGATGCTCACGCATCACAACTCCATGATCCTTGTATGGCCTTTCCTAGTTACTGCAAAGGCCTTGATAGATGTTGAAAAAGGATAGATGATCTTGATGCTATTGGAAGATCATATCCTATTCAAGATCCCCAACCCTTACTCTCTCTTGGATAAAGGAGGTACTGATGACAAGTCATCTTATGCTAGTTTCACAAGCATTTTTCATTTGTTTCATTAAGTTTTATGCACTTTCTTGCACAATAAGTAAGTAGTTGGAGTGGAATTTCATTATTATTTTGATTCAATCAAACATCATTTATTTTACACAAAATCATGAGATTTATGCAAGAATTAAGTGAGTATTATGAAAAGGACACGCACGCGTCAGAGACGCGTACGCGTGAGTGAATGAACGCTGCGCTCACTTTGAGAACGCAACATTCCCCTGGAAGCAGCAACCAAGTGTAATGAGCGGATATTTTATACGCTTTTTGGGTTAATTTCATATAGTTTTTAGTATGTTTTAGTTAGTTTTTAGTTTATTTTCATTAGTTTCTAAGAAAAATTCATATTTCCGGACTTTACAATGAGTTTGTGTATTTTTCTATAATTTCAGGTATTTTCTGGCTGAAATTGAGGGAGCTGAGCAAAAATCTGATTCAGGCTGAAAAAGGACTGCTGATGCTGTTGGATCCTGACCTCTCTGCACTCGGAATGGAATTTCTGGAGCTACAGGAGTCCAATTGACGCATTTCCAATTTCGTTGGAAAGTAGATATCCAGGGCTTTCCAGCAATATATAATAGTTCATACTTTGCTAAAGGATAGACAACGTAAACTGGCGTTCAACGCCAGTTCCATGTTGCAGTCTGCCATCCAGTGCCAGAAACACGTTACAAGTTGGAGTTCAACCCCAGAAACAGGTTACAGCCTGGCGTTGAACTCCCAAAACAGCCCAGGCACGTGAGAAGCTTTATTGTCAGCCCCAGCACACACCAAGTGGGCCCCAGAAGTGGATTTCTGCACTATCTATCATAGTTTACTCATTTTCTGTAAACCTAGGTTACTAGTTTAGTATTTAAACAACTTTTAGAGATTTATTTTGTATCTCATGACATTTTAGATCTGAACTTTGTACTCTTTGACAGCATGAGTTTCTAAACTCCATTGTTGGGGGTGAGGAGCTCTACTGTGTCTCGATGAATTAATGCAAATATTTCTGTTTTCCATTCAAACATGCGTGTTCCTATCTAAGATATCCATTCGCACTTCAACATGAATGTGATGAACGTGAAAATCATCATCATTCCCCCACGAACGCGTGCCTAACAACCACTTCCGTTCCACCGTAGAATGAATGAATATCTCTTGGATCTCTTAATCAAAATATTTGTGGTATAAGCTAGATTGATGGCAGCATTCAAGAGAATTCGGAAAGTCTAAACCTTGTCTGTGGTATTCCCAGTAGGATTCAGGGATTGAATGACTGTGAGGAGCTTCAAACTCGCGAGTGCTGCGCGTAGTGATAGACGCAAAAGGATAGTGAATCCTATTCCGGTACGATTGAGAACCTGCAGATGATTAGCCGTGCGGTGACAGCACACCTGGACCCTTTTCACTGGAAGGATGGATGGTAGCCATTCACAACGGTGATCCACCAACACACAGCTTGCCATAGGAGGACTTGCGTGCGTGAATCAGAAAACAGAGGAAAGTAGAATTTCAGAAGACAAAGCATCTCCAAAACTCCAACATATTCTCCGTCATTGCACAATAAGTATTTATATTTATGCCCTCTCACTTTTTACAATTGAACTTAAAAAACACTGTTGTTGGCATCCTGACTAAGAATAATAAGATAACCATAGCTTGCTTCAAACCAACAATCTCCGTGGGATTCGACCCTTACTCACGTAAGGTATTACTTGGACGACCCAGTGCACTTGCTGGTTAGTTGTGCGAAGTTGTAAGAGAGTAATGTGAACATTGACATTACAATTTCGTGCACCAAGTTTTTGGCACCGTTGCCGGGGATTATTTGAGTTTGAACAACTGACGGTGAATCCTGTTGCTTAGATTAGGAAAATTTTGTCTTTTGGGTCAGAGTCATTTATATTCTTTTCAAAAAATTTTTTCAAAAAAAAAATATTTTTTCTTAGTTATTAAAAATACTTCTTCAAAACAAGTGTTACATTTACAGCTCAATTGGCTAGAGCATTGGTCTATGTTCTTGATGATTGGGCATCGGTTTTATTAAAAATATTTTTCAAAAATAATTTTTCTTGATCTTGTGCCAAACTTTAAGTTTGGTGTTTTCTTGTTAATCTTTCTATAATTTTCGAAAATTTTAGTTTGGTTTTCTAAATTTTAAGTTTGGTGTTCCTTCTTCATGTTCTTGTTGTTCTTGTGAGTCTTCAAGGCGTTCTTGAGATTTTCTTGTGTCTTGATCTTAAAATTTTTAAGTTTGGTGTTCCTTGGTGTTTTCCCTCCAAAATTTTTGAAAACAAGGAGCATTAGATCTAAAAAATTTTAGATCTTGTGTTATTTTATTGTTTTTCTCTTTCCTCATTAAATTCAAAAATATCTTTTCCCTCTATTTGAAAGTAATTTTTCGAAAATCAATTTTAAAAATTCAGATTTTTTCTATTTCAAAATTTAAAACCCTTTTCAAAAAAAAATTCATATCTTTTTCAAAACTTCCTAACTACTTTCTCTCTCCTCATTTTTCCGAAAATCTTCACCCATTTTTATTTATTTTATTTTAATTTATTTTATTTTTGAAATAAATAAATAATTAAATAAATAAAAATATTTCTTCTCTATTTTACATCATCTCCCTTTCTCCATCATGGATCTAAGCAGAAATGAACAGTCCAGAAGGACTCTTGGGTCATATGCTAACCCCTCTACTGCTTCATATGGGAGTAGTATCTGCATACCCTCCATTGGAGTCAGTAGCTTTGAGTTGAATCCTCAACTCATTATCATGGTGCAGCAAAGTTGCCAGTATTCCGGTCTTCCACAGGAAGAACCTACAGAGTTTCTGGCACAGTTTTTACAAATTGCTGACATAGTACATGATAAGGAAGTAGATCAGGATGTCTACAGATTATTACTGTCTCCATTTGCTGTAAAAGACCAAGCCAAGAGGTGGTTAAATAACCAACCTAAGGCTAGCATAAAGACATGGAAACAACTGACAGAAAAATTCCTGAATCAATACTTTCCTCCAAAACGGATGACACATCTAAGGCTGGACATCCAAGGCTTTAAACAAGGAGATAATGAATCTCTTTATGATGCCTGGGAGAGATACAGAGAGATGCTACAAAAATGCCCCTCTGAAATGTTTTCAGAGTGGGTTCAGTTAGACATCTTCTATTATGGGCTTACAGAAAGGGCTTAGATTTTTCTAGATCACTCAGCTGGTGGATCTATCCACATGAGAAAGACAATTGAAGAAGCTTAAGATCTCATTGATACAGTTGCCAAAAATCAGCATCTGTACTTAAGCAGTGACCCTTCCATGAAAGAAGAGGCTAAAACAGTAACTGCTGAACTCAGTCCTGTAGAACAAGCTGCTGAATTCAATCAGCAATTGGACTTTCTAACACAGCAGTTAGCCGAATTCAAAGATAGACTACAAGAGATAAGGATGGCTAATATAAATATGGAAGAACAATTGGAGCAAACAAAACAGCAGCTGTCAAAACAAATAACAGAAGAATGCCAAGCAGTTTAATTAAGAAGTGGGAAAATATTAAATACCCCACCGCAAGGCAGTAGGAAGCCAAGAAATGAGCAAACCACCCAAAATCCATCTGAGGACAGTAAGAGCCCAGGAAAAAATAATTCTGGCATTAAAACGCCAGAAATTGGGTGGAAGGTTGGCGCTGAATGCCCAGACCATGCTCAGGACTGGCGTTCAACACTAGAAACAAGCAAGGAACTGGCGTTGAACGCCCAAAAGAAGCACAGTTCTGGCGTTCAGACGCCAGGAACAGATGAGGAATTGGCGTCTAACGTCACTCCAGCTTCTAACTCTGGCACTCAAATGCCAGAGATGGATCAGACACACACAAGTGTTGATGACAACCCCTCTAAAAAGGCTTCTTCAACTATTTCTGTAGGAAATAAACCTGCAGCAACCAAGGTTGAGGAATATAAAGCCAAGATACCTTATCCTCAAAAACTCCGCCAAGAGGAGCAGGATAAGCAATTTGCTCGCTTCGCAGATTATCTCAGGACTCTTGAAATTAAGATTCCGTTTGCAGAGGCACTTGAGCAAATACCTTCTTATGCCAAGTTCATGAAAGAGATCTTGAGTCATAAGAAGGATTGGAGAGAAACTGAAAGAGTTCTCCTCACTGAAGAATGCAGTGCAGTCATTCTGAAAAGCTTTCCTGAAAAGCTTAAAGATCCCGGAAGCTTTCTGATACCATGCACATTAGAGCGAAATTGCACCAGGACAGCTTTATGCGATCTTGGGGCAAGCATCAACCTAATACCTGCATCCACTATCAGAAAGCTTGGTTTAATTGAAGAAGTTAAACCAACCCGGATATGTCTCCAACTTGCTGATGGCTCCATTAAATACCCATCAGGCGTGATTGAGGACATGATTGTCAGGGTTGGGCCATTCGCCTTTCCCACTGACGTTGTAGTGCTGGAGATGGAGGAGCACAAGAGTGCTACTCTCATTCTAGGAAGACCTTTCCTAGCAACTGGACGAACTCTCATTGATGTCCAACAGGGGAAAATAACCCTGAGAGTCAATGAGGATGAGTTTAAGTTGAATGCTGTCAATGCCATGCAGCATCCAGACCCACCAAAAGACTGCATGAAAGTTGATCTTATTGACTCTTTGGTAGAAGAGATCAACATGGCTGAGAGTCTCGAATCAGAGCTGGAAAACATCTTTAAAGATGTTCCACCTGATCTAGAGGATTCAGAGGAATTGAAAGAGTCTCTGAAATTTCCTCAAGAAGAGGAAAAACCTCCTAAACCTGAGCTCAAACCATTACCACCATCCCTGAAATATGAATTTCTGGGAGAAGGTGATACTTTTCCAGTGATCATAAGCTCCGCTTTAAATCCACAGGAAGAGCAAGCACTAATTCAAGTGCTAAGGAGACACAAGACAACACTTGGGTGGTCCATAAGTGACCTTAAGGGCATAAGCCTAGCTAGATGCATGCACAAGATCTTATTGGAGGACAATGCTAAGCCAGTGGTTCAACCACAGAGGCGGCTAAATCCTGCAATAAAGGAAGTGGTGCAGAAAGAGGTCACCAAATTACTGGAGGCTTGGATTATTTATCCTATTTCTGATAGCCCCTGGGTGAGTCCTGTTCAAGTTGTCCCTAAAAAGGGAGGCATGACAGTGGTTCATAATGAAAAAAATAAACTGGTTCCTACAAGAACAGTTACAGGGTGGCGCATGTGTATTGATTACAGAAGGCTCAATACAGCCACCAGAAAGGATCATTTTCCTTTACCATTCATAGACCAGATGCTAGAAAGACTAGCAGGTCATAATTATTACTGCTTTTTGGATGGCTATTCAGGCTACAACCAAATTGCTGTAGATCCCCAGGATCAAGAGAAAACAGCATTCACATGTCCATCTGGAGTATTTGCTTACAGAAGGATGCCTTTTGGGCTGTGTAATGCGCCTGCAACCTTTCAGAGATGCATGCTCTCTATTTTCTCTGATATGGTGGAAAAATTTCTGGAAGTCTTCATGGATGACTTCTCAGTATATGGAGACTCATTCAGCTCCTGTCTTGATCACCTGACACTGGTTTTGAAAAGATGCTAAGAGACCAACCTGCTTTTAAACTGGGAAAAATGTCACTTTATGGTGACTGAAGGGATTGTCCTTGGGCATAAAATTTCAAACAAGGGAATAGAGGTGGATCAGGCTAAAATAGAGGTAATTGAAAAATTACCACCACCTGCCAATGTTAAGGCAATCAGAAGCTTTCTGGGGCATGCAGGATTCTATAGGAGGTTTATAAAGGATTTTTCAAAAATTGCAAAACCTCTAAGCAACCTACTAGCTGCTGATACGCCATTTGTGTTCGACACAGAGTGCCGCAAGCGTTTGAAACTCTGAAAGCTAAATTGGTCACAGCACCAGTTATCTCTGCACCAGACTGGACATTACCATTCAAATTAATGTGTGATGCCAGTGATCACGCCATTGGTGCAGTACTGGGGCAGAGGCATGACAAGCTTCTACATGTTATTTATTATGCTAGCCGTGTTTTGAATGATGCCCAGAAAAATTACCCAACCACAGAAAAAATAATTGCTTGTAGTGGTTTATGCCATTGACAAGTTTAGATCATACTTAGTAGGATCAAAGGTGATTGTGTACACAGATCATGCTGCTCTTAAATATCTACTCACAAAGCAGGATTCAAAACCTAGACTCATAAGATGGGTGTTGCTTCTGCAAGAGTTTGATATAGAAATAAGAGACAGAAAAGGGACAGAAAACCAAGTGGCCGACCATCTGTCCCGGATAGAACCAGTGGAAGGGCCATCCTCCCCCTCTATTGAGATCTCTGAAACCTTTCCGGATGAGCATTTTTTCGCCATTCAGGAATTACCATGGTTTGCAGACATTGCAAACTACAAAGCTGCAAGGTTCATTCCCAAGGAGTACAGCAGGCAACAAAAGAAAAAATTAATTACTGATGCAAAGTACTACTTGTGGGATAAACCCTATCTCTTTAAGAGATGTGCAGACGGCATAATCCGTAGGTGTGTGCCTAAGGAAGAAGCACAAAGGATCTTATGGCATTGCCATGGGTCACAATATGGAGGTCATTTCAGAGGTGAGCGAACAGCCACCAAGGTCCTCCAATGTGGTTTCTACTGGCCTACACTTTACAGAGATTCCCGAGAGTTTGTACGTAACTGTGACAGTTGCCAGAGAGCTGGTAATTTGCCTCACAGTTACGCCATGCCTCAATAAGGAATCTTGAAGATTGAGTTGTTTGATGTATGGGGTATTGATTTCATGGGCCCTTTTCCACCATCATACTCAAACACTTATATTCTGGTGGCAGTTGTCTATGTATCAAAATGGGTAGAGGCCATTGCCACACCCACCAATGATACTAAAACAGTACTAAAGTTCCTCCAAAAACATATATTCAGCAGATTTGGTGTCCCTAGGGTACTAATCAGTGATGGGGGCACTCACTTCTACAACAAACAGCTTTACTCTGCCATGGTCCGGTATGGGATTCGCCATAAGGTGGCAACTCCATATCATCTGCAGACAAATAGACAAGCTGAAGTTTCTAACAGAGAACTAAAAAGAATCCTGGAACAGACTGTAAGTACCCGTAGAAAGGATTGGGCACGAAGCTTGGATGATGCTCTGTGGGCTTACAGAACAGCATTCAAGACTCCTATAGGGACCTCTCCGTACCAACTTGTGTATGGTAAGGCATGCCACCTGCCCGTGGAACTGGAACATAAAGCCTACTGGGCAACCAGATTCCTAAACTTTGGTGCCAAATTAGCTGGAGAAAAAAGATTGCTCCAGCTGAATGAGCTAGAGGAATTCAGATTCACTGCTTTCGAAAATGCCAAGCTTTATAAAGAAAAATAAAAAAGGTGGCATGACAGAAAGCTGTCATCTAGAATCTTTGAACCAGGACAAAAGGTTCTGTTGTTTAACTCTAGGCTCAGGCTATTCCCCGGGAAACTGAAGTCCCGGTGGAAGGGACCATATGTAATTACAAGTGTATCACCATATGGTTATGTGGAGCTTCAAAATATTGATTCTGATAAGAAGTTCATTGTTAATGGACAGAGAATCAAGCACTATCTTGAAGGCAATGTTGAGCAAGAGTGCTCAAGGCTGAGGCTAGATTAAAAACTCAGCACAGTCCAGCTAAAGACAATAAAGAAGCACTTGCTGAGAGGCAACCTAGCCATGGGGCATCACTTCCTCTAAGCATTTTGCCCTATTATTGATTTTATTTGTTTATATAAATTTCATTGATACTAAGGTAAAGAGTCAATTGTATAAGTTTACAGGGTTACAAAAGGATTCTGCACACAAAACAGAGAAAAAAGAGCTCACTGGCAAGAAAACGCCAGTAAAAGTCTGTTTTGGGCGTTCAACGCCCAAAAGAAGCATCCACTGGGTGTTGAACGCCAGTAAGGATAGCCATCTGGGCATTAAACGCCAAAAAGAAGCATCTTCTGGGCGTTGAACGCCAGAAAGAAGCTCCTTCTGGGCGTTTAACGCCAGATTTACAGCGTCCTGGGCGTTCAGAAAAATGCCCAGTGACAAAGGAGTTCCTGGCGTTCAACGCCAAAAAGAAGCAACAGCTGGGCGTTGAACGCCCAGGAGAAGCAGCAGTTGGGCGTTTAACGCCCAAAACATGCAGCGTTTGGGCGTTCAAACGCCAGGATGGTGGGGATGAGGTAAATTCGTTTTTTCTTCATATTTTTCATTTTAATCTTAATTTTCATGTTTCAATTCATGATTTCTTGCATAAACATGTTACAAACCCTGATTTCTAAAATCCCTAATTTCTAAAAACCCTACTTTAAAAATATCAAATGTATCTTAATCCATAAGCACAAATCCTTTTTTTTCAATCCAATTCAACTCTTTTTTCAAATTTTCAAAACAAATCTATCTCTTTTCATTCTAAAATCTTTTCAACTAATCAATATCTTTTTTTTTTAAAAAATCTCCATATTATCTTTTTCAAAAATTCAAATTTATCTTTTTCAAATATCTTTCATATCTCTTCAATTTTAAATTATATCTTTTCTTATCATACTTATTTCTTTTTAAATCATATCTTCTATCTTATCTTTCTCCCTATTTTCGAAAACCCACCCCCTCCCTTTTAAAAACACATTCGGCCTCCTTCCTCTCATCCACCATTCAACACTAGCTCTCCTTCTATCCCTCTCCTTTCTTTTCTTTTGCTTGAGGACAAGCAATCCTCTAAGTTTGGTGTGTTTATCCGTGATCACTAAACCATACCCACTAAGATTATGGCTCCTAAAGGAAAACAACCCACTCCAAGAGGCAAGAAAGAGAGTGTTCCAAAACCACTTTGGAATCAAGGGAGGTTCTTAACCAAAGAACATTCAGACCATTACTACAAAATAATGGGTCTAAGATCTGTGATCCCGGAAGTCAAGTTCGATATGAAAGAAGATGAATATCCAGAGATCCAAGAGCAGATTTGAAACAGGAACTGGGAAGTCCTAGCTAATCCTGAAACGAAAGTGGGAAGGAATGTGGTTCAGGAATTCTACGCTAATTTGTGGCAAACAGACAGGCAGAGAATATCTGGAGCTGCCCTCTATGACTATAGGACTGTGGTCAGAGGAAAGATTGTTCACATCCACCCTGACAAAATCAGGGAGATCTTTAAGCTACCTCAGCTGAAAGATGACCCAGACTCCTTCAATAGGAGAATGATGAGAACAAACAAGGGCCTGGATAAGTTTCTAGAGGATATATGCATCCCTGGAGCCAGGTGGACCACCAGCACGAGGGGTGTCCCAAATCAACTCAAGAGAGAAGATCTCAAACCAGTCGCCAGAGGATGGCTGGACTTCATTGGGCGTTCTATATTGCCCACCAGCAACCGTTCTGAAGTCAATATTAGAAGAGCAGTGATGATCCATTACATTATGTTGGGAAAAGAAGTAGAAGTTCATCAACTGATTCCATCTGAATTCTACATACTTGCCAACAAGAACTCCAAGGATGCCAGGTTGGCTTATCCAAGCCTAATCTCTATGCTCTGCAAAGATGCTGGAGTAAAGATGGGAATAACAGAGTATATCTCTGTGGAGCAACCAATCACTAAAATTACAATGGAAAAACAACAAATACAGGATGACCCCATCAAGAAGAGGGCGCAAGAATTCCTACCAGAACTCCCTCAATTTGAATATTGGGAGCATCTTGAGGCATCTGTCACTAAGTTGCAAGAAACCATGGACCAAATGAAGGAAGAACAGCAAAATCAAAACAGCATGCTTTGCAAACTGCTCAGAGAACAAGAAGTGCAAGGGCGTGAATTAAGAGAACTAAAGCGTCAGAAACTATCTCTTGAAGGGCCAAGCACTCCACAGACTAAAGAGGCATCCGCTTCCCAAAGTCAAGGTTGTTGAGTTCTGATCTTAACCTTAACCCTGTGATAATTTTTTTTATTATTTGAGTTTTACCTTAGGAGTCATATAGTTGTAATTAGTATCTATATTTTGATTTTATTTCCAATTAAGCTATAACTTATTTTTCTCATCATCATTAAACATGAATAAAATAGAAGATTTTCTTTAGGATAAGGAGGCAATATTTCTTGAGTTTTTAATACAAGAAATTCTGATTAATTACGTGTGGTGGCGATACTTTCTGCCTTCTGAATGAATGCTTGAACAGTGCATATGTCTTTGGAATTTGATGTTCTTGAATGTTAAATATGTTGGCTCTTGAAAGAATGATAAACATGAGACATGTTATTGGTAATCTGAAAAATCATAAAAATGATTCTTGAAGTAAGAAAAAGCAGTGAATACAAAGCTTGCAAAAAAAAAAAAGCAAGCAGAAAAAGCCAATAACCCTTAAAACCAAAAGGCAAGGGTAATAAAAAGGATCCAAGGCTTTGAGCATGAGTGGATAGGAGGGCCTAAGCATATCAAATCATGGTCTAAGCGGCTAAACCAAGCTGTCCCTTACCATGTGCTTGTGGCGTGAAGGTGTCAAGTGAAAACTTGAGACTGAGCGGTTAAAGTCATGGTCCAAAGCAAAGAGAAGAGTGTGCTTAAGAACCCTGGACACCTCTAATTGGGGGCTTTAGCAAAGCTGAGTCACAATCTGAAAAGGTTCACCCAATTATGTGTCTGTGGCATTTATGTATCCGGTGGTAATACTGGAAAACAAAGTGCTTAGGGCCACGGCCAAGACTCATAAAAGTAGCTGTGTTCAAGAATCAACATACTAAACTAGGAAAATCAATAACACTATCTGAATTTTAAGTTCCTATAGCTGCCAATCATTCTGAGCTTCAATGGATAAAGTGAGATGCCAAAACTGTACGGAAGCAAAAAAAAGCTACTAGCCCCGCTCATTTAATTAGAATCTGAGCTTCACTCAGAAACTCTGAGATATTATTGTTTCTTGACTCATTTGTATTCTATTTTATTTATCTAGTTGCTTGAGGACAAGCAACAGTTTATGTTTGGTGTTGTGATGAGCGGATATTTTATACGCTTTTTGGGGTTAATTTCATATAGTTTTTAGTATGTTTTAGTTAGTTTTTAGTTTATTTTCATTAGTTTCTAAGAAAAATTCATATTTATGGACTTTACTATGAGTTTGTGTGTTTTTCTATAATTTCAGGTATTTTCTGGCTGAAATTGAGGGAGCTGAGCAAAAATCTGATTCAGGTTGAAAAAGGACTGCTGATGCTGTTGGATTCTGACCTCTCTGCACTCGGAATGGAATTTCTGGAGCTACATGAGACCAATTGACGCGCTTCAAATTTCGTTGGAAAGTAGACATCCAAGGCTTTCCATCAATATATAATAGTCCATACTTTGCTCAAGGATAGGTGATGTAAACTGGCATTCAACGCCAGTTCCATGTTGCAGTCACGCGTCCAGCGCCAGAAACACGTTACAAGTTGGAGTTCAACGCCAGAAATAGGTTACAGCCTACTGTTGAACACCCAAAACAGCCCAGGCACGTGAGAAGCTTTAGTCTCAGCCCCAGCACACACCAAGTGGGCCCCAGAAGTAGATTTCTGCACTATCTATCATAGTTTACTCGTTTTTTGTAAACCTAGGTTACTAGTTTAGTATTTAAACAACTTTTAGAGATTTATTTTGTATCTCATGACATTTTAGATCTGAACTTTGTACTCTTTGACAGCATGAGTTTCTAAACTCCATTGTTGGGTGAGGAGCTCTGCTGTGTCTCGATGAATTAATGCAAGTATTTCTGTTTTCCATTCAAACATGCGTGTTCCTATCTAAGATATCCATTCGCACTTCAACATGAATGTGATGAACGTGACAATCATCATCATTCCCCCAAGAACGCGTGCCTGACAACCACTTCCGTTCCACCGTAGAATGAATGAATATCTCTTGGATCTCTTAATCAGAATCTTTGTGGTATAAGCTAGATTGATGGCAGCATTCAAGAGAATCCGGAAAGTCTAAACCTTGTCTGTGGTATTCTGAGTAGGATTCAGGGATTGAATGACTGTGACGAGCTTCAAACTCGCGAGTGCTGGGCGTAGTGACAGACGTAAAAGGATAGTGAATCCTATTCCGGTACGATTGAGAGCCTGCAGATGATTAGCCGTGCGGTGACAGCGCACCTGGACCCTTTTCACTGGAAGGATGGATGGTAGCCATTGACAACGGTGATCCACCAACACACAGCTTGCCATAGGAGGACTTGCGTGCGTGAATCAGAAAACAGAGGAAAGCAGAATTTCAGAAGACAAAGCATCTCCAAAACTCCAACATATTCTCCGTCATTGCACAATAAGTATTTATATTTATGCCCTCTCACTTTTTACAATTGAACTTGAAAAACACTGTTGTTGGCATCCTGACTAAGAATAATAAGATAACCATAGCTTGCTTCAAACCAACAATCTCCGTGGGATTCGACCCTTACTCACGTAAGGTATTACTTGGATGACCCAGTACACTTGATGGTTAGTTGTGCGAAGTTGTAAGAGAGTAATGTGAACATTGACTTTACAATTTCGTGCACCAAAGTGCAATTCTGATCCTTTTCTTCATAGGCGAAAAAGCCCACTCCAAGTACTGGAGGACTGAAATAGAAAGTGTATAAATAGGAAAAAATTTGATTTTATTAGGAGGCTGGATCATTTTTCGTTTCCTTTGAGTTTTGATTTTTCTTAAAGTTTTTCTTGAAGGAATTGGGTAGAATTGAGATCTAAGTTTAGTTTACTTTTTGTTTTCTTTCACTTCTTTGTCTTCTACAATTTCTTTTTCTGTTTGGGTACTGGAATTCTGTTTCTTGTTTTGGGAATTAGAGAGTTGGAGATCGGATCTGAGTTTTCTTTTCTGTTTCCCTTCTTCTACAATTCTTCTTTCTGTTCTTTTATTTTTCTGCATTCTTACTTTCCTGTTTAAAAATTGAGAATCTGATCTAAGCCTTCCTTTCTGTTTATGTTTCTTATTTAATTTTTCTTTTCTGTTTCACAATTGTAAATCAAATCTAAGTTTTAGTTCTAGTTTTCATCTTTTACATTCTCTTCTCTGATTCACTGCAATTTATGGTTAAATTCTGTTTTCATATCCCAGCACCAAATGCCCTTTAATTTTCATGCAATTTAAGTTCCTAGTAGTTTAGATTCTGCAATTTAAATTCCTTGCACATTAAGTATCAGCTATTTACCTTTCTTGCAATTTAAGTTTCAGATCTTCTAATTTCTTCCACTTTAAGTTTCAGCCATTTACACTTTCTGCAGTTTACTTTTCTGTCAATTTTCATTCTGTACTTCAGTTTACTTGTAATTTTCTTTTCTGTCAAGCAAATTTCGCCAACTTATCAAATATCCGCTTAACTAAATTCATCACCATACTAAAGTTGTTCAATCCATCAATTCATGTGGGATCGACCTCACTCTTGTGAGTTATTACTACTTGATGCGACCTGGTACACTTGTCGGTGAGTTTGTGTGGAATCGATTTTCCCTCATCAAGTTTTTGGCGTCGTTACCGGGGATTGATTTAGATTGACAATGATTAAGTAGGTGATAATCTAGATTAAGCATTTTTCTTTGTTTTTGTTAAGTATACTAACTGTTTGAGACTTTGCTTAAACTGACCATAACCTCACTCTAGCAGTAGAGTACTTTGCTCTTGGTTTCTGGTTTTGTTTGTGTTGTATGCCAGGAGGAAGGAGAGGTAAATCCACCTCCTTTGATTCTGAGCCAGAGAGAACATTACTAAGATTAAGAAGCGAAGCAAGAGGGAAGGGTGTTATTAGAGAAGAAGAATTAGAAGAGGAAGACCAAGAGATGGAGGGAAATCTCCCTAATCCACAAGAGAAAGTGGCTAACAATAATGGCCCACCTCAAAGGAGAGTTCCAGCTTCTTACACCTTCCCCAATCCGAGAAACTGTGGAAGCAGTATACTAACTCCCAATGTTCATGCAAATAATTTTGAGTTGAAGCCTCAACTTATTACTCTGGTGCAGAATAATTGTTCCTATGGAGGAGGTCCACTTGAAGATCTAACCCAACATTTATCCATCTTTCTGAGGATTTGTGAAACTGTCAAAACCAATGGTGTGCATCCAGACATTTAAAAATTGCTATTGTTCCCATTTTCCTTAAGGGATAAGGCCTCTCAATGGCTAGAGACATTCTCCAAGGAAAGCATCAACAATTGGGAAGATCTAGTGAGCAAATTCCTAGCCAAATTTTATCCACCTCAGAGCATCATTAGATTGAAGATAGAAGTGTAAACATTCACTCAAATGGATGGAGAATCACTGTATGATGCCTGGAAAAGATACAAAGCCTTGACTAGGAAGTGTCCACCAGAGATGTTCAGTGAATGAGATAAACTTCAAAATTTCTATGAAGGATTGACACTGAAAGCCCAAGAGGCCCTTGATTATTCAGCATGAGGCTCATTACATCTCATGAAGACAGCTGAGGAAGCCCAAAACCTCATAGACACTGTAACCAACAATCAATACTTCTATGGTCATCAAAGGCAACGCTAACCAGCCCAAAGGAAAGGTGTGTTGGAGCTGGAGGGTGTGGACACCATCTTAGCACAAAACAAGGTGATGCACCAACAGATCCAGCAGCAAATAGAGATGATGGCTAAGAGGATTGATGGTCTTCAAATTGTAGCAGTGAGCACTCCAAATCAACCATCAACTAGATGGGGGCAGAATGAAGAAGTTTATGAAGAGCAGCAGCCAGAACAAGTGAACTACATACACAACCAAGGAGCTGGACAGAATGAATTTCATGGAGACACTTACAACTCCTCTTGGAGGAACCATCCCAATCTAAGGTGGGGAGACAACCAGAACCAAAATTCATGGCAAAGGAACTCCAACCAAGATAACTCCCACAACACAAACCACCAGAACTACCAGCAAACTAACCAAAATCCATACAGAAAACCACAAAAATAACTACCCCAATTCTAACTTCTATCCACCTTACAACCCATCAAGTAACCAAAATAATTTCCACCAACCACCTTCATCTCACACTCAGCCACAACTACCCCAAGAAAATCAAAGAATCTCCAATCTAGAAATGATGATGAAGCATCAAGAGTTAGCTAACAAGAACCATAAAGCCTTGTTGAGAAACCTGGAAAGACAAATAGGCCAACTGTCCAAACAGGCTGAAAGACCAACCAACACTCTCCCAGGTGATACTATTCCCAATCCCAAAGAAGAATGTAAAGTAATTCAACTTAGGAGTGAAAAGATTTTGGAGAATAACAAAGAAGCTAACAGGAAGCCAGAAGAGGGTGATAAGGCCAACAACAAGAAAAAAGTGGCAATTGAAGAAAAGAACCAGGAAGAGCTCAAGCAGGAAAGATAAAGAGCCACAAGCTTCAAAGAAAGGAAAGGAAGTTATAGAGGAGAACTCACAAGAACAGAGGAAGGAAGTGAAATCTTATACTCCTCCTCTGCCAAACGCTCAAAGATTTCAAAGAGAGCTCAAGGATCAACAATTTCCAAAGTTCCTAGAGGTTTTCAAGAAGCTGGAAATTAACATTCATCTTGCAGAAGCTTTGGAACAAATGCCTCTGTATGCTAAATTCTTCAAAGAGCTTATCAATAAGAAGAGAAGTTGGAACGAAAAGGAGACTGTGATCCTAACACAAGAATGCAGTACAGTGATTCAAAAAGGGCTCCCACCCAAACTCAAAGATCCTGGGAGTTTTATCATATCATGCACCATAGGCAATATGACCTTAGAAAAAGCCCTTTGTGACCTAGGTGCCAGTATCAATTTGATGCCACTTTAACTGATGAAAAAGATGGCAATAGATAAAGTCAAACCCACCAGAATGTCACTTTAAATGGCTGTTAGATCACTCAAGATACCTAATAGAGTTGTGGAAAATTTGTTAGTGAAAATAGGAGAATTTATATTCCTGCTGACTTTGTCATTCGGACATGGAGGAAGAAGGACATAACTCAATCATTTTGGGGAGGCCCTTGCCAAAGCAAGGGCTATAATTGATGTGGAGAAAGGTGAAATGATCCTCAGAGTGCATGATGAAAAAATGATCATCAATGTCTTTAAAGCCATGCAATACTCCCCTGAGAAGGAAAAGCATATGAGAGTAAAAATGGTAGAAGAAGTAGAGGGGAGGTTACTTGAAGCAAATGATCAGGAAGAACAAGAAGAAGAAACAAAAGTGGAGCAAGATTTCACAGAAGAAGAAGTAGCAGAAATATCCTCTGAAGGCAAGACAGAGGAGAAGCCAAAACAAGAATTAAAGCCTCTGCCCCCTCATCTCAAGTATGTATTTCTTGGAGAAGAGGAGGCTTTGCCAGTGATCATCAATTCTTCCTTAAATATGGAAGAAGAAACAAAGCTGATTGAAGTGTTGAAAGCTCACAAGACAGCCTTGGGTTGGACAATTGATGATATCAAGGGCATAAGCCCTGCTATCTGTATGCACAAAATTTTTCTGGAGGAAGATTCTAGGCCTGTAGTACAACCCCAAAGAAGACTTAACCCAACCATGAAGGAGGTGGTTCAAAAAGAAGTGATGAAGCTGTGGAATGCTGGAATCATATACCCAATTTCTGATAGCTCTTGGGTAAGCCCAGTTCAAGTGGTGCCAAAGAAAGGTGGCATGACTATCATCTTCAATGAGAAGAACGAACTCATTCCCACAAGGACAGTGACAGGATGGAGAATGTGCATCGACTATAGAAGATTGAATGATGCCACGAGAAAGGATCACTTCCCTCTCCCCTTCATTGACCAGATGCTGGAAAGATTGGTGGGCCATGCATATTACTGCTTCCTGGATGGGTATTCTGGGTACAATCAAATAGTGGTAGACCCCAAGGACCAAGAAAAAACCTCATTCACCTGTCCATTTGGAGTTTTTGCTTACATAAGGATGCCTTTTGGGCTTTGCAATGCTCCAGCAACCTTCCAAAGGTGTATGCTCTCCATATTCTCTGACATGGTAGAAAATTTTTTAGAGGTTTTTATGGATGACTTTTTTGTCTTTGGTAATTCTTTTGACACTTGTCTGCAACATCTAACCCTTGTATTGAAAATATGCCAAGAAACAAACTTAGTTTTGAATTTGGAAAAATGCCATTTTATGGTACCAGAAGGCATTATTCTGGGGCATAAAGTTTCAAGCAAGGGTATAGAAGTTGACAGAGCAAAAATAGAACTCATTGAAAAGCTTCCTGTACCTGTTAATGTAAAAGTAGTAAGAAGTTTTCTTGGACATGCTGGTTCTTACATGAGGTTCATCAAAGATTTTTCAAAAATAGCCAAACCACTGAGCAATCTGCTAGTGATTGACAATCCTTTCATCTTTGATGACAATTTCAAGCATGCCTTTGAAACTTTAAAAAGAAAACTCACTACAGCACCAATCATCACACCCCCAGATTGGGAATTGCCTTTTGAACTCATGTGTGATGCAAGTGACTTTGCAATTGGTGCTGTATTGGGGCAAAAGAAAGACAAACTGCATCATGTTATATACTATACAAGTAAGGTGTTGAATGAGGCACAGAAGAATTATACCACCATTGAGAAAGAGCTTTTGGAAATTGTATATGAATTTGATAAATTTAGACAATACTTGATTGGTTCAAAAGTTATAGTATATATTGATTATGCTGCTCTCAAGTATCTCATGTCTAAACAAGATTCAAAGCCAAAACTTATTAGGTGGGTGTTGCTACTACAAGAATTTGACATTGAAGTGAGAGATAGGAAAGGAAATGAGAACCAAGTGGCAGACCATTTGTCAAGACTACCACAAGAAGCCAACCAAGATACACCACTACCAGTAAATGAAAAATTCCCAGATGAATACCTTCTGCAAATTCAGCAAGCACCTTGGTTTGCTGACATTGCAAACTACAAGGTGGGGAGGAAAATCCCTCAAGAGTTCACCAAGCAACAGGTGAAGAAGCTATGCAATGAAGCCAAGAAATTCTTGTGGGATGAGCCATTCTGGTTCAAGAGGTGTCCAGATGGGATGATTAGAAGGTGTATCCCTGAAAATGAGATGAAAGACATATTGTGGCACTGTCATGGTTCAGCTTATGGTGGACATTTCGGGCCAGGAAGAACAGCAACTAAGGTGCTTCAAAGTGGATTTTATTGGCCAACTATATTCAAAGATGCCAGAGAGTCTGTGCACCAATGCAATGAATGTCAAAGAGCTGGAGGGTTGCCAAAAAGAAATGAAATGCCTCAAAACTTCATTTTGGAAGTGGAACTATTTGATCTCTGGGGTATAGATTTCATGGGCCCCTTTCCCCCATCCTATTCCTTCAAATATATTTTGGTAGTAGTAGAATATGTCTCCAAATGGGTGGAAGCTATAGCAACAACTACCTGTGATGCACCAATTGTTCTTCAATTCCTTAAGAGACATATCTTCACTAGGTATGGGGTACCTAAAGGTCTTATCAGTGATGGTGGTAGCCACTTTTGCAACAGACAGATGGAGAAGTTGCTCTACAAATATGGAGTAATTCATAAAGTGGCCACACCATATCATCCTCAGACTAATGGCCAGGCTAAGTTAGCAAACAGAGAGCTAAAGAAAATTCTAGAGAAGACAGTGGGGATCTCAAGGAAAGATTGGGCATGGGAATTGGATGATGCTTTATGGGCATATAGAACAGCATTCAAAACTCCAATTGGGAAGTCACCATTTCAGCTGGTCTATGGCAAATCATGCCACCTTCCTGTGGAGCTTGAACACAAAGCTTTCTGGGCCACTAAGCTCCTCAATCTTGATTCTCAAGTAGCAGGAGAGAAAAGGCTACTGCAACTCAATGAGCTAGATGAGTTCAGATTGGAAGCTTATGAGAATGCAAAAATATACAAGGAGAGAGCTAAGAAGTGGCATGACAAAAAAATATTGAAAAGAGAGTTCAAAGCAGGATAGCAAGTACTTCTATATAATTCTAGGCTCAAGATTTTTCCTGGCAAACTCAAGTCTAAATGGACTGGCCCTTATCTAATAACTAAGGTTTTCCCACATAGAAGCCTTGAACTTCTGAATGAAGCCACAAAAGAAATAATCACAGCAAATGGCCAAAGAGCTAAGCATTATATGGGAGGATCTTGGAACAAAGAAGAGAGTGTTCCGGTGTTAGGATGAACAAAGAAGGAAGACGTCAAGCTAATGACGATAAACAAGCGCTTGTTGGGAGGCAACCCAACCAGAGGTAGTTTTCTTTTCCTAACTGTTTCAATAAAAGAGTTAAGTAGATTTATCTGTATTGCAATGAGCTAAGTTTGGTGTTACATACCAAAACAATTAAAGGATGAATGAAGAGCGCTAAGGTTGGTGTTCCACCAAAAATTTTAACCCTTTGTATGAATAATTACTAGCTCCAAACAATCAGGAAAACTACTCAACCATTGTCTGTTTTCTAGTTTTTACTTTCGTTCCCTTCAGAAAAGGCACAAGGCTTCATATATATGGTTGAATTGTTGCATAAGAGGTATTGACAGGGAACTAAGTTTGGTGTTCACACACTAAATTAAGTTCAAAAGCCTACAAACATTCATGCATATTAACAATTTTTTAAGTGCTTGGGGGACAAGCAACTTCCACTACCAATGCAGAAAACTATTCAACTTTTTGGAAAGACTATACATTATCAGCAAGAAAAGCATAAAAGCTAAGAAGGAGGATGAAAGACTAAGCAAGAAGATACCAAAAGGTTGTACTGTTACTCAACTGTCTATATTTAATGTGATTTAGTTGGAAGTTTAATTGTATTCCTATCTGATAGGTTACCCTTATCTGCATTTTGCTTGTCTACTATCCTATCATTATTCAATTAAGTGATCTAGCCATAAGTGTCTGCATCATTCATCTTACTTGAATACATGTCTTGTTCCCCCCCTCTACCTGAATAAGAGAAAAGTGTTGAAACAGGAAGTGAATAGCCAATGTGGTAGGAATGATAATAAAGTTCAGTGGTGGTGACTGCTTGATTAGTTGATAAGCTCACTATTAAAGGATAGAAGTTAAAATGTTCTTTTATAGTATGGACTAGGCTGCTGTTTGTGAACTTTTAACTATCCTAGGAAAAAGAAAAAGCAAGAAAAGAAAGAAAGAAAAGCCAAGAATTGGCAAAGAAACAGATAATAAGGCTAGACACCAATAGCTTGGACCTTAGGATACATGCCTGTGATGCTATTCTATGAGGATCTGCTTGAATTATTAGGTTTTGAGGAGTATTTCAAAACTTAGCTTTGGACAAAAGTGTAAGCTTCTCAGCAGAGAAACAAAAGAAAATCAAAATACCAAGGATGGAAGAATAACAAGGTTCACAGCAGCAACTTTGGTTATCACTAAAGGGACATTTCAATACTGAATCCTAATAAAACTGGTCAATTTCATCTCCATAAAACCCCATGAACCAAATTCAATTACCTGCTAAATAAGGACATATATGCTTCTCTGTTTTCGTTCATTTCTTCCCATATTGTAGGGCTTGCTTGGGGACAGGCAAGATTTAAGTTTGGTGTTGTGATGACAAGTCATCTTATGCTAGTTTCACAAGCATTTTTCATTTGTTTCATTAAGTTTTATGCACTTTCTTGCAGAATAAGTAAGTAGTTGGAGTGGAATTTCATGATTATTTTGATTCAATCAAACATCATTTATTTTATACAAAATCATGAGATTTATGCAAAAATTTCAGTTTTACACACCGAACTTCTGACGCACATAACATTTTTGTATTAACACATTTTTCATCCGTTCTTCAAATGGTGTAAACTTCATGGACCCAATATTCATATGAAATAAGTTTGAAAAAGTTTGGGGGTTCGGAAGCCGAGTTATGGCTCACGAAGTTGAGCCAAAAATTTGTTTTTTACAAAATTTATCAAACCTCTATTTTCACCAATCTCATATCTCAATACCAAATTAAAAGTAAAACTACTTACAAAATCAAATCAAACCAATTAAAAGTAAAACTACTTACAAAATCAAATCATTTTCATATCTCAAATCATATCCAATTCTCAGTCATTCCCGATAAATCAACCAAAATCAACTCCAATCTCCTCAAATCATTCTAACACAATTAGCAACCAAAATCAAGAAACCAGTCCAACAATAACAAACTCAACAAAACTAGATCAACAATTTAGAATAATCAGCATTCTCAATAATTCACTAATTCAATAAGATAAATAATCACATCCATTCGAAGCAGTTCAATTTAACAATAAAACCTACGTAATCATAAAACCCATTTCTCATAGTATTATCGACTTATAACAATTCTTAAGAGTAAAAGATGTTTAAGAAAATGCTCCTTCCTCATTCGTGATTCAGTTAAAACTCTGATTTTGCAGCGGCGGTGCCAAATCTGACCATTTTCTGTAACAGTGACAACCATAGAAGCACTGTACACAACAGTAACTCAACCCTGAGACATTAACGTCACAAAATCCTCAATAAACTATAACAAAATGCTAATGGTGAGAGCTTCAAGGCAAGAACAACATATTGTACTGAGAAAGGACCAAGAACTAAGGAGCCGCAGCTTCAACGGTTGACTCTGGCGAGCTCTAGCAGCGACTTCAACTACTGTAACCTAAACAGCGGTGATGGCGGCCTCTGGCAACAACGATGACAGAACTATGACTCTAGTGACGGTGTGCTACTCACTGGTGACTATGGTAGCAGCGGAGGATGACATCAGCGATGGTGAAGGTAATGGAGGCAGTAACAGAAACCTGTTCAGCTTTGGACCCCTCTCTCTCTCATCTTTGTGCGCTTTCTCTCTCTCTTCGAAGCTCGACGGTGATGCATAGCGAGGCGCGATGGCGAACCCAGCTCGATGGTGGCTAGACAGTGGCTTAGCGCGATAGCTTCTGTTCTTCCTCGCGGCATCTCTGTCTCGCTACACTCTCTCCCTTGCTGGAAACTGTTCTGCTCAACAGCCATGCGTGTTATGGCAGCAAGCCTTCGACGACGGCTTGGCAGCGGTGGTGGCGGTGAGTTCGACACGGTTTGGGCGGTGGCAGCGGCATGGCGCAGGATGCTACTCCTTCCTCTTCTCCTCTCCCTTACTCCCTCGGCACTCCCTCTCTTCTCTCCTTCCCCCAAATCCGTTTCCCCTTTCTTTCTCTATCTTAATCCATCTCTACGTATGTATATGTGTGTTTTTGGTGTGTGTATTGGGTGAAAGGTGGGGTAAGAGAGGTGAGTGGCGGTGAGGCGGTTACGTTAGGGTTAAATTTAGGGCAAAATTAGGATTTTGATTTGGGAATTAGAGTTTACGTAGCGTATTAATTAAGAACCAAATTTAATTCAATATAATTAAATATGAAATTACTATTTATTTTATAAATTATATTTAATTAAGTATTCTACTTTTTAAAATTAGACATAAATAAATAGTTTTTTAAATAAAATTATCAACAAATATAAAAAATTATAAATAAGTTATTATTTAATTTACGAAAATTCCAGGTCTTACACGAGCCTTTGTCTGCGTACGCGAGAGTTGAAAACAACAGCCCTTCCTTGCATCGCATGCTACGTCCACGTACGCGAGTTTGAAATTATAACACTTCCGCGTATGCATGCCTCCTTCCGCATACGCGAGACCACTGGGCAGTGCCCAGTGGCCATGTCGCATGACACCTCCGCGTACGTATGGTGTTGCAGAATTCCAAAAAGCTAATAAGTGTAAAATTCAGTTTTTGAACTCAATTTTCAAACCTTCATATTTTTTGTACAAATTTCATTTTTCAACTATTCTTGAACTGTTGGAAAGATCGATAAATGAATTTTCATAAAAATTCAATTTTAAAAGTTTTCCAACTCCGAGGATCGAGTTACAAGCTGCCAAAGTTGGCCAATAATCGGTTTTAACCAAAAACACACATTTACCAATTTTTCAATGATTCACAAGCCTCAATTATTTTTAACCAACAACAATGAACCCGAACCAACTAAATCCACATATTCAAACTCAACCAATTCCGAACCTACTCCATCTACGCATTCCAACTCAAATACATCAATTCATCATTTCAAAATCTTATTTTCCACAATTCCATCAATCAATTAAATTCTCATACATTCCATACCAATTCTTCATCCAAAATCATACATTATCACATAATTCAATCATCACTTACCATCCTTACCATTTTTCTAGCCCCCGACCCAAATTCACGGCCTTTGGCGTAAATTAACAAGTTTAATACATATTCTACAAACAAATAATCATTATCCAATTCATCAAATTTGTCAATACACCAAATATGCAAAATCACACAATTCTCAATCTAATCATTGATTACTACAACATATCAACTATACATATCAATACCATCCAATTACACAATCCAAACCTAATCCTAGGAGAATCTAACCTTGAAATTCTCATCACACCACACGGTACTTAAATGAAACTTAAATAGTACCTTTAGTGAAGGCGGTTCTCACCCAACACTTGAATTTTCCACTTCAAGGCTCACCCAAAAGCTCCACAAGCTAATTCCAAGTTCTAAATATGTACTCAAAAGCACCCAACACTCTAATATACACAATTTCATACATACATCAACCAAGGGTTTATAAAATCTCGTAAATCACAAGAGTTTATGGATTTTTTTTCTTAACCCATGAAAATAGTGGATGAAACTCACCAATAGCTCATACTAAAGTACCCATAAATAAACAAAATCACAAGATTTCCTCGAAACCCAAACCAAAACACAAATTTGAGGGAAAAAACAAAACTAGGCAAAGGAAAATGAGATACTCACCTCAATACCTAGATAGAATCAAAGACGGTGAGGAGAGTAACGCGTGGCCGTAAACGGCTCGTCAATTGGAGTACCAGAGAGGAAGTTATGGTGGTTTGAAGTATTGAAAGTTAGGGTTTCTCTCAATCTTCCCTCTCTTCTTCAATTTTAGCATAAAAACACACATGAAGGGTTGTGGTTGCTGAATTGGCTATTTATAAGGGTATATATATGCTGGGTTTGGGCCCAATTTTGGTTCGCTTCACATATATGGCCTGTTTGGCCCACTTTTGGCCCAAAACCTTTAAGGTTAGTGTTTTAATGTGCGTTTTAATTATTTTTACCATCTCAATTAGAAATTTTAACTTTTTAACATTTTTTATTCATAATTAATTTTCTCAACTGCAGTACTGGACATATCTCAATTGGTACTGCTGGTCAAATTTTCGGTTCGTTTTTTTACATAGAAAACTATGTTTTCCGAGTCCAAATATCATATCTAAATTTTCAAATTATGATTCTAAATTTTACTACCCCCGACGGATCATGTTTGATTAATTATGTATTTAATTTTTGTTAAATCGGGGTTTACAAGTTGTTGTCCAAGAAAAGATCTCTCAAAGAAGATGAGAAGGTGATTCTCACCAATTAGTGCAGTGCCATCATTCAAAGAAAACTACCACAAGAGTTCAAAGATCCCAGTAGTTTTCAAATTCTTTGCCTTATTGGAGATGTCATCATTGGCAAAGCTCTTTGTAACTTGGGGCTACTATCAATCTGATGCGTCTGTCCATGGTGAAGTGGCTACAAATTAAAGAGGTAAAGCTAACTAGAATCTCATTGTAACTAGTCGACCGATCAATGAAGTTTTCACATGGGATAGTGGAAAACACATTGGTTAAGGTCGAAAAGTTTATCTTTCCCACCGACTTCATAATCCTTGAAATGTAGGAAGAGCCATTTAACGCTCGAGCGAAGAAAAGCATTACATAAGAATTAACTTAATTGACACCTTAGTCCAAGAAATGGTAGACGAAGGAACCCTTAAAGACCCTTTCCATCACTTCGATCCTGAAATGGAAGAGGACCGAACAATGACTGTTTAATAAAAGATGGCACTGTAAGGAGTTTTGAGGAATCCCAACCACCAACTTAAATGATTCAACGTCAAGCTAGTGACGTTAAAGAAGAGTTTGTTGAGAGGCAACCCAACCATGGTTAGTTTTTTTTATTTTTTTTTCTTTTCTTCATTTACATTCTTCTTTTTCTTTCAACTGCAAGCATCTTTCAATTTTGGTAATCAAAAAGGGGGTTGAACGCTAGGCATTCAAGATTGTTGCCCAGCGTCCAAGATTACAAAAAGGGCTGACAACTTGCACCCATCTTGGAAGCCCGGCGGCCAGTCAAAAAAGGGTTCCAGGGATGCAAAAATTTAAGGAATTAAAGCTAGGCATCTTCAAAGGCATTCTCCTTGTTTAAGCTACATTGCCTATAAGTCAACTTATTCCTTTCTTTTTCATGCATATATGCTTCTTTATATATAACTTAAAACTCTTTTGCCTAAAACTCTACTACACTCTAAGTTTAGTGTAAGTTCTTAAGTTTGGTGTTAGTAACACCCTGAGCCCTTTGGATAATGAAGAATAGAGACCGAGGATAAAGAAAGCAGTGATGATGAATAAGTAATCATGGGTAAGATTAGGTAAGATGAATTCTCTTTCCTGGTGGTTAGTTATTTCTTTTTGTTTTCTTTTTCTTTTTCTTGCATGCATATTCTGTTTACTTTTCTTTTTCATTAGTGCTTAAACTTGTATGCTTTCTCCTATAGTGATCAGTTGTATGGAGGATATCTTAATTAAAAATTTGAATAATAAATTCGAAATACAAGTGGTGGTGGTTACATTTGATGAACTTAAGATATATGAATATTGTGGAAACAGAAGGGAACTCTCCAAAAACAAATTTCTGAAGAAGTATTACGAGAATTCAAATCAATTTCTTGAAGTAGTGAAAAAAAAGTCTAGTAAGATCGAAGAAAAATCAAAATTTATAAGGATTTGAGCACCGATGACTAGAGCCCAGTTATGTGCATATGATGTTTGTGTTTCAAGGAGAGACTTTGGCAAGTAAATCCAACGGGTGCTTTATCATTTGGTAACTTGGGCCAATTGGTCCAGGATTATTGATTGAAAGCCTGCATTACGTGTCGCCTTGAGATAAAAGATTTAGAGTCCAAAGAGGCTCTAGCCATCGATGTCTGGATTAATAGTTTCCTAGTTATGTGCTTGTTGTGTGATTGTGCCAAGGAGAGGCTTAGCTAATTAGATTCGTAGGGTGTTTTATCGATTGAAATCCCACTAAGAGCTGCCTTTTGGTAGAACATTTAGAGTCAAAAGCCTCAATGATCTTTCCCTGAATTAATTGTGAAATGTAACATCCCTTGTTTTTGATAATTAAATAATAAGTTGTTTATGATTTATTATATTTGTTGAGAATTTTATTTTAAGAAAATTATTTTACTAAAAGTAATTAGATAAATTAGGAGATAAGTTGATTTTAAATCAATCAAGATTCCTATGTAATTTGATTAAAATTGAATATTTTTCATAATTTCAACAACTGAAAAATAAGAAAGAATTGTATAGTTTAATTTAAGTAATTTCTATTATGAATAAACTATGACTTATTTTATTAATTTGAACTCTTTATATTTAGAAACTAATCCATTAAGGGTGATTAAATTATTTTTACGAGTACTTGGAGTAAAGTTAATTAATATTTTTGTATAATTTTATTATAATTGATTTTTTTACATAATTTGAAATTAAAGTTCTAGTGATGAAAAAATAATGAAAAGTTGTACAATTTAATGTAGAATTGGAATTGTATTTTATAAAATATGATTAATATGTTCATTTTATAAATTAAATTAGAAATAATTATTTGAACTATATGATATATTGATAAATAGTGATCTTAAATTACTTTTAATGGATTACAATTGGTTTTAAATTACTATTCTATCTTTATTCCTTTATAAAATCCCTAATCTTAACTTTATATTCCCAAATCAAAAACCCTAATTTTAACCTGAGCTCCCTCACCCAGCCGCCATCCTCTACCCCTTTTTCACCCTAAGGGAACACACATATACACACACGCAGACACACACACACACACAGGGGAAAAAGAGAGGGAAGAGAGGACGGCGCGGTGCTGGCGAGGAGCGCCTTTGCTATTGCTGTCATGGGTGGGAGGGGACGCGAGCCAAAGATGCGCCTGAGGGAGAGAGAGATCGACGGAGAGTGCTGTGGTAGGATCCATGATCGCCGCTGTAACACCCTAATATTCAAATCCTTATGCTCGAGTCATAAGTCAAAGATAATAAGGTGGTACGACTCTCAAGTGGATTTTTAATACATAGTTATAAGTATAATCGAAAGAAGTATTAATCAAGAAGGCTGAAAAGAGTAAAAATAAAATCGCGAAGTCGTAAAACTCACGTAACCGATAATTAAAACGGAGATAAAGCTTGATCTCAAACGTCATAAAGATAAGTTAGTAGGGAAGAATATGATAAAACAAAATATTAATATACAACATAGATAAAAAGTCACTAGTCGTGACCCGCGAAGTTTAGGTCGGCTAGGTACAGAATAAAAACAATTTGACAACATTAGATCCTATCTCTCCCAAAATATACATAAAGCTTCTATAGGAAAGTTCCAAAAGAGGTTAATACATAATATAAGTTTTTCAATATAAAGATGGAGAGATCCTAAACAAAATATAAAGCAGAAAAATATAAAGGTCTTCGTTGTCTTTCAGACCAACTGTAACTCACAGTTGAGCACCTGGACCTACATCTAAAAAATAAGAGATATATACGGGATGAGAAACCCCGACCCATGGGTTCCCAGTATGGTAAAAGTGCCAAATAAATATAATGCATTGTAATAAAAACTCACTAAGCATCCTAAACTCCCTTTGTCAATTATTCATCCTAGGTTCTCACTAATCCATGAATTAGGCAACCGTTCTAGGTGATACTAAGTCTAGGCCACACCTCATCTTTCTCTTCTTTTTAAACCTCTCATCACTCAATTCATAACAACAATAACCAGTAATTCAGACTCGGTACTCTAATTACCAATTGTCTTATTTTCTACCTAGAGCAAGTGAAATCACTTCACTGCGTCTACCCGGGGAGCTCAAATTTTCTCATTTAATAATCATCATCATTATTTAATTATATCATCAACTCATCGCATTAAGAACAACCCTTAACGTCAACTGACACCAGCATGAGGGACCTCTCAGTTGTACAAACATAAGCAACGCAGACAAGTAATACACAATTAAGTAACAATTAGAGCAAGTAGCATTAACTCAAGTAACATGTCATATATCAACAGTTTAGCAATCCAAAACAAAAAGGCAAACCCAAACAAGTTAAACAAATGCAAATGATGTATGCCTACCTTATAGCTGATGATATCATCTGTCGGTTACAAAGCCAACCCAACATGTCTTGGTAGCTAACCATTGGACAGTCCCTGCGAGCTTACATCCCCAAAATAAAAAATCAAAATAAAATATCCATGGGGAAGAGCTCATCCGGAAAGGTATAAGTGTCCGGCCACATCTTACGACGTAGGGTCAACAGAATCTCGGATCTCAACCTGGAGCAAGTGGAGCCGACCCACTACATCTACCCAAGGAAATCAGAAACTCAGATAATTTCACAAATCTCAAATTATCCTCGACTGGGAGCAAGTGGGGGCTAACCACTGCATCTACCCCAGGAGTTCAGACCAAACCCGGAGCAAGCGGAATCACTGCACTTGATCTACCCAGGCAGGTATATCACAGTCAGATCATATACAATTTCAGTATCACACTCTTAATCACTCTCATCATTAATCTCGTCTCAATTTCATACACAACCTCAAGTTAACTCATTCATCGTTCTCACAAATCATCATTAATTCTCCTCTGATTTCATCCATAGAAATTACCAAGCTTATTTCACCATCTTCTAAACTCATAACCAAAATTACCCTTTTTATTCCTTTACTATTCTCTCTACTGATTCAGTACCCTAAAACTGGTAAAAAGGTGTTAAGTAAGTGTTACAAAAGTTTGTAAGCTCATCGGGAAGGTCAAATAGTTAAAAACAAGTTTTTAGTGAAAAACAGGACAATGTACGTACCCGTAGGGCTGTGCGTATGCACGCCCAAAAGAATTTTCAGAAAGTGTGCGTGCGCACAAGGCTGTGCGTACGCACAGCCTTGTAAAATTTTCATTGTTGAGTGTATGCAAAGAAAGTGCGAACGCCCCCAATAGAATGCACTTCCCAGCGTGTGCGGGCGCACAAGGCTGTGGGTGCGCACAGCTTGGAAAACTTCGTTGGTTGTGTGTGCGCACAGAGTGTGCTAGCGCTCCTAAAAGCAACCATATTCCTCTGTGTGCGTGCGCACAAGGGTGTGCGTATGCATGCTTTCAAAAATATACACAGTGTGTTCATGCACACAAGATACGATTTTAGAAGCTCTTTGAATTGTCTATATTTTGATACAAAAATCATTAAATTTCAAAAACCGTAGCTCAAGATATGCTCTGTCAAAGTTCACTAAAAATCCATTTTTACCAAAAATCTCTAATACTCAATTTTACCAAATTTTCAATCCAACATCACTTATTCCACATTCAAAGCAGTCCTAATATGCTTAATTCATATTCATATACCTTTTCATCATTCCAACACCTAGCATCACATAGATCATCCATTCCATACCCACATTCTACTTATAAAAATATAAACCTCAACAATATACATTATTCCACCATCCTATATCCACATCACCATGCCTCTTCATTTATTAACATCCACAAGCATACAAATCCAATATCACTACCCAACATTATAATCATTCAACTTCCATCTCAATAATCAATAACAATATTCACACTCATCAAAATAATCATGCATTATCACATAATACACATACCTCTTCCGGCTTATGGCACAAAATTCACCAATCAATATATATATATATATATATATATATATATATATATATATATATATATATATATAACTCACAATGCACAAAATTCCTCATTAAATACAAAATCCAACAACACACCAATTATGCACTATTACACTAATCTCATCCAAACCTTCAATTACCACAATATACCATCTACGCACATCAAATTCATCCAAATACATAATTCAAACCTAATCCTATGGGGATTTAACCTAGGAATCCTCATCACGTCACATGATACTTAAATAAAACTTAAATCGTACCTCTTGTAGTCATAATAATTTGATCCTTCCTTGTAAATTTCCACCAAGAGTTCGGCAAGCCAAATTCAAGTTCCCAAGAGCATCAAAATCTAACCGAACAACTCTAACACAACCAATATCATACATACATCAACTTAGGGCTCACTAAATATCATAAATTACAAGGTTTAGAGGGTTCCTAACCTTAACCTACAAAATTGGTTGATGGAATTCACCAATGGCTCATACTAGAGCACCCCTAAACAACCAAAACCACAAGATTTCCTCAAAACCTAAACCAAATCCGAAATACAATAGGAAAAATGAAACTGGGCAGAGGTCATTGAGAAACTCACCACAATAACTTGATATAAAGAGCTCGTCGAGGGCAACACGTGGCCGCAAACGGCTCGTCAATTGGAGCACGGGAGAGAAAGTAATGGTGGTTTGAAGATCAAGAGGAGTTAGGGTTTTCTCTCTTCCCTTCTCAGCTGTGGTGTTATGTTTGAGAGTGAAGTGGCTGAATGGGGGTTCATTTAAGCTTATATATAGGTTGAGCTTGGGCCCAACTTGGACCATTTTGCCCAATTTTGGGCTAAACCTTTAGAATTAGTGCCCGGTTTTGAATTCTAACTATTTTTCTAAGATTTTCTACTATTTTTAATTATTCTCGCACAGTATCGGACATACTTAAACCAGTTCGGCCGGTTATTTTGCCGTTTCGCGATATGACGCGATTTTTCATAGAAATTACATTTTCTAACACAGAAAAATCCTCTAAGTTCAAATATCATATTTAAATCTTCAAATTCCTATTGCTAAATTTTCTGGCCATATTTGCTCATAATTAATTTATATTTAATTAAACACAGTTTAACCGGGTTTTACAGCCGCCATCGAGGAAAACCTATTAACTGATTAAGAAATGATCTCGGGGATGCCCACGAACTGAAGATCACTATTTCCTACTGTACGTATATTATGGTATCAAGCTTTACGATGATTGCCTGTTGTCACGGACTGGTGGTATTTAAACCACAATGACACATATACACAGACTGATGAAATTGGGAAACCATATCTTGGACTTGTGCGTAGGTAACGTCAGGTTACGGGTAGTCAACCGACGCATGAGCTCATGACCTCATGACCTGCTTAGGACAGACATTGATTATATATATTTATATAAATTGCTTGAGTTTGTGCTTGATGATTGGACTTTTGTGTGGTTTAGAATTCACAAATGAATTCTCGTTGTAAGTATAGTTTCTAAATCAACAATAGTCCTTTCATACAAAAATTTGGTTGTCACTAGTACAAACCCCTAAATTTATAAACCGAAGTATTGAACCTCGGGTCGTTCTCCCTAGGAATTACAATGAAGTGTCCTGTTATTGGTTATGAAGTATTTTGGGGTTTTTTTTTTTTGGATAAGAAACATGAAAAGTAAATGGAAATGAAATTCAAATAACAAAAGGTCTTGGAAAGGTTTGGTGTCAAGGATCTCTATCCTTATCACTAACCACAACATGAGAATTGGCAAGGATCAACCCCACTAAGTTAACCCCTAACTAATAGTAGAGGAAAGTCAAGTGAGCTATGCCAATCCAAGACCATAAGTTCTAGTTCTCCACTAAATCAATTAGTGAGATCTAGCGTTAATGGCTCCCAATCGTCAATCACTTGGACATTAGTAACTCAAGAGTTCCTAAGTTACCTTCGCAAGCCAAGAACATAAAATTCTACTCTAAAATCCAACCAAGCATTTCATCAAACACTTGGAAGGCATAAAAGGAAAACATAGTAAAATAGCAAGGAAAGTAAATCTACACTACTCAATTGCAAGGAATTAAACAACAATAAATCAATTGAACAATAAAGAGACATAAATCATAAATTGCATTGAAATAAAAATAGAAGAACAAAAATACATCAATATAAAAGTAGAGAATAACATGAATTAACTGCAAAACTAGGAAGAGGAGAGGTAGAAGAAGAATTACATAAGAAAAAGTAAATCAAAGCATGAAATTAACCTAGATCTAAGAATTCCTAATCTAGATCTAACCTACTCCTAATTCTAGAGAGAAGAGAGAGCTTCTCTCTCTAGAAACTAACTAAAGCATCATAAAACTAAAATAAAACTCAATTAATGACTAGATGTCTCATCCCTCTTTAATTCTTGAGTCAAATAGCATCAAAAATGAGTTGGATTGGGCCCACAAGGCTTTAGAATTCGCTGGCCACGTATTGCTTTAAGTGGATCATATGGTAGCAACAACGCGTATGTGTACAGTGTGTCTACGCATCACCATACGTGTAGCAACTATGGCAAATCTTATATTGTTTCTAAGCCCCAGATGTTAGCTTTCCAATGCAACTGGAACCGCATCATTTGGACCTCTGTAGCTCAAGTTATGGTTGATTAAGTGTGAAGAGGTCGGCTTGACAGCTTTTGCAATTCCTTCATTTCTTCATGAGTTCTCCATTTTTACATGCTTTTCCTTCATTCCCTTGATCCAATCTTTGCCTCCTAAACCTGAAATCACTTAACAAACATATCAAGGCATCTAATAGAATCAAAGGTAAATCAAGATTAAACAATTAAGGACCTAAAAAGTATGTTTTCACTCTTAAGCACAATTAAAGGAGAATTTACAAAATCATGCTATTTCATTGGATAAATGGGAGAAAGGTTGGTAAACCCTCTAAATTGTGTGCTGGCCTGTGTTTGTTGGTTCCTAAATATATCGAGGAATAAGGTAATTGAGAATTGATGTGTATAATTAACCGATTTGTGTAACTAAGGAATGGCTAATATAATTGAGAACTGACATAACTAATGTAATCAGAAGAATACGCTAAACAGCTAAGAGTAAGACTTAAGAAATTTTTAAAGGTTTAATAAAGTTTTCATTAAGATAATCCCTGTAGAGTTATAAATTGATTATTTGCATTTTATTCATTAGTTTTGCGATATTTACATTCCCTACTGAGATCGTGTGGTTAGTTCTCACTCCAAAATTTCCAACCCTTTCAGCTACAAGAGCAAAGATTTATTGTAAACCTGGAAGAGTTTAACTGCGAGTTCAGTTATTATTATTAGAATTTATTTATTTCCCCTTGCCTTGTTAGTTGAAGTTTTATTCAAATGGATAGGTTTTGTAATTGGTTTTGTTTTTACTACTATAATGTATTATTAATATTAAGTATGTGAACATGTGTTATTTGTTCTTGATGGAAAAATTTTAACTTTTTAGAAAAACTGCCGAACAGATTAACATGCAAAGGCTCAATATTAAATAAATAATAAAGGAATTAGGTTAGTACTGTATTACTTTTGGTATGATCATGACGTGATGGAAGTTGGATCGTTACATGAAGTAAGTATTGTGAAATTCGAATTTTAGGTTTTGGTTTTGAGCTTCTCGAAAATATTGTGGTAAGCTAATTATTGTGGTAAGCTTCTCGAAAATCTCTGCCCAGTTTTCTGCCCTTGTAAAATTCAAATTTTAGGTTTTGGTTTTGAGTGAAATTTTATGTTTTGGTTGTTTAGGGACTAACCATTAGTGAGGGATGATGACTTGCATTATCTAACTATTTTCTCATCCAAAAAAATAGAATTGATAAATTCACACGAATTCAATGCATTATTAAGAACTATATCATGAATTAGTTGGACATTACTTTAAAATTAGTTCTTGCATGCATTTTAGGAGAAAATAGCAACAAAAGAGAAAAGAAGCAAGCAAAGAAGACTGAGTGTTTGTATAGGCGTGCCACTTCAAACAAATGAGGCTGGCGGGTCTACTGGCGTGCCTAGGCATGGCACACCAGGCTATGTTTCTAGAGGAGTAAAATATTTACAGCATTGGAGGCGTGTCCATTGGCGTGCTCGAAGGCATGCCACACCAAGTCTTGCAATGGGCGTGCATGCTAGCGTGCCTGGGCATGGCACACCAGCCTTATAAAACAGAGAAGGTTGCTCAATGCTACACAAAGGGCGTGGCACACCAAACATGGGCGTGGCACGCCAGTTCTACATTCCAGAGAAGCTTGATCAACACTACACAAAGGGCATGGCACGCCAAACATGGGCATGGTACACAAGTTCTACTTTCCAGAGAAGAGTGATCAACACTCCACAAAGGGCGTGACACGCCAAACATGGGTGTGCACGCCAGTTCTACTTCCCAGAAAAAGGGTGGTCAACTCCTCACAAGGGGCGTGGCACACCAAACACGGGCGTGTCACGCCAAGTTTACTTTCACAAAGGGCATGGCACGCCAAGCGAGGGCGTGACACGCTAGTCCTATTTTCTAGAGAGCGGTAATTGGAATGACAAAAGGGGCGTGGCACACCAAGCATGGGCGTGGCACGCCAGACCTAATTACCAAAGAATGAATAATGGTGCAGTAACATTGGTGTGTTAGAAGGCGTGACACGCCAAGTATTGAAGCAGGCGTGCCTAATGGCGTGCCTTGGCGTGGCACGCCCGGCTTTGTAAGTCAAGAAGAAAGATGGGCATGCTCGAAGGCATGGCATGCCAAGTTCTTAAAGTTAGCATGTCTACTGGCATGAGTGGGCATCGCACACCAGGCCAAACTTTCAAAGAAGAGAATTGGAGATTTCATTGAGGGCATCCTCACTGGCGTGTCTGGGCGTGGCACACCAAGATCTCAGAATGGGCGTGTGAGTTGGTGTGTCTAAGCATGGCTCACCAGGCTTATTACACAAAGAGCAATTTTGATCCAGCACTATGGGCATGACATGCCAAGCATTGGAGTGGCACGCCAAGCCATTTTTCCAAAAGAGTGAAAGGAGGGTGTCATCGAAGGCGTGGCACGCCCAAGCCCCCATCATGGGCATGTCCAGGGGCGTGTCTGGGCGTGGCACGCTAGTGTTATTGAGCTGAAAAGCATTGAAGTGGGCGTGCCAACCTTGTGCTTTGGGCATGGCACGCCAAGTCATCACGAAGGGTGTACACTCTAAAGTTGCATGCCACTCCACATGCCATCACTCAGAAAGGAGTCCAAGTGAAGTTAGTTAGGGAATTTGTACTTTTCATTTTCTTTTTTTTTGGAATTTTTAATTCCTAAAATAGGAGTAGTATAAATACCCCTTAAATAGTACTGAGTAAAGGACTTTTAACTTTGCTTACACTTACTTTTACTTGACTTCACTCAATCTATTGTACTTTCTTGAGCTATGAGTAGCTAAACTCCCTCTCATTGGGAGAGGGAGCTCTGTTGTATTTGATGGATCAATAGTGAATTGACTTTATTCTTCTCTTTATCTGTATTTGATTTACTAGAAAGCATTTTGTTCTTCATTTTAACATTCAATTATATTGGGAAAGTAATTGAATGTAATTGGGTTTTATGTGAACCTTGGAAGAGGAATCATAAAATCATGCTTAAAATCATTTCTCACATTGAGTAGATTTGGGTTTTGGGATTGGATATTGTGACACTAGATCTACCCACTACTTGGATCTATGAGGATGTGTGGTATAATCAGGGACCAAGCTTCATATCTCTTCATAAGCAATTAGACCAAGGAATTGGCTATTGATCAAGATTGGGGAGATTGAATTACCAAGGGGTTAGGATTCAATCACTCATGGTTTTTAAGAGGTCAACGAGTTGCATGATTGAAGAAGAGATGATATGAGATTGATCCGGAGAATACAATATCTCCTAACTCCAATAAGATTTTCCTATTCTTTTCTTCCCATTCTTTATAATTTTGTTTAATTTTTGTTCATCACCCCTCCCCTTTACATTTCCAGTCATTTACTTTCTTTACTTTATACAATTTACATTTTCAGCACTTTACATTCTGCATTATAATTCAAGTCGTTTACGTTTCAAGTTATTTACCTTTCCTGACATTTAATTACTTGCACTCTATACCCATTGATGTTTAGTTCAACTAGGAATACTAGTTGACTAAAGTTGCTCAATCAATCAATCTCTGTGGGATTCGACGTTACTCATTGTGAGTTTTTACTTGACGACAATTCGGTATACCTGCCGAAGGAATTTTGTAGCGATACATTAATTCCATGATCAAGTTTATAGTGCCGTTATCGGGGATTGATTTTGTATTGACAATAACTAAGTCACAGGATACCTAGATTGAACATTTTTTTACTTTGTTAACAAGTTGATTTTAGTTGATTCACTCTATCTTATGGCAATTTTCATTTACTTTTCACTATTTACATGCTCAATTGAATCCTAACCCACTAATTGTTTGATAATTTGCCCCACTTAACTCTAACCACACTCTTCAACAGATTGATTGCCTTCACCGTGCTTTCCTATGTTGTTATCTTATGTATGCTAGGAGGAAGGAGAGGAGCATCAACCTCCTCTGATTCTGAACTTAAGAGAACTTTCCTTAGATTAAGAAGAGAAGTAAGAGGCACAGAAATTATTGATGAAGAAGAAGTGGAAGAGGATATAGATACCACCATGGAAGATGAGGTGCATAATCACCGTGGAGAGGGTGCTGGTAACCATGCTCAACCAGTGAGAAGAGTGTTAGGCTCTTTCATAAACTCCATCCCTGGGAATTGTGGAAGCAGCATCTTGACACCTACAGTGCATGCCAATAAGTTTGAGTTCAAACCACAGCTAATCACCCTTGTCCAAAACCACTGCCAATTTAGAGGGAGTGCTCAAGAGGATCCCAACCAACACTTGTCCACATTTTTGAGGATTTATGACACTGTGAAGACCAATGGTGTCCATCCAGACACATATAGATTGCTCTTGTTCCCCTTCTCCCTTAAAGTCAAAGCATACAAATGGCTTGAGTCTTTCCCCAAGGAGAGTCTTGCTACTTGGGATGATGTGGTGAACAAGTTCTTGACTAAATTCTATCCTCCCCAAAGGATCATCAAGCTAAGGACATAGGTACAAACCTTTAGACAAATAGATGGAGAAACTCTAGATGAAACTTAGACAAGGTACAAAGAATTGACAAGAAGATGCCCCCTGATATGTTCAATGAATGGGTGTAGCTTCACATCTTTTATGAAAGCCTATCTCAAGAAGCGAAGAAGGATTAATAATGATCAACTTCAAGACACGTGTGAAAATAAAGTGTGGGATCCTGGATCACACAAGGAGAATCAATTTTGGGAGCCCTTGGCTTGTGAAGAACTCCATCAAGGCTTGGAGGCATTACCTTTGAAGAATAGAGCTTATTGGAGACTCAAGCATTGGTGGATGTTCAAGGATGAGTTCAAGCACAAGCCACCTTGATGAGGAGCTCCCCATACGTCCAACTTAAGGACAATAAATAAAAGTGCTAGGTGGGAAACACCCCACCATGGTAAACTCTTTCCATTCTCTTGTATATAAGCACCGGGAAACATCTCTGTGGGATTTGGCGATCGAGGATAAGTATAAGTAAGGCCTTTATGCGGTCCAGAACAGATCAAGCAGGGGCAAGTAAGGCATCATGCTTTCCCGGGGAGATCCTTTCAATATATATAATAATACTGAAGGTTCTCGTGCATTTGTGATTGCTGTGAAAGTGATATTCGTAATCAAGAGATAGGGCTGCCTACAACACTAAGAAGCAATGGGGAGAAAGGCCTCGAATCCTATCTTTGATGGTGATCATAGCACTGGAAAAGTAATCGAATGTTTCCATCTTCTATTTGACTTACTACGGGCATCACATGATTACCATAGTATATGGAGATCTCAGTTAGCTCCCTCACCACCAGCGACAACTAAGGCTTCACCCGCAATCGAGTTCTCGGCCTTACCTAGCGTAAAAGAAAATCGAATCCCTTGAGTTAACCGTTGGAGAGGAATCAGAAATGGAACCTTTGGCGAGATTCTTCCCACATCCGTTCAGTAGTCTACCTCAGTTACAACACTATTTCCCCTCCGATCCGAGCTTTGTTTGCTTCCCTCTTCCTCGGGAAAGACCTTGATTAAAAGGAAAGGAATAAGAATAGGCGAATTGCTATCTCTGAAACCAAAGTCCTACTATCTTTACTAAAGTCCTAATGTAATGCCCTTTAAACCACCAACAGGTCCTATTCTGACAACACTGAAAAAGGGCTCTTTCCATCTTAGTTAGTCAGTATCTTAAACTAATTAGTAATTTCCAAGCTGCTCTTTCAGAAGCTGTGATGGCTCTTTTGAATATCTAGTTCCGTCTGGTAGTGGTTAGAGCAGGTCCCGTTTCCGCTCCTAGCGAGCTAACATCATAAAATGAACTTCAAAACTCTCCTGCTATTCATTCCTCTGCTTGCTTGCCAATAACCTCCATTTGAAGCCTAGTCGGGAAGGCAAAACAATGATTTCCCTGCCTGCATCTAAGGGACCCCCTCTCCTGCTTTTCTGCTAGCCCATCTATTGATAGATTGATAGAAAGTACAAGCCTGGAAAGCCCTTCCTAGCTATAGTGGTCGAAGCCATCTCTTTCCTATTCCTTTTCATGTGCCATGCGAGGAGGCTACGAAGCTGCATCTGAACATCCCTGCCCGGGTGGCTCCCATCGCTAGGCTAGCTCCATATAGGCCCCAGAGAACCATCCAATCTAGCGCGAGCCTCAAAGCAAGATCTTTTCTTACCTTTGCCTTTGGGATGCTAGCTATGCTTCTCATGGCCCTCGAACTATCAGGACGGCATGATAACAACTCGAACTCCAGATTGAAAGGTATCTGCTAAGGCATTCTTGGTAATCCTACCCAGGGACAACTAGATAGAAGGAGGAGAGGGGGAATGCTGGATCGCTAAAGTTCTATATCCCTAGAGCGGGGATGGGAACAACCAACTGTGTGTCATCACGTGCGTGCCACGTGGAGGTGGGAGACAGGAGCACCGGTAGAGGCAGTAGCTTACCTTGAACCAGTCCCAGGGGCAAGGATAGCAGCAGAGGATATTCTATAAAAACTTCTTTTTAGGCTCTAAAGCTCTTCAGAAGACAAGACTAGATGAGCCTTAAATAAAGAAATACCTAGCTACCTTAACTATAGGAATTGGGCTTTCAGAGTCATAAAAGGAGAGGTGAAAGGGTCGGTCGAGCTGAATTCCCCTCTCCAACTTGACTAGAAAAAAGGAGGGTCGGCCTGGAAAGAGAACGGATTAGCAGTTAGCTAGTGAGAAGCTAGGATTCCACAGCATAAGATATTCTCTTAAACCAAAGCACCATAACAAACCAGAGTTGTACATATTGCCATGAATTCATGAACGTGCTTTCCCTTAGATCAGGTAGAGCCTGGATGTGCTCGCTAATAGCTCCTTGAGCTCATTCGAGACCACTGTAAACAAAAGAAGCAGCAAAAATACCGATCTCTCTTTTTTCTTATCTAATCTTTTCCTTCCTTTCCTTACTCAGTTCTAGATGAACTCTGAATCCAAAGCTTATGCCACAGCACAATGCCCGACCTTACATAATTAAGTAAAGAAGGAATCTGCTTTCTAGAGCCGAAAAAAAAGGCTCAAAATAACCTAGTCAATGCAAAGAGCGGCTATGCCGATTTTAAAGCAGAATGCCATTCAAGCAAGAATGAAGGTATTCTATTCACCCTTGGCTTGAAGAACTTCACTACCTTGAAAGGAATGCTTTCCCTATGGCTTCCCGTGCCAAGCTGTAAGCATAGCGAGTAAGGTACAAGAAGATGAATAAGGAAGGAAGATCGTAGATACATAGCGTTAGTCTCAACAGCCTATATCTTATCTTCTATCAGTCCTGCTTCTCCTCATCAGGAAGCAGATCCTTCACTGATATGTCCAATAAGAATCTATAATAGCCTAATAGTATGTCGCCTTTCCTCTCAAGCGCCGAGGGCTTAAAGATCCCAGGTTCCGGATCCCTTTATACAACTCTTCTTTATTTAGAAGTCCGAGAATAGAGGACTAACTCAATAGCTACAGGACGGGGCTTCTTTGCGAAACCCGAAGCCCAGGTGCCACATCCGGTCCTAAATTAATAGAGAGACCAGTAAAGACAGTTGCCTAGCTTACTTGGTAATGGACTCCTTTTGTTTAGCGGTCATGGATCGTGGTGTTCTTGTTTGTATACTATTCTAAGAATTCACGTTCTGATCTTTCTTATCTTGATCTAACGGCCGGCCAAAGAGAGAGCGACTGGTAGGGAAAATAATTAGAAATATCGTGGAAGGAAGAACGAATCCAAAGGCTAATCTGACACTCTAATATTCCCAGGAGAGTACGGATCCGCTAGCTTGAGTCTCAAACCGAACTCTGGTAAGGGGAAGTAGCGAGATTCCAATTCCTTCGTGGGGAATCAACGAAGCTTACTGCCCAACCTGCGCTCCAGCAGCTTGAGTACTTAGTTAACGCCCGCCCCAGCCCTGTCAATCATTGGGTTGGGTAAAAAGTCCCCTTCTTTCTTTGAGTCCCAACCGGTTCGCCTGTACTTTGATAATGGTGTGTGGGTGGGATGACTATATTATATGTATATATGTAAATGTTAGGATCATAAGAATCCAAGGGGCCTTCTCCTAGCGCTTTTTCTTAATATTACTACCGAAAATATTCGTTCTTCCGGAGTGACTACTGACTTCTGTCTTTAGCTTTATAAGGGGCCAATGCTTGATCAATAATGAGTGAACGGGCCGTATCAGACAGAGTAGGATCTGTCGTCCTCCACCTATAGCACCCAGTTGCGACGTTGCTCAATCACAATACGCAGGGGCAGCCCCTCTGAATGCATTGATAGATACATCCGCTGAGCCAGGTACGAAAAGTTTTACCTGTGGTGACGAGTTGATCGCCGACGAATCCTGAAATGAATCTAAATGGACGGGGTTTTGGACACAAAAAAGGACCCATTTTGGAAAGTAAATAGAATACGTAGTTTCGAGAAAAGGCCCTTTGTGAATCCTCGGAAAAAAGCGACGTGAAAACATTCGAAAAAGCACCAAGATCTTGAATGCATTGCGTCATCGATTTCTCTTTTTGTCTCCCCTAAGGCGTCGGCTATGGTCATTTTTGTTGCGTATGGATTTATGGAGAACTCTTCCTATGGCGACGGAGTCAAGATATGAAGCCTGTGAATTAGGGCTTGAGGCACCTTTTTCTATTGTGGGCCACCCCTTCCAAGGTTCTCTTCTGGAGCAGCTTTCTTCAGCGCCCATCCTGATTAAAGGATTTCTCCACATTGGGCAGCCACTCACGATAAACTGTCCATGTCTCAGGGCTTGGAGCCTCTCTTGGGCCCCGTCGGGGAGTCTGGTGACAGTCTCTTCCTTATTACTAATCTCTTATGCCTCTAGTCCTTGCTTAGATTCTCTATCATTTGATAATTTATCCAATATATCTCTTAGTCAATCTATTCAAACCATCTCGTCAAACGAGTGTCATGCAAGGCTTGCCGGTATCTGATTATTAGAGTCCTGACCTTCCTATAGTAAACTTCTCTAGCGCTGCTTCCGTCTTTCTTTTTGCCACATTGATAGGTCTTCTCCGTCTCCTTCCCTTAGAGGAAAGGCCCTTGGATCTCCAACTAGAATCTATGATTCATCTGTGGCTCTCCTTGTTAACCTGCAAAAACCCCCAAGCCATGGTATTCAATCTGTTTTGTAATAGATTGCTAGACCTATTGCAAGAGCTCTTAGACCTTTTATTGAACATTGCGAAAGTCTCTTCCCCCCCCCCCTAATATTTTAAATGCTCTGGTAGTTAAGGGTCAAGATACTGTCGGTAAACTTAATTAATGTGACTTGTGAAGTACAGCATAATAGAGTTTGGGCTATAGCTATGAGTGCTACAAATGGTCTAATGAGAGGAATGGAAGTGATTGACACGGGAGCTCCTTCCAGTCACCTCCTCCGGATTTGATCCATAAATTCCTTCATTTCATTGAGGGTGAAATTAGTTATGAGGCAATCTTCCACATGAATCCGTGTCCTCTATAGCCTTATCGGGCCGAACCAAGTAGACTATGAAGCATCAAATTAAGTACTCAAGTAAAAGTACTTGTCTTCCCCAACAGCTGAAATCAACCCAAGTAGCATACTCGTTTAAGCATAGTTGCTCATTGTTGGTTTCAAGTGTTTATGTGCCAATTTTAGGTGAGGTAATGCTAATTGATCCTCCATAGTTGATAAATAGAGCCTGTTACTCATAAGTCAAAATCAAACTATGCCCATTCCAAAATGATTTTAATGTTGATTTAGGGCCGGCCAAACGAATGAGACTTGTTTACCAACGAAAAGAAAATAGAGAGTTTTAACCCGAAGCACCGTCCCCATACTATCTATCATATATCCAATTGACGACTTTCCTGCTACTCCTAGTAGGAGAAGGACAAATAACAGAGGAAAGAGACATAGGATAAACGAAAGATGGAGAGAAAGAGTATAATCCATTTTGAACCCCTCGCAACAAGTTCAGTTTGAAACCGAATTCCTTTCTTACTGTAGTAGCCGTAGTAGTAGCAGTAGGAATAGTCACCAAATAGACGGAATTAGTCTTAGTGCCGTAGTTGGATTACCTTCTTCACCTTGCCTTTGTCCCTTAACTGCTGACAACAAGCATTTTTGGAGCAAGTAATATGCCAAAGAATAGAAAAGAGAGGTTGATCGCTGTCTTTATGTGTTCGTGATGAGACGGAGATCTCAATCAAAGGCTCTGAAAGCAACTCTTGAACCCCAGGAGAGGGAACTCAATAGGTAGAGGCTATAGAACTGTTAGGCTAGGCCAATTCTACTTCATTTGTTTGCTTCGGTTTACCTTCTTTCAGTGGTAGCTTTTGTGTCTAGCTCGTTCTCTTATTCCCAACTCGAAAGAAAAATGCTTTAATCTAAGATCCCCCTGAGCCCGCTAACTCAACTCTTCTTTCTTAGCAATGATCTGTTATCAATGAATTTCTTCCTTACCAAAATTCGGAGATAGGACTTAGCCGGGTATTTGACTTCAGCTTAGCTGCTTAGCGAATTCTATATTTAGCCCTTTCCGGCCCGGGTCCGGGTATAGGTAGTAAATATTGAGACATGTAATTACGTTCGGATCGGGCTACATGCTTGTTGACAAGTGTGTTCTCAGTTATTCAAGGAACAAAGGGCTCAACAACACCGACGTGGGCATTCGGTAAAACTAAACCATTTCAAGCGCTCCCATATGCACACCGCATCTTGGGGCTATTTCAATGTAGTATAGTTCTAAAAAAGTGGTTCGTTTGCCCCGGATTCCACCCTACAATGGCATTGTCAAAATATCCCTAGTCCATTTTAATAATTAAGGTAGAAGGCTTTTACCGAGCCTCCAATCTTCGACCCACTCAAGCTCAAGCCAAACGACCATAACAAGAAGAAGGGGCCTTGGGAGCAATAACCCCCTTACCTTACTTAGTCTGTACTTTTGAACTAGAATGAAGGGCTTCTTGGCTTGCTTCCACAGGTATGAAATCACTTGCTTGCCAGGTGAATCTTTCATAAACAAGCACCAGGCGCTCCCTGAGCCCTAAGCTCCGCACTCCTGACTACTCTCGTTTATCATTCCTAAAAAGGCTGGAGGCTTAGCTACTAGTTCGAAACTCTCACATTATTTTAGAAAGTATGGATGGTCGATGGTTGTTTTGATTTGATTCAGTTTGAATTTAAGAAGGAATGGGGAATTTGTTCGACTTGTAATCGTTCTATATGTCTCATGTGTTTTGGCTACAGAGCTAGTCCCCAAAAATGCCTTTTGAAGTTGGGGTTCAAGCATAAAACAAGGAAGAAACCTATGTAGTGGGTTCGACTCCCATTATACACGATGTGGCAAAGATTGCTCGTTATTCCTTTTACCTGCCCGCTTAGTTAATTGATCTATTGTTTAGCGAATCGGGAATAAAAGGCTGGCCTGGTCTCTTTTCTAAAAATGCTTTCTCCCGCCACCTGGCTCGTAAGTCTAATTATAGGGTTCAGGAATAGGGGAAAAGGGAGTCTAAGTCTATTGGTATGGGTCCTAATCGCTCGTAATGATCCTTGCGGATCCCCTTTATCGTCTTTGTTTGAACTTGCTAGACTGCTTGCGTCTATGATCGTGCCAAAAGGGCAGAGCTTTGTTTTAAGCACTTATTACTGAGTGAGATAATACGAGTAGTTACAAATCAGATTCTACCAAAAAACGATATTTATCTAGTCTTCAGTCTCTCAGGACATTCTCTTCTTCTTTTACTATGTTATTTGCTTTCACTAGCACCAGTTACGAGACCAGTAAGAGCAGATTCTATAACAGTAAGAGTTACTTCCACTTGGCTCAATAGCCAGAGATGAAAGTAATAGAAGCTTATTCTTTCACACAAGAGCTACCTATTTTTTTGAATGTCCTGCTTATGATGATTCAATTACAATAGCTGCAGCAAAAGTAAAAAGATCAGTCTCCTGATGTACCGAACACCTTCGAAACATCTGAGGTAAGGACCCCTTTTTTAGATTTCATGATGAACCCTAGACTGAATTCAAGCCTGTTAAGAAGAAAGCCCTTTGTTTCGCATTGGTCACTTCCTGAAACAACAGGGATATTCCATCAACCTGACCCCTCATTTTGTTTGGCTATCTGGCTCGGGAGACAAATGCAGCCCGTAGTTAGTTCATTCAACAGAGAGGGAAAGCTGAATTCACATGTTTCCAGAGGAATGCATCGTGTAATAACTAATAAATATTTCTATTTCACTTATCCAAATCTAAAAGGAAAGAATCGATCGAAATGAATCTGTACGATAAAGACTTTTTAGTTGAATGAGACCCCTCTACCGGGATAGAAAAAATCCTAAGTATCTTCTTGTGGTTTTGGGGTATCTGAACCCAGTTGGCATTCTTGTTCGGATGCTTGAATCGAACTCATCCGTTTATTCATTCAATTCACAGTCACAAAGAGACAGAAAAGGAAAGGCTTTGATAAACTACTATTTTATGGTTTATATTGTGTTTAATTGTGTGGTTTTATCATGATCCTTACCCACTTATTCATTAAATTAGCATGAAATTATAATCCCTTCCTGAACTTATAACATGTTTGAAAACTGCTTCCTAGAGACTTTAATTATGTATTTTTAATTCTCCTTTATTCCATTTGATGCCGTGATCTATGTGTTGAGTGTTTTAGACTTTATAGGGCATGAATGAGTTGGAGATTGGAAAGGAAGCTAGCAAAAATGGAAGGAACACAAGAATTTGAGGAGATAACCAGTGAGAAGTGACGCGGTCGCATGGCTCACGCGATTGCGTGAAGGAGAGCGAATCGCAGTGACGCAGCCGCATGGCTCACGCGGCCGCGTGGATTGGAAAAGCTCAGGCGACGCGGTAGCGTGGACGACGCGAACGCGTGGCAAGGAAAAACGCGAATGACGCGCCCGCATGGATGACGCGATCGCGTGACATGTGCGATCTGCATAATCTGCAGACTTTGCTGGGGGCGATTTTGGACCTTATTTCGACCTAGTTTTCGGCCCGGAACAGCAGACTAGAGCCAGAGAATATGCAGAAACAAAAGACAACATTCATTCTAGACAGTTTACAATTTTAGATCTAGCTTTTCCTCCTCTAGGTTTTAGAATTTTAATTGATCTTAGCATTGGAACATTGAGAAGAGTTATTTCCTCATCAAGACCTCATCATTCTAGTTCGTTCTCTTAACTTGGTTTTATTCTTCCATGTTCCTTGCTTTGTTTAATTTTGTTATTTGAATATTTTCATAATTATTTCATACAAGGATTATTTCTCCCATTTTAATTTATTTTCCATTCCATTAATCATGTCTTCTTTTAATTCCCTTTCATGTGTTATGGATTTATTATTTGCAATGAGTGAGTAGTTCCCTCACTTGATGGGGAGTTGATTGAAAGGAACTCTTGAGTTGGAAGGATTGAAAGAAAAATTGGAATTGGGTTAACTGTTGGATTGTTATTTAATCACTAACACCAATCCCTTTGAACTAAGTGGGTTGCAACTCGTGAATAGATCTAGCATTCCAACTTGTTTGATTTTCCTTTACCTAGTAAAGGATAACTAAACGCAACAACCATTAATTATAAATTATTCTTGAAATCATCCCATCAATAATAGAGGTTCCAATTAATCAACTCCCAGTCAAGGCTTTTATTCATATTATTTAAATTTCCTCTTTTTTATTTTCCCTCTACTTAACTCAACTTCTTGGAACATCTGATTAATAAAATAACACACTTTTCTGCAACTCGTTGGGAGATGACCTGGGACTTAAACTCCCAGTAATTTTTAATTTAAACTCTCTGTGACATATTTCTAAATTGATAGGCAGATTTTCGGTGAGTTTAGAACTATACTTGCAATGTAACTATTTTAATAATTTTTAATTTACCGACTTCTGCCCCTCACCAATTTTTGGCGCCGTTGCCGGGGAGTTGCAATAGAGTGCTAAAGTTATTAATTATAATTTATTTATTTGCATTTTATTTTATTTTGTTACTATGAGCTGCATGTTTCTTCCGTCAAATGACGCGTTCACTTCCTGATCCGCGCTTGCTAATATTCGATCCTGAAATTGAAAGGACTATTTCACAAATAAGGCGAGAACAACGTCGGTTAATCCGCTCTGAGGCCAGATCTGAAAGTGAACTTGAGGAAGAAACCAGCCCTCGTTCTACTGATTTGGTTGTTTTACGTGCAGAAGACATCGCAGCTAGGAGAGTTACCATCCAGGAGGAAGGAGCCCCTGATTTTACAATGCAACCGTTTCAAGCGCATCATCCAGCGGTAGCTACAGATTTTGAAATAAAGACTGCACTGCTAAATTTGATGCTCAAGTTTCATGGCCTACCTGCTCAAGAGCCTATCTAGCACTTGAGAGATTTCCAGGTAGCCTGTTCTACTGTCAGGCGTGATGGTACTGATGAAACTTTGATTTTGCTGAAAGCTTTCCCGTTTTCTCTTGAGGGAAAAGCAAGAGAGTGGTACTACACTCAACCTCTAGCAAATGTATCCAACTGGGATACACTCAGAAAGGAGTTTTTGGAGAAATTCTTTCCATCTGAAGTTACTGATAAACTGAGGAAGGATATTTCCACAATTGTTCAGGATGACAATGAAACTCTCTTTGAATATTGGGAGCGCTTCAACAATCTTCTGGAAGCATGCCCCCACCACAGGATTGACAAGATAGTGTTACCTAGCTATATCACACAGGGCATGAAGCCCCAAGGTAAGACCACATTGGAAAGTGCTAGCAATGGGTCTATGAAGAAGTACAAGACCACTGATGAGGCTTGGCAATTGATCAGTGATTTAGCTGAATCTACTAGGAACCACAGACAAAGGCAAGGCCGTTCAAAAGCCGTTGCAGAAATATCCTCTAACAGAGAGACTACTGCTCTAACTCAAAGTATATGTGAGATGACCAACTTGCTGAAGCAGATGCAATTTAATCAACAACAAGCTCAGCAAGCTCAACCTCCTTTGCCACAGCAAAACCAACAATTTGTCCCGCAAAGAATTTGCAGAATCTGTGCTGATTATAGCCATTACACTGATGAATGCTCGCAGCTCCAACAAGAAGACAACATGGTGGCATCCACTCATAACTTCTATGACCGCCCCAACCAAGGGTACAATCAAAGTGGAAATAATAACCATGGATGGCAGGACAATTCTAACCAGAATTGGAGTGACAACAATAACAGAGGAGGCCGAGATAATCAAGGAAATCATAGGTGGAATAATAACAATAACAGGCAGCAGAATCAACCTTACAGAGCACCTCACCTGAGGCAAAACCAAGGACCACAAAATAATCAACAGCAGACATCCCAATTTACTCATTCTTCTTTATCTCCTAATGAAGAGCTACTACAATCTTTTGAGCGAAGACAACAGACCATGGAAAATAACATGAATAATATTAACGCCAGTCTGAATGGTCTCACCTCTACTTTGCAAGCTCTTATGTCACAGATTGGATCAACGCAAAATTCCAGTAAGCAACCTTCAAGCTCCACTGGAATCCCCTCTCAACCATTACCCAATCCAAAGGGAGGCATTAATGCCATCACCCTAAGGTCTGGAACCACACTGCAGGAGAGGAATCAGGAGGAACCAAGCCCACCAGAACACACCTCAGCTGAAGAGGTAGTAGAAATAGAAGATGTTGAAGAGGAATAGGACATACAGGACATAGCTGAAGAAGAAATAGCTCAACCACAGGAGGAAGCACCAAAAGGCGCAGATACTATAGAAAACACTACTCCCATTCCATTTCCACAACTTGCAAGGAAGCCTAGGAAGCAGCTGGAACCCGACCCAAAATGGTAGAAATATTCAGAAAGGTTGAGGTAACTGTTCCCCTTTTTGATGTTATTCAGCAAGTACCTAAATATGCAAAGTTTCTAAAAGACTTATGTATCCATAAAGACAAAATTAATGAATTAGAAACTATTCCTTTAGGTAGTTCTATATCTGCTTTAATGGGAGGATTACCTAAAAAATGTAGTGATCCAGGTCCTTGTATAGTTAGCTATACTATTGGTGGTGTAGTAATTTATGATTGCATGTGTGATTTAGGAGCATGTGTCAGTATAATGCCTTTGTCTATATATGATATTTTTAGGCTCCCTCCCTTAAAAAGGTCGGCAGCTCGTTTTGTGTTAGCAGATAAAAGCATTATTACAGTGGCTGGAGTTGCTGAATATGTTTTGGTGAACATTAAAGGGCTTACATTTCCCACTGATTTTTATATCTTGGAGATGCCCCATAATGATTCAGATAAGCCATCATCAATCCTACTTGGAAGACCATTCCTGAAGACATCAAAATTCAAATTGGATGCCTTTTTAGGAACATACTCCTTTGAAATAGATGGCCGCATAGTAATCTTCAATCTGAATGGAGTCATTGACAAACTCCCAGAAGATCGTTCCATCTTCCAGTGTGATGTCATAGATGAAAGTGTAGCTGAAGTTCACAAGGAAGAGTTTGAAGAGAGGCACACTGGACAAGGTCCAAGTGTGGGGACCCTCTTAACTGACAATGAGGGCACTTCGCCATTTTCACAAGCCCCAGATAATTCAGAGCCTGCTCATGATCAGAAGTTAGAATTGAAACCCCTTCCCCCACATCTCAAATATGCTTATCTTGAAGATGAGCAGAAGCTTCCAGTTATTATTGCAAGGGAACTTACTTCTCAACAAGAAGAGCAGTTACTTGATGTGCTGAGGAAGCATAAGAAGGCAATTGGGTGGATCTTAGCAGACATAGTAGGCATCAACCCTCAAGTATGTAAGCACAGAATATTTTTAGAAGAGGGAGCAAGACCTGTCCGTCAACCCCAAAGAAGATTGAATCCCACTATCTTGGAAGTTGTCAAAAAGGAAGTGACCAGACTATTGGAAGCCGGTATCATATATCACATTTCAGACATTGAATGGGTAAGCCCAGTACAAGTGGTGCCCAAGAAGTCTGGAGTCACTACAGTGAAGAATGAGCATGGAGAGCTCATAACAACTAGAGTTCAGAATGCTTGGAGAGTCTGCATTGATTACAGGCGTCTCAACCAAGCTACCCTTAAGGATCACTACCCACTTCCATTCATTGATGAAATGCTGGATCGCCTGTCAAGTAAATCACATTATTGCTTTTTAGATGGTTACACATGTTATTTCCAGATTCATATAGCTCCTGAGGATCAGGAAAAGACTACTTTTACATGTCCTTTTGGGACTTATGCTTATAAGAGAATGCCCTTTGGCTTGTGCAATGCACCAGCTACTTTCCAAAGGTGCATGATGAGTCTTTTCTCCAATCTTATTGAGGACTGTATGGAAGTTTTTATGGATGATTTTAGCATTTATGGTGATTCTTTTAGCCTTTGCTTAGATGGATTATCTAGAGTATTAGATAGATGTGTTAATACAAACCTTGTATTAAACTTCAAAAAATGTCACTTTATGGTAAAACAAGGGATTGTATTAGGACATGTGGTATCTAATAATGGCATTTCTGTAGACCCAGCAAAGGTGAATGTTATTTCTAGTCTACCTTACCCCTCTTCTGTGAGGGAAGTCCGTTCGTTCCTTGGCAATGCAAGTTTTTACAGGAGATTTATTAAGGACTTTAGTAAGGTCGCTCTTCCCTTATCCAGATTACTGCAGAAGGATATTGAGTTCGAGTTCAGTGGGGATTGCAAACAAGTGTTTGATAAGCTGAAGACTGCTCTGACTCAAGCTCCAATTGTGAGAGGACCAGACTGGAGCCAGCCATTTGAAATCATGTGCGATGCTTCCAACCATGCAGTAGGAGCAGCGCTGGCTCAGCGTGAAGGTAAGGATCCTTTCGTTATTGCTTATGCGTCTAAGACTTTAGACACTGCCCAGTCCAATTATACTACTACTGAGAAAGAGCTTGTTGCTATTGTTTTTGCTCTGGATAAATTCCGAGCTTATTTACTTGGTACTAGAGTAGTAGTATATTCGGACCATGCAACTTTAAAGTATCTATTAGTTAAAACGGAATCCAAACCAAGACTCATACGTTGGATACTACTGTTACAAGAATTTGATTTAGAAATAAAGAATAGGAGTGGTAATCAGAATTTAGTGGCAGACCACTTGAGTCGCTTTGAGCATATTAAGGATGATTCTACTCCTATAGATGATAATTTTCCTTTTGATAACCTGCAAGCAGTATCTGAGGTAGTCCCTTGGTATGCACCTGTTGCTAATTATTTAGTTAGCCGCACATTTCCTCCAATTTTTTCTAAGCATCAAAGAGACAAGATGAAAAGCGAGTCTAAATATTATATATGGGATGACCCATATTTATGGAGATGTGGCGCTGATCAAGTAATTAGACGTTGTGTGCCTCAATCAGAATTCCAGTCCATTTTAGAGGCCTGTCACTCATCTGAGAGTGGAGGACATTTTGGTCCTCAAAGGACAGCTAGAAAGATCTTAGACTATGGATTCTGGTGGCCTACTCTTTTTAGAGACGCTGCTGAGTTTTGTAAATCTTGTCTCCCATGCCAGAAATTTGGTAATATATCCAGGAGGGATGATATGCCTCAACAAATTATGCTTTTCTGTGAAATTTTTGATGTTTGGGGCATTGACTTCATGGGTCCATTTCCAAATTCTAATGGATATTTTTATATATTGTTAGCTGTGGATTATGTTTCCAAATGGGTGGAAGCAATTCCTACCCGCACTGATGATGCTAACACTGTTGTTTCCTTTGTGAGAAACCATATTATATGTCACTTCGGATCACCACGAGGAATCGTGAGCGATCAAGGCACCCACTTTTGTAACAGGAGACTAACAGGATTAATGAAGAAGCATGGGATACTTCATAAAGTTGCAATAGCTTACCATCCCCAAACAAATGGGCAAGCTGAGGTGTCAAACAGAGAAATTAAGCGTATCTTGCAAAAGATAGTAAAGCCTCATAGAAAAGACTGGAGCACCAGGCTACAAGATGTACTCTAGGCATATAGAACAGCATACAAGACACCCATTGGGATGAGTCCTTTCCGCTTGGTTTATGGAAAAGCTTGTCATCTCCCAGTTGAAGTAGAACACAGAGCCTTTTGGGCAGTTAAGGAGTGCAACATGGGAATTGAGAAAGCCGGAGCTGAAAGGAAGTTGCAACTGCAGGAACTGGAGAACCTTCGCCTAGAAGCTTATGAAAACTCCAGAATATACAAGGAAAAGATGAAGGCTGTACATGATCAAAACATCAAGAAGAAAGAGTTCCAACCTGGAGATTTAGTCCTCCTTTACAAATCTCGACTGAGGCTCATGCCAGGCAAGTTGAGATCAAGATGGGAAGGTCCATACAGAGTAGAGAAGGCCGAACCATACGGAGTTTATCACCTAAGCCATCCTTCAAGCTCTGAACTTATTAAGGTTAATGGACAACGCCTGAAGCTATACCATGGCGAGAAGGTACCGAGAAACAAGGAGCTTAAGATCTTCCTCTTGGAAGATCCCCACATAGCAGAAGATTGAGCTAGTGGAGCGACCAACTTACGGACGTTAAAGCAAAGTGCTAGGTGGGAGACAACCCACCATGGTATGATCGTTCTTTTCTTTATTTTTAGTTTTTCCTATTCAATACCTCTTCTCTTTCTTAGTACTTCATGCATCTGCATTTACATGTTTTTACTTTAAAAAAAAAATTTTTTTGCTACGCGCCGCGATCGCATCAGCGACGCGTCCGCGTCACAGGGAGAGTAAAGAAAAATAAAAATGAACAGAAAGTTACGCTGGAGTGTGGCTGGAGGCGTGCCAATGGCACAAATCAACCCACGCGATCGCGTCGCTGACGCGTTCGCATCGCATGGGAATCATGGCCTCCCACGCGACCGCGTGCCCCACGCGACCGCGTGCCCTGAGTTTTCGACGTAAAAGGGTGAACAATGAAATATTGTGCGAGAGTGATGCTGGATTGGTGCTGGAAGCACAACCCTTATCACGCGGCCGCGTCAGCCCGCGTCATCCATTTTCTAGCGCACACTCATGCGATCGCGTAACCCACGCGATCGCGTCACCCCAATTTTGGCATTTAAATTAATTTGAATAGAGAGTTGTGCTGGAGCGAGGCTGCCCTCGCGCCAGACGCATAATATGGGTCACGCGACTGCGTGACCGACGCGATCGCGTCACCTTATTTGAAGCACATTCACGCGAACGCGTGCCCCACGCGGCCGCGTCGCGTGCGCCGCACAGCTCAACCTAAATTGCCAAATTATCTTATCTTTCTCTCCTCCCAATCCTAGTTTTTCTTTTCCCCCCTTATTTCTTCCTTCCCCCTTCTTCTTCCAATCTCACCTATCTCTCTCTCTCTCTCTCTCTCTCTCTCTCTCTCTCTCTCTCTCTCTCTCTCTCACCTCCATTACCAAGGTTCTATTTTCTTCTTCCTTCTTCTCTTTTCTATCATTTTATATATTATTTTATATATTATTTTTCTTTTCATTATTCATATTTTCTTTCTTTTTCTTTTCCCTTTTACATGGTGTTAGAAATTTTTTTGAGTCATTATCCCTCATTATATGCTTGTGGATTGTTGCAAATTGTTTGACAATTATTTTTATTCTAATTAAGGGATTGCTTGCATGTTCACCTTCATATTTTCTATACCTTATTCATCATGCATGCTATGTATTTGTGAAAAAGCTCAAATGGCATTATGCACTTCTGTATGTTGTTATACTATTCAATGCTTGCATTTCACAACTTCCCTTTACCATTGTATTAATTGAATTTAATTGTCAATACAAACGTGATGGTTTATTACAAAGTATTGCTTGGTCTATGCAACTCATGCCCTTTGCCGGCATGCCAATAAACACCTTGCAGTCACTTGTCTTTCTATGCACTAGCTATTTTCCATTGTTGGCTTTTCACATGTACTCGAGAGCATGTGTTAATGTCATCTACATCCTAATGTACATCCATCACCACTCTTCCGTTCTCTTCCTTGCTATATATCTATTTGAATTTAATTTACTTTCTCCTCTCTTTTCAGGATGGCCACCAAGAAAGGAAAGGAGAAAGAGACTCCTAAACCCCTAGCAAGAAGAGGCACTAAAAGAGCAATAGTGGCAGAGCCTTCTTCAACCACAGTCAAGCCCTCAACAAAAAGAGTTAAGAGGACAATAAAGGTTGATGAAAAGGAGAGGCCATTCAGTAAGCTCTGAGTTTTCCCCCTATTCCAGAAGGAATGGATGCCTTTCAAGAAGCCGCACTTAAGTGCCAGAGGTACCAATTTGACTGGGACTCCGTTCTCAGAGTTATCGCATTACTTGGCAGCCGTTGGATCTACGGATACCACCATACCCGCCCTAAGGGAATCTTGGCTTCAGCACTTACTTTGGAGGCTCACGTCTGGGCACAGATCATGTCCCATTACGTCTTTCCGAGCACTCATGAGTCCTCCTTCACTGTGGACATGGCCGTTCTACTTTGGTGCATCCTTACAGACCAACCTCTGCATCTCTCAAGACATATCCGGAATGCTATGGGACACGTACAAATTGCGGGCAACTTACCTTTCCCCACCTTGGTCTCAGATCTTGTCACAGCAGCTGGAGTCTCCTACAGAGCTGGGGACACCAAAGCCGTACTTCCACGGGATGATCAGTATGTCCCTAATGGGAAATACCTCAGACTCTCAGCAGCCACTACAAGTCTTCCTACTGCTCCAGTTGAAGATAATCCTTCTTCAACACCACAAGCACCCACAACTGATAAATTGCTCCAGCAGATAATTGAAAGGTTGGATCGGCAAGAACACAAAGCTAAGTCGAGAGAGCGCCATAACGAGCGCCGATTCAAACACCTGAAGGAGCTACTCAAGGGATACTTCAGGGACTCGGATACCCCGGACTCCACTTCTTTTACCAGCACAGGGAGCCATGACGGTCCCGATTGTGGAGATACTGCTACCAGCCCACCCCTGTTCCTGACGGATGGCACCGAGGACGGTGCAAAGCCTTAAGTGTGGGGAGGTCGGTCAGTACCTGACTTTCGGAGGTAATTTCTTTTCTCTAGCACCAATAATTAGGATATTTTGGTTAGATTTTCTTTCTTTTATAGAATAGAATAAATTGCATAGGTTAGGATAGTTGCATGCATGTTCTACTTGATTGAAAAAACAATAAGTTTCTTTTAAGACTCTATATTTGGAACAAAATTTCACTAATTTTTCAAAATTTTATGATAAATTTGCTTGAGTTGTATCTGGAACATGATATTTTAGCTAAAGAACACACAACCTGTGAGGATTTGAGCCTTTATGCATGGTTACATTATTTAACCATAATTATTTCATTCTTGTGTGTTTACTTCTCTATGATTGTAATCTATATTTTGTTTTATCTTATATGTCCAATATTTATTATATTTACATGCTTGCACATGGTTGAGGCCATTATTTATTTAAACTCACTTATCCAAATTAAGCCTACCCTTTTCAATTACCTTTGTTAACCACTTTGAACCTTTAAATCCCATTTGTTCTATATTTTACCACATTACTAACCTTAAGCTGAAAAACAATTGTATATCCCAAATTGCATCTTTGGTTAACTTAAGATAGAATTGTGTGTGCTAGTTAAGTATGGGAAATTATGGGAACAAAAGTTGTTAAGGGAATATGTCATGAGAATTTAATGGGAATTTGGATACCTACTCATGTGAAACTATAAGAATTAAAAATCTATGTGCATTGATAAGCTATATTTATTTTAATGTCAAAAAAATATTTTTATAAATAAATAAGGGGACAAAATTACCCCAATGTTAAATTCAGAATTCAAAGATCAATGCACATATGATAAAATCAAATATAAAGTTGATACATGAGTACGAATGGAAAAAGGGAATTCTGGGTAGCTAGGTATGAACTTTAAGATTACATTAAAAATATATAGGTTGGGTTGAAGCTTGGGTTAATTAAAGATTCAATTTATTAGCTCACTTGACCAAATGTATACCCCCACCTGTACCTTAGCCCCATTACAACCTTGAAAAGACCTCATGATGTTTGCATTGGTATATTAACTGTTGTTGATTGGTTAGGAGAAGAACAAAAGTTAGAAAGCATGATTAGAGAAGGATAGAGTGATTACCCTATACACCAGAGATTAGAGCGTACATACATTATCAGTGAGGGTTCAATGCTTGAATTTCCATGTTCCCTGCTTTCATGAGCTATCTTCTTGCACTTTTATCTGTTTTATTGTATAATGATAGAATTAGTGGAATTTGATTTGTAATTATTTTGAAGAGATTATTTACTTTTGATCAAGTGGGCAAGAATCATATAGTTGCATTTATTTATATATAGGCTTGCATTGCATTTCATGAGTTTCTACATGTTCATACTTATTTCCTTATCTCCTTCAATTAAGCATGAGGACATGCTAATGTTTATGTGTGGGGAGGTTGATAAACCACTATTTTATGGTTTATATTGTGTTTAATTGTGTGGTTTTATCATGATCCTTACCTACTTATTCATTAAATTAGCATGAAATTATAATCCCTTCCTGAACTTATAACATGTTAGAAAACTGCTTCCTAGAGAATTTAATTATGTATTTTTGATTCTCCTTTATTCCATTCGATGCCGTGATCTGTGTGTTGAGTGTTTCAGACCATATAGGGCATGAATGAGTTGGAGATTGGAAAGGAAGCTAGCAAAAATGGAAGGAACACAAGAATTTGAGGAGATAACCAGCAAGAAGTGACGCAGTCGCATGGCTCACGCGACTACGTGAAGGAGAGCGAATCGCAGTGACACGGCTGCCTGGCTCACGCGGCCGCGTGGATTGGAAAAGCTCAGGCGACGCGGTAGCGTGGACGACGCAAACGCGGGGCAAGGAAAAACGCAAATGACGCGCCCGCATGGATGACGCGATCGCGTGACATGTGCGATCTGCATAATCTGCAGACTTCGCTGGGGGCGATTTTGGACCTTATTTCGACCCAGTTTTTCGCCCAGAACAGCAGACTAGAGCCAGAGAATATGCAGAAACAAAAGACAACATTCATTCTAGACAGTTTACAGTTTTAGATCTAGTTTTTCCTCCTCTAGGTTTTAGAATTTTAATTGATCTTAGCATTGGAAAATTGAGAAGAGTTATTTCCTCATCAAGACCTCGTCATTCTAGTTCGTTCTCTTAACTTGGTTTTATTCTTCCATGTTCCTTGCTTTGTTTAATTTTGTTATTTGAATATTTTCATGATTATTTCATACAAGGATTATTTCTCCCATTTTAATTTATTTTCCATTCCAATAATCATGTCTTCTTTTAATTCCCTTTCATGTGTTATGGATTTATTATTTGCAATGAGTGAGTAGTTCCCTCACTTGATGGGGAGTTGATTGAAAGGAACTCTTGAGTTGAAAGGATTGAAAGAAAAATTATAATTGGGTTAACTATTGGATTGTTATTTAATCACTAACACCAATCCCTTTGAACTAAGTGGGTTGTAACTCGTGAATAGATCTAGCATTCCAACTTGTTTGATTTTCCTTTACCTAGTAAAGGATAACTAAACGGAACAACCATTAATTATAAATTAATCTTGAAATCATCCCATCAATAATAGAGGTTCCAACTAATCAACTCCCAGTCAAGGCTTTTATTCATATTATTTAAATTTCCTCTTTTTAATTTTCCCTCTACTTAACTCAACTTCTAGGAACATCTGATTAATAAAATAGCACACTTTTCTGCAACTCGTTGGGAGACGACCTGGGACTTAAACTCCCAGTAATTTTTAATTTAAACTCTCTATGACATATTTATAAATTGTTAGGCACATTTTCGGTGAGTTAAGAACTATACTTGCAACATAACTATTTTAATAATTTTTAATTCACCGACTTCTGCCCCTCACCAGGCTTCTATTGAAATCCTCATCTAATTTCTCATAAATGTAGGACAAAAGAAAACTGGATTTCACCTTTTTGGATTGATGATTCCCTTGCCCTTACTCCTATGAGAGTGATGGTTCCTTTTCTTTCTTGTACTGAGGTTGAGGGTTCAGTAGAGTCACTTCCACCCCGGAACTAGTCCCGATGGAAGACCATCAGACTTCGACGAACCTTGAGCTCTAAAGCTCTCCAATAGCCCTAACAATTAATGGAGACTTCCAACCTAGATGATGCCCTCCTATCTGCAAAAGGCTTTGAGCCACTCCCAGGTTAAAGGGATATTACACCTCTTCCCCAGAACTCTAAATGATTCACCCGGAAAACACATAGTCGATTATGAGGTTGCTAAATACAGAACCTGGGAGTTCCGGTCCGCTGATTGGTAGATGGAAGTCTTTTTCCGAGGCCAAGACATATATAGCTAGCTATTTGCTTAGCTAATCGAGGGCTTCACTTCCCTGCTCTAGTAAAAGACTAGCTAGGTATCCTCCTCAATATCGTTACCACACTAGCTTGAATAGTCTTAGAGCTAGGCTACGATTGCCTCGAAGGAATACAGAACTGTCTTATAGTAGCCCTTTATGAACCAACAATCAGAAGACAGAAAGAAAGCAAAAGTAGAAGGAAGAGAAGGGATTAATAGATGTTATCCTACTAGCAGTGACTAGAAGGAAGGGAGCCAAATCACTAACTAGAGGAAGGGTCCATGATTGCCGGGTCGTGTTCATGAACCAATAGAGAACTCTTAGAATTGACTCCTCAGAAATTACTGAAAGACTAGCCTACGACCCCTCACAGAAAAAAGGGTCTCTCCTTAATGGAATTTATGATAAGTCTTTAGGCGTACTTTGACGAGGAAAACCTTCTTTCTATTCTTTAGAAGCGCCAATAAAAGATATAAAAAAAGAGGGATTCTTAGTCTAGCGCGTAGTTACAAAGAATGAAATTCATTAGCCCCTGTCTTCTTTCTGGAGGCTTACGGTAATCGTCCTTCCATTAGCCCGAAACCGAGTTAGCATCTTTCTGCCCTAAATAAAGAGTATAGTGCTCGTCTTTTGATAAGAGTATTCCATATTATCTATTGGAAAGTTTTCAACGTCCACCTTACCTTATTCAACTACGGGAATTTTTTCTGGTTCGCTACTATCTTATCTGAGTCTACAGCTCACGGTTGTATACAGGGAGGAAGCCTTGAACTGGCCAAAAGAAAAAGCTTTCTATTTGAACGGAATTCCACAATTACATTACCTTCGGCTGCACTTCCTTATCTGTATTCCTGGGTGGGCGTAGAAACCCCTGCTTGAACATGAGCTAGGGACCCAGCTCCCTCCCCCACGCCCACTCCTTGAACATGAGAGTGTTTGGCTAAAAATCGCACGGATTGAATCTTCTTCAAGAAGGAAAGCCCTTCTTTTAGTTTGTTTTTAGATGAAGATCTCCTTGTGATGTCTCGTTCCCTCTTTTCTTTCATTTCACTTTATTGTATGAATTCAACCAATAGAGGAGTGGGATACTCAAAAAGTAGTGGCAGAAATTGAAACAATCGTAGGGGGCGTAGTCATTGTTCTTAGTTCTCTGTAAGTTGATTGCTTCCCAGAATTCGTGATCCTGGCTCAGACGAGAGAAAGCTAAGGATATACTTGTCAAATACAAGTAGAAGTCGAACAAGATACCTCTAGCAGTATTAATCACTCGTTCATCTACCGAACCCCTTGGTCTTCCCTCTGTCCCACACATCTATCCAGCTTCGCTCGCTTGGCTCGGTAACCTCCCGAAAGAATACACACTCTCCTTTGTTCGAGATTTGCTGGTATATTTCTAATTAAGACTACTTTGGTACATAAAGAAGTTTTATACAAAAGTGAATAACACCTTAGACTTCTTCTTCTAATCCCTCTCTTATTGAATGAATGAGTAGGTAAGTACATTCATCTTCCCCCTTGACTAAGCATGATTCCCACTATCTACTAAAAGAGCGATTGAGTCAAAACTTCCCCTTTGTATCCATTTCCCCATGTACCTAGGTAGCGAGTGATTAAGACAGCCCGATGAGCTAATAACTAAATAACATTTGTTATTATCCCATTTCCATCAAACTTTTACCGAGCGGGAGAGAAAGGTAGAGAAAGTAAATAGTGCTGATAGCGAATAAAAAGCCGTTGAGCGTGTTGGCCACACAAAAATCTCTATTTTTATATTATAAATAGTTTTTTTGTTGGTGTTAAGTTAATAGGTTACTTGATCGAAGGGATAGAACACTTTACTTTAATACAAATCAAAGTACCCGATCCTTTAGCGAGAATCAATAAAAAGAGATGGGCGAGCCTTCATTAGCTGACTTGCTCCTTTCTGAGGATCGAAAGGACATATTCTAGCATGCCCATTCAAGTCCCAGCAAATGCCCGTGCTTCTTTTGGACTTATGCCTTGCCTGTGCTCTATCATTCATTCCCAAAAGCCCATCCAAAGGCAGGCCATGCTATTCAATGCTCGAGAAAAAGGGCTCCTATCCCTCCCAAGGAAGGGCAGTAGCTTGATCACTTGACTGCCTGTTCCAATGTCACCTCATTCTATCTATCTTCCATCCGTTACCTTGTTCTTCTTGCCACTGGGGCTTGAACCTTTCCATCATTTTCTACGATCGAGCTAGCTTAACATCCTTATTAAATTGAAGCATGATGCTGCTATTCTGCTCGGTGCATTTCTTAGGGATTTTCCCTTTGTCAAGTAAAGGACCAGGTACTTTAGTACAGAGGTATTACATAGCTCCGTGACCACAGACTAAATCATGGGCTAGGAAGAGTACGAGTGATTAGCGGGAATATTCGATTGCTCGTCCGCTAAAGTCCTGTCTGCCTGCCTGTTTATTTAGTACGTTCTTATCCCCTCTCCTTGGGGAGTTTGATCAATCTTCCTCGCCCCTAATAGTTTAGATTAAGCAGCCAGGTGGGGGAGAAAGTAGCCGTTGCACTGATAGGAGTGTAATCTAATTGAATCTATCTATCTTTCCTGTCCTTGAGGAACAGGTTAAAGAGCTTAGACAAGACTTGGCCCCTATTTGAAGTATACCTAACTCACTTTTTGGCTCGCTCCTCGCTTTTGTTCAATTATAAATAAGAAAAAGAAATTAGATATTCGAATATCTAATAGCGTGATAGAGACGGCGATAGACTAGAACCCTATCCGGATAGATATGTCCCTATGAGCGACTACGCCGATCTTTATATGTTTTGGCCACGTCCGTTTTCGCTCCGAAGAGGAAGGTTTGGATCTTTCAATCTTATGTCGTGAGGGATGTGACCTATGTTAAGTCCATAAAATACCACCGCTTTTGGTGTTCTATGATTCACCTCCGAATAATGAGTAGGTAGTTCGATCCTTTTTATTATTCTCTTCATAGTAAACTTATGGGGGGGTGCAGACCAATTGGTCGAATTACTATATAAAGAAGAGTTGTAAACTGTCTTCCTTCTTACTCAAGGCGTTGCTCTATTGGGTGCAGCTTTCTTGATCTAGCTTTCTGACTAACTGAATAGGCTCTTTTCAATTCTTTATTCTCTTACGATATTTGGGTCACATTACTTCGAAAAGTGTCCTTAGGGGGGCTACTATAGTAGTTGCCTATTCCCGAACGGCCTTGTGAAAGCGTTCCAATCAAATCTATTCTAAGGTGTCTAGAGGCAAGGGAAAGAACGGAGGGTGAGTCCGCTAGCGGGGCAAAAATGGGCTGCCCTTGCGCCTGTTTTCTTCAAAGGAAATCTGCGAATTTGATAACGGGATTCTTCACTTACAACAAGTTACCCTTTCGTCGCTTGAGAGCTAAGAAGAGCTCCTATTTGTTTGAACAAAGACTTTAAAACAACCTTTTCATCGAGAACCGTGAGGTCGCTAAGGCTAAGCGGTGAAATAGCAGTTACGCCTTGGGATCTGTCCTAAAAGAAAGAAATTCCCTTTTGCCTGGCTTGTGTAGCCTATTCGAAGCAAGTCGGAACTGGATCCACAGCAATCAAAGTGCGCAGATCTTGGGTATGATCTTCCTTCTTTTGTAATAACTCTATATCTGCCACCACCTATCCTAGCTAAGGTGGAAAACCTTTAGCTGGAATATTTCATGCGGACTGCAAACAATCCACAAGGATGATGATAATTTATCAAGTTATTGATTGAGATAGGATTTAGGTCCACTCTCATCTCAAACCCCGGACTCGGGATCGCTTAGCTAATTCGGCTGAACCAGTCTCAAAAATAAAGAAAAGAGAGGCTTATAGTTACTCAAAAATGACCATGAAATAGTGATAACAATGTCATCACAAAATATTAGTCTTGTATAACGGATCTCTTCTACACACCAAGGGTAAGATAGGACAAAGAAAGGCCATGAGGCATGATACCCGAGCGCTTGTCCTGCCACAAAAGAGAGTGAATAATGCCTTCGTTTTTAAAAAAAAAAAGCACCTCTTCCTCTTTGAGGGTGGAATTCACTACCGCAGATACAAACGATCCGATCTATTAAAGAGAACTTGAAAGAGACTTCGAAAGAAAAGACTAGGGGCGACCTATCCTATCGGTAGCCTCAAATCGAAGGAAAAGCAATACTGATAGCCAACTAGTCGATCAAGAGGTATTATTTGATCATATGTTCTGTCAGTAGAATAGGTAATACACGAAAAACTACGCCCAGCCACTAATGAATCTCGGGTGAACAACCTTTGATTAACATAGTGACCTATGAAAAAGGAAGTTGTGGTACTTATGACTTGACTGTTGATAAGGATCGTTTATGGACGTTTAACTCCAATTTCTTGTTTTGGGTTGGATTGATAAGATAGCAAGAAGACTAAAAAAGTATAGTTTATATAATGAATAAATAGGGGGCGCCTACGCTTCTTTCTTGCTCCAGTGAGCAAGTCCTTTTTTCTCATTAAGCTGTCCAAGTCTTCTAATCGGTGACTACCTTACTTCTCTCTCCGGCTATTCCGTATTGAAAGTAGGAAATCTATTCTATGTCCCTCCAGTACGGATCCTACCCAGCCTATCATACGTATTCCCGTGACCCCCTTGTTTTGTTAATAGGAGGATGGGTTCTATTAAGAAAAGGATTCCTGGGTATGGGATCGATTTCAACTCGGAGATAGCCGGATCTATAGTAAGAGCCGCTTTGTGAACAGCATCGGATGCAAACCTGCACTTTGTGAATCGCATAACCCGAAACCTCCTACTAGCCCTGCCTACTATTAAAAAAATTGAAAATTGAATTCCAGGGATCACCTAAAACATCGTTGTCAAGGTCAGTCTTCAACCCCTTCCCCGAAACCCTCAATGCCCTTACCCACCCGCCTTTGGCAAGATTCAGCTTGTTCAGAAAGTTCTTCTTCCTTGGACATTCTGTTCATCCGACCACCGCTCTTCCTCGTTAACTCATGGATGGAATATCATACAACATAAAAACCTGGCTCGTTACTACTACTTGAACCTTACCTACCTGAGACAGAACCAGACTTGCGTAGGAGCATGGTGCACGAATTGTGAATCACACTTTTCACAACTAGTACCACTAACCAGCAAGTGCACTGGGTCGTCCAAGTAATACCTTACGTGAGTAAGGGTCGAATCCCACGGAGATTGTTGGTTTGAAGCAAGCTATGGTTATCTTATTATTCTTAGTTAGGATGCCAACAATAGTGTTTTTCAACTTCAATTGTAAAGAGTCAAAGGGCATAAATATAAATACTTATTGTGCAATGATGGAGAATATGTTGGGGTTTTGGAGATGCTTTGTCTTCTTTATTTCAGTTTTTCTCTTGTACTCCTCTTCACACACGCAAGGCTCCTTCCATGGCAAGCTGTATGTAAGGTGTCACCGTTGTCAATGGCTACTTCCCGTCCTCTTAGTGAAAATGGTCCAAATGCTCTATCACAGCACGGCTAATCATCTGTTGGTTCTCGATCATGTCGGAATAGAATCCCTTGATTCTTTTGCGTCTGTCACTATGCCCAAAAATCGCGAGTTTGAAGCTCGTCACAGCCATTCAATCCTTGAATCCTACTCGGAATACCACAGACAAGGTTTAGACTTTCCGGATTCTCATGAATGCCGCCATCAATTCTAGCTTATACAACGAAGATTCTGATTAAGAAAACTAAGAGATACTCATTCAATCTGATGTAGAACAGAGGTGGATGTCAGGCACATGTTCATGGATTGAGGAAGGTGATGAGTGTCACGGATCATCACCTTCTTCATAGTGAAGCGCGAATGAACATCTTAGATAGGAACAAGCGTGTTTGAATGGAAAACAGAGATAATTGCATTAATTCATCAAGACACTGCAGAGCTCCTCACCCCCAACAATGGAGTTTAGAGACTCATGCCGTCAAAGAGTACAAAGTTCAGATCTAAAAATGTCATGCGGTCCAAAATAAATCTCTAAAAGTTGTTTAAATACCAAACTAGTAACCTAGGTTTACAGAAAATGGGTAAACTATGATAGATAGTGCAGAAATCCACTTATGGGGCCCACTTGGTGTGTGCTGGGACTGAGACTTAAGCTTCTAACGTGCCTGGGCTGTTTTGGGCGTTCAACTCCAGGTTGTAACCTGTTTCTGGCGTTGAACTCCAACTTGTAACTTGTTTCTGGCGCTGGACGCGAGACTGCAACATGGAATTGGCGTTGAACGCCTGTTTACGTCATCTATCCTTGAGCAAAGTATGGACTATTATATATTCCTGGAAAGCCCTGGATGTCTACTTTCCAACGCAATTGAGAGCGCACCATTTGGAGTTCTGTAGCTCCAGAAAATCCACTTTGAGTGCAGGGCAGTCAGAATCCAACAGCATCAGCAGTCCTTTTTCAGCCTGAATCAGATTTTTGCTCAGCTCCCTCAATTTCAGCCAGAAAATACCTGAAATCACAGAAAAACACAAACTCATAGTAAAGTCCAGAAATGTGATTTTTAATTAAAAACTAATAAAAATATACTAAAAACCAACTAAATCATACTAAAAACTAAGTAAAAATAATGCCAAAAAGCGTATAAATTATCCACTCATCACAACACCAAACTTAAATTGTTGCTTGTCCCCAAGCAACCAAAAACAAAGTAGGATAAAAAGAAGAGAATATACAATGAATTCCAAAAACATCTTTGAAGATCAGTGTTAATTAGATGAGCGGGGCTATTAGCTTTTTGCTTCTAAACAGTTTTGGCATCTCACTTTATCCTTTGAAGTTCAGAATGATTGGCATCTATAGGAACTCAGAATTTAGATAGTGTTATTGAGTCTCTTAGTTCAGTATGTTGATTCTTGAACACAGCTACTTTATGAGTCTTGGTCGTGGCCCTAAGCACTCTGTTTTCCAGTATTACCACCGGATACATACATGCCACAGACACATAACTGGGTGAACCTTTTCAGATTGTGACTCAGCTTTGCTAAAGTCCCCAATTAGAGGTGTCCAGGGTTCTTAAGCACACTCTGTTTATTGCTTTGGACCTCGACTTTAACCGCTCAGTCTCAAGTTTTCACTTGACACCTTCACGCCACAAGCACATGGTTAGGGACAGCTTGGTTTAGCCGCTAAGGCTAGGATTTTATTCCTTTAGGCCCTCCTATCCACTGATGCTCAAAGCCTTGGATCCTTTTTATTACCCTTGCCTTTTGGTTTTAAGGGCTATTGGCTTTTTGCTCTTGCTTTTTGGTTTAAAGAGCTTTTGGCTTTTTCTGCTTGCTTTTTCTTTTTCTTGCTCTCTTTTTTTTTCGTATTTTTTTTTCTCTGCAAGCTTTGTTCTTCACTGCTTTTTCTTGCTTCAAGAATCATTTTTATGATTTTTCAGATTATCAAATAACATTTCTCCTTTTTCATCATTCTTTCAAGAGCCAACAATTTTAACATTCATAAACAACAAATTCAAAAGACATATGCACTGTTCAAGCATTCATTCAGAAAACAAAAAGTATTGCCACCACATCAAAATAATTAAACTATTTTAATATTTGAAATTCATGTACTTCTTTTTCTTTTTCAGAAAACAATTTTCATTTAAGAAAGGTGATGGATTCATAGGACATTCATATCTTTAAGACATAGACACTTAGGTACTAGTGATCATATAGTAAAGACGCAAACATAATTAAACATGAAGCATAGTAAACGAAAAACAGGAAAATAAGAACAAGGAGATTAAGGAATGGGTCCACCTTAATGAGGGTGGCGTCTTCCTCTTCTTGAAGAACCAATGGTGCTCTTGAGCTCCTCTATGTCTCTTCCTTGCCTTTGTTGCTCTTTTCTCATAGCTCTTTGATCTGCAGTCAATTGCTCTACCACTGAATTTTGGAAAAACAAAAGCAATGCTTTTACCACATCAAACTTAGAAGGTTTGCTCGTCCTCGAGCAAAAGAAGAAAGAAGTGGAGAAGATGGAGGAGATGGAAGTGTGTGAATGGGTGGGTTTGGGAGGGGAATGGTTTGAATTTGAATGGTGAGGTAGGTGGGGATCCTGTGGGGTCCACAGTTCCAGTGGGGTCAAGGATTTAGCATCCTTGCTCCAATTAGGCGTACAAAATGCCCTTACTATGCAATCCTGGCGTTTAACGCCAGACTACAGCCTATTTCTGGCGTTAACCGCCAAAATGTAGCCTATTTCTGGCGTTTAACGCCAGACTGATGCTTGTTTCTCGCGTTAAACGCCAGCTTGGTGCTTGTTTCTGGCGTTTAAACGCCAGAATGATCTTCCTCCAGGGTGTGCTGTTTTTCATGCTGTTTTTCATTCTATTTTTGAATTTCCATTTGTTTTTGTGACTTCACATGATCATCAACCTAAAGAAAACATAAAATAGCCATGGAAAATAAATAGATATAATTAAATAACATTGGGTTGCCTCCTAACAAGCGCTTCTTTAATGTCAATAGCTTGACAGTGAGCTCTCATGGAGCCTCACAGATAATCAGAGCAAGGTTGGGAGCTCCCAACACCAAACTTAGAGTTTGAATGTGGGGGTTCAACACCAAACTTAGAGTTTGGTTGTGGCCTCCCAACACCAAACTTAGAGTGTGACTGTGGGGGCTTTGGTTGACTCTGCAGTGAGAGAAGCTTTTCATGCTTCCTCTCCATGGTTACAGAAGGAGAACCTTGTGTCTTATAGTTTGCAATGTCTGCAAACCACAGAGCTTCCTGAATAGCAAACAATTGCTCATCCAGAAAGGTTTCAGAGATCTCAGTAGGAGGGAGGGATGCTCCTGCTACTGGTTCTATCCGGGACAGGTGATCAGCTACTTGATTATCTGTCCCTTTTCTGTCTCTTATTTCTATATCAAACTCTTGCAGAAGCAACACCCATCTTATGAGCCTGGGCTTTGAATCCTGCTTTGTGAGTAGATATTTAAGAGCAGCATGGTCAGTGTACACAATCGCTTTTGATCCTACTAAGTAGGATCTAAACTTGTCAATGGCATAAACCACTGCAAGTAATTCTTTTTCTGTGGTTGTGTAATTTTTCTGGGCATCATTTAAAACACTGCTAGCATAATAAATGACATGCAGAAGCTTGTTATGCCTCTGTCCCAATACTTCACCAATGGTATGGTCACTAGCATCACACATTAGTTCGAATGGTAATGTCCAGTCTGGTGCAAAAATAACTGGTGCTGTGACCAGCTTAGCTTTCAGGGTCTCAAACGCCTGCAGACACTTTGTGTTAAACACAAATGGCGTGTCAGCAGCTAGCAGATTGCTCAGAGGTTTTGCAATTTTTTAAAAATCCTTTATAAACCTCCTATAGAATCCTGCATGCCCCAGAAAGCTTCTAATTGCCTTAACATTGGCAGGTGGTGGTAATTTTTCAATTACTTCAACTTTAGCTTGATCCACCTCTATTCCCTTGTTTGAAATTTTATGCCCAAGGACAATCCCTTCAGTCACCATAAAATGACATTTTTCCCAGTTTAAAACTAGGTTGGTCTCTTGGCATCTTTTCAGAACAAGTGCTAAATGGTTAAGGCAGGAGCTGAATGAGTCTCCAAATACTGAAAAGTCATCCGTGAAGACTTCCAAAAACTTCTCTACCATATCAGAGAAGATAGAGAGCATGCACCTCTGAAAGGTTGCAGGTGCATTACACAGACCAAAAGGCATCCTTCTGTAGGCAAACACTCCAGAAGGACATGTGAATGCTATTTTCTCTTGGTCCTGAGGATCTACTGCAATTTGGTTATAACCTGAATAGCCATCCAAAAAGCAGTAATATTCATGACCTGCTAGTCTCTCTAGCATCTGGTCTATGAATGGTAAAGGAAAATGATCCTTCCCGGTGGCTGTATTGAGCCTTCTGTAGTCAATACACATACGCCACCCTGTAACTGTTCTTGTAGGAACCAGTTCATTCTTTTCATTATGAACCACTGTCATTCCTCCCTTCTTAGGGACAATATGGACATGGCTCACCCAGGGGCTATTAGAAATAGGATAGATAATCCCAGCCTCTAGTAACTTAGTGACCTCTTTCTGCACCACCTCCTTCATGGCGGGATTTAGCCGCCTCTGTCGTTGAACCACTGTCTTAGCATCATCCTCCAATAGGATCTTGTGCATGCATCTGGCTGGGCTAATGCCCTTAAGATCACTTATGGACCACCCAAGATCTGTCTTGTGTGTCCTTAGCACCTGAATTAGTGCTTTCTCTTCCTGTGGCCCTAAAGCAGAGCTTATGATTACAGGAAAAGTGTCACCTTCTCCCAGAAATGCATATTTCAGGGATGGTGGTAGTGGTTTGAGCTCGGGTTTAGGAGGTTTCTCCTCTTCCTGAGGAGTTTTCAGAGGTTCTTTTATTTCCTCTGGTTCCTCCAGATCAGGCTGAGCATCTTTAAAAATGTCCTCTAGCTCTGATTCGAGACTCTCAGTCATATGGACCTCTTCCACCAGGGAGTCAATAATATCAACGCCCAGGCAGTCGTCTGATGTGTCTGGATGTTGCATAGCTTTGACAACATTCACCTTAAACTCATCCTCATTGACTCTCAGGGTTATCTCCCCTTTTTGGACGTCAATGAGGGTTCGTCCAGTTGCTAGGAATGGTGTTCCTAGAATGAGAGTTACACTCTTGTGCTCCTCCATTTCCAGCACTACAAAGTCAGTAGGGAAGGCAAATGGCCCAACCTTGACAATCATGTCCTCAATTATGCCTGATGGGTACTTAATGGAGCCATCAGCGAGTTGAAGACAGATCCGGGTTGGTTTGACCTCTTCAGTCAAGCCAAGCTTTCTGATAGTGGATGCAGGGATTAGGTTGATGCTTGCCCCAAGATCACATAGAGCTGTCTTGGTGCAGTTACCCTCTAATATGCATGGTATCATAAAGCTCCCGGGATCTTTAAGCTTTTCTGGGAAGCTTTTCAGAATGACTGCACTGCATTCTTCAGTGAGGAGAACTCTTTCAGTTTCTCTCCAATCCTTCTTATGACTCAAGATATCTTTCATGAACTTGGCATAAGAGGGTATTTGCTCAAGTGCCTCTACAAACGGAATCTTTATTTCAAGAGTGCTGAGATAGTCTGCAAAGCGGGCAAACTGCTTATCCTGCTCCTCTTTGCGGAGTTTTTGAGGATAAGGCATCTTGGCTTTGTATTCCTCAACCTTAGTTGCTGCAGGTTTATTTCCTACAGAGGTAGGTTGAGAAGCCTTCTTGAGGGATTTATTATCAGCACTTGCAGGTGTCTGATCCCTCACTGGCATTCGAAAGCCAGGGTTGGAAGCTGGAGTGGCATTAGACGCCAACTCCTCATCTGTTCCTGGCGTCTGAATGCCAGAACTGTGCTTCCTTTGGGCGTTCAACGCCAGTTCCTTGCTTGTTTCTGGCGTTGAACGCCAGTCCTGAGCATGGTTTGGGCGTTCAGCGCCAGCCTTCCACCCAATTTCTGGCATTTTAGCGCCAGAATTATTTGTCCCCGGGCTCTTACTGTCTTCAGATGGAATTTGGGTAGTTTGCTCATTTCTTGGCTTCCTGCTGCCTTGAGGTGGGGTATTTAATGTTTTCCCACTTCTTAATTGAACTGCTTGGCATTCTTCTATTATTTGTTTTGACAACTGCTGCTTTGTTTGCTTTAATTGTTCTTCCATATTTATATTAGCCATCCTTGTCTCTTGTAGTCTCTCCTTGAATTCGGCTAACTGGTTTAGGGTAGTTTTCTCCTTGTAGTCTCTCCTTTAATTTATTTTTTTGTCATTTAATTTACTTGTTCTTTAATTCAAAAACCCCAAAAATACACTTTTTTCTCATAACCAATAATAAATCATACGTCCCTGTAATTCCTTGAGAGACGACCTGAGTTTTAAATACTTCGGTTATAAATTTTATTGGGTTTGCTTAAGTGACAACCAAAACTTTTGTACGAAAGGATCTTCTGTTGGTTTAGAAACTATACTTACAACGTGATTATTTTTATAAAATTCTTTACCGACAGAGTTCAGTTTGTCAATACCTGATAACCAATAACAAGAACACTTTATCGCAATTCCTAGGGAGAACGACCCGATTTTTGAATACTTCGGTTATTAATTTTAGGGATTTGTTACTTGTGACAAACAAATTTTGTTATGAAAGGATTATTGTTGGTTTAGAAACTATACTTGCAACGAGAATTCATTTGTGAAATTTTAGACCACACAAAAACCGTTCATCAACCCTTCCAAACACGAGCCACATGACTTTTAATTGAAGACACGCGCTGGTACCTGTGCGTACGCACACGTGTGTGCGTACGCACACTTGGCCGAATCTCAGGTTGTGCGTATGCAGTACGCGAACTTTAACATGCGACGCGAGCAACCCATTCAGGTTGACACTCGCATACGTGACCACCCCTCTTTCAACAGCATGCGTATGCGAGGTAGGGGCTTGCATACGGGAGACCCCTATTTTGCTGAACTTAATTTTTCTCTGTTTTCAAAGGTTCTCCTACTTTCTAAAATTCCTTTAAAGGATGATTAAGAGTATTGTCTAATATTTAGGTTATAATATTTCTAAAGATTAGTTAGTGAATTATTTTATGAAATTTCTATGCGAATTTAGAAAAGGGAGACTTAGGTTTCTGGAGTACTAAGGAAGGATTTGTTGGGTGAGATGGTGGTGTATTGTAATGATGATTAAGGTAATGAGTTATAGAAATGATGGATTACTGATGTACTAAAAAAATGATTTATGAAAACCACTGCTATATTAATTTATACTGAGACTGTTGAGACGCTATGTGCCTGGCAAGGATGGTTGGTTAATCCCGCTTGTCGAGGTCGTGGCGCCGGCGTAAGGACGATTGGTTTATTCCGCTTATGTTGAGATGTGAGCTCCGTGGCAAGAGTATCCCGCTCGCATCCTTTCGAAATCACAAGAGTGTGCAGGCACTACATCTTGGACCGTGTTCCGGCCACGATATCTCGGGGGTTCCCATTCTGAGACCGAAAGGCGACGTTCCCATTGGAATGTGTCGGGTTAGCAGTTAAACCGACGATGTGATATCACATTCAAATAGGATAGGCATTCATCATGTGCATATTCATTTGTTTGCTTGCTTTGTCGACTTGAATTTCTTGCCTAATTGTATAACATGATTAATTGCTTCTTGAATTTCTTGATATACTTCCTATACTTGTGCTTTACTTGCATTGCTATTATTTGTGTTTTCTACTAGGATTGAGGAGGTTCGGTAGGAGATAAACCACTATTTTATGGTTTATCTTGTGTTCAACTGAGTGGTTTTTATCAAGTCTTTGCACACTTATTCATATGATTTGCATGATTTAACAATTCCTTCCTACTTTTGTTCTATAATTGAAAACTTGCTTCCTAAGCCTTTAAATTGTATGTTTTAATTTCCCCTTTATACCATTCGATGCCGTGATCTGTGTGTTAAGTGTTTTCAGGTTTTATATGGCAGGAATGGCTTAGAGGATGGAAAGGAAGCTTTCATAAATGGAAGGAGCACAAGAAATAAAAGAGATAACCAGCGAGGAGCAACGCGCACGCATGGCTCACGCCTGTACGTGAATTGGAGTTTTGCACGGAGACGCGTGCGCGTGCCTGTCGCGTACGCGTGACATGCGAAGATGACCAGCGATGCGTACGCGTGACTGACACGTACGCGTGACATGCGCTATCTGCAGAATTCGCAGAAAACACTGGGGGCAATTTTGGGCTGAGTTTGGACCCAGTTTTTGGCCCAGAAACATAGACTAAAACTAGGGGACAAGAAGAGACTCAACACACAACGTTCATTCACACAATTTAGGTTTTAGATGTAGTTTTTTAGAGAGAGGCACTCTCCCCTCTCTAGGTTCTAGGATTTCTCTTAGTTTTAGGCTTATTTCTTCTCAATTCTAGGTTCAATGTTCCTTTAATTTAGTTTCTCTTCTACTTTTATTTATTCTAGCATTCTAGTTTATTTATTTTCCCAATTTGGTTTATGAACACCCTGTTAGATTTGATTTCTTTATTTAATGCAATTTGAGGTATTTCATATTTATGATTTTAATTTAGCATTTACATTCTTAGCTTTGGTTTAGTAATTGGAGTCACATGAGTTATCAAACTCCTTTGTTGACTGATAATTGGAATTTGCTTGTTGATTTGGATCCCTCTAAAGCTAGTCTTTCCTTAGGAGTTGATTAGTCTACTTGACTTTCCTTTATTTAGTAAGGGTTAACTAAGTGGGAGCAATGAACAATCTCATCACAATTGATAAAGATAACAAGGATAGGACGTCCAGTTCTCATACCTTGCCAAGAGCTTTATTAGTTATTAATTTAATTCTTGCAATTTGCTTTTTCTTGTTCTCTTATTTACAAAAACCCAAAAAAATATACTATCTCATAACCAATAATAACTACACCTCCCTGCAATTCCTTGAGAGACGACCCGAGGTTTAAATACATCGGTTATTACAACGTGAGGTTTTGTACGAAAGGATTATCGTTGGTTTAGAAACTATACTTACAACGTGATTACTTTTGTGAAATTCTTTACTAGCAAAAATTCGTTCGTCAAAAGGGCGCCGTTACCGGGGAATTGCAAACATGTGCCTTATTATTAGTTATTGTGAATATTGTGAATAATTTTGCTTTTTTGTTCCTTTGTTAGTTGTTTCTAGTTTTACGAGTTTATTTTCATTATTTCTTATTAGTTTTTGTTTTTACTTTCTCTTACTACTATGAATTCTCACCCCTTTGGCTATGAGTTTGGTTACAATCATGTTATAAGAAGAGGAGATTACAATGACAGTTTGGATCAAGGATGGGACAATCAAAGATGGGAGGAGCCACAAGGATTTGATTAACCCCCTTGGCAACAACCACCTCCAAGGTATTATCAACAACCATTCTATGATGCTTACCAAGACAATGGTTATGGTGGACCTCTTCGTGACAATCAACACCCACCACAAAATACCTATGAACCCCCTCCTCAACACAGCTTTGAACCACCATACTCACAAGCCCCCTACTACTAAACACCACTATATGACCCTAACCCTTATCCATCACAACCACCACCTCAATATACACCATCTCTATACCCTTATCAAGAAGAACCACCTCCGTATTACGAGTCTTTTCTCCCAACAAATGAACCCTTCTATCCACCCCAAGCTCCCATAAATGATACCTTTAATGTTATTCACAAGGGCAAAGAGAGCGTCAAATCACGTTTATCTCTACTCTCATTGGTCTCACCTCTAAACTCCAAAATCTTATATCCCGCATGGACTAACCCTCTATCTCCAATATTCAACCCTCAAGCTTTACTGCACCACCACCCTCCGTGCAAGAATACCCATATCCATCAATACAAGAGCAACATGATCCCAATTATGCTACTGACCCAGAACAAGAGAGAAAAGATCGTCTTAGGGACGTAATGGATCGGTTTTATGCACACATACTTCAAGAGAAGCAAGAGGAGGCCCAAAAGGTAGAGGTGGGAGAGACCCTTGAAGATGAAGGAATAGTTGAAGAATTAGTGAAGGTTGAACAAGAGGAAAGCTCCATCATTGAAGACAACTCTACACTAAGTGACATCAAGGAGGAGTTTAATTTTGTATTAGAGCAGGTGGAGAAAGCCGAAATTATTGAAGAAGAGGAAGTGGTTGAGGACTTAAGAGATGCAGAACCTCCATGGGAAGCTTATGTCATAGAGCCTCCTTCTAAGACATTTGAATTTGATGTTGAAGAGGGTGTACAAACTCCAAGGCATATCATGGTTGAAGACGTGGAAGCAGTTGATCATGAGATGAGTTCAATAGTTAATGAGTTTCTACCTACAATTGAACCTTCTCCCATTGAACTAGAGGAAGAGGTTACTATTGCAGAAGCTTGTCAAGAGGTGGAGACCATCAAAGAGGAGCCCAAGATAGTGAAGCATACATTGGCAAGGATGCCACTGGAGCTACCTCTCCCCAAGCCTTTACCATCCAACACAACATCCAAGTGGGTAAAATTCTTATCCCTGAACTATACCTTCCCACTTGAATATGGTCTGCTTGAAATGGATGGACAACTTAGAGCTATCTGCGGTTTTAACAGCAAAAGGGAGATGGTTAGTGGTTGGCAACACTATCCTAGGTTCGTTATGGTTGGATGTTCAAGATCTAAGTGCAATGGTTGGTATAAGTCTCAATTGAATGGGTCTAGGAGGTTGTTTGGATGTCTTAGTGAGAATTTGGATTGCTCACCACCCAAGTGGAAAAATAATGATCAACAAGAAGACGGGTGCAAAAGCAAGGTTTCGGACCCCGGAATTCTTTCTAGCAATCAACACTCTTGGGGCCTTGTCACTTGCTTTAACATGCTTGAAGGCTTTATGTAACTATTGTGGGATCCCGAAGGCTATTAGAATTACAAACACTGGTGGGGATTCCTCGATGAGTTCAAGCACAAGCCTCCATGACAAGGAGCTCACCAAATGTCCAACTTAAGGACTTTAACTAAAAGTGCTAGGTGGGAGACAACCCACCATGGTATGATCTTTCATTTTTATTCTTAGTTTTATTTTATTTTATTTTTATTAGTGTTCATTCATAATTTCTGCATGATCATTTACATTCTGCATTTTGCATAAAAAAAATGTAGTTGACGCGCGAGCGTATACGACGCGTATGCGTCATATGTGCCTGCGTGAAATAATGGAATTGAACAGAAAGTTGAGCTGGAATGGTGCTGGACAAGTGCCTTACGCACAAGCAAGTCCACATGTATGCGTCCCTCACGCGTAGACGTCGTTTGCGATTTCAGCCCATCACACGTACGCGTCCATGACGCGCACGCGTGACCATGTAAAATCGGCGTAAAAGGTGTTTGGCGAAAAAGATATGGTGGTATGAGGCTGGAACGGTGCTAGGAGCGCAAGTCCCATCACGCATACGCGTCCCTGATGCGTACGCATCGTTTTCCCATATTGGCCATCCACGCATGCGCGTCCCTGACGCGCACGCGTCATATGCAATTTTGGCTCTCGTTCATATCTGAACAGAGAGTTGTGCGTGCGCGGGGCTGCCCTCGCACCATTCGTACAACCAACATCACACGTGCGCATCCCAGACGCGTACGCGTCACTTGAAATTCACGCAATCCACGCGTATGCGTGCCTTACGCGTACGCATCGCATGCGACGCACAATTAAACCACCTCACCGCCTGATTTCAAATCAACCCTCTCCCAATCCTAATTCTTTTCAAATCCCATTTATCTTTTCTTCCTTATTCTTTCTTCATATCTATTACTTTCCTCTTTCCTTCTTCATCTTTCTCATCAGGTTTCTTTCCTTCTTCCCCTTTACTCTTTCACTATTCCATTAATTTATGTTTCCTTCTTCTTTATTTTTTAGTTTCATTATCCATGGTTTCATTTTCTTTTCTTTTTCTTGCATTCTTATGTTGTTATTGGAATTTTATTTGGGTATTACCTTACTAATGCTTTTGGATTTTTTGAGGAGTGATTTGACAATTGATATTTTAATTTGGCTCTCATATACATTTGGATTATATTATTTTCATTCCTACTTTAACTTGCTCACCAAGCGTTCATGAAAAGGGCTATGGCATCTTGAACTCTATTTTGTTTTACCCTTTTTACTTGAATGCCTCTTTTCACAACACTTGCACTCCACATGTATTTGGGATTATCATTCACCATTGTCATCATACACATATTCTTTAAATTGGCACACTTAATTATTGATGCTTGAGTTATGCTTCTCATGTCTATTACTTGCATGCTTTTACCTCTTGCATCTATTTAGTTATGAATTGCCTTCTTGTTCCTCATTGATGTCTTACCTACATGTTGTAGCTACCATGCAGTTGAGATCCTCATTATTTGGCATTAACTCAATCGTACTTTATTTATTTTCTTATCTTTATTTCTGGGTTACTTTTCTTCCCTTTTTTCTTCTTTTAGGATGGCTACCAAGAAGGAAAAGGAAGAACTTCTATATGGGGCAACAGACAAGTCTATCTACACATTCTTTGGAGAAAAGCATCAGTTGTAGTAGCCCGTCCACTTGCACATCTTAGCATGCACCGAGGATGGTGCAATCTTTAAGTGTGGGGAGGTCGATACCGACTTCCGTGGGTTAGTTACTTCCTATTTCAACACCAATTTTTAATTTTCTTTGTTAATTCGTTGTTGATTTTGTGCATGTTCTTCTACCACTACTTGGTTAAAGTAATAAATTTCTTTTCAAGACTCTATTTTATAATATTTCACTAATTTAAATTAAAACCTTTTTGTTAAACTTGTTGAAGACTGTAATTTGGAACATGAATTATAGCTAAGAACACACAACCCGTGAGATTTGAGCTTAATTACATGGTTACATTATTTAACCATAATATTTTATTCTTGTGTGTTTTCTTCTCTATGACTGCAATCTATATTTTGTTCCATTCTATATGTCAATTGTTTAGTATATTTACATGCTTACATATGATTGAGGCCATCATTTGTTATTAGCTCACTTATCCCAAATAGCCTACCCTTTCAATCACCTTTGTTTGCCACCTTGAGCCTTTTAATCCCCGTTTGTTCTATATTTTACCACATCACTAGCCTTAAAGCGGAAAACAATTAATTACCCCAATTGAATCTTTGTTTAGCTTAAGATAGAGATTGTGTATCAATTAAATGTGGGGAACCGTGGGAACTTGGGTTGATGAAAGTGTGCTGTGTTTTATTGACAAAAGTATTGGAAATTTGGGTGCACACTCATGTGAGACCCAAAAAAAATTAAAAACTCATGTGCATTAATATGTTATGTTTGCTTTTATGATTCAAAAAAAAACTATTCAAATAAATAAATAAGGGGACAAAATTACCCCAATGTTAAGTTTAATAAAAGATCAATGCATATGTGATAAAATTAAAGAAATATTTGGTACATGAGTATGTGATGCAAAAGTGCGAATTATGGGTAGCTAGGCATGATTTTAGAGTTACATAGAGTGTGTGTGTGTTAGGTAAGAGATCAGGTTAGTTAAAGATTCATATTATAGCTCACTTGGCCATACATATATCCTCACCCTTTCCTTAGCCCCATTACAACCTTAAAAAGACCTCATGATGTTTGTATTGGTATACTAAATTTTTGTTGATTGGTTAGATGAAGAACAAAGTTTAGAAAGCATGACTAGAGAAGAGTGGAGTGATTAACCCCAGACACTTGAGAGATTAGAGTGCATATACACTACCAGTAAGTGTTCAATGCTTGATTCTATGTTCCCTGCTTTCATGAGCTATCTTCTTACAAGTTTACTTGTCTATTATTGTATGATTTGAATTAGTGGAATCTGATTTATGTTTGTCTTGGAGAACTTGTTTACTTTTAACCAAGTAGACAGAATCATCTTAGCATATAGTTGCATTCATAGGTTGCATCTCATGAGTCTTACTTTCCCCCATTCGTTCTTTATATCTCCTTGAGCTTAGCATGAGGACATGCTAATGTTTAAGTGTGAGAAGATTGATAAACCACTATTTTATGGTTTATCTTGTGCTCAATTAGTGGTTTTTATCAAGTCTTTGCACACTTATTCATATGATTTGCATGATTTTACAATTCCTTCATAGTTTTGTTCTATAATTGAAAACTTGCTTCCTAAGCCTTTAAATTGTATGTTTTTAATCCCCCTTTATACCATTCGATGCCGTGATCTGTGTGTTAAGTGTTTTCAGGTTTTATAGGGCAGGAATGGCTTAGAGGATGGAAAGGAAGCTTGTATAAATGGAAGGAGCACAAAAAATAAAGGAGATAACCAGCGAGGAGCGACGCGCATGTATGGCTCACGCGTGCGCGTGAATTGGAATTTTGCACGGCGACGCGTGCGCGTGCCTGACGCCTATGCGTGACACGCGAAGATGACCAGCGATGCGTACGCGTGACTGACACGTACGCGTGACGTGTGCTACCTGCAGAATTTGCATAAAACGCTAGGGACGATTTTGGGCTGAGTTTGGACCCAGTTTTTGGCCCAAAAACGTAGACTAAAGCCAAGGGACAAGCAGAGACTCAACACACAACGTTCATTCACACAATTTAGCTTTTAGATGTAGTTTTCTAGAGAGAGAAGCTATCTCCTCTCTCTAGGTTTTAGGAATTCTCTTAGTTTTAGGTTTATTTCTTCTCAATTTCAGGTTCAATGTTCCTTTAATTTAGTTTCTCTTCTACTTTTATTTATTCTAGCATTCTAGTTTATTTATTTTCCCAATTTGGTTTATGAACTCCATGTTAGATTTGATTTCTTTATTTAATACAATTTGAGGTATTTCATATTTATGATTTTAATTTAGCTTTTTACATTCTTAGCTTTGGTTGAGTAATTGGAGACGCTTGAATTATCAAACTCCTTTGTTGACTGATAATTGGAATTTGCTAGTTGATTTGGATCCCTCTAAAGCTAGTCTTTCCTTAGGAGTTGACTAGGACTTGAGGAATCAAGTTGATTAGTCCACTTGACTTTCCTTTTTTTAGTAAGGGTTAACTAAGTGGGAGCAATGAACAATTCTCATCACAATTGATGAGGATAACTACGATAGGTAATCCAGTTCTCATACCTTGCCAAGAGCTTTATTAGTTATTAATTTAATTCTTGCAATTTGGTTTTTCTTGTTCTCTTATTTACAAAAACCCAAAAAAATATACTATCTCATAACCAATAATAACTACACCTCCCTGCAATTCCTTGAGAGATGACCCAAGGTTTAAATACTTCGGTTATTATCTTTATTGGGTTTACTTTTGTGACAAACAAATTTTTCTTTGAAAGAATTATTGTTGGTTTAGAAACTATACTTACAACGTGATTACTTTTATGAAATTCTTTACTAGCAAAAATCCTTTTGTCAGTAGGCGGTGGCGATGGGATCGCATGGCGGTTAGGCAGGTGAAGGCTGTAGGATAGTGGTGAACTGATAGTTAGAAATCCCTTAGGTTGTTTACCCCATTTCATAAAGGTTTTAAAGTTATGGCTTTAATTTTAGTTATGCTTTAAGTTGAATCTCATGATTGATATGAAGCTATAGGATTGCCTCTAGCGTCCCCGAGTCTTATATCTTACATTACCGGGCACTGTTACCATACTGAGAACCTTCAGTTCTCATTCCTTACTTTGTTGTTATTTTTTAGATGCTGGTCGCAACCCACCTCGGTGAGTTGCTTGATGGTGACAGAGTAGAGGACCTTTACCACGTTTTTGAGTCTTTTGGTTATTTTGACTAGTTCTCTCACTTTTGTATTTATATTTGCCTTAGAGACTTACTTTGAGAGAGATATTCTGTATATGCTGTTTTAACTTTCAAAACTCTGTATGTCTGTATATACTAGTCGCTTAAACTCCGCGGGCTGTGGCTAGTTTCCTATGACTATTTTGTTATCTTATATATATATATATATATATATATATATATATATATTGTGCTTTAAGTTGGTAGCTTCGTGTGAAAGTTTTGCGCTTTTGTAACTCTGTTTTTGAGCTTATTTCTTCATTGGGCTTCTAAAATTATTAATTCCTTCTATATATATTAATGTATAAGCCTTAGGATTGTCGTAAACTTTGATTAACCTTTGCTTTACGGCATGAGGTAAGGCTTAAGGTAATTAGGGTGTTACACTAAGTATAAAAGATTCATCAAAAATAAGAGAAGCCCGAATGTAATTACAAAGATTATCATAAATCCCACTTTTGAGATAAAATTTACAAACTCTTCGATTCTTTAGTAGTTGTTAGGTTTCTTTTTCATTTGTTTTCTTAGATTTTAATGAAATTTCTTATGTTTTCTAGTGGAAATTTAAAGCTAATCAAGCATTTAGAGTTGTGTTAGTCTTCTTATATTTTTAGGTATTTTTATTCTCAAAGTAATAAAGAATTAAAGCCTTTTTAACAAGAAAACACAAATACGGTCCAAGGATTGCCCAACCAAGACCTAAATGATCAAAACCGGATGCCTAGCCTTGAACCATGGAGGCCCGACGGTCATGCACACAAGCCCAGAGCCATCACACATGCCCGGTGATGGAGGGAAATCGTCAGTTAGGAAATTTTACAAAAGTAATCTCGTCGAAGTATAGATCTAAACAGATAAGCAGCCCCTCAATCAAAGTTTAATTTGTTTGTCACTTAAGTCAAACAAATAAAAACCGAGAGTATTTAAACCTCGGGTCGTCTCTCAAGGGAAGTGTGCACATTATTGGTTACGAGGTATTTTGGGGTTTTTATAATAAGAGACAAGAAATGTAAATAACAAGAAAGTAAGCTAACAACTAAGGTCTTGGCAAGAGGTGAAAATTGGAATTTCTATCCTCATTATCATCCTTAATTGTGATAGTAATTGTCTTTCGCTCCCACTTAGTTATCCTTTAACAATTGAAGAAAAGTCAAGCGAGAAAATTAACTCTAGTCCACAAGTCCTAATCAAAGATTAGTTTTAGTGGAATTCAAGCTAACTAGCAATCCTCAATCACCAATCAACAAAAGAATTTTGACAATTCAAGAGTTTCCAATACTCAACCCAAGCCAAGGATACAAAATTCTACTCTAAAACTAAGCCAAGCATTTTATCAAACACTTGAAAAGCATAAAAGGAAAGCATGGTAAAATTTCAATAATAACAAAATCTAAAGCTACCAAATACAAGACAACAATAATAGCAACTCAATTGAGCAACAATAAACATAGAAACATCAAATTATATTAATAGAAAATTGAAATCCATCAAGAGTTCATGAAAGTAGAAATGGCAACATAGAGAAACAAACAAGAGACACAAAGAATATTAAAACAATAGAACAATAAAATATAAAAAGAGTTGAACTAAAAACAAGAATTTAAACGTGGAACTAAGAAAATTTGACCTAAACTATCTTAAATTCTAGAGAGAAGATAGAGCTTCTCTCTCTAGATGTCTAACCTAAAACATGACTAAAACTTAATTATGACTACTTAGTTCATCCCCTTCAATCCTTTGGTTCAATAGCATCAGAAATGAGTTGGATTTAGGCTTGGATGGGATCAGAAATCGCCCCCAGTGTGTTTCCTTTAATGAGGTCACGTGCCAAGTGTCACACGTACGTGTGGGTCACGCGTACGCGTCATATTGCATTTTCCCGGTCACGTCATGAATTCTCCACTTTACATGCTTTTTCTTCACTTCTTTGATCCAATCCTTGCCTTCTAGGCCTGAAATCACTAAACAAACACATCAAGGCATCGAATGAAATTAAAGGGAATTAAAATTAGGAAATTAAGGGCCTAAAAAGCATGTTTTTACTCTTAAGCACAATTTAGGGAGAATTTACAAAAACATGCTATTTTAGTGAATAAATGTAGGAAAAGTTAACAAAATCTACCAAATTCAATATAAGATAAACCATAAAATTGTGGTTTATCAATCTCCCCACACTTAAACAATAGCATGTTCTCATGCTAAACCCAAGAAAGACAAGAAAGGAGGTATTAACATTTGTTTAATGCAGACTATCCATGTGCAATCTATCTATATGCATGCAACTACTTGGTCAAAATAATTTAATTTCTAAGAATACATATAAGCATAAGAGCTAAAGCAATCACAATCCAATCAAATCCACAATTGAATTAAGTTATTGAAAAGAATTTACAAACTTGCAAGATAAGAGATAATAATAGGTGGAGGCATAGAATAGAGCAACCGAACTCCTAACTGGATGTGTATACACTCTAATCGCTCAAGTGTTTAGGGTTGATTCACTAAATTCTCCTCTAATCATGCTTTCTAACATTTTTTTCTTCTTCTAACAATCAACAATTATGTAATGTATGCATACAAATATCATAAGGACTTTTGAAAAGTTGTAACGAGGCTAGGATAAAGGTAAAGATGCATATGGTCAAGTGAGCTTGAAATTTGAATCTTTGGTTAACTTCAACTCTCACCCAGCATATATAACAACCTATACAATTCAAATGCAACCTAACTATCCATTCTCCACTTTTTCACATACTCATGCATTCTCTTTTCAATTCATATCCCATATGCATTATTCTTATTACTTTTCTTTGGGGAATTTTGTCCCCTTTTTATTGCGTTTTTTTTTCTTTATCTTTTCTTTTTCTTTTTCTTTAATTTTTTTCCCTTTGTTTTTTTTTCTTTTAAGTATTTAATGCATGAATATATACACAATTCCCAAGATTTTCAATAAAAATTCAAAAATGCACTTTAACCTCAACCATTGTTCCCAAACTTCCCTACACTTAAATGATACACACTCTCACTAGCCTAAGCTAATCAAAGACCCAAATAAGGGACATTTATTGTTTTTTTGCTTAAGGGTAGTGATGTGATAAAATTAAGAATAAAAGGGGATTAAAATAGGCTCAAACATGGCTAACAATGGTTGATAAAAAGGTAAGGTCATTTGGGTAAATGAGCTCAAGTCAAATAATGGCCTCAATCATATAAATGCATATATACATCAAACAATGGACATAAAGAATCAAAAAATCAAAGATTACAATTATATGAAGAGAATAATACACACCAGAATGAAAATTAGTGGTTAATATAATATAACCACACAATTATGTTCAAAACTCACATGGTTGTGTGTTCTTTGCTCAAAAACCATGTTCCACAATATATAATTCAAGCAAGTTTCATGAAAAATTATTTAAACTCAAATCAATCAGGATATCAATGCCCTATATAAAAGGAGTTTTCTTGGAATATTTTATTATTTTGACTATGCTTATTATATATATGCAAACCAAGAAAATGCAACTAAAATTTCTAAAAGACCTAGTAACAAAATAAAATAAAATGTGAAAGTGTTGGGATTAGAAATTTGTCACCCAAAAATCGGCCGATTGGTCGGACAACCTCCCCACATTTAGAAATTTGCACCGTCCTCGGCGAATTCAAAGATGAGCAAGGGGGTACAATGACTTTCCAGATTTCCACCTTCAACTGGTGGATCAACCGGTTGCTGCGTGTTCTTTCTTCCTCTTCCCTTTTTGCTTATGGTGACTCATCTTAAAAGATAGAAAACAGGATAGTAAGACGAGTAGTTGCAAAACCAAGGATGCATAGATTTTTAGAATGAGGTGATGATCACTAAAATGAAGTGAGTCAATAAGGTTGTGACATTAATGAAAATGGTGAGTGAATTCTAAGTTGTATGCAAGATAGAATTCACACACTAGCATTGAAAGCTATGTCACAATTACACAAAAGAAGTATGCACTTTACCCATTCTAGTGTGCTTGAGATACTTTAAAGGAAACTTGTAGGTTAAGATAGACAAACAAGTACTAAAGGAGTATTAAAGCATTCAAGCGAGAATTAAGCAATTGTGAAATGGACAGTGAGTGGACATTGGTTGATGTGTAAGAGAATTCAATGAACAAAAGAAAGTCTGGAAATCTCACATCAATCAATGACACACATTGAAGTTTAGTTTGTATCATCTAATTGACATAAAGTGGGACACATGGCTGCTATGCCACTTAGAAAAAAAGAGATAGAAGTTGAAATTTATCACATAGCAAGCATGGTCCACAAAGCTTAAAAAGCTCAAAAATATGTCACTAGGTAAGTATACAATCCAATTTTACAATTCCTCGATTTCAATGCATGAATTAGGTGACGTAAATAAAGGTCAATCATAAATAAGCATCACCTAACAAAAAATGCATCAACTACATACAATTTCCATATAATAGATAGTGAATTCAAATTAAATGGTGGCAAGCTATAACATGCAATTTGAAAATCTAAAAACATTCTTGAAGGCAATATCATAAGTACTTGGTATGCACAAATATCAAGCACAAGCTATTGAATACCAAGCAACAAAATATAACCTCAATAAAGAAAGCCAACAATGAATATTAACAACAATGACGCTAAAATAGCATCCTATCAGTAATCAGCAGTAATAATAGCAAATCAGCAAATTAAATCAATAATCCAAAACTCTTCTCCTAAAATAGAAAATTAAACTAGTTAACTAACTAACTAACTAACTAACTAACTAACTAAGTAAAGGAGATGATGGTTGATAAACCCCGATTTCGTGGTTTATTTCGTGCTTATTTTAAGGGATTTATTCACCTTTTCCCACATTTATTCAATGGAATAGTATGGTTTTGTAATTCTCCCTTGAATTATGCTTAAATGTAAAAACATGCTTTTTAGGCCCAAATTTGGTGATTTTAGATCCACCTTAATTCCATTTGATGCCTTGATGTGTTTGTTAAGTAATTTCAGGTTCATAAGGCAAGTATTGGATGGAAGAAATGAGAAGAAAAGCATACAAAGAGGAGAATGCATGAAGAGACAAAGGTTTGGAATGTACCAACTGACGCGCACGCGTACAAGGTGCGCACACGCAAAAGTGGTTTCTCACACAGACGCGCACGCGTACATGCCGCTTCCGCGCAGATTGGGAATTTTCCAGTGATGCGCACGCGCACATGGCGCGCGCGCGCCGATACTCTTACTTGGCCCACTTAATGGCAAAACGCTGGGGACGATTTTTGAGCTGCCCAGGCCCAAATCCAACTTGTTTCTGAGTGTATTTCATGCAGAATTGAAGTCCAAGCAAAGGGAGAGCAATTAGTTTAGCCAACATGAGCCTTTAGTTAGTTTCTAGAGAGAGAAGCTCTCTCTTCTCTCTAGAATTAGGTTAGGATTAGGTTAGATTATTTTATTTTCATGTTTAACTACTTGATCTCAATTTGTTTCTTCTATAATTTCTCTTTTCTACATCATAATTCTCTTTTGTGATGATGAACTCATGTTGGATTTGTTTACATTTAATGCAATTTTAATGTTGATATTTCTTTAATTGATGTTGATTTGGATTGTGATTTTACATTTCTTGTAATTGATAGTCAGTAGATTTACAACTCTTGCACTTTCACTAAGCTTTTCTTTACTACCCACCAAGTGTTTGACAAAATGCTTGGTTGGACCTTAGAGTAGATTGTGAGCATTCTTGGCTTGGAAAGAGTGATTGGGCAATCTTGAGTCATGAAAACCCAACCTACGTTGGTGATCTAGAATTGTTAGCTAATATTGTTTCCATTGACGCTAATCTTTTGCTAATTAAATTAGTCAGTTGATTAGGACTTTTGGATTGAGATTAGTTAGTCTCGTTAGACTTCCTCCCCATTTGTTGGAGGCGACATAATGAGATAAATTCTTGTTTATAATTGTGACTCGATTAATTGGCCTTGTTTGACATTCTCCCGATGTGTGAGTTAACTAAACAAGATAAATTAATCATGCATGACTAGGATAGAAAGCCTAAGATCTCAATTCAATGCATGAATGTCTCTCTTCTTTAATTACTTCTTTTAATTGTTTTCTTGATTTACTTTCCTTGCACAATTAGATTCCTTGTCGATCATCAACCAAAACCCCTTTTTCCCCTCTATAGCCAATACGCATGCACTCCATTGGTTCCTAGGGAGACGACCCGAAGTCCAAATACTCCGGTTACTTTTCATTGGGGATTGTACTTGTGACAACCTAAATTTTTGCATGAACGAAACTCTTGGTTGGTTTGGAAACTATACTTTACAACGAGATTTCATTCATTTGAGGAAATTCTAAACCGAACAAGAGAAAACTCGTCCATCAAAATGGCGCCGTTGCCGGGGATACCAATGGTGCTATGTTAATTGGCTATTGTAAATATTGTGAATAGCTTTATCTTTGGTTTATTTGTTTATTTTTTCTAGTTTTAGGATTTAGTCTTCCTCATTTATTATTTCTCTTTGTTTTTATTTCCCACTTCAATATGAATTCTCACTTTGGCTATGAGTGTAGCTCAAACTATGTTGTAGGAGATAAAAGCTTCAATGAGGATGTGCATCAAGGAATTGGAGATCAAAGGTCGGAGGAGCCTCAAACACTTGATCAACCTCCATGGCAACAACCTCCACCAATGCACTATGAAGAAGAGCCGTTCTATGATGCATATCAATCCACTAGCTATGGTGAATTCCCTTGTGATTTTCAAGAACCACCACCATATGCCTATGAGCCATATCCTCAATATAGCCACACGTCATTCTCACAAGCCTCATACCACCATTCACCTCCATATGACCATAACTCATACACACCATATCAACCACCATTAGAATCACATGTAGAACAACCACCATCCCAACCCCAATACTCTCAAGAACCACAAATTCCACATACACCACTTCAAGAACTTCACCAATATGAACCACCTTCCGATTACAACAATCTTTCCCTAACTGATGAATTCTCTCTTCCAATGCCAACTCCTGATGAAGCCTTCATGTTAGAATTGAGAGACCTTGAATCTCGTATTTTAAGGCGACAAGAGGAGGATGAAACCAACTTCAAAGAGTTAAGAGTACGGGTAGCCGGCATAGTGGAAGCCGTGGGTCACCTAACATCTCACCTAAGCTCATGCGCCATAAGTACCCTAATTGTTGAAACAACCCAGGAGCTCAGTGAGGATATGAACGTGGAAATCCATGGTGAGGAAGAAGAATTGAAGCAAGAAGCGCAACAAGAGGAGAAGATAGGAATTAGCGAACAAAAGGAAGTAGTGGGCGAATGTTTAGGACATGTTGAATACATAGAGGAACCCCAAGTTGAGGAACACTCTTCCAAGGGGTGTGGAGAGAATATTAAAGAGAAGAGCAATGTTGCGGGAGTAGACAATGAGTTAAAGGAAATTGATCGAGAAGTGGATTCCATCACTAATGATTTTTTGCCCACCTTGATAAATTCCCTTGACGATCCTGTTGAACCTTCCCCCGGTAGATTGGAAAGCAAGGTTGAGGAGGACGTACAACCTCCAAGGCCTAATGCGAGTGAAGAACTAGGAGAAGTATTCCAAGCAACAAACGCTCCTATTTATGATGATTCCGAATCAACATATGATCCTTTTGAGTTTGAAGAATCCTTCCCCAAATTGCTTAGACTTGATGATGAGGTAGACTTCACTAGACCTCCTATCTACGATGAGAGTGAGGGGGAAGAACTAGAAGAAATTGGTGAAAAGGAATGTGAACTTGAGGAAGCTTGGCATGAGGAGGAACTTGAAAAACCTCGCCAAGTGATGGAAACCTCGTCATCCAAAACTCAACTCGAGTGGGTAAAACTTCTAACTCTCAGCTTTATTTTCCCACTTGAGTATGGTTTGCTTGAAACGGATGGCCAACTTAGGGCGCTTTGTGGAATCAAGCGGAAAAGGAGGATGTTTAGTGGTTGGCATTCTCAGTCTAGGCTCATTATGGTGGGAAGCTCGAAATTAGAGAGCATGGATTGGCGTAATGCTAAACCAAATGGGTCTAGGAGAGTAGTTTGGTGCTTCCATGAGAATTCCGTTTTCTCGTCACCCGGACAAAGTGATGACATGTCACCATGTCATGTTTTTCTATGCTTTTTCCTATGTTTTCAATAGGTTTTATGCACTTTCTTGAGCCATAAGCAAGCCAATTGGGTAGATTTCCATGTATCCTTTGAATCAATCAACCATGGATGAATTAATGCAATTTCATGAGATTTTATGCTATAATTGTCATATATTATGAAAGAATAACAAACTCATGATTTTGAGCATAGCTTTGATGTGTTTGGTTGATTGATGATAGATGAAAAGAGTTTTGAAGAAGGTTGAAGGAAGAAGGAATGGCTAGGAGCAAGAGAGAACAAAAAGTTTGAGCCAAAGTTTGCCTAAAACTTTAGCTCAAACTTTTGGAAGAGTTAAAAACACCCTAGAGAAAAAAAGCTTGAGCCAAAGTTTGCCTCAAACTTTAGCTCAAACTTTTGGAAGAATTGAAAACACCCTGGAGGAGAAAAGCTTGCGCCAACGTTTGCCTCAAGCTTTTTGGCAAACGTTGGCGCCACACTTGCACACCCTGGAGGAAAAAGCTTGCGCCAACGTTTGCCTCAAGCTTTTTGGCAAACGTTGGCGCCACACGCCACAACAGCCTGAAGGGGTATACTTCCAACATGAATAAATTGAGCTACAGAGCTCCAAATGAGGTAATTCAAAAAGCAATGGAAAGTAGGAATCAAGAGCTTTCCAAGCATATATGGCACTGCATGGTGGACACTAAAATTGAGGGAGAAAACTGCCCCGAAATGTGCATAAATGAACATGGTGGCAACTTGCAGTGAGGCCAACTGACCTCTGCACCTTCGATGGAGTATAACTCGAGCTGTGGAACTCCAAATGATGCACTTCTAACGGCATTGGAAAGTAGACATTCAGGGATTTCCAACAATGTATAATAGTATGGGGTAAACAATGTGTTTGAGTCTCCAAAATCTGGCGTTTTCGACCACGTTTGAGGCAAACGTCGCCTCAAACGCTGCACACCAAAGCCAGCGACCCTGCCCTCTTCAAAGGAGTATAACTTGAGTTGTAGATGTCCAATTGAGGTGATTCTAATTGGGTTAGAAAGCTGACATTCCGAGCTTTCCAACCATATATAATAGTCTATAGTTGGCATGAAATTGGCAACGTTGACAAGAGGACAAAGTAGCACCCGCCACATGCATACAAGGTGATCCACGTTTGGCTAAAAGTTTGACCTCAAACTTTAGCTCAAACGTGGATATCAGCAAAAGGGTGTGGCTGATATAAAAAGCTTGAGCAAAAGTTTGCCTCAAACTTTGACTCAAGCTTTTGTGCTTTATGTCCCGATTCACAATGGGTTTCTCTCCAACTCCAACTGCAATCAACAGAGGCCATCTTCAACCCAAATCCAAAGCACGCAAAGCCCATTATCATCACTCAAAGGCACAAGAGATAGATAAAATAGGAATTTCATTTAATTGTAATTTGTCTTTAATTTCACTTTCATTTTCATTTTCATTTTGTAAAAAGCCTATATAAGGCATCATTCTCATTTTAGAAATTAGGCTGGAACAGAGAGCACTAGGAGGTTGGCTCCAAGAGGGAGCAAGTAGAATAGAGAGCTCACTTTTACACCTTAGCTTGAATTGGAGAATTGAAGGAATTCTGTTTCAATTCTCATTCTAAAATCTCTTTGTTCTTCTTCTATGATAATTCAACTATCATTTGCTGTTTTAAAATCTTCTTCTTCTGCGATTGTTTCTTTTAACTTTTCTACAATTATTCTCTTGTTGGATCTAGGAAGGGAGTGAGATCTAGACTTGTTTTCTAGTCTCTTGGAGTTCCTGAGATCTTCAATTTTATTTGCAATTGAGTTGAATTTAATTTCTGTTTGCTTCTTCAAGTAATTCTGTTTAAAATCTACTGCATTTGATTTCACATTCTGGTTCTTTGATTGATTGCTCTCTGTTCTAATTGTTTCCAATTTACTTTCCTGCACTTTTGTTCCTCTGCACTTTACATTTGAGTTGTTGTGATCTTGATTTATTTTTTTTCCTGCAATTTACAATTCCTGCAATTGTTTTACTTCTTGAATTATTGCTTTCTTTAATCTCCTTGCACCCAGCCCCCTCTACTTTTCATGCAATTTACTTTTCTTGCAATTTAAGTTTCAGCTCTTTTACTTTCTTGCTCTTTAAGTTTCAAAAAATATAATTTTCTTCAGAATTTTTAAGAATGAATTCTAGTGTTTCATGAAGCATGTTGAAGCCTGGCTGGCTGTAAAGCCATGTCTAATTCTTCTGTGTAGGGAATGTCAGGCGTGTCATGTCTGAGTTACATACTAAAGCTTGGCTGGCTAATAAGCTGTGCCTGACCTTTTGATTGGAGCTTTGGTTTAAAGAGCATAAGATTCCTGGAATTCATATTAAAAATTTTGGAATCCTTATTTTTCTTTTTAAAAATGATTTTCGAAAAAATTAAAAGAAAATACAAAAAAATCATAAAATAAAAAAAATAAAAAATATTTTGTGTTTCTTATTTGAGTCTTGAGTAAAATTTCAAGTTTGGTGTCAATTGCATCTTTTCTAAAAATTCTTTGCATTTTTCGAAAAATTCATGCATTCATGGTGTTCTTCATGATCTTCAAGTTGTTCTTGGTAAGTCTTCTTGTTTGATCTTGATGTTTTCTTGTTTTTCATGTGCATTTTTGCATTCATAGTGTCTAAACATGAATGATTTCTAAGTTTGGTATCTTGCATGTTTTCTTTGCATATAAAAATTTTCAAAAACAAGTCTTGATGTTCATCATAACATTCAAAGTGTTCTTGGTGTTCATCTTAACATTCATAGTGTTCTTGCATGCATTCATTGTTTTGATCCATAACTTTCATGCATTGCATCATTTTCATATTTTTCTCTGTCATCATTAAAAATTCAAAAATCAAAAAAATATCTTCTCCTTTTTCTTCTCTTAAAATTTCGAAAATTAGATTTGACTTATTCAAAAATTTTAAAAATCTAGTTGTTTTCATGAGTCAAATCAAATTTTCAATTTGAAAATCTTATCTTTTTCAAAATCTTTTTCAAAAATCAAATCTTTTTCAATTTTCTTAGTTATTTTCGAAAATTTTAAAAATTTTTTTCAAAAATTTTTTTCTTAATTTTATCACATAATTTTTTAAAATAACATCATCAATTAATATTTTGATTCAAAAATTTCAAGTTTGTTACTTGCTTGTTAAGAAAGATTCAAACTTTGAGTTCTAGAATCATATCTTGTGATTTTTTGTGAATCAAGTCATTAATTGTGATTTTAAAAATCAAATCTTTTTCAAAACTAATTTCAATCATATCTTTTTATCTCATCTTTTTAAAACTTATCTTTTTCAAAATTTGATTTTAAAATATCTTTTCTAACTTCTTATCTTCTTATCTTTTCAAAAATTGATTTTCAAAATTTGTTTCAACTAACTAACTAACTTTTTGTTTGTTTCTTATCTTTTTCAAAACTACCTAACTAACTCTCTCTCTAATTTTCGAAAATATCTTCCCTCTTTTTCAAAATTTCTTTTTAATTAACTAATTATTTTAATTTTTTATTTTAATATTTGAAAAATTACTAACCTTTTTCAAAAACTATTTTCGAAAATCACTAACTCTTTTTAAAAAATTATTTTCGAAAATTCTCCTTCTCTCTCATCTCCTTCTATTTATTTATTCATCTACTAACACTTCTTCTCACCCAAATTCGAACCCCCTCTTCCATCTGTGTTCGAATTTCTTCTTCTTTTCTTCTACTCACACAAGGACCTCTATACTGTGGTAAAAAAGACCCCTATTATTATTATTTTTCTGTTCTCTCTTTTTCATATGAGCAGGAGCAAGGACAAGAACATTCTTGTTGAAGCAGATCCAGAACCGGAAAGGACTCTGAAGAGGAGATGGCAGCCGAAAATAATAATAATGCAAGGAGGATGCTTGGTGACTTTACTGCACCTAATTCCAATTTACATGGAAGAAGCATCTCCATTCCTACCATTGGAGCAAACAATTTTGAGCTGAAACCTCAATTAGTTTCTCTGATGCAGCAAAACTGCAAGTTTCATAGACTTCCATCTAAAGATCCTTTTCAGTTCTTAACTGAATTCTTGCAGATCTATGATACTGTTAAGACTAATGGAGTAGATCCTGAAGTCTACAGGCTCATGCTTTTCCCTTTTGCTGTAAGAGACAGAGCTAGAATATGGTTGGACTCTCAACCTAAGGATAGCCTGAACTCATGGGATAAGCTGGTCAAGGCTTTCTTAGCCAAGTTCTTTCCTCCTCAAAAGCTGAGTAAGCTTAGAGTGGATGTTCAGACCTTCAGACAGAAAGAAGGTGAATCCCTTTATGAAGCTTGGGAGAGATACAAAGGACTGACCAAAAAGTGTCCTTCTGACAAGCTTTCAGAATGGACCATCCTGGATATATTCTATGATGGTCTGTCTAAATTAGCTAAGATGTAATTGGATACTTCTGCAGATGGATCCATTCACCTAAAGAAAACGCCTGCAGAAGCTCAAGAACTCATTGACATGGTTGCTAATAACCAGTTCATGTACACTTCTGAGAGGAATCCTGTGAGTAATGGGACGCCTATGAAGAAGGGAGTTCTTGAAATTGATACTCTGAATGCCATATTGGCTCAGAATAAAATATTGACTCAGCAAGTCAATATGATTTCTCAGAGTCTGAATGGAATGCAAGCTGCATCCAACAGTACTCAAGAAGCAGCTTCTGAAGAAGAAGCCTATGATCCTGAAAACCCTGCAATAGCAGAGGTAAATTATATGGGTGAACCTTATGGAAACACATATAATCCATCATGGAGAAGTCACCCAAATCTCTCATGGAAGGATCAACAAAAGCCTCAACAAGGCTTTAATAATGGTGGAAGAAATAGGTTTAACAATAGTAAACTTTTTCCATCATCCACTCAGCAACAGACAGAGAACTCTGAACAAAACACCTCTAATTTAGCAAACTTAGTCTCTGATCTATCTAAGGCCACTGTAAGTTTCATGAATGAAACAAGGTCCTCCATTAGAAATTTGGAGGCACAAGTGGGCCAGCTGAGTAAAAGGATCACTGAAATCCCTCCTAGTACTCTCCCAAGCAATACAGAAGAAAATCCAAAAGGAGAGTGCAAGGCCATTGAATTGATCACCATGGCCGAACCTGTAAAGGAAGGAGAAGATGTGAATCCCAAGGAGGAAGACCTCCTGGGACGTCCAGTGATCAATAAGGAGTTTCCCTCTGAGGAACCAAAGGAATCTGAGGCTCATCTAGAGACCATAGAGATTCCATTAAACCTCCTTATGCCATTCATGAGCTCTGATGAATATTCCTCTTTTGAAGAGAATGAGGATGTTACTGAAGAGCAAGTTACCAAGTACCTTGGTGCAATCATGAAGCTGAATGCCAAATTATTTGGTATTGAGACTTGGGAAGATGAACCTCCATTGTTCACTAATGAACTGAGTGATCTGGATCAACTGACATTACCTCAGAAGAAATAGGATCCTGGAAAGTTCATAATACCTTGTACCATAGGCAACATGATCTTTGAAAAGGCTCTGTGTGACCTTGGTTCAGGGATAAACCTCATGCCCCTCTCTGTAATAGAGAAACTGGGAATCTATGGGGTGCAAGCTGCTAAAATCTCATTAGAGATGGCAGACAATTCAAGAAAATAGGCTTATGGACAAGTAGAGGACGTGTTAGTAAAGGTTGAATGCCTTTACACCCCTGCTGATTTCATAGTCTTAGATACTGGGAAGAATGAGGATGAATTCATCATCCTTGGAAGACCCTTCCAAGCCACAGCAAGAGCTGTGATTGATGTTGACAGAGGTGAATTAGTCCTCCAATTGAATGAGGACTCCCTTGTGTTTACAACTCAAGGTTACCCTTCTGTAAATATGGAGAGGAAGCATAAAAAGCTTCTCTCAAAACAGAGTCAACCAGAGCCCCCACAGTCAAACTCTGAGTTTGGTATTGGGAGGCCACAACCAAACTCTAAGTTTGGTGTTGAACTCCCATATCCAAACTCTAAGTTTGGTGTTGGGGAGTCTCAACAATGCTCTGAACATCTGTGAGGCTCCATGAGAGTCCACTGTCAAGCTATTGACATTAAAGAAGTGCTTGTTGGGAGGCAAACCAATTTTTATTTATCTAATTCTATTTTTCTTGTTCTTTCATGTTTTATTAGGTTCATGATCATGTGGAGTCACAAAATAAATATAAAAATTGAAAACAGAATCAAAAAAACAGCAGAAGAAAAATCACACCCTGGAGAAAGACCTTAAACGCCAGTAAGAAGCATCTGGCTGGCGTTCAACGCCAGAGCAGAGCATGGTTCTGGCACTGAACGCCCAAAATGGGCAGCATCTGGGCGTTTGAACGCCAGAATGGCACCCTGGAGAAAAGCTGGCGCTAAACGCCCAGAACAAGCATGGTTCTAGCGTTCAACGCCAGAAATGGGCAACAAATGGGCATTCAACGCCCAGAACAAGCACCAATCTGGCGCTGAACGCCTAGAGTTGTGTGCAAGGGCATTTTGCATGCCTAATTTGGTGCAAGGTTGTAAATCCTTGAACACCTCAGGATCTGTGGACCCCACAGGATCCCCATCTACCTCCACGCACTTCTTCTCACCTCTCTTTCACACAATCCCATAAACCTACCTCATAAACTCCATCTACCTTCAAAATTCAAAATCAATTTCCCACCCAAACCCACCCTATATGGCCGAACCTTACCCCCCTCCCTTCCCTATATAAAGCCCTCCATTCTTCTTTATTTTCACACAACACAACCCTCTCTTCCCCTTCTTGGCCGAAACACAACCCTCCCCCCTCTCCTCCATCTTTTCTTCTTCTTCTTCTTCATATATTCTTTCTTCTCTTGCTCGAGGGCGAGCAAAATTCTAAGTTTGGTGTGGTAAAAGCATAAGTTTTTTGTTTTTCCATTACCATTGATGACACCTAAGACTGGAGAATCCTCTAGAAAAGGGAAAGGGAAGACAAAAGCTTCCACCTCCGAGTCATGGGAGATGGAAAGATTCATCTCCAAAGCTCATCAAGACCACTTATATGATGTTGTGGTCAAGAAGAAGGTGATCCCCGAGGTCCCTTTCAAGCTCAAGAAGAATGAGTATCCGGAGATCCGACATGAAATCCAAAGAAGAGGTTGGGAAGTTCTAACAAAACCCATCCAACAAGTCGGCATCCTAATGGTTCAAGAGTTTTATGCCAATGCATGGATCACTAGGAACCATGATCAAAGTAAGAACCCAAACCCAAAGGTTCAGGGAAAATACAATGGTTCAGGGAAAATACTTAGATTTTAGTCCGGAAAATGTGAGGTTGGCGTTTAACTTGCCTATGATGCAAGGAGATGCACGCCCCTACACTAGAAGGGTCAACTTTAATCAAAGGTTGAACCAAGTCCTCATGGACATATGTGTGGAAGGAGCTCAATGGAAGATTGACTCCAAAGGCAAGCCGGTTTAATTAAGAAGACTGGACCTCAAGCCTGTGGCTAGAGGATGGTTGGAGTTCATCCAACGCTCCATCATCCCCACTAGCAACCGATCTGAAGTTACTGTGGATCGGGCCATCAAGATTCATAGCATCATGATTGGAGAGGAAGTAGAAGTTCATGAAGTCATCTCCCTTGAACTCTACAAAATAGCCGAAAAGCCCTCTCCTAGGGCAAGGCTAGCTTTTCCTCATCTTATTTGCCATCTATGTTACTCAGCTGGAGCTTTCATAGAAGGAGACATTCCCATTGAGGAAGAGAAGCCCATCACTAAGAAAAGGATGGAGCAAGCAAGAGAGCCCATTCATGGAGCTCAAGAGGCGCATGAAGCTCATCACCATGAGATCCCGGAGATGCCTCAAATGTATTTTCCTCCACAAAACTATTGGGAGCAAATCAACACCTCCCTAGGAGAATTAAGTTCCAACATGGGACAACTAAGGGTGGAACATCAAGAGCACTCCATCATCCTTCATGAAATAAGAGAAGATCAAAAAGCAATGAGGGAGGAGCAACAAAGACAAGGAAGAGACATAGAAGCGCTCAAGGACATCATTGGTTCCTCAAGAAGGAAACGCCACCATCACTAAGGTGGACTAATTCCTTGTTCTTACATTCTCTGTTTTTCATTTTCTCTATGTTAAGTGCTTATCTATGTTTGTGTCTTATTACATAATCATTAGTAGTTAGTAACTTTGTCTTAAAGTTATGAATGTCCTATGAATCCATCACCTCTCTTAAATAAAAAATGTTTTAATTCAAAAGAACAAGAAGTACATGAGTTTCAAATTTATCCTTGAACTTAGTTTAATTATATTGATGTGGTGACAATGCTTCTTGTTTCTGAATGAATGCTTGAACAGTGCATATGTCTTTTGAAGTTGTTGTTCATGAATGTTAAATATGTTGGCTCTTGAAAGAATGATGACAAGGAGACATGTTATTTGATAATCTGAAAAATCATAAAAATGATTCTTGAAGCAAGAAAAAGCAGCAAAGAACAAAGCTTGCAGAAAAAAAAAAGGAAAGAAAAAGCAAGCAGAAAAAGCCAAAGCTCTTAAAACCAAGAGGCAAGAGCAAAAAGCCAATAACCCTTAAAACCAAAAGGCAAGGGTAAATAAAAAGGATCCCAAGGCTTTGAGCATCAGTGGGTAGGAGGGCCTAAAGGAATAAAATCCTGGCCTAAGCGGCTAAATCAAGCTGTCCCTAACCTTGTGCTTGTGGCGTGAAGGTGTCAAGTGAAAACTTGAGACTGAGCGGTTAAAGTCAAGGTCCAAAGCAAAAGAATAGTGTGCTTAAGAACCCTGGACACCTCTAATTGGGGACTTTAGCAAAGCTGAGTCACAATCTGAAAAGGTTCACCCAATTATGTGTCTGTGGCATTTATGTATCCGGTGGTAATACTGGAAAACAAAGTGCTTAGGGCCACGGCCAAGACTCAAAAAATAGCTGTGTTCAAGAATCATCATACTGAACTAGGAGAATCAATAACACTATCTGAACTCTGAGTTCCTATAGATGCCAATCATTCTGAACTTCAATGGATAAAGTGAGATGCTAAAACTATTCAAGAGGCAAAAAGCTACAAGTCCCGCTCATCTGATTGGAGCTATGTTTCATTGATAGTTTGGAATTTATAGTATATTCTCTTCTTTTTATCCTATTTGATTTTCAGTTGCTTGGGGACAAGCAACAATTTAAGTTTGGTGTTGTGATGAGCGGATAATTTATACGCTTTTTGGCATTGTTTTTAGTATGTTTTTACTAGAATCTAGTTATTTTAGGGATATTTTCATTAGTTTTGATGTTAAATTCATATTTCTGGACTTTACTATGAGTTTGTGTGTTTTTCTATGATTTCGGGTATTTTTTGACTGAAATTGAGGGACTTGAGCAAAAATCAGATTCAGAGGTAGAAGAAGGACTGCTGATGCTGTTGGATTCTGACCTCCCTGCACTCAAAGTGGATTTTCTGAAGCTACAGAACTCAAAATGGCGCGCTTCTAATGCGTTGGAAAGTAGACATCCAGGGCTTTCCAGCAATGTATAATAGTCCATACTTTGGCCGAGTTTAGACGACGTAAAGGGGCGTTGAACGCCAGTTCTACGCTGCTGTCTGGAGTTAAACGTCAGAAACAAGTCACAAACCAGAGTTGAACGCCAGAAATACGTTACAACCTGGCGTTCAACTCCAGAAAGAGCCTCTGCACGTGTAACATTCAAGCTCAGCCCAAGCACACACCAAGTGGGCCCCGGAAGTGGATTTATGCATCAATTACTTACTTCTGTAAACCCTAGTTGCTAGTTTATTATAAATAGGACTTTTTACTATTGTATTAGACATCCTGGATTGTATTTTTGATCCTGTGATCACGTTTTGGGGGCTGGCCATTCGGCCATGCCTAGACCTTTCACTTATGTATTTTCAACGGTAGAGTTTCTACACTCCATAGATTAAGGTGTGGAGCTCTGCTATTCCTCAAAGATTAATGCAAAGTACTACTATTTTTCTATTCAATTCAACTTATTCCGCTTCTAAGAAATTCATTCGCACTTCAACCTGAATGTGATGAACGTGACAATCATCATCATTCCCTATGAACGCGTGCCTGACAACCACTTCCGTTCTACCTTAGATTGAATGAGTATCTCTTGGATCTCTTAATCAGAATCCTCGTGGTATAAGCTAGATTGATGGCGGCATTCCTGAGAGTCCGGAAAGTCTAAACCTTGTCTGTGGTATTCCGAGTAGGACTCTGGGATTGAATGACTGTGACGAACTTCAAACTCGCGAGTGCTGGGCGTAGTGACAGACGCAAAAGGAGTGCGAATCCTATTCCAGTATGATCAAGAACCTCAGATGATTAGCCGTGCTGTGATAGAGTATTTGGACCATTTTCACAAGAGGATAGGATGCAGCCATTGACAAGGGTGATGCCTCCAGACAATTAGCCATGCAGTGACAGCGCATCGGACCATTTTCCAGAGAGGATAAAAAGTAGCCACTGAAAAAGGTGATGTCCTTACATAAAGCCTGCCATGGAAAGGAGTAGGTGGTGCACGAATTGTGAACCACACGTTTCACAACTCGTACCACTAACCAGCAAGTGCACTGGGTCGTCCAAGTAATACCTTACGTGAGTAAGGGTCGAATCCCACGGAGATTGTTGGTTTGAAGCAAGCTATGGTTATCTTGTAACTCATAGTCAGGATATAATACGAATAATAATTCTTAATTTTAATTGTAAAAACTCAAAGGGCATAAAACAAATACTTGTTACTCAATAATGGAGAATATGTTGGGGTTTTGGAGATGCTTTGTCTTCTTTATTTCAGTTTTTCTCTTGTACTCCTCTTCACACACGCAAGGCTCCTTCCATGGCAAGCTGTATGTAAGGTGTCACCGTTGTCAATGGCTACTTCCCGTCCTCTCAGTGAAAATGGTCCAAATTATCTGTCACAGCACGGCTAATCATATGTTGGTTCTCGATCATGTCGGAATAGAATCCCTTGATTCTTTTGCGTCTGTCACTATGCCCAACAATCGCGAGTTTGAAGTTCGTCACAGCCATTCAATCCTTGAATCCTACTCGGAATACCACAGATAAGGTTTAGACTTTCCGGATTCTCATGAATGCCGCCATCAATTCTAGCTTATGCCACGAAGATTTTGATTAAGAAATCTAAGAGATACTCATTCAATCTGATGTAGAACGGAGGTGGTTGTCAGGCACACGTTCATGGATTGAGGAAGGTGATGAGTGTCAAGGATCATCACCTTCTTCATAGTTAAGCGCAAATGAACATCTTAGATAGGAACAAGCGTGTTTGAATGGAAAACAGAGATAATTGCATTAATTCATCAAGACGCTGCAGAGCTCCTCACCCCCAACAATGGAGTTTAGAGACTCATGCCGTCAAAGAGTACAAAGTTCAGATCTAAAAATGTCATGAGATCCAAAATGAATCTCTAAAAGTTGTTTAAATACTAAACTAGTAGCCTAGGTTTACAAAAAGTGAGTAGACTATGACAGATGGTGCAGAGATCCACTTCTGGGGCACACTAGGTGTGTGCTGGGGCTGAGACTTAAACAATTCACGTGCATAAGGCTGTTTTGGGCGTTCAACGCCAGGTTTGGATCCATTTCTGGCGTTGAACTCCAACTTTTAATCCTTTTCTGGCGCTGGACGCCAGAATTGGGCGGAGAACTGGCGTTGAACGCCAGTTTACGTCATCTATCCTTGAGCAAAGTATGAACTATTAAATATTGCTGGAAAGCCCTGGATGTCTACTTTTCAACACAATTGGAAGCGCACCATTTTGAGTTCTGTAGCTCCAGAAAATCCACTTTGAGTGCAGGGAGGTCAGAATCCAACAGCATCAGCGGTCCTTTTTCAGCCTGAATCAGATTTTTGCTCAGCTCCCTCAATTTCAGCCAGAAAAATACCTGAAATTACAAAAAAACAAACAACTCATAGTAAAGTCCAGAAATATGAATTTTTCCGAAAAACTAATGGAAATAAACTAAAAACCAACTAAATCATACTAAAAACTAAGTAAAAACAATGCCAAAAAGCGTATAAATTATCCGCTCATCACAACACCAAACTTAAATTGTTGCTTGTCCCCAAGCAACAAAAAAACAAAGTAGGATAAAAAGAAGAGAATATACAATGAATTCCAAAGACATCTATGAAGATCAGTGTTAATTAGATGAGCGGGGCTATTAGCTTTTTGCTTATGAACAGTTTTGGCATCTCACTTTATCCTTTGAAGTTCAGAATGATTGGCATCTATAGGAACTTAGAATTTAGATAGTGTTATTGATTCTCCTAGTTCAGTATGTTGATTCTTGAACACAGCTACTTTATGAGTCTTGGTCGTGGCCCTAAGCACTCTGTTTTCCAGTATTACCACTGGATAGATACATGCCACAGACACATAATTGGATGAACCTTTTCAGATTGTGACTCAGCTTTGCTAGAGTCCCCAATTAGAGGTGTCCAGGGTTCTTAAGCACACTCTTCTTTTTCTTTGTACCTTGACTTTAACCGCTCAGTCTCAAATTTTCACTTGACACCTTCACGCCACAAGCACATGGTTAGGGACAGCTTGGTTTAGCCGCTTAGGCTAGGATTTTATTCCTTTAGGCCCTCCTATCCACTGATGCTCAAAGCCTTGGGATCCTTTTTATTTACCCTTGCCTTTTGGTTTTAAGGGCTACTGGCTTTTTGCTCTTGCCTTTTGGTTTTAAGAGCATTTGGCTTTTTCTGCTTGCTTTTTCTCTTTTTTTTTTCGCTATTTTTTTCTGCAAGCTTTGTTCTTCACTGCTTTTTCTTGCTTCAAGAATCATTTTTTATGATTTTTCAGATTATCAAATAACATTTCTCCTTTTTCATCATTCTTTCAAGAGCCAACAATTTTAACATTCAGAAACAACAAATTCAAAAGACATATGCACTGTTCAAGCATTCATTCAGAAAACAAAAAGTATTGCCACCACATCAAAATAATTAAACTATTTTAAAATTCGAAATTCATGTACTTCTTTTTCTTTTTCAGAAAACAATTTTCATTTAAGAAAGGTGATGGATTCATAGGACATTCATATCTTTAAGGCATAGACACTTAGATACTAGTGATCATATAGTGAAGACACAAACATAATTAAACATGAAGCATAGTAAATGAAAAACAGGAAAATAAGAACAAGGAGATTAAGGAATGGGTCCACCTTAATGAGGGTGGCGTCTTCCTCTTCTTGAAGGACCAATGGTGCTCTTGAGCTCCTCTATGTTTCTTCCTTGCCTTTGTTGCTCTTTCCTCATAGCTCTTTGATCTGCAGTCAATTGCTCTACCTCTGAATGATGGAAAACCAAAAGCAATGCTTTTACCACACCAAACTTAAAAGGTTTGCTCGTCCTCGAGCAAAAGAAGAAAGAAGTGGAGAAGATGGAGGAGATGGAAGTGTGTGAATGGGTGGGTTTGGGAGGGGAATGGTTTGAATTTGAATGGTGAGGTAGGTGGGGATCCTGTGGGGTCCACAGATCCAGTGGGGTCAAGGATTTAGCATCCCTGCTCCAATTAGGCGTATAAAATGCCCTTACTGTGCAATCCTGGCGTTTAACGCCAGACTGCTGCCTGTTTCTGGCGTTAAACGCCCAAATGTAGCATGTTTCTGGCATTTAACGCCAGACTGATGCTTGTTTCTGGCGTTAAACGCGAGCTTGGTGCTTGTTTCTGGCGTTAAACGCCAGACAGATGCTTGTTTCTGGCGTTTAAACGCCAGAATGATCTTCCTCCAGGGTGTGCTATTTTTTATGTTGTTTTTCATTCTGTTTTTGATTTTCCATTTGTTTTTGTGACTTCACATGATCATCAACCTAAAGAAGACATAAAATAGCCATGGAAAATAAATAGATATAATTAAATAACATTGGGTTGCCTCCCAACAAGCGCTTCTTTAATGTCAATAGCTTGACAGTGAGCTCTCATGGAGCCTCACAGATAATCAGAGCAAGGTTGGGACCTCCCAACACCAAACTTAGAGTTTGGTTGTGGCCTCCCAACACCAAACTTAGAGTTTGAATCTGGGGGCTTTGGTTGACTCTGCAGTGAGAGAAGCTTTTCATGCTTCCTCTCCATGGTTATAGAAGGAGAACCTTGTGTCTTATAGTTTGCAATGTCTTCAAACCACAGAGCTTCCTGAATAGCAAACAATTACTCATCCGGAAAGGTTTCAGAGATCTCAGTAGGAGGGAGGGATGCTCTTGCTACTGGTTCTATTCGGGACAGGTGATCAGCTACTTGATTCTCTGTCCCTTTTCTGTCTCTTATTTCTATATCAAACTCTTGCAGAAGCAACACCCATCTTATGAGCCTGGGCTTTGAATCCTGCTTTGTGAGTAGATATTTAAGAGCAGCATGGTCAGTGTACACAATCACTTTTGATCCTACTAAGTAGGATCTAAACTTGTCAATGGCATAAACCACTGCAAGTAATTCTTTTTCTGTGGTTGTGTAATTTTTCTGGGCATCATTTAAAACACTGATAGCATAATAAATGACATGCAGAAGCTTGTTATGCCTCTGTCCCAATACTGCACCAATGGTATGGTCACTGGCATCAAACATTAGTTCAAATGGTAATGTCCAGTCTGGTGCAGAAATAACTGGTGCTGTGACCAGCTTAGCTTTCAGGGTCTCAAACGCCTGCAGACACTTTGTGTCAAACACAAATGGTGTGTCAGTAGCTAGCAGATTGCTCAGAGGTTTTGCAATTTTTGAAAAATCCTTTATAAACCTCCTATAGAATCCTGCATGCCCCAGAAAGCTTCTGATTGCCTTAACATTGGCAGGTGGTGGTAATTTTTCAATTACTTCAACTTTAGCTTGATCCACCTCTATTCCCTTGTTTGAAATTTTATGCCCAAGGACAATCCCTTCAGTCACCATAAAGTGACATTTTTCCCAGTTTAAAACTAGGTTGGTCTCTTGGCATCTTTTCAGAACAAGTGCTAAATGGTTAAGGCAGGAGCTGAATGAGTCTCCAAATACTGAAAAGCCATCCATGAAGACTTCCAGAAACTTTTCTACCATATCAGAGAAGATAGAGAACATGCACCTCTGAAAGGTTGCAGGTGCATTACACAGACCAAAAGGCATCCTTCTGTAGGCAAACACTCCAGAAGGACATGTGAATGCTATTTTTTCTTGGTCCTGAGGATCTACTGCAATTTTGTTGTAACCGGAATACCCATCCAAAAAGCAGTAATATTCATGACCTGCTAGTCTCTCTAGCATCTGGTCTATGAATGGTAAAGGAAAATGATCCTTCCTGGTGGCTGTATTGAGCCTTCTGTAGTCAATACACATACGCCACCCTGTAACTATTCTTGTAGGAACCAGTTTATTCTTTTCATTATGAACCACTGTCATTCCTCCCTTCTTAGGGACAACATGGACAGGGCTCACCCAGGGGCTATCAGAAATAGGATAGATAATCCCAGCCTCTAGTAACTTAGTGACCTCTTTCTGCACCACTTCCTTCATGGCGGGATTTAGCCGCCTTTGTCGTTGAACCACTGGCTTAGCATCATCCTCTAATAGGATCTTGTGCATGCATCTGGCTGGGCAAATGCCCTTAAGATCACTTATGGACCACCCAAGAGCTGTCTTGTGTGTCCTTAGCACCTGAATTAGTGCTTTCTCTTCCTGTGGCCCTAAAGCAGAGCTTATGATTACAGGAAAAGTGTCACCTTCTTCCAAAAATGCATATTTCAGGGATGGTGGTAGTGGTTTGAGCTCGGGTTTAGGAGGTTTCTCCTCTTCCTAAGGAGTTTTCAGAGGTTCTTTTATTTCCTCTGGTTCCTCCAGATCAGGCTGAACATCTTTAAAAATGTCCTCTAGCTCTGATTCGAGACTCTCAGTCATATGGACCTCTTCCACCAGGGAGTCAATAATATCAACGCCCTGGCAGTCGTCTGATGTGTCTGGATGTTGCATAGCTTTGACAACATTCAACTTAAACTCATCCTCATTGACTCTCAGGGTTATCTCCCCTTTTTGGACGTCAATAAGGGTTCGTCCAGTTGCTAGGAAGGGTCTTCCTAGAATGAGAGTTGCACTCTTGTGCTCCTCCATTTCCAGCACTACAAAGTCAGTAGGGAAGGCAAATGGCCCAACCTTGACAATCATGTCCTCAATTATGCCTGATGGGTATTTAATGGAGCCATCAGCGAGTTGAAGACAAATCCGGGTTGGTTTGACCTCTTTAGTCAAGCCAAGCTTTCTGATAGTGGATGCAGGGATTAGGTTGATGCTTGCCCCAAGATCACATAGAGCTGTCTTGGTGCAGTTACCCTCTAATATGCATGGTATCATAAAGCTCCCGGGATCTTTAAGCTTTTCTGGGAAGCTTTTCAGAATGACTGCACTGCATTCTTCAGTGAGGAGAACTCTTTCAGTTTCTCTCCAATCCTTCTTATGACTCAAGATATCTTTCATGAACTTGGCATAAGAAGGTATTTGCTCAAGTGCCTCTACAAACGGAATCTTTATTTCAAGAGTCCTGAGATAGTCTGCAAAGCGGGCAAATTGCTTATCCTGCTCCTCTTTGCGGAGTTTTTGAGGATAAGGTATCTTGGCTTTGTATTCCTCAACCTTAATTGCTGCAGGTTTATTTCCTACAGAGGTAGGTTGAGAAGCCTTCTTGAGGGATTTATTATCAGCACTTGCAGGTGTCTGATTCCTCACTGGCATTTGAAAGCCAGGGTTGGAAGCTGGAGTGGCGTTAGACGCCAGCTCCTCATCTGTTCCTGGCGTCTGAACGCCAGAACTGTGCCTCCTTTGGGCATTCAACGCCAGTTCCTTGCTTGTTTCTGGCGTTGAACGCCAGTCCTGAGCATGGTCTGGGCGTTCAGCACCAGCCTTCCACCCAATTCCTGGCGTTTTAACGCCAGAATTATCTTTTCCTGGGCTCTTACTGTCCTCAGATGAATGTTGGGTTGTTTGCTCAATTCTTGGCTTCCTGCTACCTTTAGGTGGGGTATTTAATGTTTTCTCACTTCTTAATTGAACTGCTTGGCATTCTTCCGTTATTTGTTTTTACAGCTGCTGCTTTGTTTGCTTTAATTGTTCTTCCATATTTATATTAGCCATCCTTGTCTCTTGTAGTCTCTCCTTGAATTCGGCTAACTATTTTGTTAGAAAATCTAATTGCTGATTGAATTCAGCAGCTTGTTCTGCAGGATTGAGTTCAGCAGTTACTGTTTTAACCTCTTCTTTCATGGAAGGGTCACTGCTTAGGTACAGATGCTGATTTCTGGCAACTGTATCAATGAGCTCTTGAGCTTCTTCAATTGTCTTTCTCATGTGGATAGATCCACCAGCTGAGTAATCTAGAGAAAGCTGAGCTCTGTCTGTAAGCCCATAATAGAAGATGTCTAACTGAACCCACTCTGAAAACATTTCAGAGGGGCATTTTCTTAGCATCTCTCTGTATCTCTCCCAGGCATCATAAAGAGATTCATTATCTCCTTGTTTAAAGCCTTGGATGTCCAGCCTTAGCTGTGTCATCCTTTTTGGAGGAAAGTATTGATTCAGGAATTTTTCTGTTAGCTGTTTCCATGTCTTTATGCTAGCCTTAGGTTGGTTATTTAACCACCTCTTGGCTTGGTCTTTTACAGCAAATGGAAACAGTAATAATATGTAGACATCCTGATCTACTTCCTTATCATGTACTGTGTCAGCAATTTGTAAAAACTGTGCCAGAAACTCTGTAGGTTCTTCCTGTGGAAGACTTGAATACTGGCAGCTTTGCTGCACCATGATAAAGAGATGAGGATTCAACTCAAAGCTACCGACTCCAATGGAGGGTATGCAGATACTACTCCTATATGAAGCAGTAGAGGGGTTAGCATATGACCCCAGAGTCCTCCTGGACTGTTCATTTCCACTTAGATCCATGATGGAGAAAGGGAGATGATGTAAAATAAAAAATTTTATTTTTATTTATTTATTTATTTAATTATTTCGCAAGCAAAATAAATTAAAATAAAATAAATAAAAATAGGTGAAGATTTTCGAAAAAAAAATGAGGAGGGAGAAAGTGGTCAAGGAGTTTTGAAAAAGATATGATTTGAAAAAGATTTAAAATTCTTTTTTTTAAATCTGAATTTTAAAAATAAATTTCGAAAATTTGTTTTAAAAATAGAGAGAAAAGATATTTTTGAATTTAAAGAGGAAAGAGAGAAACAATAAGATAGCACAAGATTTAAAATTTTTAGATCTAATGCTCCTTGTTTTCGAAAATTTTGGAGGAAAAACACCAAGGAACACCAAACTTAAAAATTTTAAGATCAAGACACAAGGAAAACTCAAGAACACTTTGAAGACTCACAAGAACAGCAAGAACATGAAGAAGGAACACCAAACTTAAAATTTTTAGAAAACCAAGCTAAAATTTTCGAAAAATAAAGAAAAATCAACAAGAAAACACCAAACTTAAAGTTTGGTACAAGATTTTAAAAAAATTATTTTTGAAAAAAGGATTTTTAAAAAAAGGGATAGCCAATTACCAAGAACATAAGAACCACGCTCTAACTAATTGAGCTATAAATTTAAAGTGTTTTAACATGGTATAAATAATTTTTTTTTTTTTCGAAAACTAAAATTTTGAAAAAGAAAATAAGGATTCTAAAATTTTTGACCAAAAACAATAATAAGAGACTCTAAACCAAAAAGAAAAATTTTTCCTAATCTAAGCAACAAAATAAACCGTCAGTTGTTCAAACACGAACAATCCCCGGCAACGGCGCCAAAAACTTGGTGCACGAATTGTGAACCACACGTTTCACAACTCGTACCACTAACCAGCAAGTGCACTGGGTCGTCCAAGTAATACCTTACGTGAGTAAGGGTTGAATCCCACGGAGATTGTTGGTTTGAAGCAAGCTATGGTTATCTTGTAACTCTTAGTCAGGATATAATACCAATAATAATTCTTAGTTTTAATTGTAAAAAGTCAAAGGGCATAAAACAAATACTTGTTACTCAATAATGGAGAATATGTTGGGGTTTTGGAGATGCTTTGTCTTCTTTATTTCAGTTTTTCTCTTGTACTCCTCTTCACACACGCAAGGCTCCTTCCATGGCAAGCTGTATGTAAGGTGTCACCGTTGTCAATGGCTACTTCCCGTCCTCTCAATGAAAATGGTCCAAATGCTCTGTCACAGTACGGCTAATCATCTGTTGGTTCTCGATCATGTCGGAATAGAATCCCTTGATTCTTTTGCGTCTGTCACTACGCCCAACAATCGCGAGTTTGAAGTTCGTCACAGCCATTCAATCCTTGAATCCTACTCGGAATACCACAGAAAAGGTTTAGACTTTCCGGATTCTCATGAATGCCGCCATCAATTCTAGCTTATACCACAAAGATTCTGATTAAGAAATCTAAGAGATACTCATTCAATCTGATGTAGAACGGAGGTGGTTGTCAGGCACACGTTCATGGATTGAGGAAGGTGATGAGTGTCATGGATCATCACCTTCTTCATAATTAAGCGCGAATGAACATCTTAGATAGGAACAAGCGTGTTTGAATGGAAAACAGAGATAATTGCATTAATTCATCAAGACGCTACAGAGCTCCTCACCCCCAACAATGGAGTTTAGAGACTAATGCCATCAAAGAGTACAAAGTTCAGATCTAAAAATATGGACTATTATATATTGCTGGAAAGCCCTGGATATCTACTTTCCAACGCAATTGGAAGCGCGCCATTTCGAGTTTTGTAGCTCCAGAAAATCCACTTTGAGTGCAGGGAGGTCAGAATCCAACAGCATCAGCAGTCCTTTTTCAGCCTGAATCAGATTTTTGCTCAGCTCCCTCAATTTCATCCAGAAAAATACCTAAAATTACAGAAAAACACACAACTCATAGTAAAGTCCAGAAATATGATTTTTTCTTAAAAACTAATGGAAATAAACTAAAAACCAACTAAATCATACTAAAAACTAAGTAAAAACAATGCCAAAAAGCGTATAAATTATCCGCTCATCAGTAGGATTGATTGGATGAAGACAGCAGGAAAGCAGAGGTTCAGAGGAACGAAAGCATCTCTATGCGCTTATCTGAAATTCTCACCAATGATTTACATAAGTATTTCTATCCTTATTTTATTAGTTATTTTCGAACACTCCATAACTATTTTATATCCGCCTGACTGAGATTTACAAGGTGACCATAGCTTGCTTCATACCAACAATCTCCGTGGGATCGACCCTTACTCCCGTAAGGTTTTTTACTTGGACGACCCAGTGCACTTGCTGGTTAGTTGTATCGAAGTTGTGAATGAAAAACGATTTTATTAAGACGTGCGTACAGAGTTTCTGGCGCCGTTACCTGAGATCACAATTTCGTGCACCAACTCACATAACCACCAGAAATACATTTTGTAAAGCATATCTATCTATAACAATTTCCACTTTAAAATTAAATCAGTTTGTATAAAAAGCACCTACCTCGACTCGTCGAAACCATAACCCAAAATGCATTACGAAACTTTTTCTCTCAACCAAATTCAACAGCAATCCACAAACTCAACCCCTGATCACTTTCGCAGCACTCACAGCAACTTAAAAGCAGTATTCAACATACTGAACTCAAACCTACGTTACCAAACCTCAGAGATTATAACCAAACATACTAAAATACTAACGCAAGACATTCCAAAACATAAATACTTACTGAACTGGTGAAACGAAGCAGTCGCGAACTCCGAGCACATGACGCAAGCAATCGATACACAACCCTACGACTGATAACGCCACAACACCTCAGCCTAAATTATTAGAACAATAATCTAAAGGGCTTTCAAATGGAAAACGCTTACCGAACGAAGAAGGAATGGCTAAACTGAAACAGCGGCAGTCTCCGAACCGGTAGCTCCGGCGACGCAGCTCCCTTCTCCGGCAGCGATAATAGTGGTGTTTTCCAGCAACCACCAATCTCCGGCGACAGCAACAGAAGCTCCAGCTAGGCACCACGGAGCAGCAGATCGGCAGTACCGTCGGCCAAGGTGCGGTGGTGGAGACGCCCTCAAATACGGTGAAACATGGTGGCTATGGAAGCTCGACGGCGGCTGGCTCCGTGACGAGGACGACGGCGACGCAATGAGGGCGACGGCGGCGAACTCCTTCCCACGGTGACTCCCTCATGAGTCCACTCTCTCTCTCTCTCTCTCTCTCTCTCTCTCTCTCTCTCTCTCTCTCTCTCGCCGGCAAACTCGTGGCAGGCGCGACAGCGGCACAGGAACGGCGGCAGTAGCGCGGCCTCCTCTCTTGCCTGAGTCTTGACCCGCGGCGGCGTCGGCTTCACGGGTAACAGCGGCATCAATGCTTCCTCCATGCATACGAGGATGACAGCGGCGAGGCGCTGACACGATGGTGGCGAGTGGCAAGCAGCACGGCGGCGACGGCGAGGCTCACTGGCGCTGGCTCGGGCCTCTCTCTCGGATACCCCTCTATTCTCATCCCTTTCCTTATTTCCATTTCTTCTTCCTTTGAGTGTGTGCGTTGTGTTGTTGAAGGGGAAGGGGGGAAGAAGGGGATTCAGTTGCTTCTGGGTGTGGGGGAAGAAAGGAACCGGGTAATGGGTTAGGGTTTTTCAGGGTTAGGGTTGTGTGTTGATTTTTAGGATTATGGTAAAATTAGGTACAAGGGTAATTTTGTAATTTCAAATAAAAGTATGGATATTAAAGAAATTGAGACCCAATTTAAATCCAACAGTAATGGTATATAGAAAATACTATTTGCTCATCAATTTTACAAATTATTTTCAATAAAATGTCTAAATCAAATAATTAGAGATAATATACTTATTTTCTTCATTTTCCAAGATAGCAGTATTAATATTTAAAATATTATTTATTTATCCAAATCATATAAAATCTTTATTATTTCACAACTACTAACTTTACAATTTAAATATAGAAAATAATTCAATAGTTGTACAATTAGATAAAACTCTAATTTTGAATAGCCAAACCTCAATTTTTGAATTTCTAAAACTTTAAATTGTAAATAGTAAAATAATCCATAGTTATAGAGTTTGGATAAAATCTAATTTATTTCAAATCCAATTAATCAAAATTGCTTCAAATTATTTTCAATAAACTGATTTCCTGAAAATAAAACTGTAAATAAATATATGATTTGAGATTAGTTTAAAATAGGAATTTTTAAAAGTCTTGGGTCTTACAATATGCATCCTACCTTAACCTTAGCCCATTACAACCTATGGGAAAGCCCTCATGATATTTGTATGCATGCATGATTTGATTGTTGATTGTTAGATGAAAAACAAATCTTGGAAAGCATGATTAGGGGAGAATTGAGTAAATCAACCCTATACACTTGAGTGCCTAGAGCGGATACATATCCGGTGAGTGTTCGATCGCTCAATTACATGTTCCCACCCTTAATAATCTGCTCTTGCGAGTTTGTAAACTCTTTCGATGATTCAATCCAATTGTGGTTTGCTTGATTGCTAATACCTTAGCCCTTGTGCTTATATGTGTACTCTTGGAAATTAATTTGTTTTGACTGAGCCATTGCATTCATGTTGATAACTTGTATATAGATAGATTGCATTTAGTTAGTAGTTTGCATTGAATAAATGTGATACCCTTTGCTGCTTTCTTGATTTTAGCATGAGGACATGCTTGGTTTAAGTGTGGGGAGATTTGATAAACGCCGATTTCGTGGTTTATTTCGTGCTTAATTTGAGGGATTGATGCCAGGGCATTTTGGCCAATTTCAGTAACCTTTTCTTTACTATTTTTAGGGTAGTTTCATGCATTTCCTTAGGAAATAAGCTAGTTTTGGGTAGATATTCATTTACATCTTGATTCAAGCATACATTGTGCACTTTACATGATTTCATGAGGATTTTGCATGAATTTAATGACAAATTGGATGTTGCATTTCCCATGACTTGGACTAGAACTTTGATGCACTTTATTGCTTGATTTCAGGACAAAGGAAGCAAAGAAGAACCACATTAGTAGCTACGTTAGTTACACTAACGTTAACACTAACGTGGAATGGGAGTAACTTGCAAAGTTAATGAGAAAAGTCATTGCCAATAATGCTCTCGAAGCCATCATTGCCCACGTTAAGAGTCACGTTAACTAAGCTAACGTGAACTCTAACGTGGAAGAAAGGAAATGGAGCCAACGTTAGTGACACTTAACATTATCACTAACGTTGGACCAAGCTCATAAGTGGCCACGTTAGTTGCCACGTTAACTTAGTTAACGTGGCCTCTAACGTTAAGAAGAAAAGGGGGACGCCAATGTTAGTGTCATTCAACATTCTCACTAACGTTGGCCAAGTCATAAGAAGCCACGTTAACTCCCACGTTAACCTAGTTAACGTGGCAGCTAACGTGAAGAAACTAAGTGATCGACAACGTTAGTGACACCAAACATTGTCACTAACGTTGGGATGAACACACACTACCCCCAAGAGGCCATGTTAACTCCCATGTTAACCTAGTTAACGTGGAAGTTAACTTGAAGAAGAAAGGTTGTCGACAACGTTAGTGACACCAAACATTGTCACTAACGTTGGAAGGAGCCAACACAAGCCACAATGAGCCACGTTAACTCCCACGTTAACTTAGTTAACGTGGAAGCTAACGTGAGGAGAGGGATGATGAGCCAACGTTAGTGACATTCAACTTTGTCACTAACGTTGGAGATGGCTAGCACAGCCACGTTAGAAGCCACGTTAAGCTAGTTAACGTGGACTCTAACGTGGGAGCTAAGGGGCACATTGGAACGTTAGTGACAATGTTAAGTGTCACTAATATTCTCGAAGGTTGGCAAGCCTACGTTAAAAGAGCCACGTTAACTAAGTTAACGTGGACTCTAACGTAGGGAAGGGGGAGGCTTCTCAACGTTATTGGGAAAGTTGAGTCCAAAAAACATGCACGAAGGTCAAAGAGGCAACGTTAGTGGCAACGATTGTGCCACTAACGTTGAGGTTAACGTGGCTCTTACTTGGGTGAGGAACATTAGTGAAAAAGTTGAATGTCACTAACGTTCTCGAACCTATATTTTCACTGAACGTTAACACCACTAATGTCCTGAGCTAAAGTCTCTGCCCACTTCACACTTTCTCTCTGCAAGTAAAGCCAAGCCCAATGAAGAAGATAACTGCTTCAAACTCAAGATCCAAAGGCCCAGACCCAAGACTTGAAGAACCAATAGAAGAGTAGAAGAGTAGTATATATAGGAGTAGCTTTGAATTATTTGGAGAGTTGGAAATTATAGGGAGCCTCTTGGCATAGAACTACTCTCTGTAATTTACTTTCTCTGCACTTCTGGTTTCATCATGTATTCTCCATCTTTGTTTTCATTTTCCAGAGCTATGAACAACTAAACCCCTTTCATTGGGTTAGGGAGCTCTGTTGTAATTTGATGGATCAATACTAGTTTTCACTATTCTTCTTCTCTCTTTTCTCTTAATTTTACTTGAAAGCTTTCGATCTTCATCCAATTAGGTAGTTATCTTGGAAAAGAAGCTATTCATACTTGGATCTCTTCTGAACCTTGAAAGAGGAATGAAGAGATCATGCTAGAAATGCTTTCTCATGCTGGACCAAATTGGGTTTGGATGGATATGTGACTATAATCCTCTTAACACTTGATTTGGGAAATGCATGTGGTATAATCAGTGACCATACTTCATCTCTTCTCATGAGCAATTGACCAAGGAATTGGCTATTGATCAAGATTTGAGAGATTGAATTACAAGAAATTGTAATTCAATCACTTAAGATTGCCAAGGAGATCAATGAGTGCATTGATTGAGGAAGAGATGAAAATAAAATTGATCCAGAGAATGCAACATCTCCTAAGCCCAATGAACCCCCCATTTCTGATCTTACCCATTCTCTTTAATTTCTGTTACTTACTTTTATGAGCAATTCCCCCATTCCCATTTATAATTCTGCAATTTACTTTCAGTCATTTACTTTCAATTCTTTAATTCTAGCATTTACTTTCTCTGTCATTTAGCTTCCCGCCATTTTATTTTCTGCAATTCTAAACTCAAATCCTGGATTCGCTCAACTAGAACATTCCTCTAATTAAAGTTGCTTTATCAATCAATCCTTGTGGGATTCGACCTCACTCTATTGTGAGTTTTTACTTGACGACAAATTCGGTACACTTGCCGAAGGAAATTTGTTATGAGACAAGTTTTCTGTGCATCAAGTTTATGGCGCTGTTGTCGGGATTGATTGTGCATCAACAATGATTAGAGGATAACTAGATTGATCATTTTATTTTTTGTTTGATTTAATTTTCTGTTTGAGTCATTTACTTTCTGTTTTAGTTAATTTCTTCCATTCCCCCTATTTTTTTCCCTTTGTTATTTACCATTTATTTCACTAACCCACTAACTGTTTGATATATTGCATCACTCACACTAACAGTAATTCTGACAGATATACTTTCTGCACCTATTCTCTTTGCTGGTACTTGTTGGTTGTATGACAGGGAGAAGAAGTGGGGCTTCAACTTCCTTTGATTCTAAACCTGAGAGAACCTTCCTTAGACTAAGGAGGGAGGCAAGAGAAAAATGTGTAGTTGGTGCTGAAGAAGAGGAGGAACACTTTGAGGAATACTTTGAACCAAACATGGAAGAAAACATGGAAAACCATCGTGAAGAAGAAGCTCACAACCATGGTGGAAGAGGACGAGAAAATCATGCTGGGGAGGATAGAAGAGTTTAGGCTCTTACATCAATCCAAATCCAGAAAACTGTGGAAGTAGCATTCAAAAGCCAACCATCCATGCCAACAATTTTGAACTAAAACCACAGCTCATCACCCTTGTTCAGAACAACTGTTCATTCGGAGGAAGTGTCTAAGAAGACCCCAATCAACATCTAACCACATTCCTGAGAATATGTGACACAGTGAAGTCTAATGGTGTTCATCCTGACACCTATAGACTGCTCTTATTTCCATTCTCACTCAAGGATAAGGCAGCCAAGTGGCTGGAGTCTTTCCCAAAGGAGAGTTTGACAACTTGGGAAGATGTGGTGAACAAATTCTTAGCAAGATTTTACCCCCCTCAACGAATCAATAGGCTGAGAGCTGAGGTCCAAACTTTCAGGCAACAAGATGGTGAGACTCTGTATGAAGCATGGGAGAGGTTTAAAGACCTAACAAGGAGGTGTCCACCTGACATGTTCAATGAATGGGTGCAGCTGCACATTTTCTATGAAGGGCTCTCCTATGAGTCAAAGAAGGCAGTAGACCATTCATCTGGAGGATCTTTGAACAAGAAGAAGACCATTGAGGAGGCCATAGATGTCATTGAAACTATAGCAGAGAACAACTACTTCTATGCCTCCGAAAGAGGGAACACAAGAGGAGTAATGGAGCTAAACAATGTAGATGCTCTGCTGGCCCAAAATGAGCTCATTACCCATCAGTTGGCTGACCTCACCAAGAAGATGGAGGGGAACCAAGTAGCAGCAATCTCCACTTCATCAACAACCCAAGAAGGAGTGAATGAAGAAGCAGAGGGTAGTCAGGAGCAAGCCAACTACATTGGGAATTCACCTAGGCAAAATCATGATCCATACTCCAAGACCTACAACCCTGGATGGAGGAATCACCCAAACTTTGGGTGGGGAAATCAACAAGACCAAAGCCTTGATCAAAGACGCCCAAATCCAAACAATGCAGCCTACCAACACTTCACATCTAGACCATATCAACACCCCCATAACAACACCTCTCCACATTCATATCAAGGCCAGAATAACCCTCCTCAGCCTGACCTATCATCACTTGATGAAAGAATCTCAAGGATTGAGAATCTACTTAAAGGCATAGGCAAGGAGATTCAAGACAACAAGGTGTTCAAGGAGGAAGTGCGAGCCAGTTTCAAGAACCACAGAGACACAATCAAGAGGTTGGAATCTCAAGTGGGGTATCTCTCTGAACAAATTCCCAAACCCACAGATGGATTCCCAAGTGACACAGAGAAGAATCCGAGAGGTGAAATAAAGAAAGTAAGATGGGAAGATTGCAAGATGGTCACTATAAGTGATAAGAAGACTGAGGAAGCCAAGTAAGCTGTCAGAACAACCTGAAGATACCTCAGTAGAGAAGAAGGAAAAAGATCATCAAGAACCAGAAATCTCACAACAGGAGCTGCTGAGACTCTATGCACTTTTTCTCCAACTGCTCAATGGTGCTGTGGAGAAGAGAATATACTCAAGGTTTCTAGATTTGTTTGCATCTCTGCATGTCAACATACAATTCATCAAGACTATTCAACAAATGCCCGCATACATCAAGTATATGAAGGAGCTGCTTCCCAGGAAAAGCTCATTCAAGGGAGGCCAAACTATAGTGATGAACAAGGAGTGCAGTGCCCTCATTCAACCACAGTTGCCTACAAAAAGAAAAGATCCAGGGAGTTTTCATGTCCCCTGTGCCATAGGGGAAACAATGTTTGATAGAGCACTCTGCGATTTGGGAGCAAGCATCAACATAATGCCCTTATCCCTGGAGAAGAGGCTATAGATCAATGAGATAATGCCCAAAGATGTAGTCATTAGGCTGGCTGACAAAACTCAAAAACAAGCAATAGGGGTGGTGGAAAATGTATTGTTAAAGGTTGGGAAATACTTTCTTCCCACAGACTTTGTCATCTTGGACATGGAAGAGAGTCATACTCACCCAATCATATTGGAAAGACCATTCCTAGCTACAGCCAGAGCACTCATAGATGTGGAGCGAGGGGAGCTAATATTGAGGATCCATGATGAATGACTCAGCTTTAATGTCTTCAAACTCTCACAAGAAGCAGACCAAGAAAACAAAGAATCAAGCAAAGATCATAATGAGATGCTGACAGAGGAAGCAAGCACTGAAACACAACTAACCCATCTGGGAAAGCCCTTGTTGATGAACAAGGAAATAAGCAGTTGTCACAACTCAAGGAAAAGTTGGAGGAACCTAAACCACCAGAGACATGTGAAGACAACAACAAAATTCCCTTAGAAGAAGAAGTCACCAAGAGCAAGGCAACATCAAAAGGGACAAAGAAGAAGGTACCAAGAGGGTGGAGGAATAAGAAGATCCCTACAGAGGACTTCTCTCCAGGGGATAAAGTGATCTCAGCTTACTTCCCAGATATCCCCCCTGATCTCCCCACTGTACCATCTCAGTTACCTAAGGTCTTCACTATCAACAGAGTTCTCTCCTTGGAACATGTAGAGATCATTGATACAACCAATGGATATAAGTCCAAGGCAAGAGGGGAGGACTTGAAGCATTATCAACCTCCCTGATGAAGGAGAAACGTCAAGCTAGTGATGCTAAAGAAGCGCTTCATGGGAGGCAACCCATGTTTTATGAGCTTTTACTAGTGAATAAGTCAATATTCATGAATTCCAACCTAAACTTGACAAACACTTAGTGAAATCCTTATATTGCAGTATATAGTGAATAACAAGTTTGGTGTTCAAAGCATGCCAAGAAAGCATGAATGCAACTGAGAGCATGCTAGTCGTGGAGCTTTGAACAGAACTTTTCATCACAGTGCTCCAAACTAAGTTTGGTGTCACCCCATGGTGCCACCAATGTGCATATAAGGATACACAGTTAGTTAGTTAGTTGGAGTTCATGAATAAACAAAATCTTTTCTTCTCTTTATTATTCTAGCCGTAAAATTTAAATTGATTTTTTTTATGATATTTCTTACTTTTCTTATTTGATCTTTATAGGGAAAGGAGAGGAACATTGAAGGAGATTGATTGGACAATTTAATGAGAAAGGTTCGGCCACTTCATGAAGAGGGTACTACACACGTGCCTCAAGGGGGAATGCATTGGGAATGGTTGCCATGCAACATTGGAGGAAGAACAAACTTGGAAACTGAACCAACTCCATCATAAAGTTGGTAATCCTTGTGCTTACTCCATACAAAACCCCATCCGTTCATCATACACCAACCCCATCAATCCACACCTTTCATCTCTTCATCACTTCTCTATATAAGTGGATCCAATCCGCACCATCTCCACATTCGAAATTCATATCCCTTGCACTTCACTTTCCAGCAACTAGTTCTTCAACTTCCCACTCTCTAAATCCTACATTTTTTCCCTTCATTATACCCTTTTCGCATTAACTTTATTCATGGCAGCATCAAACTCCAAGAGGACAAGCAAGAAGGAGAGCATGGACATCCACAAGAGTAAAAGGTGGTAGAGTTCCTTCTTTGGTCCATCTTTTTCTATGCTTTAAATAAGGAAGATCTTGTATGAAATAGAACATGCTTCCATGTTAGTTGAACTTTTTAAATTCTTTCTTTAAAGTTTTCTTTCTGAATAGGTCTATGTTTGCTAGTCTTTATGTTACTACATCATCTCCTTACTTACTTGTATGCCTGTCCCTTTGAATCAAATGAAAAGAGAATGAGTGTTTTTAAGAGACCAGAGTAGAGTTCATACTATGGAATAAGTTCATGAGTTTATGGTATAGTCATAAGTTAGCTAAGTTGGTTCAACCATAAGGTGGGAAGACAACTATCTGTCATGAATACTATGCTTGAGACACACCCCATGAGACTAGCTAAATAAGAAGATCCTAATAAGAAAAAGGGAAAGAACAATCAAAGTTGAAGAATAAAAGAAAAAGAGTAAGCAATAAGGCTAGGCACCAATGGTTTTAATCTTGAGACATGTGTCTGTGGTGCTCCTGTGTGAGGGATCTACTTGGATGAATAAGCTCTTAGGGGTGCCTTATCACTTGGTAACTTGGGTTAACTAACTCGGGATTATCAGCTGAAAGTCCACTATCAAGAGTAACCCTCAATACAGAGCATTTAGTAACCCAAAGAGGTGCTGGACACCAAGGTCTCAAGAAAAGAAAATAAATAAACTATGTGCCTGTGGTGTGTATGTATGGGGGAGAGACTTGAGCAAGTAAGTCCTTAGGGGTGCTTCAACACCTAGCACCTTGAACAAACTGGTTCGGGAGTGTTGACTGAAAGCTTATTTTAAAGAGTTGCCCCTTTACAGAGCACTTAGCTTAAGAACAAAAATAAGCCCTGAAATAACAACAAAAGGATCAATGAAAAAAAGTCTCATGGGATGCAACCACAGTGAGTATTCTAGGACATTATAAAGGTCTGAAAGCCAGGAATGAACCTAAGTTGCTATGCATGAAACCACGATAAAACCAGGGACATGACTTCCACAAGAATGACTCATTTCTCTTGGCATTCCATTCATCATTCTCTTATTCCAGTACTTGCTTAGGGACAAGCAAGCTTTAAGTTTGGTGTTGTGATGCCAGGGCATTTTGGCCAGTTTCACTGACCTTTTCTTTACTGTTTTTAGGGTAGTTTCATGCATTTCCTTATGAAATAAGCTAGTTTTCGATAGATATTCATTTACATCTTGATTCAAGCATACATTGTGCACTTTACATGATTTCATGAGGATTTTGCATGAATTTAATGACAAATTGGATGTTGCATTTCCCATGACTTGGACTAGAACTTTGATGCACTTTATTACTTGATTTCAGGACAAAGGAAGCAAAGAAGAACCACATTAGTAGCTACGTTAGTTACACTAACGTTAACACTAACGTAGAATGGGAGTAACTTGCAAAGTTAATGAGAAAAGTCATTGCCAATAACGCTATTGAAGCCATCATTGCCCACGTTAAGAGTCACGTTAACTAAGCTAACGTGAACTCTAACGTGGAAGAAAGGAAATGGAGCCAACGTTAGTGACACTTAACATTATCACTAACGTTGGACCAAGCTCATAAGTGGCCACGTTAGTTGCCACGTTAACTTAGTTAACGTGGCCTCTGACGTTAAGCAGAAAAGGGTGATGCCAACGTTAGTGTCATTCAACATTCTCACTAACGTTGGCCAAGTCATAAGAAGCCACGTTAACTCCCACGTTAACCTAGTTAACGTGGAAGCTAACGTGAAGAAACTAAGTGATCGACAATGTTAGTGACACCAAACATTGTCACTAACGTTGGGATGAACACACACTATCCCCAAGAGGCCACGTTAACTCCCACGTTAACCTAGTTAACGTGGAAGTTAACGTGAAGAAGAAAAGTTATCGACAACGTTAGTGACACCAAACATTGTCACTAACGTTGGAAGGAGCCAACACAAGCCACAATGAGCCACGTTAACTCCCACGTTAACTTAGTTAACGTGGAAGCTAACGTGAGGAGAGGGATGATGAGCCAACGTTAGTGACATTCGACTTTGTCACTAACGTTGGAGATGGCTAGCACAGCCACGTTAGAAGCCACGTTAACCTAGTTAACGTGGACTCTAACGTGGGAGCTAAGGGGCACATTGGAACGTTAGTGACAATGTTAAGTGTCACTAACGTTCTCGAAGGTTGGTAAGCCTAGGTTAAAAGAGCCAAGTTAACTAAGTTAACGTGGACTCTAACGTAGGGAAAGGGGAGGCTTGTCAACGTTATTGGGAAAGTTGTGTCCCAATAACGTGCGCGAAGGACAAAGAGGCAATGTTAGTGGCAACGATTGTGCCACTAACGTTGAGGTTAATGTGGATCTTACTTGGGTGAGGAACATTAGTGAAAAAGTTGAATGTCACTAACATTCTCGAACCCATATTTTTCCTGAACGTTAACACCACTAACATCCTGTGCTAAAGTCTCTGCCCACTTCACACTTTCTCTCTGCAAGTAAAGCCAAGCCCAATGAAGAAGATAACTGCTTCAAACTCAAGATCCAAAGGCCCAGACCCAAGACTTGAAGAACCAACTAGAAGAGTAGAAGAGAAGTATATATAGGAGTAGCTTTGAATTATTTGGAGAGTTGGAAATTATAGGGAGCCTCTTGGCATAGAACTACTCTCTGTAATTTACTTTCTCTGCACTTCTAGTTTCATCATGTATTCTCCATCTTTGTTTTCATTTTCCAGAGCTATGAACAACTAAACCCCTTTCATTGGGTTAGGGAGCTCTGTTGTAATTTGATGGATCAATACTAGTTTTCACTATTCTTCTTCTCTCTTTTCTCTTGATTTTACTTGAAAGCTTTCGATCTTCATCCAATTGGGTAGTTATCTTGGAAAAGAAGCTATTCATACTTGGATCTCTTCTGAACTTTGAAAGAGGAATGAAGAGATCATGCTAGAAATGCTTTCTCATGCTGGACCAAATTGGGTTTGGATGGATATGTGACTATAATCCTTTCAACACTTGATTTGGGAAATGCATGTGGTATAATCAGTGACCATACTTCATCTCTTCTCATGAGCAATAGACCAAGGAATTGGCTATTGATCAAGATTTGAGAGATTGAATTACAAGAAATTGTAATTCAATCACTTAAGATTGCCAAGGAGATCAATGAGTGCATTGATTGAGGAAGAGATGAAAATGAAATTGATCCAGAGAATGCAACATCTCTTAAGCCCAATGAACCCCCTATTTCTGATCTTACCCATTCTCTTTAATTTTTTTACTTACTTTTATGAGCAATTCCCCCATTCCCATTTACAATTCTGCAATTTACTTTCAGTCATTTACTTTCAGATCTTTAATTCTAGCATTTACTTTTTCTGTCATTTACCTTCCCACCATTTTATTTTCTGCAATTCTAAACTCAAATCCTGGATTCGCTCAACTAGAACATTCCTCTAATTAAAGTTGCTTGATCAATCAATCCTTGTGGGATTCGACCTCACTCTATTGTGAGTTTTTACTTGACGATAAATTCGGTACACTTCCTCCCCATTTGTTAGAGGCGACATAATGAGATAAATTCTTCTTTATAATTGTGACTCGATTAATTAGTCTCATTTGACATTCTTCCGATGTGTGAGTTAACTAAACAAGATAAATTAATCATGCATGACTAGGATAGAAAGCCTAAGATCTCAATTCAATGCCATGAATGTCTCTCTTCTTTAATTACTTCTTTTAATTGTTTGCTTGATTTACTTTCCTTGCACAATTAGATTCCTTGTCGATCATCAACCAAAACCCCTTTTTCCCCTCTATAGCCAATACGCATGCACTCCATTGGTTCCTAGGGAGACGACCCGGAGTCCAAATACTCCGGTTACTTTTCATTGGGGATTGTACTTGTGACAACCTAAATTTTTGCATGAACGAAACTCTTGGTTGGTTTGGAAACTATACTTTACAACGAGATTTCATTCATTTGAGGAAATTCTAAACCGAACAAGAGAAAACTCGTCCATCAATGGTGGATGGAGAGTGATAATGGTGGATGGTGGTTGGAGGATGGTGCACGAATCCCCAGACTTTCGTACAGTTCTACCAGCAAGTGCACTGGGTCGTCCAAGTAATACCCGAGCGAGTCAGGGTCGATCCCACGAGGATTATGGTTTGAAGCAAGCTATGGTTATGTTGCAGGTCTTAGTCAGGCGAATCAGAAGATTGTTGGATACGAGATTGTATTAGGATTATTGGAAGCAGTAATAGGAATATAGTTGAGGATTGGAGTTGCTTTATCTTTCTGAGTTAACTCTGGTAGTACTGTCTTCTTTGCTTGTGAGTGATCTCTTCTATGGTAGTCTATAAGTGATCAATGCCATGGGCCATGGTCATCAATCTCCTCTACTCAAGAATAAATGCCATTGGCCGTGGTCATCCAATCTGACGGAGGGTGAAGCTCTGACAGTTTATTCTCTTAGCGATCCTACTCAAAATACCACAGACAAGGTCGAATCTTTCGGATTAGAGAATGTTGCTTCTTTGGATTCTAGACTATACCATGGAAACCCTAATCTCCCCAAAAATCGGCTAAACTGGTGTCTCGAGAAGTCCCCAACGAAGTCGTGGATTAGCCGTCTGAGAGATGTATAAACATAGCTGTTGGTTCGCACTTTCCAGTCACGTATTCACACGAACCCAAGTAGACGCGGGTGTTTGTCAGGCACGTTTGTCTTAGTATGATGAATAGACCTGATTGTCACTGATCATGCTATTCACCATGTTGAAGAGCAAGTATACATCTTAGAAATAAATCAAACACGGATCGAAGAAGAAATAGTAATACTTTTATTAATTCATAGGACTCAGCAGGGCTCCTCCCCTCAACCTAGAAGGTTTAGAAAACTCATACTAAAATGAAAATACAAAGTGATAAACAAAAATATGCTATCTGGGCATTTGGACGCTGGACTCTACTCTGTGGGCACTGGACGCCTGAAAGGGGGCAGGTAGCTGGGGTTAGACGCCATTTTTGGGCCTTCTATTCTGAAGCAAAGTATGGACTATTATACATTGCTGGAAATCTCTGGAAGTCAAATTTTCATGGCCGTTGAGAACGCTCTATTTGAACTTTTGAAGCTCCAGAAAAGCTCTTCCGAGTGCAAGGAGGTCAGATCCGGATAGCATCTATAGTGCTTTCTCTATCTTTGAATCAGACTTCTGCTCCAGCTCCTCAATTTCAACCAGGAAATACCTGAAATTGCATAAAAACACACAAACTCAAAGTAGAATCCAAAAATGTGAATTTAACACTAAAACCTATAAAAACTTAATAAAAGCTAAACAAAACATACTAAAAAACTATATGAAAACAATGCCAAAAAGCATATAAAATATCCGCTCGTCACAACATCGAACTTGAACTGTTGCTTACCCCAAGCAACTAAAAACACAGTAGGATAAAAAGAAAATTAAGATACAAATAAACTTCAAACGTTTCGATGAAGCTCAGTTACAATTAGATGAGTAGGACTCAGTAGTTTTTTGCTTCTGAATAGTTTTCACATCTCACTATCCATTGAAACTTAGAATGGTTGGCATCTTTAGGAAAATAGAATTAGGATGATATTATTGATTATTCTAGTTCAGTTCTTTTTTATTCTTGAACACAGCTTTCAGAGTCTTGGTCGTGACCCTAAGCACTTTGTTTTGCAGTATTGCCACCGGATACAATAATGCCACAGACACTTTAACTGGGTGAACCTTTTCAGATTGTGACTCAGCTTTGCTAGAGTCCCCAGATAGAGGGGTCCAGAGTTCTTAAGCACACTCTCTTTGATTTGGATCACAACTTTAACTGCTCAATCTCAAGCTTTTCATTTGACACCTTCACGGTGCAAGCACATGGTTAGGGATAGCTTGGTTGAGCCGCTTAGGCCAGGATTTTATTCCTGTAGGCCCTCCTATCCATTAATGCTGAAAGCCTTGGATCCTTTTACCCTTACCTTTTGGTTTAAAGGGTTATTGGATTTTTGCTCTTGCCTTTTGGTTTAAAGAACTGTTGGCTTTCTCTGCTTGCTTTTTCTCTTTTTTTTTCGCATCCAAGCTTTTTCTTTTTCTTTTTTCTGCTTTTTCTTGCTTAAAGAATCAATTTTTGGATTTTTCAGATTACCAATAATACTTTTCCTTTTTCCTTATTCTTTCAAGAGCCAACATTCTAAAATTTCAACTTCAAATATGAACTATTTAATCATATATTCAGAAAACAAAAGTAATGCCACCACATCAAAATAATTGAACTACACATATTTTAAAATTGAAATTCTTGCATCTCTCAATTCTTTTCAATTAAAATTTTATTTTAAGTAAGGTGAGAGATATATGGAATATTTTACATCTTTAAGACATCAATGTAAATGATCATGCAACTAGATCAGGAAAATAAATAACATGACAGAAAAATAGAAAAGGAAAGGAAGTAAAAGAGACCACCTTTAATCGTGGCGGCTAGTACTCCTTCTTGAGGATCCAATGTGATACTTGATCTCTTCTATATCACTCCTTTGCCTTTGTTGCTCTTCCCTCATTGCCCTTTGGTCTTCCCTTATGGCTCTTTGATCTTCTCTTATTTCATTGAGCGTGGTGGAATGCTCTTGATGCTCCACCCTCAATTGCTCCATGTTAGTGCTCAGTTCTCCAAGAGAAGTTTGCCATTGATCCCAATACCTTTGAAGAGGAAAATACATCCCTTGAGGCATCTCAGGGATCTGATACTGAGGCAGCTTGATGGCGTAAAATTGTTTTGTCGGTTTAGATTTTCTTCCTAAAGAAGGGAATTACTTCGTTGTAAGCATAGCTCCAAATCAACAAACAACTCTCGCATCAAATTAAGAATATGGTTTTGTCACAAGTACAAACCCCAATGAAACGTTACTGAAGTATTTAGACTTCGGGTCATCTCACGAGGATAGCAATGAAGTGGTTAATTATTAGCTATGAAGGGGTAAAAAGGGGGGTTTGATTGGTAAGAGGGCAATAGATTAAATGGCAAGGAAAATAACTCAAACAAGAAATTAAAATAAGCAAGGTATAGGACTCTTGGCTAAGACTTAGGTAATTGAGATCACTATCCTTGTCAATAATTCAAGCATTGGTAATCATGCGGAACCGAGCTCATTAGGTCTACTCTCTAAAGCCTTAAGTATGTAATGTCTACTCCTAGGCTTGGAGTACGTCAAATGGCTTGATCAACATCAATCCATAAGTCCCAACCTAGCTACTAATTGATTTAGTAGTAGGTTAGAGTCAATGGTTATCAAATTGATCTCCCAAGGGTTCTAAAATCACCAATTCAACAAAGCCCAAGGACTCAAGTTTACCCAATCCTCTTAGCTTAGACCAAGAGTTAACAAAACTACTCAAAAACTAAAGAGAACATTTCATCAAACACATAGAGTGCAATAGAAGTAAACATCATTAATTTCAAGAATAGTAAAATCTACCAGCTACTAATTGCAAGGAAAGTAAGATCACAATTCAATTCATCAATAAAAGAAACATCAACATCAAATTGCATTAAATGTAACCAAATCCAATATGAGTTCATCATCACAAACAAAATGGCAAAATGAGAAATTAACTTTACAACTAAGAAAATCAAGATGTAGAAATGAGAAATTATAAAGGAAACAAGATGAGATCAAGGAATTAAACATGGATCTATTACAATTTAACCTAATCCTAACCTAATTCTAGAGATAAGAGGGAGCTTCTCTCTAGAAAACTATCTAAAGGCTCATCTTGGCTAAACTAATTGCTTCCCCTTTGCTTGGACTTCAATTCTGCATGAAATACACTCAAAAACAAGTTGGATTTGGGCCTGGGCAGCTCAGAAATTGCCCCAGCATTTTGCCTTTAAGTGGGTCACGTGAGAGTATCGGCGCGTACTCGCCATGTGCGCGTGCGCGTCGATTTGGCTATTTCTTCATCCACGCGGACGCGGCATGTACGCGTGTGTGTCTCTATGTAAAACCACTTTCGCGCGTGCACGCCTTGTACGCGTGCGCGTCCTTATGTGAAATCACTTCTGCCCGTGCGCGCCCATTGATACATCTCCAATCTCTGTTTCTTCATGCATTCTCCACTTTGTATGCCTTTCTCCTCATTTCTTCCATCCAATACTTGCCTTATGAACCTGAAATCACTTAACAAACACATTAAGGCATCGAATGGAATTAAAGTGAATCAAAATCACCAATTTAAGGGCCTAAAAAGCATGTTTTTACACTTAAGCACAATTCAAGGGAGAATTACAAAAGCATGCTATTTCATTGAATAAATGTAGAAAAAGGTGATAAAATCCCCCAAAATAAGCACAAGATAAACCATGAAATCGGGGTTTATCACGGCTACACAGGCTCATGTGCATGCTCTCTGGTTTGCTCCATCCTCTTCTTAGTGATGGGCTTGTCCTCCCCAATGGAGATATCTCCTTCTATGACAATTCCAGCTGAATTGCATAGATGATAGATGAGGTGTGGGAATGCCACCCTTGCATTGGTGGAAGGCTTCTCAGCTATCTTGTACAGTTCTTGAGAAATCACCTTATGTACTTCCACCTAACTTCCAATCATGATGCAATAGATCATGATGGCTCTGTCAATAGTCACTTCTGACCAGTTGCTAGTGGGGATGATGGAACGTTGGATGAATTCCAACCATCTTCTAGCTACTATAGGTTTTAGGTCATCCCTTCTTAGTTGAATGGGCTTGCCTTGGGAATCCCTTTTCTATTATGCTCCTTCCATACAGATATCTGAGAGCACTTGATCTAATCTCTGATCAAAGTTGACTCTCCTAGTGTAAGTATGTGGGTCTCCTTGCATTAGAGGCAAGTTGAACGCCAACCTCACACTTTCCGGGCTAAAATCCAAGATTCTTCCTCGAACCATGGTGATCCAATTCCTTGGATTTGGGTTCACACTAGTGTCATGGTTTTTAGTAACCCATGCATTAGCATAGAATTCTTGCACCATTAGAATCCCAACATTTTGAACGGGATTGGTTAGGACTTCCCAACCTCTTCTCCGGATCTCTCTTCGAATTTTTGTATACTCATTCTTTATGAGCTTGAAAGGGACCTTGGGGATCACTTTCTTCTCTGCCACTACTTCATAGAAGATGATAGAGGGAGAGAGAGGGCACGGCCTTGTGGGTTTATGAGGGTATGAGAGATGTGTGTGTATGAAGGGGTATGAATAGGGGTATTTATAGGAGTTGGGAAGGGTAGGGTTCGGCCATGGGTGGGGTTTTAGGTGGGAAATTTGATTTTGAAGGGGGTGGGGGTTGGTGGGAGTTATGATGGATTTGGGGAAGTGAAATTAATGTGATTGGGCTAGGGTTTATAGGGAACTGTGTAAGTAGGTAGGAATAAGTGGAGTAGGTGAAAGATGCTGTGGGACCCACTGGTCTTGAGAGGCTAGGGAATCCAGATTCCCTACTTCTCTGCATTGGCATTTGAATGCCCAGGGGCTTCTCCCTGGCTGGCGTTCAACACCAGCAATGTTGCCAATGAGGTGCGTTGAACGCCCAACCAGAGCTCCCTGGCTGGCGTTTCAACTTTAATAACACTCCATCCAGAGTGTTCTATTTTCACTGCTATGAAATTCTGCCTCTGTTTTGACTGCTGCATATGATCATGACTCTAAAAATAACTGAAAGAAAAACGAAATAAAAGGACATAACTAATTAATTTAGATTGGGTTGCCTCCTAACAAGCACTCCTTTAACGTCACTAGCTTGACGGTTAGCTCCTTATGGAGGTAAGTATGGGCTCAGATTTTTGCCCCTTACAGTGAATTTTCTTCTCAGGAATGAGCTCTACATGGTCTAGAGAGAGGATATGACTCACTGTATGTTGTAAGATTGGCTTCTTAGTGAAGAAAACTCTCATTCCAGGTGAGAGGACTTCAGTTTGGACTCTCTTATCCTTCCAGCCTTTAGGTACTTTTTTCTTAGTACCATTGTGCTTAGAGCTTGTTGAAGGCTGCCCAACACCAAACTTAGAATTGATGTTTGGGGGCTCTATAAAGCTCTGCACAAAAAGACAGGGTTGGAACACTAGGTGTTGCACAGTTATCTCTCTTTTAGAGGGTGAATTAGGGTGAGGCATCTTGAACAAGATGTGATCCTTCCCTATTTGTAGGGTCAGTTCTCTCTTAGCCACATCAATGATAGCATTGGCAGTTGCTAGGAAATGTCTTCCAAGGATGGCAGAGTCATCCTTATCCTCTCCTATGTCCAAGACTATGAAGTTTTCAGGGATGTAGTGGTTTTCAACTTTCACCAAGACATCCTCTACTATGCCATATGGCTTCTTCATTATTTTATCTGCCATCTCTATTGAGATGTTTGCAGCTTGTACCTCAAAGATTCCCAGCTTCTCCATTACAGGGAGTGGAATGAGGTTTATACTTGACTCTAGGTCACACAGAGCCTTTTCTAAGGTCATGGTGCCTATGGTGCAAGAAATCAGAAAACGTCCAAGATATGGAAGTTTCTGAGGTAGCCTGTGCTGAACCAAAGCATGGAGTTCTATGGTAAGTAGTGGAGGTTCTTCCTCCAATGGCCTTGTACCAAATAACTCGGCATTCAACTTCATCAGAGCTCCTAGGTACCGAGCAACTTGCTCTTTCCTAGTGTCTTCATCCTCATCAGAGGATGAGTAGTCATCAAAACTCATGCACTGCAAAAGTGCATGCAAAGGAACCTCAATGGTCTTTATGGTTTCCTTTGGTTCTGGGCTAGAGGTTTCTTGAGTGACACTTAAGCACTCAAAGGGTGTGCTTTCACTGGCGTTCAACGCCAGCTTTGATAGCTCTTTGGGCATTGAACGCCCTTGTTGTCCACTCTTACTGGCATTAAATGCCAGTCCCTCTAGTGTTTTGGGCGTTAAACGCCCAGCAGGAATATCCTTGCTGGGGTTTAATGCCAGCTTCCCTAAGTGTGTGGGCGTTGAAGGCCCAGTGAGGGGTTCCTCATTAGTATTCAGTGCCAGAATGGCTGTATGTTTGGACGTGGAACGCCCAGTGAGGGGTTTCTGACTAGCGTTCAGCGCCGGAAAGCCTGCGTGGCTGGGTGTTGAACGCCTAGTGAGGGGTTTTAATAAACCCCATTTTAGGGTTTATCATCCATAGAATCTAAGGGTTTTATTAATGATCTTCCACACTTATTCATATAAAACTGCATGATTTGGTGTCTCTTTCCCATTTTACCTCATAGATGAAAATATGCTTCCTTTGCATCAAAATTGAGATATTGTAATCCTCCTCTATTACCCTTAGATACCTTGATCCATTTATTAAGTGATTTCAGAAGTTATAGGGCAAAAATGGCCAAGAGGAATGAAAAAAGCATGCATGAATGGAAGGAGCATGAAACAAATCAAAGAATTAAAGGTTGGACATGCACGCGCACGCGCATCGTGCGCGTACGCTTGGATGCGCTCATCCAGAGCCAGCGCAGTGGAGCCGAGCGAAGAGCTGGCGCGCTTATATGGCTGGGCCATATTCCTTATGACGCTCGCGCGCACCTTACGCCTGTGCGCAGATCGAAAAAGACCCCAGGGACGCGTACGCGTGCAGTGCGCGTATGCATCGATATGCGCACATGATTTTTTAAATGAAACACATGCCCAACTATTTCAAGGGGTTCCCAGGCCCTGTTTTGGAGCAAATTTTTGGAGGGAAAGCTTAAGAAGACCAAGGATTAGGAGTGTTAGGACAATTAGTCATATTTCTAGATATTTTGAAGAGTTAGTTACATTTTGCTTTTAGAGAGAGAAACTCCAACTTCTCTCTAGGGTTTCATTTCTTCCATTGCAAGTTTCCTTTGAATTTTTGGTGAGATCTATTGCTAATTGACTTTTTGTTTTGATACAAGTGTAGATCTATGCTTCTTCTACTCTTAATTGATGTTCTTTTGGTTCAATTTCTTAGATCTAGATTTGGTTCACCTTGTTGCTTTGAATGTGCATTAATGAATTGAGGTTTCATTCAATTGTTTGATTGTTGATGGTTGTTTGGATTAGATAGTTTTAATTCAGTTCTCTTCTTTCAATTGCATCATGTTTTCTATAATTGCCTACCAATTATTTGTGATAATGACAACCTTAGCTATGGAGTAGATTTCTCTCACTTGGCTTAGGGGTTGAGTTATTGGAGACACTTGAATAGTGGATATCAATTGTAGATTATGAATTGAGAATTGCTAATTGACTTGGAGTGCACTAAAGCTAGACTTCCCTAGGGTGAGACTAGGACTTGTGACTCAAGTTAGTTACTCTCACTTGACTTTCCTCCATTGTTAGGGGGTTAACTAAGTGAAGCAACAATCAATTCTTATCATAATTGAAGGAAACTATAATGATGGAATTTCCAATGCTTACCTTTAGCCAAGGCTTTTATCTCAATTAATTGTTGTTTGCTTTGCTAACTTGAATTCTTGCACCAATTCTCAAAACCATAAAAGCTTTCCTAATCAATGATGCACATTCTAAAGCAATTCCTAGGGAGAACGACCTGGGATCAATACTCTCGGTCATAGATTTTAGAATTATTTGATACAGTATTTGCGTGTTGGTTAGACTATACTCACAATCGGATTCATTACAAGTTTCTAACCGGCATAAGAATATTTCCGTTCATCAAAATGGCACCATTGCCGGGGACTTGCTTATGTGTGCCATTCTATTGGTTAGTGTGAATATGTTGATATGTGAATACGTGAATTTTTCTCTTAATTGATTGTTTGCTTGTTTGATAGTTAGTTAGGATTAGTCTTTGCTTAGATACCAATTGATGTCATGAGTTTCTTATCTCCTTCATTGTATGACGCATTCACTACCAAATCCGAGCTTAGCACCCTTTGATTCGGAAATTGAAAGAACTTTGCTTCATATTAGGTAAGCTCGGAGGCAGTTAGTCTTTGAGGAAGGTTTTTACCAATTCACCAACCATATCATCGTCATCCAACGAAGGCACTAATTACTCTTCCGTTGATACTACTAATAGTTTTTCTTTTGATCTAGGTTTTGACAACATGGCCGCTCCAAGAAGAGTTACTCCCAATGAAGCAGGGGCATCGGATTTTGTTCTCCAACCTCTACATGTGCTTCATCCCAACTTGAGTGCAAACTTTAAACTCAAGACCGCTCTCATCAATCTCTTACCAAAGTTTCATGGACTTCCCGCACAAGATCTAATTAGACACCTCAAGGACTTTCATGGTGTATGCTCGACTACTAGGCGGGAAGGATCCGATGAAGTGGCTATATGGTTGTTTGCTTTCCTTTTCTCTCTTGAGGGAAGAGCCAAGGAGTGGTTCTATACCTTAACTAGTGATGTTCTGTCCGATTGGAATTTGCTTAGAAGAGAATTCCTTGATAAGTTTATGCCTGTGGAAATGACGGACAAGCTAAGGAAGGAGATCTCATGTATTGTACAAGGCGAGATGGAAACTTTATATGAATGTTGGGAACGGTTTTGCAAACTCCTTGATTCATGTTCCAACCACATGATTGACACTCAAGTCTTGCTTAGCTATGCGTGCCAAGGCATGAGGGACCAAGATAAGAATTTGTTGGATGCTTCAAGCAACGGTTCTTTGTCAAAGTATAGGACGGCAGAGGAGGCATGGCAACTCATTACCGACTTGGCCAAGTCCACTCAACACGCTAGACAGAGAGTCAACCATCCAAAGGCCGTGAATGAAGTTTCCTCTAATGGTGAGACCGCTACCCTTACTAAGACCTTGTGTGAGATGACAAGCCTTCTAAAGTAACTCCAAGTGAATCAACAACAACCTCCATCTCAACAACAACCTTCTCCTCAAAACCAACAATGTCAACAATTGATCCCCCAAAGAATGTGTGGCATTTTCTCATACTACTCTCACTACACGGACGAATGTCCAAGTCTCCAAGAAGATAACACTCTGGCGGCTACCCACCATTTTTATGATTGCTCCTACTATGAACGTGCTAATCAAGGATACCATAACCAAGGGAGCAATTATAACCAAGGGTACCCCCAACAAGGAGGCAACTATAACCAAGGGAGTAACAACTCTAATCAAGGATGGAGGGATAACTCCAACCAAAGTTGGCGGGTGACATCGGGTTTTCTACCAGTAAAGAAATTTATAAAAATGGTTGTGTTGTAGATATAGTTTCTAAACCGGCAAAAATCCCTTCGTACAAACGTGTTGGGTGTCACAAGTAACAAACCCCTTTAAAAATTGTTAACCGAGTATTCAAACCCCGGGTCGTCTTCTCAAGGAACTGCGAGGAAGTATGTTCTTATTATTGGCTATAAAGGTTGTAATCCGGGTTTAGAAGGTGAGAAGCAAGTAATTTAAATGACGAGTGAATTAAATGGCAAGTAAAAATAAATAATAAATGTAAAACAACTTTTTGCAAGATAAGGGAAATTAGAAGTCCAACTTAGTTATCCTTCTCAACAATAATGAGAGTGTATCTTAATTCCACTTGGTCAACCTTTACCGGAGCAAAAGAAAGTCAAGGGACTAATTAAATTGACCTTTGAATCCTAATTATTTCCTAAGAAAAGGTTGGGATTATTTAAGTTTAACTCAATTAGCAAGGTAACGATATCAATTATGTTGAGTTTAATGACTGTTGAGTTACTGAATTCTTAACCAAAACCAAAAGGGGATAAAAGTAAATTGCTGAAATAATAAAAGTGTCCTTAGATGGGAAGCAATGGCAACTTAAATCAAAGAGAATAATCATAAACTGAAAATACCTCAAATTATCATTAATTCAATTAGAAATCTGTAACATGGAATAATTCGTAAATTATAATAATCAATTCAAATGTTGGAATAAATAAATAAAAGTAAAACTAAAAGAAGATTAAACCGGGATCCAGAGTTACTCTTAAAACAAGAAGAAATCCTAAATCCTAAAAGAGAGAGAGAGAAGATCTCCCTCTCAACTAAATCTAAATCATTGAAAGGTGAAAATATGCGAGCTCCCTTTGAATGGAAGCATTCCCACACTTTATAACCTCTGGTCTATGCTGTCTGTACTTGGATCTGGGCCAAAAAGGGCTTCAGAATTTGCTGGGGGCGTATTCTGTAATTTCTAGTGCGTGGCCTCTGTCACGCGTCCGCGTGGGTCACGCGGTCGCGTCATTCGGAGCTCTACCTTGCCACGCAGTTGTGTCAGTCATGCGACCGCGTCATGTGTATTCTGCTTAAGGCGCGCGGTCGCGTCAGTCATGCGGCCGCGTCGCTGTTGATTCGTGTTTGGCACGCGATCGCGTCATCCATGCGATCGCGTGGACACCAGTTTCTTTAAAGCTCCGTTTAGCTTCCTCCTTCCATTCTAGTATGTTTCCTTTTTCCTCCTTTAAGTCATTCTGCCTTTAGAAAATTTGAAACTACTCAACACACTAATCACGGCATCGAATGGAAATAAAGGTAATTAGAATAATTAATTTTTTAAGCTTAGAAAACATGTTTTTCATTATATGACATAATAAGGAAGGAAAAGTAAAACTATGCAATTAATGTGAATAAGTAGGTGAAGATTTGAATAAATCACTCTAATTAAGCACAAAAGAACTCATGAAATATGGGTTTATCAACCTCCCCACACTTAAACACTAGCATGTCCTCATGCTAAATCCAAGGTAAATAATTAAGGGTAAAGTGAAGGAATGTTATGAAATGCAACCTATGCTAAATGCATCTACCTAATGAGTCATGCAATTCTAATTCATCCACTCATATATAAAGTTTACATGTAGCTAAGTTAATTCACATTCTCAAGGGGTTAAGTATATATATATATATATATATATATATACCAACCCTTAAATAATAAAGTACTTTAGCAAATGAGATAGGAAAGAAAACATTGTACAAACTTGCAAAACAATTAGTAAATTTTGAGCACAGATAAATGTTGATGAGTTATTGAACCCTCACTGGATTTTGTGTTTACTCTCTAGTCACTCAGTGTTTATTGGGTTTATTCACTCTATTTTTCTTTTTATTCTTAATTTCTATAGCTTTGTTTTTCATCTAACCAATCAACAATTATAGAATATAGTCATACCAAAAAGTCATGAGGTCTTAATTAAGGTTGTAATGGGGCCAAAGTAAAGGTAAGGATTTATGTATTGGGTTAAGTGAGCTAATAAGTGAATCTTTAATTAGACTAAGATCTCACCTAACATACATATTCAGCAGGATAAAACTTCTTTACCTATTTTCCCATAATTTTCCACTTATTGTTACATGCTCATGTTTCACTTTATATCATTTTTTTTCTATTCCATATGCATTGTTTTCATTGGGGAATTTCCTTTTTGTATTCCCTTTTATTTAGATGCTGAAAAATAACTTTTTATTATGCACATGATAATTAAATCACTTAGATTTTGTCATGAGCATGCTTCCCAAATTTTATTTTATTCCTTTTTACTTTTTCTACCCTTTTGTTTTTATTACCATGTTTCCAAAAGGTTTCCCACATTTAACTCTATTTATAATTTTCTATCTTAAGCTAACTAAGGATTCACTTGGGATTTTCCTTTGTTTTTCTGCTTAAGGCTAGTAATTTGGCTAAATAGAATAAAGGGGTTTTAAAAGGCTAAAGGGAGTTAACAAGGGTGATGTAAAAGGTAGGCTGATTTGGGGTGAGTGAGCTAAAATCAAATGATGGCCTCAATCATTCTCTTGGTATGTATCTATTCTATATTCTATAATTGGACATATAAATTAAAGCAAAGTAAAGAACATCAGAATAAAAAGAAATGTGACACACAGAAATGAAATTATGGTTTGAATGCAACCATACAATTTAAGCTCAAGACTCACAGGCTGTGTGTTCTCTAACTCAAGCATCATATATCATTCATATATTGTATGCAGGTTTAGTTAAAAATTTCCATTATTCTCTTGAAAAAAATTATTTAGGGTAGCTTTTAAAGTTTTAATGTTCCTCCTTAATGAAATATTGTCAACTAACATGTAATGCTATATATACAAGGTGTGGGTTGTTTTGATTCTGTTAAAGTTTCTAGTTTACTTCCTTTTTATATTTTTCTATTTAAACTATACTATCTTATGCTAAAAAGGGTAAACTATACTAATTAATCCACTAATAAATCAGAATTGTAAACTAAACTAAATAACTAAACTAAACTAAATAACTAAAATATGAACAAAAAATGCAAAATCCAGAAAATAGAGTAAAATACACAAGTAGCAATGTATAAGTACTCAGAAAATAACAGTAAAAGAAAAAGAGGAAAATACAGAAAAAATATCCAAAATAAAAGAAAAAGTATGTAGTGGTTCACCAAAATAAACGCCAGAGATGGCGACCTCCCCATACTTAAAATGAAGCATCGTCCTCGATGCCCAATCAAGACTGGTGTGAAGGAGTGTCATCAATGATAGGGATGGTAGCTAGGGTCTCCATGGCGGTGGTGGGCTGAGGGTCTGGCTGCTGTGGAGGTGGGACAGACTGGAGCGGGATCTCCGGATCTGCAGCCTCTATCTGGGGTATAACCTCCTGATGCGGGACAACCTGCTCTATGGTTGTCTGCTGATGAGTCTTCGCCTGGGAATGAGGCTCCTCCTCATGCTCATCCTCCTCCTCGTGCTCATCCTCTGATGGCTCTGAAGAGGTGTCGGGCTCAGAGGGGATATCGGCGCCCTGTCTGATCATCAGCTTCGGATGGGAATAGCGTCGCCTGCTGCGGCGCTCTAATCTCTCATACCGGCGCCTGTTACGGTGCTCCATCTGATCAAGCTGGCGGAATAGACGATGCACGAGGCGATAGACTGGCTCAGAGGCGGGTGGAGGTGCAGTGGTGGTAGCAGGGGCAGCTGGGGCAGCTGTGGATGAAGAGGGTCCAGCAGACGGAGTGGCTGTCTCATCAGTAGCAGTGACAGGTGGTGGTCTGTAGCCCAAAGCAAGGATGTTCCTGCTGTGTGGGATGATCTTCCTGCAGTCCGCTGCTGGGGGTCTCTCATCCGCATCCTCCCAAGGCACATCAGCCTGACGGCCTAGCCATGTAACCAGGTAAGAAAAGGGGAGGGTGCCTCGTACGTGGGCCCTGGCCATATAATGCTGGATAAAATGAGGTAAGTATATGTCCTTACCCTCCAGCACACACCAAAGGAGGGTGATCATGGTAGCCAGGATCGCCGTCTCGTGAGTACTCGGCATCACAAAATTACTCAAGATCTGATGCCATAGCTGAGCCTCATCATTCAAGTACACTCTCTTGATCCCTCTAGGCATAGTGGTGTTCTGACCCATCTCCCAAGGAACAGCAGGGTCAAGAGCTATCCGTGCCTTTATGGCATCCCAGTCAAACTGCATCTGGCCCATGTCCTCCTCAGCCTGTGCAAAACCATCTGGCTGATCGGACTTGGCTGGGAGCTGGAGAATGGTCTCTATGGCCTCCTCTGTGACAAGAATTTGGTTTCCCTTCAGGTTCACTGCATCAAGGGTAGTAAGGTAGTAGTTGCAATAGAATTCCCTGACCCAAGATGCATTGACCTCTGTCAGTGATCTCTCCAGAAAGAACCAGCCCCTTTGCTTGATTTGCTCAGTAGTGTACTGCTGGAGGGCCTCTGGAATCTTCAAGGTACGTTCCAGGTATAGGTTTCTGGAGTTTGCAAAAGCGGGGTACTTCAGTTCACAGTACCGGTTTGCAAATTTTATAGGATCATCCGCAGGAAGCAGCTGGTTAGCTTTCTCCTGTTGTGTGAAGTTTTTCTCCCGCCATGATGAATCGTGCATTAGAGCAATGATGCACTGGGAGGAATCTCCTCTCTTGCGCTTGCCAGTAGCATTGCCTTTGCCTTTCCTTTGTGAGGCAGACATCCTGAAAAATAGAAAATTAGGAACGGATAAAAAAATAGGAAAGCAAATAGGCAATTAAACAAAGGAAACTCAAAGCGGTAAGGGAGAAATAGAATAAGGAAAATGAGTAACTGAATTGTGATTGAATGAATGTTAAATGGAAAGAAAATAAGCAATATGCCATGGTTAGAAAGTTAGAGGAAAGTGAAAATAATCAGAAAAGAGACCAAAAGGGTTAGTATGGTTAGGATTTGAAAAAGAAATTAGTAAATTAAAAACAGTGAGTTAGTAAAGTGCGGGTTAAAATAAGTGGCATAGAGAAAAAACCATATAACAAGTATTCATAGGTAAGAATAGAAGTACTCATAATTGAACAAGCAGTTTATGAACCAGGAAATCAAAAAGGGTGAGAAGGTCTGCCATAGCATTCATGTAATGGTTTGGGTAAAGCAGAGTAAAACAGATTTCAGAAATGCCAAACCAAAACATGAATAAAAACAAATTTAAAAAAAATTTGGCAGCATTCCGGCTAAAATTGGAATGTCCCGGAAAATAAACAGCAATATAATCAGTTCATAGGAATTAAAAAAAATCAAGCTGCATGTACATAAATATAAAATAAACATAAAAACTCAATGTAAACAGCAGCAACATACAAGAAAGCAGCATATAGGATAACACAGAAGTAAGAACAGTGCAAGTAAACATACCTAGATCCACTAACCACAACCTAAGCTACCTAACAACCTAAAATTTCACTACAACATGCAAGTCTAGCTATCCTAATTATGAACATAAACAGAAAAAAATACGGAAAGATACGAACAGATAAAAAAAATAGTTGCGTGCTGCGGAACCTGGGAAGCGGAATGGGTGGAACAGGGAAGAAGGTGGCTGCGGTGGCGTCCGGCGCAGTGGTGGTGCACGGCGACGCGGTGGTGGCGGCGGAGGGGGTTGGTGTCGGAGAAAGGGTTTAGGTGGTGGGTGGTGGTTGGAGGGAGAGGATAGGGGTGGGAGGTTATGGTTGGGGTTGCTGGCTGAAGGGGTGGGGCGCGGTGGATGGCCGGCGGTGGTGGGTGGTGGTGGCGGCGAGTAGAGGTAGAAAGGGAAGGAAAGAGGAAGAAGGAAGGAGAGAGTAGGGAAGGGGGTGGTACGGCGGCGGCGGCGGCGTCTGGGTGATGGTGCGGTGGCGGCTGGAAGGTGGTGGGTGGTGGTTGGAGGGAGAGGAGGCAGAGAAGGGGAAGAAGGTTGGGGGTGAGGGCTGCGCGACTGATAGGGTTCGCGGGCTGGGGAGGTTATATTTTCGAATCCACGCGGCCGCGTGGGGCACGCGGTCGCGTGGTTGGGACGAGAATGGGAGTGACGCAATCGCGTGGGGTGCGCGATCGCATGCGAGGGGGAAAGAAGGGTGACGCGATCGCATGGGTCGCGCGATCGCGTCGCTGGAAGTTGTGCTAAACGCACGACTCCAGCGCCGTTTTAGCGCAACTCTCTGTCTCCTTTTGGGGTGATGTACAATCCATGTGACGCGATCGCGTCGCTCACGCGGTCGCGTGGGATTGATATTGTACATGTGACGCGATCGCATGGGGCATGCGATCGCGTGGGCCAATTTGTGCGAAACGCACAAGGGCCGCACGATTCCAGCCCAACTTTCTGTTCGTTGGATCCTTACGCCGATATATATATCACGTGGCCGCGTGGGTCACGCGGTCGCATGGGTGGTGTTTTTCGCGATATGACGCGATCGCATAGGGCATGCGGTCGCGTCGTGCAACCGCTTTTTTTTTTATATGCATGAAAAGTGCAGAATGCAATGACTATCATGGATGCTTATGCATGATTCCAGGTTTAATACATTAAAATGAAAAAAGGAAAAATGAAAGCAATTATCAAGAAATAAATTGAAAAAGAAGCGACCATACCATGGTGGGTTGTCTCCCACCTAGCACTTTTAGTTAAAGTCCTTAAGTTGGACATTGGAAGAGTATCTTGTTATGGTGGCTTGTGTTTAAATTCATCCAAAAATTTCCACCAGTGCTTGGAATGCCAATAGCCTCCGGGGTCCCAAACTAGGCATGTAAAGCTTCTGCGCAGCTTTAAACAGATATCCAGCCTCCCGGGATGACGAATGTCAGAATATAATCCATGATCCCAAGCTGTGTTTTTAGATCCGCCTTCGTTTTGATTTGTAAGTTTCCATTCAGGCGGGTTAAAGAGTAGAATCTCACCGTGGTGACCAAACGTTCTCCGTGATCCATGCAATTGAGCACGATACTAATCCGTGTACTTCGGGGTGAAGCGTGGAACCTTATTGAACCTGGTGCACCAGCTCTGAATACGAGCCATTTCCCTCTTACTCTTAAAGCCGCAGAGAGCTCTAAGCTGGCCATCTGTTTCAAGCAAACCATTTTCAAGTGAATAAGTAAAATTATAAGTTAAGGATTGTACCTACTTGAAGCTTGTATTGGGTGGTAATGGCCTTGGGGCAGGTGTTTTTGGTGGTTCTGCGAGTTCCGTTTCCTTGTGTTCTTCTGTGAATTCTCCCGCTTCCTTGCAAAGATCTTCGATTGTATCTGTATTCTGGTCAAAGTCTTCTGCGTCTTCCTCATCACTTGAGTCATAGATTGGAGGTTGAGAGAAATCTACCTCCGCATCATCTTCATATTCACTTGCGGAAGATTCTTCGATCTCAGAGAATTCACTTGCGGACGCAAGTTCATCACTAGGGGCACTAGACTTGTGACTATCATCATCAAGGAAATTTACTTCTTGGATTATTCCGTCTGATTCTTCGTAAATGACTCGCCTTGGAGATTGTACGGTATCCTCCTTAGCGTCAAATGTAGTGTCTTGGACGGAGTTTTCCTCAATTCTGTATTCCCAAGGAAGTTTAGCATCGCCTAGATCTTCAACCAACTCTTCTTTTTGAACAATGGAGTCTCTAGCATTTCTTTCATGCTACACTCTTCATTGGGCTGTCCGCATGGAGCTGTGGTTGATCCTTGTATATTTGAGCGCCTAGTGGCCCATTGAATTAGTGCTTGCTCCAATTGTTGAATGGTTGTTTGAAATTTAATCATTGTTTCTTTCAGGCGATCCTTTGCTTCGCGGTTTACCAGACTTGGACATGATACAAAGGAAAGTGGTGATGATTGGGAACGATTGGATTGGTATTGGGGTAAGGAAGGATCATATGATGGCGAATGGTGAAGAGAAGCTTGTGAGTGTGGTGGTTCGAGGTTATGTTGAAAGGATGGTTCATATGCACGGGGTGGGGCTTGTTGGTAGTTACAAGGTTGTCCACCATGTCTTACAGCTGGGTATGCACGGTAGAATGGTCTTTGTCCAGGATATCTCGGAGGGTGTTGCTGCCAAAAGGGTTGATTAGATCCTCTTGGTTCCATCCATCCTTGATTGGTCTGACCTTGATGCACATTCCTGCTATAACTTCTATTTCCTTTAACAATATTAGAACCAAACTCAAAGCGAGAGGGGTGAGAGTTCATAATAGCAAATAAAGAGAAAAAGGAAAAACAACAATAAATAAACAAGCAAAAGAAAAATATTTACAATAACCAATAATAAGGCACACGTTAGCAGTTCCCCGGCAACGGCGCCATTTTGACGTCGGGTTTTCTACCAGTAAAGAAATTCATAGAAACGGTTGCGTTGTAGATATAGTTTCTAAACCGGCAAAAATCCCTTCGTACAAACATGTTGGGTGTCACAAGTAACAAACCCCTTTAAAAATTGTTAACCGAGTATTCAAACCTCGGGTCGTCTTCTCAAGGAACTGCGAGGAAGTATGTTCTTATTATTGGCTATAAAGGTTGTAATCGGGGTTTAGAAGGTGAGAAGCAAGTAATTTAAATGACGAGTGAATTAAATGGCAAGTAAAAATAAATAATAACTGTAAAACAACTTTTGGCAAGATAAGGGAAATTAGAAGTCCAACTTAGTTATCCTTCTCAACAATAATGAGAGTTGTATCTTAATTCCACTTGGTCAACCTTTACCGGAGCAAAAGAAAGTCAAGGGACTAATTAAATTGACCTTTGAATCCTAATTATTTCCTAAGAAAAGGTTGGGATTATTTAAGTTTAACTCAATTAGCAAGGTAACGATTATCAATTATGTTGAGTTTAATGACTGTTGAGTTACTGAATTCTTAACCAAAACCAAAAGGGGAAAAAAGTAAATTGCTGAAATAATAAAAGTGTCCTTAGATGGGAAGCAATGGCAACTTAAATCAAAGAGAATAATCATAAACTGAAAATACCTCAAATTATCATTAATTCAATTAGAAATCTGTAACATGGAATAATTCGTAAATTATAATAATCAATTCAAATGTTGGAATAAATAAATAAAAGTAAAACTAAAAGGACATTAAACCTGGATCCAGAGTTACTCTTAAAACAAGAAGAAATCCTAAATCCTAAAAGAGAGAGAGAGAAGATCTCCCTCTCAACTAAATCTAAATCATTGAAAGGTGAAAATATGCGAGCTCCCTTTGAATGGAAGCATTCCCACACTTTATAACCTCTGGTCTATGCTGTCTGTACTTGGATCTGGGCCAAAAAGGGCTTCAGAATTCGCTGGGGGCGTATTCTGTAATTTCTGGTGCGTGGCCTCTGTCACGCGTCCGCATGGGTCACACGGTCGCATCATTCGGAGCTCTACCTTGCCACGCGGTCGCGTCAGTCATGCGACCGCGTCATGTGTATTCTGCTTAAGGCGCGCGGTCGCGTCAGTCATGCGGCCGCGTCGCTGCTGATTCGTGCTTGTCACGCGATCGCGTCATCCATGCGATCGCGTGGACGCCAGTTTCTTTAAAGCTCCGTTTTGCTTCCTCCTTCCATTCTAGTATGTTTCCTTTTTCATCCTTTAAGTCATTCTGCCTTTAGAAAATTTGAAACTACTCAACACACTAATCACGGCATCGAATGGAAATAAAGGTAATTAGAATAATTAATTTTTAAAGCTTAGAAAACCTATTTTTCGTTATATGTCATAATAAGGAAGGGAAAGTAAAACTATGCAATTAATGTGAATAAGTAGGTGAAGAGTTGAATAAATCACTCTAATTAAGCACAAAAGAACTCATGAAATATGGGTTTATCAGCGGGACAATTATCAACAAGGAGGAAGGGACAGTGGAGGCAACCAAAGGTGGAACAACAATACTCCACAAAACCGCTATTTACAAAACCCTCCAAACCAACAACCAAATTAAAGAAGGAACTATCAAACCTACATACCACCTCATAGACAACCACTTCCACCCAACCAACCCCAAGCACCATAAATTACCTACCCTTCCACATCTTCAAATCAGGATGACACACTCCGGTCGATACTCCAAGGACAAAAAGAACTCCAAAATACACTCAACTCAAGTCTCAATGGTCTTACTTCCACCCTCCAAGCTCTCATTGCTCGCATGGAGCCACCTTCTATTCCCACTCCTCAAGCCTCAACCTCTAGTGCCATACCCAACCCCAAGGGTGGCATCAACGCTGTAACCTTAGGGTCCGGAACGCAATTGAAGGAAAGGGATTCAAAGGCACCTAGTCCAATGAAAGTTGCTCAAGAGGAAGATGGAGTTGAGATAGAAGAAATTGAAAAAGAGGAGGAGTCACATGTAATAGTTGAAGATGAAGACCTTCTACCAAGGAGTGAAGTCCCTAGAAAAGAGCAAATCTTGGAGGAAGTGGCTCAACCAATTCCATTTCCTACATTGGCAAGAAAGGCTAAAAAGCGTGTGGAACTTGACCCAACGATGGTGAAGATGTTCAAGAAAGTGGAGGTAACTATCCCCCTCTTTGATGCTATACATCAAGTGCCTAAATACGCAAAATTTCTTAAGGACTTGTGTATGAACAAAGATAGAATTCATGAGTTGGAAACCATTCCATTGGGTAGTTCTATTTCGGCTTTGATGGGATCCATTCCGGAAAAGTGTGTTGATCCGAGTCCTTGCTTAGTTTCTTGTGTCATTGATGGAGTCCAATTCATTTATTGTATGTGCGACCTTGGTGCATGCATTAGCATTATGCCTCTTTCTGTTTATCATCTATTGAAGCTCCGACCGTTGAAGCGGTCGGCGGCTAGGTTTGTCTTGGCGGACAAGAGCATAATAATCGTGTCGGGTATTGCGGAAGATGTGTTAGTCGACATAAAGGGTTTGATATTTCCAATTAATTTCCATATCATTGAGATGCCACCAAGTGAATCTGAGAGGACATCATCTATCCCACTTGGGAGGCAATTTTTGAGGACCTCTTGGTTCAAGTTGGATGCTCATTCGGGAACCTACTCATTCGAGATAGATGGGAGAGTTGTAAGTTTTAGCCTAGAAGAGGCAATGAGACACCCACCGGTGAACCATTCCATATTCCGGTGTGATCTAATTGACAACATTGTGGCCGAAGTGCATTATGCAAAGCTAGAAGAGGAACATATGATTGAAGAAAATAGTGAAGATCCAAGTGAATAAGTTCAAGTGACATAGCAAGTTTCCGGTGATCATAGCAAGCGAACTAAATCCTCAACAAGAAGAGAAGTTGCTATGTGTTTTGAGGAAGAATAAAAGGGCAATAGGGTAGAGTTTGGTGGATCTAGTGGGGATAAGTCCCCAAGTGTGTGAGCACCGGATTTTTTTGGAAAAAGAAGCTAGACCTGTGAGACAACCTCAAAGGCGATTAAATCTTACTATTTTGGAGGTTGTCAAGAAAGAGGTAACACGGTTACTCGAGACGGACATCATCTACCCTATTTCGGATAGTGAATGGGTAAGTCGTGTTCAAGTTGTGCCTAAGAAGTCTGGGGTAACCACAATCAAGAATGAAAGCGGGGGACTCATAGCAACACGGGTGCAAAACTCTTGGCGAATATGCATAGACTATCGAAGATTGAATTCGGCCACTAGAAAAGATCATTTTCCACTTCCGTTTATCGATCAAATGCTCTATCGATTATCCGGTAAATCTAATTATTACTTTCTAGATGGCTATTCGGGATACTTCCAAATACATATTTTTCTAGAGTACCAAGAAAAAACAACATTTACTTGCCCTTTTGGAACTTATGCCTATAAGCGTATGCCATTCGGCTTACGCAATGCACTAGCAACTTTTCAAAGGTGAATGATGAGCATCTTTGCGGATTTTCTAGAGCAATGCATGGAGGTATTCATGGATGATTTCACGGTATATGGTGATTCTTTTGATCATTGCTTGGATAATCTTGAAAAAGTTTTGGAAATATGTACTAGAACCAACCTTCTCTTGAATTTTGAGAAGTTTCATTTCATGGTCAAGCAAGGCATTGTTTTAGGACATTTTGTTTCCAAAGATGGTATTTTCGTAGATCCGGCCAAGATTAATGTCATATCTAGTTTGCCTTACCCCTCTTCCGAGAGGGAGGTCCGTTCTTTCCTTGGACATGCAGGATTTTATCGGAGATTCATAAAGGATTTTAGCAAGATAGCATTGCCTCTCTCAAAGTTGTTACAAAAAGATGTTGAGTTTGATTTAAGCAAGGAATGCATGGAGGCTTTTGACAAGCTCAAGGTAGCATTAACCCAAGCTCCCATTGTGCGAGGGCCGGATTGGAGTCGGCCATTTGAAATAATGTGTGATGCTTCAAATTTTGCCGTGGGAGCTGCGTTAGCACAACGCGAGGGTAAGAATCCATATGTCATAGCCTATGCATCAAAAACACTAGATGGAACCCAATCCAACTACACTACTACCGAAAAAGAACTTTTGGCCATTGTTTTTGCCTTGGACAAGTTTCGAGCATATCTTCTCGGTTCAAAGGTGGTAGTGTACTTAGATCATGCGGCGTTAAAGTATTTGTTGGCTAAGAAGGAATCTAAACCGAGATTGATTCGATGGGTTTTATTGTTGTAAGAGTTTGACTTGGAAATCAAAGATAGGAGTGGTACGCAAAACCTAGTGGCGGACCACTTAAGTCGCCTTGAACACACAAAAGGTGATACCACTCTATCAATGATTCTTTTCCCTTTGAGGGCTTGCTTGCTATCTAGGAAACCATTCCTTGGTATGCACCAATCGCCAATTACTTAGTATCTTGCTCCTTCCCTCCTAATCTCTCCAAACACTAAAGGGATAAGCTAAAAAGCGAATCCAAATACTATGTGTGGGATGACCCATACCTTTGGAGATGTGGGGCGAATCAAGTAATTCGGAGGTGCATTCCACAAACCGAATTCCATTCAATCTTAGAAGCTTGCCACTCCTCCGATGGAGGAGGCCACTTTGGACCTCAAAGAACGGCAAGGAAAATCCTAGATTGTGGCTTTTGGTGGCTAACTCTTTTCAAGGACTCTTCACATTTTTGTAAATCTTGTTCTCAATGCATTAGATTTGCTAACATCTCCAAGAAGGATGAAATTCCCTAACAAACCATGCTATTTTGTGAGATTTTTGATGTGTGGGGAATTGACTTCATGGGGCCATTCCCTAATTCTAATGGTTTCTTCTACATTCTACTTGCTGTCGATTATGTGTCCAAATGGGTGGAAGCAATACCCACCCGGACGGATGATGCTAACGTGGTCCTTTCTTTTGTGAGAAATAATATCATTTGTAGATTTGGGTCGCCACAGGCAATCGTGAGCGACCAAGGTTCACCCTTTGTAACAAAAGAATGGAAGGACTCATGAAGAAGTATAGCATCATGCATAAAGTAGCCACAGCCTACCACCCACAAACAAACGGCCAAGCCGAGGTTTCCAATCAGGAGATTAAACACATCTTGGAAAGGATTGTGAAGCCCAATAGGAAAGATTGGAGTGCCAAACTCACCGATGGATTATGGGCCTACCAAACGGCATACAAAACGCCAATTGGCATGAGTCCCTTTCGGTTGGTGTATGGCAAAGCTTGCTATTTACCGGTGGAGATAGAACACAAGGCGTATTGGGGCATCAAGGAGTGTAATCCAAGTTTGGGTGGAGCCGGAATTGAGAGGAAGCTACAATTAGCGGAGTTGGAATGTTTGAGGCTTGAAGCTTATGAGAACTCTAGACTTTACAAGGAAAAAATGAAAGCCGTGCATGATAGGAACATAAGAGGCAAAGAATTTAAAGCCGGTAATCTAGTCCTTCTTTACAATTCTAGATTGAGATTGTTGCCTGGTAAACTAAAGTCAAAATGGGAAGGCCCAGATCAAGTAGTGAAAGTGGAACCCTATGGGGTTTACCATTTATGCCATTGCTCAAGTTCGGATATCTTCAAGGTCAATGGGTACCGTCTCAAGTTGTATCATGGTAAGCAAATGAAGAGCAACAAAGAGATTGAGGTATTCCTTTTGGAAGATGCACCTCTTGGCAAAGAGCAATGAGCTAGTGGAAGTCCAACTTAAGGACATTAAACAAAAGTGCTAGGTAGGAGACACCCCACCATGGTGAGATCTATCCTTTTTACCCTTTTGTATATAGTTTTTTAAACTCTTGATTAGTTTGCGATTGCTTAGCTATAGTTCTATTTGATTAGAGTTAATTGTAAATACCTAGGATATTTTACTCATGAAACCTTGCATTGATTTTTCCATGGATGATTTGATTGTGTGGTAGAAGAACACCCCTCTTTAGGTCTTACATTGATTTTGGGTGTTTTTCGCCTCTTTGGCTGGATTGGCCATTTAATTCATGACAATTAGGCATCTTTCATGATTCATTCAAAAAAAAAGGGGGGAGGGGGGCACGTGTGTGCGAACCGTGCGTGTACACGTCCTTAGGTCTTCGCAGCTCCTGGGCCATCTTCCAGAGAGTTGTGCAAATTCTGGGCCAATTCTGGGCCCTAGGCATAACCAGCATCATGCGTGCGGCGCACCGTGCGCGTACGCGTCCATGGCCATTCGCGCAAAAGCACGTGTCCGCGCACTAGCCGCGTACGCGTCACTAATGTGATTTGTGATCCTGGCCCATCCCTCCCGAGAGTTGTGCCCTAGTTGGGCCACTTTCATCTTACTGGCCCAACTCCCCTCACACATATGCGCAAGAGGCGCGCACGCGTAGCTCGACCATCATGCCAATTGACGCGTCACCGCATTGTGCGCGTCCGCGGTGATCACCAAATTCTATTTTCTGGTACTTTTTCCCGAGAGTTGGGCCAGAGTTGTGCCCAACCTGTGCTGAGGGCACAACCCATATGCACGCGCATGCGTACCTGGTGCTCGCGCGCACACCCACATTTTGCCAACTTTGCGCCCATGCGTACCGTGCGCGTCCGCGCCCTTACTCATTTTCGCCCATGCACGCGCACGCGTGCATGGCGCACGCACGTCGGTTCCGCGAACCAATTGAATTAGAGCGCGCCTTCCTCCTTCATTTTTCTTTCTTTCTTCTTACCACCCCCATTTTTCTTCACTTCTACCCTCCTCTACGATCTCCACCACCCCTTCTCCGCCACCACCGGCGGCAACCACCACCTCCGGCGATCCCACACCCCCTTTTTCCCTATTCTTTCTCTCACTCTTCCCTACCTTCTCTCCCACCTCCATACCCCATTTTTCTTCCTCCTCCTCTCAAGGTACTTCTCTTTCTATTTTTTTGTTTAGTTTTCTTTGTTTCTTTTTTCTCCTTTCCTTAGTTACATTCCCTTACTCTTCCCCTTAGTAATTTCATTCATGTTTCCTTTGATTGTTGAATTTTCTTTCCCTCTTTCTTTTTATTCTCTTATGGGTGTTCCAAGTGGAGTTTACTCTTGCTTTGATTAGCTTGTTTGATTTACTTACTTTCTTTGCAATTTGTGGTATGATATGATGATTGATGATGCTTTATGGGATGTCACATTGTTACTCTTCTCTCAATTTTTGTCAAAAAAGGGATGCACACCAAGTGTTTGATGAAAGACCCACATGACTTTTTGGAGTTATTTTAACTTAGTGTTTTCTATCTTAGTGCTCTTTCTCATTCACTTGTTTGTTCATATGTGCATTGAGCTTACTATATTTCTTGTTTTATTTCTCCATGCTCTTCCCCTATTTTTCACTTCTTGCTATTGATGTTAAGAGTGTGTGCTTCTCATGTGTCTTGTTTGCAGGCCTATACCACTCAGGCATCACTTGCTAGTGATTAGCCAAAATTTTTATTATGGACTTAGTCTCATGTTGCAGCTGTCATGTGTCTAAGCTACTTATCTTTTATGCCTTATCACTAGCATGCTTATTCTTTCTTGAATCCTCTTTAAGCTTAATTTCACCGCTTCTCCTTCTTTTCTAGGATGGTGATCAAAAGAGACAATGGAAAAGCACCCAAGAAGGCACCCTCACGGTCCACTAGCAAAGCACAACAAGCACCTAAAGTTAAGCCCCTCCTCACCAAGACAAGGAGCGTTGCTTACATTGATGTTTTGGAAAAGGACAATCTGGCAAGGGATCCGAACAAGTTCCCCAACCGATATTGTGAACTTGTCTTCCCCTTGGTCAAACCAAGGAACTATCATGCGGAGCCCCTTCTAGCCCCTCCGGCTCATGTTATACCACTCATCATGCCCCGCATCGAACAGCGGCAATGGGAATTCCTATTGAGGAAGCCGCGGGAGGCAAACTTGTCTTGGGTGGTTGAATTTTACACCAACTACCACTCCCCCTCCCTTACATCGGTATTTATGCGTCAAAAGCAAGTTCCCATCACAGAGGAGGCCATCCAAAACGTGTTTAAGACTAGACCATTAACGGAAGGGATTGATGCTTATCAAGAGATTTTGTCGGCACGGTGCCAACATGTGTTTGATTGGGATGCTATCCTCAAGGTCATTGCTATACCCGAATCTTTCTGGATTTGAAGAAGGATGAAACCCCCGGCCCAAGGGCATCACTGCAGGCTTTCTCACTAGAGAGGCTCAAGCATGGGCCCAAATTCTAGCTCAGTATGTGCTCCCAAGCACCCATGGCTCATCTATCACTGCCGAGTTAGCCTTGTTGGTTTGGTGTGTCTTCACCGAAAGACCGGTGCACATTCTCCGTCTCATTCGCCAATCCATGGGCCGCATCCACGCTAAAGGGAACCTACCCTTTCCCGCTCTAGTGACCGACTTGGTCGCCGCAGTCGGTGTTCCCAGAGAGACTAAGGATAGAAGGGCTATGATCCCGGCGGATGGAGATGTTGTTCCAAACGGGAGATACCTTTACCCTCCGATGGACACTAAAGAGCCACACTTATCCGTCCCCATGAGCATCCCATCTACCTCATCCGCACCACCAAAGTCATCCAGCAACGCATAGAGGAACTCCATAAGAAGCTTGACCGTTATGAGCGGCGTAACTAGTGCCGTTACGCTTTTGTCAAGAAGCTTCTAGGTTGCCTAGCCCCACCTATGGAAGAACCGGAAATTTCCACGTCCACCGGCATCGATAATGCGGAAAGCGATAATGAAGAAGATGATGGACACTCGGAAGCCGATCAACCACTACGTCTCACTCAAGGCACGGAGGACCATGCCAACTTCTAAGTGTGGGGAGGTCGGTCGACCGACCGGTCTTCATAGGTAACACCCGAATAAATTTTTTTTGAATCACCTTTGCTAATTAGGATAGATTGCTTGTTATGTTTTCATTTTTGGCATCCTTTGCATGTTAGTATCTCTTAATAAAATCACTTGGTTAGAGCAATGACTTCTCTCCTAGAAAACTAGAATTTTAGGGCGCACCCTAGCAATTTTGAAATTTAAAAATCTTTTGATGCTTAGCTTATTTAAAGAATGTAATTTGGAACATGGAAATGGATTTTGAGCTAAGAACACAAGTCTACAAGGTGGAGGACAAGTCTCCTACTTTGGCAAGGTTAGCCTTCCCTCATCTCATTTGTCACCTATGCAATTCAGCTGGAATTGTCATAGAGGAAGATATCCTCATTGAAGAGGACAAGCCCATCACTAAGAAAAGGATGGAGTAAACAAGAGAGCCCACTCATGGACCTCAACAAGAGCATGAGGAAGTTCCTCATCATGAAATCCCTGAGATGCCTCGTGGGACAACTAAGGATGGAGCACCAAGAGCATTCCATCCTCCTCCATGAAATTAGAGAAGACCAAAGAGCCATGAGGGATGAACAACAAAGGCAAGGAAAAGACATTGAGGAGCTCAAGCACTCCATAAGATCTACAAGAGGAAGAACTAGCCGCCATCACTAAGGTGGACCCATTCTTTAATTCCCTTGTTCTTTATTTTCTGTTTTTTGTTTCCTATGCCTTATGTTTTATCTATGTTTGTGTCTTTATTACATGATCATTAGTTTCTAGTGTCTATGTCTTAAAGCTATGAATGTCCTATGAATCCATCACCTTTCTTAAATGAAAAATGTTTTAAATTGCAAAAGAACTAGAAATGCATGATTTCGAATTCTATCTTGAAATTAGTTTAATTATTTTGATGTGGTGGCAATACCTTTTGTTTTCTGAATGAATGCTTGAACAGTGCATATTTTTGAATTTGTTGTATATGAATGTTAAAATTGTTGGCTTTTGAAAAAATAAAGAAAAAGGAGAAATATTATTTGATAATCTGAAAAATCATAAAATTGTTTATTGAAGCAAGAAAAACCAGTGAATAGACAAAGCTTGCGAAAAAAAGGTGGCAAAAAAAATAAAGAAAAAAAAAGAAAGAAAAAGAAAAAGCAAGCAGAAAAAGCCAGTAACCCTTTAAACCAAAAGGCAAGGGTAGAAAAAGGATCCAAGGCTTTGAACATTAATGGAAAGAAGGGACCACAGGAATAAAATCCTGGCCTAAGCGGCTAAATCAAGCTGTCCCTAACCATGTGCTTGTGGCATGAAGGTGTCAAGTGAAAGCTTGAGACTAAGTGGTTAAAGTCATGGTTGGTGCACGAAATTGTGATGTCCAGGCTCGAACAATCCCTGGTAATGGCTCCAAAGCTTGGTGCTTTGATCTTAATTCATAATTGTCACAACTTCGATACAACTAACCAGCAAGTGCACTGGGTCGTCCAAGTAATACCTTACGTGAGTAAGGGTCGAATCCCACGGAGATTGTTGGTATGAAGCAAGCTATGGTCACCTTGCAAATCTCAGTCAGGCGGATTTAAACATGATACTTTATTAGATTAAAATAAACAATAAAAGGGATAGAGATACTTATGTAGATTCATTGGCAGGGATTTCAGATAAGCGAATGGAGATGCTTTTCGTTCCTCTGAACCTCTGCTTTCCTGCTATCTTCATCCAATCAGTCTTACTCCTTTCCATGGCTGGCTTTATGTGATACATCACCACTGTCAATGGCTACTTTCGGTCATCTCTCGGGAAAATGATCCAATGCCCTGTCACGGCACGGCTAATCGTCTGGAGGCATCACCCTTGCCAATGGCTTCATCTTATCCTCTCAGTGAATAATATGCTCACGCACCCTGTCACGGCACGACTATTCATCTGTCGGTTCTCGATCATGCTGGAATAGGATTTACTATCCTTTTGCGTCTGTCACTAACGCCCTGCAATCGCGAGTTCGGAGCTCGTCACAGTCATTCAATCATTGAATCCTACTCGGAATACCACAGACAAGGTTTAGACCTTCCGGATTCTCTTGAATGCCGCCATCATTCTAGCTTACGCCACGAAGATTCTGGTTAGGAGATCTAAGAGATACTCATTCTAGCTTAATTCATGTAGAACGGAAGTGTTTGTCAGGCACGCGTTCATAGGGGTGATGGTGATGAGCGTCACACATAATCATCACCTTCATCACGTTCTTGGGTGCGAATGGAGATCTTAGAAGCGAAATAAGATGAATTGAATAGAAAATAGTAGTACTTTGCATTAATCTTTGAGGAACAGCAGAGCTCCACACCTTAATCTATGGAGTGTAGAAACTCTACCGTTAAAAATACATAAGTGAAGGTCCAGGCATGGCCGAGATGGCCAGCCCCCTAAAACATGATCAATAGTCTCCTAAGATGAATAATGGAATAAAACTGAGACCAAAGATGGTCAAAAAGACTAGTAAAAGGTCCTATTTATAATAAACTAGTCACTAGGGTTTACATGAGTAAGTAATTGATGCATAAATCCACTTCCGGGGCCCACTTGGTGTGTGTTTGGGCTGAGCCTGAGTGTAGCACGTGCAGAGGCCATTTGTGGAGTTGAACGCCAAGTTCTGTGCCAGTTTGGGCGTTCAACTCTGGTTTTGGATCCTTTTCTGGCGCTGGACGCCAGATTTGGGCAGAAGGCTGGCGTTGAACGCCAGTTTACGTCGTCAATTCTTGGCCAAAGTATGGACTATTATATATTTTTGGAAAGCCCTGGATGTCTACTTTCCAACGCAATTAGAAGCGCGCCATTTCGAGTTCTGTAGCTCCAGAAAATCCAATTTGAGTGCAGGGAGGTCAGAATCCAACAGCATCAGCAGTCCTTTTTCAACCTCTGAATCTGATTTCTGCTCAAGTCCCTCAATTTCAGCCAGAAAATACCTGAAATCACAGAAAAACACACAATCTCATAGGAAAGTCCAGAAATGTTAATTTAACATAAAAACTAATGAAAACATCCCTAAAAGTAACTAGATCCTACTAAAAACATACTAAAAACAATGCCAAAAAGCGTATAAATTATCCGCTCATCACAACACCAAACTTAAATTGTTGCTTGTCCCCAAGCAACTGAAAATCAAATAGGATAAAAAAGAAGAGAATATACTATAAATTCCAAACTATCAATGAAACAGAGCTTCAATCAAATGAGCGGGACTTATAGCTTTTTGCCTCTTGAATAGTTTTGGCATCTCACTTTATCCATTGAGGTTCAGAATGATTGGAATCTATAGGAATTTCAGATTTCGAATAGTGTTATTGACTCTCCTAGTTCAGTATGATGATTCTTGAACACAGCTTCTTTATGAGTCTTGGCCGTGGCCCTAAGCACTTTGTTTTCCAGTATTACCACCGGATACATAAATGCCACAGACACATAATTGGGTGAACCTTTTCAGATTGTGACTCAGCTTTGCTAGAGTCCCCAATTAGAGGTGTCTAGGGTTCTTAAGCACACTCTTCTTTTGCTTTGGACCTTGACTTTAACCGCTCAGTCTCAAGTTTTCACTTGACACCTACACGCCACAAGCACATGGTTAGGGACAGCTTGGTTTAGCCGCTTAGACCAGGATTTTATTCCTTTAGGCCCTCCTATCCACTGATGCTCAAAGCCTTGGGATCCTTTTTATTTGCCCTTGCCTTTTGGTTTTAAGGGTTATTGGCTTTTTCTGCTTGCTTTTTCTTTTCCTTTCTATTTTTTTTCTATTCTTTTTTTTTTCGCCTATTTTTTTCTTTTTTTTCTTCTATTTTTTTTTCTGCAAGCTTTGTTCTTTGCTGCTTTTTCTTGCTTCAAGAATCATTTTTATGATTTTTCAGATTATCAAATAACATGTCTCCTAGTCATCATTCTTTCAAGAGCCAACATATTTAACATTCTTAAACAACAACTTCAAAAGACATATGCACTGTTCAAGCATACATTCAGAAAACAAGAAGCATTGTCACCACATCAATATAATTAAGCTAAGTTCAAGGGTAAATTCGAAACTCATGTACTTCTTGTTCTTTTGAATTAAAACATTTTTCATTTAAGAGAGGTGATGGATTCATAGGACATTCATATCTTTAAGACAAAGTTACTTACTACTAATGATCATGTAATGAAGGCACAAACATAAATAAGCACATAACATAGAAAACGAAAAACAGAAGAAAGAAGAACAAGGAACGAATCCACCTTAGTGATGGTGGCGTTTCCTTCTTGAGGAACCAATGATGTCCTTGAGCTCTTCTATGTCTCTTCCTTGTCTTTGTTGCTCCTCCTTCATTGCTTTTTGATCTTCTCTTATTTCATGAAGCATGATGGAGTGCTCTTGATGTTCCACCCTTAGTTGTCCCATATTGGAACTCAATTCTTCTAGGGAGGTGTTGATGTGCTCCCAATAGTTTTGTGGAGGAAAGTGCATTTGAGGCATTTCCGGAATCTCATGGTGATGAGCTTCTTGCGCCTCTTGAGCTCCATGACTGGGCTCTCTTGCTTGCTCCATCTTTTTCTTAGTGATGGGCTTGTCCTCTTTGATGAGGATATCTCCTTCTATGTCAATCCCAGCTGAATTGCATAGGTGGCAAATGAGGTGAGGAAAGGCTAACCTTGCCATGGTGGAGGACTTGTCAGCCACCTTGTAGAGTTCTTGAGGTATAATCTCATGAACTTCCACCTCTTCTCCAATCATGATGCTATGGATCATGATGGCCCGGTCTATAGTAACTTCAGACCGGTTGCTAGTGGGAATGATTGAGCATTGAATAAACTCCAACCATCCTCTAGCTATAGGCTTGAGGTCCAATCTTCTTAGTTGAACCGGCTTGCCTTTGGAGTCAACCTTCCATTGAGCTCCTTCTACACATATGTCCATAAGGACTTGGTCCAACCTTTGATCAAAGTTGACTCTCCTTGTGTAGGGGCGTGCGTTCTCTTCCATGTATGGCAAGTTGAACGCCAACCTCACATTTTCCGGACTAAAATCTAAGTATTTCCCCCGAACCATTGTAACATAGTTCTTTGGATCCGGGTTCTTACTTTGATCATGGTTCTTGGTGATCCATGCATTGGCATAGAACTCTTGAACCATTAGGATGCCGACTTGTTGGATGGGATTTGTTAGAACTTCCCAACCTCTTCTTTGAATTTCATGTTGGATCTCCGGATACTCATTTCTTTTGAGTTTAAAAGGGACCTCAGGGATCACCTTCTTCTTGGCCACAACATCATAGAAGTGGTCTTGATGGGCTTTAGAGATGAATCTTTCCATCTCCCATGACTCGGATGTGGAAGCTCTTGTCTTCCCTTTCCCTCTTCTAGAGGATTCTCCGGTCTTGGGTGCCATCAATGGTAATGGAAAAACAAAAAAGCTATGCTTTTACCACACCAAACTTAGAATATTGCTCGCCCTCGAGCAATAAACAAAAGAATAGATGATCAAGAAGAAGAAATGGAGGAGAGGGAGAGGGTGATGTGGTTCGGCCAAGAAGGGTATAGAGGGGTTGTGTTGTGTGAATTTGAAGAAGAATGGAGGGCTTTGTATAGGGAAGGGAGGGTGGATGTGAGTGGTGAAGGTTTAGTGGGGAAGAGAGATTGAGGTGATTGGTGAAGGGTTTTTGGGAAAGAGTGTTTATGGGGTTGTGTGAAAGAGAGTGGTGAGAAGAAGTGAGTGGAGGTAGGTGGGGATCCTGTGGGGTCCACAGATCCTGAGTGGATCCTGTGGGGTTCACATATCCTGAGTGGATCCTGTGGGGTCCACAGATCCTGAGTGGATCCTGTGGGGTCCACAGATCCTTAGGTGTTCAAGGATTTACATCCCTGCACCCATTAGGCATGTAAAAATGCCTTTGTATCCAACTCTGGGCGTTCAGTGCCAGGTTGGTGGCCAATTTGGGCGTTCAACACCCATTTGTGTGCCATTTCTGGCGTTGAACGCCAGAACCATGCCTGTTCTGGCGTTCAGCGCCCAGAAGCTGCCCATTTTGGGCGTTCAGCGCCAGAACCATGCTCTGTTCTGGCGCTGAACGCCAGACAGATGCTCCTCCAGGGTGTGATTTTTCTTCTGCTGTTTTTGATTCCGTTTTCAATTTTTCTATTTATTTTGTTACTCCACATGATCATGAACCTAAGAAAACGATAAAAATAAGAATTAGATAAATATTGGGTTGCCTCCCAACAAGCGCTTCTTTAATGTCAATAGCTTGACAGTGGGCTCTCATGGAGCCTCACAGATGTGCAGAGTTTTGTTGAAACTCTCCAACACCAAACTTAGAGTTTGGATATGGGAGTTCAACACCAAACTTAGAGTTTGGTTGTGGCCTCCCAACACCAAACTTAGAGTTTGACTGTGGGGGCTCTGGTTGACTCTGCTTTGAGAGAAGCTTTTCATGCTTCCTCTTCATGGTTGCAGAGGGAGATCCTTGAGTTTTGAATACAAGGGAGTTCTCATTCCATTGAAGGACTATTTCACCTCTGTCAACATCAATCACAGCTCTTGTTGTGGCCAGGAAAGGTCTTCCTAGGATGATGGATTCATCCTCTTCCTTTCCAGTATCCAGGACTATGAAATCAGTAGGTATGTAAAGGCCCTCAACCTTTACTAATACATCTTCTACTTGTCCATAAGCCTGTCTTTTTGAGCTGTCTGCCATCTCTAATAAGATTTTAGTAGCTTGCACCCCATAGATTCCCAGTTTCTCTATTACAGAGAGGGGCATGAGGTTTATCCCTGAACCAAGGTCACACAGAGCCTTAAAGATCATGGTGCCTATGGTACAAGGGATTATGAACTTTCCAGGATCCTGTCTCTTCTGAGGCAATGTCAGTTGATCCAGATCACTTAGTTCATTGATGAACAAGGGTGGTTCAACTTCCCAAGCATCAATGCCAAATAATTTGGCATTCAGCTTCATGATTGCACCAAGAAACTTGGCATTTTGCTCTTCAGTAACATCCTCATTCTCTTCAAAAGGGGAATACTCATCAGAGCTCATGAAGGGCATAAGGAGGTTCAATGGGATCTCTATGGTCTCTAGATGAGCCTCAGAGTCCTTTGATTCCCCAGAGGGAAGCTCCTTATTGATCACTGGACGTCCCAGGAGGTCTTCCTCCTTGGGATTCATGTCCTCTCCTCTCCTCACAGGTTCGGCCATGGCGCTTATGTCAATGGCCTTGCACTCTCCTTTTGGGTTCTCTTCTGTATTGCTTGGGAGAGTACTAGGAGGGATTTCAGTGATCCTTTTACTCAGCTGGCCCACTTGTGCTTCCAGATTTCTAATGGAAGACCTTGTTTCATTCATGAAACTTACAGTGGCCTTAGATAGATCAGAGACTAGATTTGCTAAATTAGAAGCATTTTGTTAAGAGTTCTCTGTCTGTTGCTGAGTTGATGATGGAAAAGGCTTGCTATTGCTAAACCTATTTCTTCCACCATTATTAAAGCCTTGTTGGGGCTTTTGATCCTTCCATGAGAAATTTGGATGATTTCTCCATGTTGAGTTATAGGTGTTTCCATAAGGTTCACCTAAATAATTTACCTCTGCTATTGCAGGGTTCTCAGGATCATAGGCTTCCTCTTCAGAAGATGCCTCTTGAGTACTGTTGGATGCAGCTTGCATTCCATGCAGACTCTGAGAAATCATATTGACTTGCTGAGTCAATATTTTGTTCTGAGCCAATATGGCATTCAGAGTATCAACCTCAAGAACTCCCTTCTTCATAGGCGTCCCATTGATTACAGGATTCCTTTCAGAAGTGTACATGAACTGGTTATTAGCAACCATGTTAATGAGTTCTTGAGCTTCTGCAGGCATTTTCTTTAGGTGAATGGATCCTCCTGCAGAAGTGTCCAGTGACATCTTTGATAGCTCAAATAAACCATCATAGAATATATCCAGGATGGTCCATTCTGAAAGCATGTCAGAAGGACACTTTTTTGGTCAACTGTTTGTATCTTTCCCAAGCTTCATAGAGAGATTCACCTTCTTTCTGTCTGAAGGTTTGAACATCAGCTCTAAGCTTGCTCAGCTTTTGAGGAGGAAAGTACTTGGCTAAGAAAGCCGTGACCAGCTTATCCCAAGAGTTCAGGCTGTCTTTAGGTTGAGAATCCAACCATAATCTAGCTCTGTCTCTTACAGCAAAAGGGAAAAGCATGAGCCTGTAGACTTCAGGATCTTCTCCATTAGTCTTAACAGTGTCACATATCTGCAAGAATTCAGTTAAGAACTGAAAAGGATCTTCAGATGGAAGTCCATGAAACTTGCAGTTCTGCTGCATCAGAGAAACTAATTGAGGTTTCAGCTCAAAGTTGTTTGCTCCAATGGCAGGAATGGAGATGCTTCTTCCATGTAAATTGGAATTAGCTGCAGTGAAGTCACCAAGCATCCTCCTTGCATTATTATTATTCTCAGCTGCCATCTCCTCTGCCTGTTCGAAAATTTCTGAAAGGTTATCTCTGGATTGTTGTATTTTAGCTTCTCTTAATTTTCTCTTCAGAGTCCTTTCAGGTTCTGGATCTGCTTTCACAAGAATGTTCTTATCCTTGCTCCTGCTCATATGACAAGGAAGAATGGCCAGAAAAATGATAATAATAATAGAGATCCTTTATACCATAGTATAGGGATCCCTTTGTGAGTGGAAGAGAAGGGGGAGACAAAGAATGTGATGTAAAGGAAGAAATGCAACTGTACGAATGGAAGAGATGTGAGATGAGATGTTAGGATATGAATGAATAAAAAGAATAGAATGAGAGAGAAGGAGGAAATTTTCGAAAATTATTTTTGAAAAGGAGTTAGTGATTTTTGAAAATGGTTTTTTGAAAAATTGTTATTAATTTTCGAAAATTAAGTTTTTTAAAAATTAAAATAATTAATAAATTAAAAAGAAATTTTGAAAAAGGGGAGAGATATTTTCGAAAAATGAGAGAGAGAGAGAGTTAGTTAGGTGGTTTTGAAAAAGTTAAGAAACAAACAAAAAGTTTGTTAGTTAGTTGAAACAAATTTTGAAAAGATAAGAAGTTAGGAAGTTAGAAAAGATATTTTTGAAAAGATATTTTTTGAAAAAGATAAGATAAGAAGATATTTTTGAAAAGATATGATTGAAGTTAGTTTTGAAAAAGATTTGATTTTTAAAATCTCAATTAATGACTTGATTCATAAGAAATCACAAGATATGATTCTAGAATTTAAAGTTTGAATCTTTCTTAACAAGTAAGTAACAAACTTCAAATTTTTGACTCAAAACATTAATTGATTATTTTATTTTCGAAAATTTGTTATAAAAATAAGAAAAAGATTTTTGAAAAATATTTTTGGAATTTTCGAAAATAATTAAGAATTTTGAAAAAGATTTGATTTTTGAAAAAGATTTTGAAAAAGATAAGATTTTCAAATTGAAAATTTGATTTGACTCATGAAAAACAATTTGATTTTAAAAATTTTTGAAAAAGTCAATCCAAATTTTTCGAATTTGATGAGAGAAAAAGGGAAAGATATTTTTTTGATTTTTGAAATTTTTATGAAAAACATGAAAATTATGCAATGCATGAAATTTTTAGATCAAAACAATGAATGCATGCAAGGATGCTATGAATGTCAAGATGAACACCAAGAACACTATGAATGTCATGATGAACATCAAGACACCAAACTTAGAATTCTTTAATGCTTAGGCACTAAGAATTCAAAAATGCATATGATAAACATGAAAAGACACAAAACAAAAAATCATCAAGATCAAACAAGAAGACTTACCAAGAACAACTTGAAGATCATGAAGAACACTATGAATGCATGATATTTTCGAAAAATGCAAGATGCATATGCAAGTGACACCAAACTTATAACATGAATCAAGACTCAAACAAGAAACAGAAAAATATTTTTGATTTTTATGATTTTCTGATTTTTTTGGATTTTATTTTATATTTTTTGAAAATTATTTAGAAGGAAAGAAAAATAAGGATTCCAAATTTTTAATATGAATTCCAGGAATCTTGCCATGTTAGTCTAAAGCTTCAGTCCAGGAATTAGACATGGCTCACTAGCCAGCCAAGCTTTCAAAGAAAGCTCCAGTCCAAAACACTAGACATGGCCAATGGCCAGCCAAGCTTTAGCATGTAGATCAGAAACAGTAGCAGGTGGATTAACTCCAACTAGCTTGCTCTTGATAACAAATTGCTGCCTCAGTCCAAATAAATTTAGACATGGCTTTACAGCCAGCCAGGCTTCACATGCTTCATGAAACACTAGAATTCATTCTTAAAAATTCTGAATCCAAAATTTTTTTTTTTTTCGAAAGCAAAGGAGAAAATTTTGAAAGATTTTTGAAAAATTTTTAAAAACAAAACAAAAAGAAAATTACCTAATCTGAGCAATAAGATGAACCGTCAGTTGTCCAAACTCAAACAATCCCCGGCAACGGCGCCAAAAACTTGGTGCTGTTGCCGGATCAAAAGGGAATCTGGCACTGATGTTACCGGACCAAAAGCTTGCCGAGAACTCAAACAATCCCCGGCAATGGCGCCAAAAACTTGGTGCACGAAATTGTGATGTCCAGGCTCGAACAATCCCTGGTAATGGCTCCAAAGCTTGGTGCTTTGATCTTAATTCATAATTGTCACAACTTCGATACAACTAACCAGCAAGTGCATTGGGTCGTCCAAGTAATACCTTACGTGAGTAAGGGTCGAATCCCACGGAGATTGTTGGTATGAAGCAAGCTATGGACACCTTGCAAATCTCAGTCAGGCGGATTTAAACATGATACTTTATTAGATTAAAATAAACAATAAAAGGGATAGAGATACTTATGTAGATTCATTGGCAGGGATTTCAGATAAGCGAATGGAGATGCTTTTCGTTCCTCTGAACCTCTGCTTTCCTGCTATCTTCATCCAATCAGTCTTACTCCTTTCCATGGCTGGCTTTATGTGATACATCACCACTGTCAATGGCTACTTTCGGTCATCTCTCGGGAAAATGATCCAATGCCCTGTCACGGCACGGCTAATCGTCTGGAGGCATCACCCTTGCCAATGGCTTCATCTTATCCTCTCAGTGAATAATATGCTCACGCACCCTGTCACGGCACGGCTATTCATCTGTCGGTTCTCGATCATGCTGGAATAGGATTTACTATCCTTTTGCGTCTGTCACTAACGCCCTGCAATCGCGAGTTCGGAGCTCGTCACAGTCATTCAATCATTAAATCCTACTCGGAATACCACAGACAAGGTTTAGACCTTCCGGATTCTCTTGAATGCCGCCATCATTCTAGCTTACACCACGAAGATTCTGGTTAGGAGATCTAAGAGATACTCATTCTAGCTTAATTCATGTAGAACGGAGATGGAGATCTTGGGTGCGAATGGAGATCTTAGAAGCAAAATAAGATGAATTGAATAGAAAATAGTAGTACTTTGCATTAATCTTTGAGGAACAGCAGAGCTCCACACCTTAATCTATGGAGTGTAGAAACTCTACCGTTAAAAATACATAAGTGAAGGTCCAGGCATGGCCGAGATGGCCAGCCCCCTAAAACGTGATCAATAGTCTCCTAAGATGAATAATGGAATAAAACTGAGACCAAAGATGGTCAAAAAGACTAGTAAAAGGTCCTATTTATAATAAACTAGTCACTAGGGTTTACATGAGTAAGTAATTGATGCATAAATCCACTTCCGGGGCCCACTTGGTGTGTGTTTGGGCTGAGCCTGAGTGTAGCACGTGCAGAGGCCATTTGTGGAGTTGAACGCCAAGTTCTGTGCCAGTTTGGGCGTTCAACTCTGGTTTTGGATCCTTTTCTGGCGCTGGACGCCAGATTTGGGCAGAAGGCTGGCGTTGAACGCCAGTTTACGTCATCAATTCTTGGCCAAAGTATGAACTATTATATATTGCTGAAAAGCCCTGGATGTCTACTTTCCAACGCAATTGGAAGCGCGCCATTCCGAGTTCTGTAGCTCCAGAAAATTCACTTTGAGTGCAGGGAGGTCAGAATCCAACAGCATCAGCAGTCCTTTTTCAACCTCTGAATCTGATTTCTGCTCAAGTCCCTCAATTTCAGCCAGAAAATACCTGAAATCACAGAAAAACACACAATCTCATAGTAAAGTCCAGAAATGTGAATTTAACATAAAAACTAATGAAAACATCCCTAAAAGTAACTAGATCCTACTAAAAACATACTAAAAACAATGCCAAAAAGCGTATAAATTATCCGCTCATCAATGGTCCAAAGAAAAAAGAGTGTGCTTAAGAGCTCTGGACACCTCTAACTGGGGACTATAGCAAAGCTGAGTCACAATCTGAAAAGGTTCACCCAGTTATGTGTCTGTAGCATTTATGTATCCGGTGGTAATACTGGAAAACAAAATGATTAGGGTCACGGCCAAGACTCATAAAGTAGCTGTGTTCAAGAATCAACATACTGAACTAAGAGAATCAATAAAACTATCTGAATTCTGAGTTCCTATAGATGCCAATCATTTTAAACTTCAAAGGATAAAGTGAGATGCCAAAACTGTTCAGAAGCAAAAAGGCTACAAGTCCCGCTCATTTAATTGGAACTAAGTTCATTGATAAGTTTGGAATTTATTGTATTTTCTCTTCTTTTTATCCTATTTTCTTTTTAGTTGCTTGGGGACAAGCAACAATTTAAGTTTGGTGTTGTGATGAGCGGATAATTTATACCCTTTTTGGCATTGTTTTTACATAGTTTTTAGTATGTTTTTATTACTTTTTATTATATTTTTATTAGTTTTTATTCAAAAATCACATTTCTGGACTTAACTATGAGTTTGTGTATTTTTCTATGATTTCAGGTATTTTCTGGGTGAAATTGAGGGACCTGAGCAAAAATCTGATTCAGAGGATGAAAAAGGACTGCAGATGTTGTTGGATTCTGACCTCCCTGCACTCGAAGTGGATTTTCTAGAGCTACAGAAGCTCAATTGGCACGCCCTCAATTGCGTTGGAAAGTAGACATCCTGGGCTTTCTAGAAATATATAATAGTCCATATTTCTCTCGAGATTTGATGGCCCAAACTGGCGTTCAAAGTCAGCCTAAAACATCTTGGCGTAAAACGCCCAAACTGGCACCAGAATTGGAGTTAAACGCCCAAACTAGCACCAAAGCTGGCGTTTAACTTCACGAAAAGCCTAAGCACGAAAAAGCTTCAATGGTCAGCCCAAGCACACACCAAGTGGGCCCTGGAAGTGGATTTCTACACTTAGTTACTCATTTTCTGTAAACCCTAGTAACTACTTTAGTATAAAAACTACTTTTAGAGATTTATTTTATATAGTCTTTGGTTGAAGCTTTTATCTTTTGAACTTGTATGTTCACGTTTAGAGGCTGGCGTCACGGCCATGCCTAGACCTTTTTCACTTATGTATTTTCTACGGTGGAGTTTCTGCACCCCATAGATTAAGGTGTGGAGCTTTGCTGTTCTTCATGAATTAATGCAAGTACTATTGTTTTTCTATTCAATTCACGCCTACTTCTTCTCTAAGATATTCACTCGCACTTCAACCTGATGAATGTGATGACCCGTGACACTCATCATTATTCTCACTTATAAACGCGTGCTTGACAACCACTCCCGTTCTATTTGCAATAGCTTGAGTGTATATCTCTTGGCCTCCTGGTTCACGACGCATGGTTGCCTCTCCTGACAACAGATCATTCCATTTCGTGAGATCAGAGTCTTCATAGTAAAGGCTAGAACCATTGGCAGTATTCCTGACATCCAGAAAGTCTAAACCTTGTCTGTGGTATTCCGAGTAGGATCTGGGAAGGGATGACTGTGACGAGCTTCAAACCTCCAAATGTGGGGCACAAGTGACAGTGTGCAAAAGGACAATGGTCCTATTCCAACGCTAGCGGGAATCGACAGATGATTAGCCGTGTGGTGACAGTGCATATGGATTTGTTTTCATCCGAGAGGATCATACAGCTTGCCATGGAAGGAGGTAATGCATGGTTGGAAGAAGACAATAGGAAAGCAGAGGTTCAGAAGCAACAAAGCATCTCCAGATGCTTATTTGAAATTCCCACCAATGAATTACATAAGTAACTTTATCCTATTTTATATTTTAATTATCAAAACCTCATAACCATTTGAATCTGCCTGACTGAGATTTACAAGGATGACCATAGCTTGCTTCAAGCCAACAATCTCCGTGGGATCGACCCTTACTCACGTAAGGTTTATTACTTGGATGACCCAGTGCACTTGCTGGTTAGTTATGCGGAGTTGTGAAAAAGAGTTGAGATTAAGATTGTGTGTACAAAGTTTTTGGCGCCATTATTAGAGATCACAATTTCGTGCACCATTTTCCTCTTAAAGCTGGTGATGTGCTATTATAAAGAATAAAAGGGTTAAGTAGGCTCAACATTGGTTCACAAGGGTTGATAAAAGGGTAAAGCTAATTTGGGTTTGTGAGTTTAAATGAACAAAGGCCTCAATCACATAAATGCATTCAAATATTGAATAATGGACATATAGAATCAAGCAAGCTAAAGATCACAATCTTAAAGAGAGCACACACATCAAACGAAAATATTGGTTTAAAGATGCAACCAATCATTTAGGCTCAAAATCTCACTAGTTTTGTGTGTTCTAGCTCTAAAATCATGTTCCAAAAATAGTTTTCTCAAGCAAGTTCAAGAAACAATTTAGCATCCTTTTAGTGGAATGCCCTAAAATAATTTTCTTAGAAAAGAAATCATTACTTTAACCAACTGATTCTAATGAGAAGTGGTTGGATGGAAAACAATTCATGTAGTTCATGTGCGTCCAATCACTTAACAAGCATAAGTAAGATATGTACAACTCTAGATATCTTTACAACAACTACTATGCAAAAAGTACTTATATGAAAAAACTAACTAGAAAATGAAAATGATCCTAATTAGTAAAAGAAAAATTAAAATCTTGGTGGTAAAGAATGGATTGTTACCTACAGAAGTCGGTAACTGACCTCCCCACACTTAAAAATTTGCACGGTCCTCCGTGCCAACAGTGATGAGCAGAGTTCGTCCAAGAGTGTCACTTCCAATGGCCCTAGGATAGTGAGACAATGACGCCTCTATGTTCACTGTAACAACCCCATTTTTCGAGAATGCGAGATCCTTTCTGAAGACACAGGTTTCTCGAGAAGATCATAAGAGGGAACACCTCTGCTGTATCATCAAGAATCTCAATCCTCATTGACATTATGTCATCTTTAAGCTAGAATCTCTTTTGGGACAAGCTCGAGAATGCAATCGCGAAGAACCTAGTTTTCGAACCGTATTGGTTAGTTTTGATTCTAGTTTTCATAAATAATCTCTATTTAATGGACCGGACTCGATTCATAAGAGAAGAGAGGTAACAGTATAATATTATGATTATATTAGTATTAGAAGCTGCTTGAATGATATTATAAGGTTACCTGGTCTATTTTAGTTAAAAAAGGAGATCGGTTTAACCGGGTTCACGATTTACTGGTGCAGCTTAGCACCAGCACTCTTTGATAACTTTAGCAATGCTAATGCCTCAACATACATGTTATATTCTCATATTAAATATGTTACTAGTGTCATTTATGCTAGTAGCTCAGAAAAGAATTTTTAGATATGTTTTTATGTGTGCTCCGATACATCTAGTTTTAGTAGTTATACATCTGAGATATTTTAACATTATTTTAATCCACCTCTAAACAAACCAATCACAATCCACCTATACCACCCAAAGACCTCCAAGGCTTTCTTATTTTCACCTTGTGGCCGAAAATAGGAAGAGAGAAAAAGAGAGAAAAGTTCTTAGTTCCAAAAATTCAAAGCTTGATTTCTTCTAAACAAAAACTCAAATCAAAATTCCAATCTGACCAAAATGATCCTCTCTTCTTTCTCTGCATAATCATATGACTTATCAAGGCTGGAATCCAGGTGAGTTGGCTACACCATCTGTAACGACCCAACTCCCAATATGCCATGGTCATACAAGAAGTATGTTCCTTGTTAGAACGTTGCCAATTTTATGAGTAATTTTTTTTCTATTTAACTTATATCGTTACGAGCGATGGAGTAAAATAAATATGCACACATTGATAGAAATAATAAGGAAGCATAAAGAAATATATAACACAGCTGATAATATACATCATGTACACTATAATAAAACATGTAGCGTTTACAAAAGATCAATTCAGTTTACATCATAGTTAACCTACGTAACTAATATATACACGACACTCCCAAGGCCTGGCCGATACAAAAAGCTGCTAAGCTGGCTCCCAGGCTAGCCTAACCATTCTACAGCTCCTAGCTCTCGGGTGTACTAACACAAGTGAGAGATTGACCAAAAGTCAATGTCAGACTAGAGTGTCATCAAAAGAATGCCCCTACCACTCTTATTCTATATTTACGTATGGCCGTTCGGTAGATCATCATGAGGCTCGTCCATCTCCTCATCCTGCTCTATCTCTATCTCCAGGTTCTCCTCCTCCTCGTCATCAGCAGCTACAGCTATACCCTTAGAATAACCAGAAGCACTACTGTCACTATGTACAAAACCATTCGCAAGCACAGGTTCGTTCGCGTATATAGGAGCTACCCCATCATCCGATAGTGCCGGCTCATCAGGCTGTGGAAAGTCAGGGATCGGCTCAGGGGGAAAATCCCACCCTGGTGGAATTGCAGGTACATTCCCTCCAGCTATCTCGGGCTCGTCAGGAATGATAAGCTCAGGTGCCGCCTTATTCAAGGGTTGAACTGGTATAGGGTGTTCGGGACCGTCGGGAAAAGGATGCCCAAGTGCGTCAGCGTGTAACCAGGATAAGGGAAAGTCGTAAGGAGAGTCGGGGTCAAAAAGTAGGCTAGACAGAGGATGTTGAAAAGCTCGACCGTACAACGCATACCGTCTGATACGAGGCTCCAATCCCATAATAATGTAACTATGGTGTACCGGATCCTCGTAGATGTAAAGGTCCTCAAACACATAGAATATCACACCCGTCTCCATCTAGAGAGGATGAAGGGAGAGAATGAGGTAAGAACTGGGGAGTTCATAGTAGGGCCGGGGTTATTAGTTACGTTTATTAATTCGGTGTTATTTAGCGGATAGATAACAGAATACAGCAAAGCAGTAAATAGAAAAAATAGATAAATAGCGAAACTAGAGAAAACAGAAAGCAAAACACGAACAAAAGAATACAAGAAAATAAAACACAAACATAGCATACAAGCAGACAAACATAGAGAAATAGATCACACACATAAAAGGAATGTAACAAAGAATGATGTGCAGACAAGAATGATGCATGTCTAGCCCTAGTACAGACCATGAGCTCATGTATCGGTTAGCACTTGCAATCCCGACATTTATCCGGTCACAACTCCATGATTTCCCGAATACAATTTTCCATTCAAATAAATGTGCATATATTTATTAGCAGCTCTATTGAGACAGCCTCTACTTTCTTCTCATAGGAAATATATATTCTTGGGAACGGAAAATTACTTTAGGTATCTTAGTTTCCCTACAGAAGCTCTTGGGTTGCTTTAAGCAACAGATAAATAAACAAACATCTCTTGGATTGCCTTAAGCAACAAGTAATTAAACAACATCTCTTGGGTTGCCTGAAGCAACAAATAACTTTTCAACAAGTCCTCTGCTCTTAGCCTCTTTACTCTACTCTGGTTACTCTTTTTTCTGTGTCTCTTTACTCTGCTCTGATTTCTCTGTTTAACATTTGTATTTAAAGCTTATGTAAATTTCGGAATGAATAGTTAGCCTGTCCCAAGTATAAGTTCATTAAGTTTATACTGAAACAGTTTAACTTTTCATATTATACTTAACCCTAGGCGCAACTCAAGGACTAACTATGTTGCTCCTAGTTCGTTCACTGATCTCTGTTTGTTTCTGTTATTAAAACTGTACAGACTTTTTCTTTGATTTTTATCTCTTCTTTAACTTTTTATCTTTCCTTTGTCTTTGACTCACTAATATGTTATTACCATTCCCTAAGTGTTTTATGAAGGTAATTATGAGATTCTGCGCTTAAAGTTGTCTTTCTAAATCTTTTACGAAAAACTGTCTTTTCCGCATTATTTTATTATTTTTTATAAAATATTATTTTTAATTAAATGTTATTATTTAATATTTTATTAATATATTTTCGATATTTACCCTTTCTTACCCTAAAAGTTATATAAATTCACTTTTTACCACCCGTAACTTTCAGAAATTACAAAATAATCACACAAACACAAAAAATTTTACTTCCTTGCCCTTTTTAAGATCTAAATCCTATTTTTCATTGTTTTTTACCATACTCAAGGTGTTTTTCGTGTTCTTCGTAAATTCTTCAGATTCTTTCTCTGTTTTCACCCGTTTTTCAATCTTTTCAATAACCGATTTTTACCAAAATTCATAATAAATTCTCAGCCACTAAAATCCCATCTTTTCCACTTGATTTTAACATAAATTGAACCCCAATTTAAGGCCTAGGGTTTCAGTTTCCAGCTGCACTCAAGAACACAAATTCATAGCTTGAATTTCATCAAATTTTCATCAAATTTTCAATAAGAATCACTCATATAAATCATCAATTTCAAGCACAGCCAAACCATATCATAATCACACAACTCAAAAATAATTAATCAAGATTAATTTTGTCAAACCCTACCTAGTTTTGCTACTCCAAATTCCGCTACTCCAAATTCGGTTATACTCTCAGGTGGTCCTTAAGCACTTTTTCCCCCTAAATCATATCAAGAACAACTTTAAATCCACAAACCCTCAACTGAACAAATCTCACCCATCATGTTAGGAAGGGATTTCTTACCTAAAACTTGCTGGAAATTAACGTTTCTTGGCTCACACGTCAAGTTAAGCATGATTGCTAAGGAAGAACATCAAGAAAACTCAAGTTTAAACATGTTTCCTTGAAACCGAAGCAAAAGAGAGATGGTGCAGCCAACTCACCTTGAATCCAGCCTTGATAAGTCATATGGTTATGTAGAGAAAGAAGAGAGGATTATTTTGGTTGGATTGGAATTTTGATTTCAGTTTTAGTTCAGTAGAAATCAAGCTTTGAAGATTTGGAACTAAGAACTTTTCTCTCTTTTTCTCTCTTCCTATTTTCGGCCACAAGGTGAAAATGAACTAGCCTTGGGTGTCTTGGGGGTGTAGGGTGAGCTGTTATTGGTTGGCTTGTAGGTGGGTTAAAATAATATTAAAATATCTCACGTGTATAACTACTAAAACTAGATGTATCAGAACACTTGTAAAAACATCTCTAAAAATTCTTTTCTGAGCTACTAGCAAAAATGACACTAGTAACATATTTATTATGAGAGTAGAACATGTATGATGAGGCCTTAGTATTACTAAAGTCATCCGAGAGTACTGGTGCTAAGCTGCACCAGTAAACTGTGAACCCGGTTAAATCGGTCTCCTATTTTTAACTAAAATAGACCAGGTAATATTATAATATCATTCAAGAATCCTCTAATACTCATATAAAGATAATATTATAATGTTATCTCTCTTCTCTTATGAATCGAGTCCGGTTTGTCAAACTGAGACTATTTACGGAAACCAGAACCGAAACTCCTAACCGATACAGTTCAAAAACTAGGTTCTTCACGATTGCATTGTCGGGCTTGTCTCAACTAAGGTCCTGAGTTAAAGATAATATAATGACAATGATATAGCAGAGGTTCTCCCCTTACTGATCTTCTGGAGAAATCCGTACTTTCAGAAAAGATCTCGCGTACTCGAAAATTGAGGTTGTTACATTCTACCCTCCTAAAAGAAAATTTTGCTCTCAAAATTTCAATTACATGAGAACAGATGCGGGTAATCGGCTCTCATCTTATCTTCCAGTTCCCAGGTATGCTCTTCTTTTCCTCTTTGTCCCCAAGCTACTTTTACCAAGCGAATAGTCTTGCCTCTCAGCTACTTATCACTTCTTTCTACGATCTGAACTGGTGATGCTTGATATGTCAAATCATTTCATAACTGTACTGTTTCTAGTTGTAAAATGTGACTCTCGTCGGGAACATATTTCTTAAGTTGCGAGACATGAAAAACATCATGGAGGTTTGATAAATAAGGAGGAAGGGCTATTTGATAAGCTACTAGACCGACTCGTTTAAGTATTTGGAAAGGTCCTATGTATCGAGGGTTAAACTTTTTAATTTTAAGGGCTCTACCTATTCCAGTAGTCAGAGTTACTTTTAGAAAGACATGGTCTCCCTTACTAAACTCTAAGGGTCTACGTCTACTATTGGCATAGCTCTTTTGACGGCTTTGTGCTGTCCAGATCTTCTGACGAATCCCCTTTATCTTCTCAGAAGTTTCTTGCACTAAATCTGGACCCAAGACACTAGCTTCTCCGTCGTCATTCCAGCACAATGGTGTCTGACATCTTCTTCCGTAGAGAGCTTCATATGGTGCCATCTCAATACTTTGCTGGTAACTGTTGTTGTAGACGAACTCGATCAACGCCAAATACTTATCCCAACTGCCTTGGTTATCAATCACACAAGATCTTAACATGTCCCCAACGCTTTCTGAAAAGCTCCCCAGAATCTAGAAGTAAACCTCAGGTCTCGATCTGAAATAATTGATGAAGGTATCCCGTGCAATCATATGATTTCTTGAATATATATCCGTGCCAGCCTTTCCAGAGTATAGTCAATTCAAATCGGAAGGAAATGCCCCGATTTCGTCAACCTGTCCATAATCACCCAAACAGCATCGTGTCCTGTTGAGGTCCTTGGCAATCCCATGATAAAATCCATAGTCATCAGCTCCCATTTCCATTGTGGTATTTCCAAGGGCTGCAGGGTTCCTGATGGCTTCTAATGTTCCATCTTCACCTTCAGGCAGGTTAAACACTTTGAGACACAATGAGCTACCTCTTTCTTTAAGCCCGGCTACCAGAATATTCGTTTCAAATCTTGGTACATCTTTGTCACTCCTGGATGCATAGAGAATCTACTCTGGTGAGCTTCTGCAAGAATCTTTTGTCGCAAATCTCCAGAGCTAGGCACACAAATCCTGTTTTTGTATCTCCATAGACCACTATGATCTTGTCTCACGGCTTCTGGTTCTTCTGCTCCCATACGTCTCAGCATTATAATCATTTATGAGTCATGTGCTTGTGCTTGCTGAATACTAATCTTGAAATCTGGAGTTATTTGTAGTTGTGCCAAACGGACTCCACTTGACATTTCAATCATGTCCAACTTAAGGTTCTCAAAGTCTGTGAGCTATTTTTCTTCTTTTATCATTATCCAAGAGATACTCAAACTTTTTCTGCTCAAGGCGTCTGCCACCACGTTAATGAATGAATTTTTGTGTGGTTTAGAATTTCACAAATGAAATCTCGTTGCAAGTATAGTTTCTAAACCAACAATAATCCTTTCATACAAAAATTTGGTTGTCACAAATAACAAACCCTATAAAAATAACCGAAGTATTCAAACCTCGGGTCGTTCTCCCTAGGAATTGCAATAAAGTGTTCTTGTTATTGGTTATGGAGTATGTTTTGTGGTTTTTTGAAGTAAGATACAAGAAAGGTAAATGGTAAAAGGAATAAACTAACAACTAGAAAAGCTCTTGGCAAGGTATGAGAACTAGAAGTCCTATCCTCATTATCCTCCTCAATTGTGACAATAATTGTCCATTGCTCCCACTTAGTTAACCTCTAACTATGAAGGAAAGTCAAGTGGATGAATTAACTTGATTCCACAATTCCTCGCCTAATCATGATGAAAGACTAGCTTTAGTGGCATTCAAGTTAATTAGCAACTTCTAATTATCAATCAACAAAAGAATTAGATAACTCAAGAGTCACTAATTACTCTACCTAGGCCAAGAGGAGAAAAACCTACTCTATAATTGATGAGGGAAAAAATGATTCCGCACAAAACTCATCGGCAAGTGTATCGGGTCGCATCAAGTAGTAATAACTCATAAGAGTGAGGTCGATCCCCCATGGATTGATGGATCAAGCAACTTTAGTGAGGTGATTAGTCTAGTAAAGCTAACAGTATTGAATTTAGTGAAATAGAACTAGCAGAAGATAAATTACAGTAAATTAAAAGTGCAGAAGAAGTAGATTAGCTTAATCTTAAAGAGCAATAAAGTAAAAGAGCTGAAACTTAAATTACAAGAAAGGTAAATGACTGAAACTTAAAGTGCAAGAAACTTAAATTACTGAATATAAATTGCTGGGAAATGTAAATTGCTTGAAGAATAAAAAGGATTTGGGTATTGGGATTCAAATTGAACTGGAAAATTTAAGTGTAGTAAACTAAAGAACTATGAGATGAAGAGAAATTGTAGATGAACCAAAATAGAAATGAAAAATTACAGAAGAAGGTAAATCAAAAAGAAACAATTGAGATCCGATCTTTAATTCATAGATTCAGAAAACAGAAAATAAATGGAACTCCAAGAGGAAGATCTTTAGAGAATTCTTCAATCAGACTTCAAAAACCAAAAGCAGAGAAGTGAATTTGCAAAAGAAAGAAAATGAATATAGAAAGTAAACTCAGATCTGATCCCAATCCCCAAATTCAAAAGAAAATTAAAAGAGAGCTCTCTATTCTATTCCTACTCCTACAGCTCTCTATTGGAGCCATCCTTCCAATGAAATGAAATTGATGGCTTTATATAGGATTTGCAAAATGAAAATGAAATTGAAATTGAAAACAAAATACAAATTAAATGAAATTCCTAATCAAGCTTTTTCTTGTGCCTTTGAGTGATGTCCACGGATTTTGCTTGCTTTGGTGTGTCAATGGGCTTGAATTGGAATTAATTGAGCCAGAGTTACACTTAGATTGGGCTCTTTTGGTTTGGCCTTGACTGAGAGTGGGTCAGGGTTGCTTGGTGCCCCTTCCAGTAGAGTGCTCCGTGCATAAAACGAATGCTACGTTAACTTCATTAGGAATGCTTCTTCACGTGCGCATTGGTGCACTCTATTCCTCACCCAGCGTTGCCTTAGTAAACGCTACGTTCACTCTTTGAACGTTGGCTCCTTTGTTGAGCACTACGTTTACAATTCTGGATGCCCTTAGTGTGTGGGATGGCACAAGGCTTAAAAGGCCGAAAACGCTCAATTGATTGAGCGTAGCGTTCACTTTAATGAACACTTGCTGTCTTGGTTCATGTTATTAATGCATGCTTTCATTAATGCCTTGGCAATAATAATATTACATGCATGCTTCCATAGCTTTAATTAATAATGCTAATTACTCAACGTTAGCGTTCATTCTTTTAAACGCCTTGGTTTATTCATTATCAATTAGCATTAGTAATTTAATATGTCATGCATGCTTGCTTTCATTTACTTTAATTAATAATGCCAATGCATTAACGTTGAAACATGATTTGTTCTTTTGCCAATTGGCTTTAACAATGTATTACATGCATGCCTGCATTGGATTTAATTAGTAATGCATTTATTTCATTCATTCTCAATGCCAATGCGTTAATAATGCATCATGATGGCATTAATAATTAAATGCATGCATGCTTAAATTTATTAATTCATGATAAAGCATGCATAAGCATTAATGCATATGTATCATGTTACTAATGCCAAGGCTTCACGGTCATGGGCCATGCTTTTAAAAGCGTGGCCTAAGGTTCCAAAGCGTGCTCAAACTTCAAAGTGTGCCCCAAAATCCTTCTTTTCTTCTTTTGAGATGATTTGGTGCTATTTTGCTTCTTTTTCCACTTATTTCCTACAAAATTTATAAAATTAAAAGATCAAAGAAATATACCATTTAAGCACAAAAGCATTCAATATTTAATCACTAATCATCAATTTCTTGCATGAAAAAGCATAGAAAAACATGACATGATGACATGTCATCACAACACCAAACTTAAACCTTGCTTGTCCCCAAGCAAGAAAAGAATCATGCAATAAAGATTGACAATCCAAGGTAAGAAGAATAGCAACTCAATGTTCATGGTTGGCTAGTTTTCTATGCATGCCACAATCACAAAAGAGATGTAAATGATTGATGCTTCTATCTAGCTCATTTTATGAAATCTTTTCTTTATATTCCTTTCTTGAAACAAGCTCTTGATTTTCTTATTAGCTTTTCCTTTTGGGTGCTTTACCCCATGAGTTGATAACAAAGCTATGACTCTAAATGCTTTGTTTTCAAGTATTACCACTTGATACATAAGCACCCCAAGCATTCAATTAGAGGACTTCATTAAGCTCATTTGTTTCTTTTCTTGACTCTCTAATCATTGATGCTCAGAACCTTGAGCTTTGAGGGAGTGCCTTTGCACTTGAGCCTAGCCTTGACTTCTAAGTGTTTTGTTTTCAAGCTTTTTGCCTGATACATAAACAACACAAGTACTTAACAATTGAATTTTCATTGGAACTCAGAGCCTTCAGCTTTCTCATTCTTTCCCTTTTTTTTTTGCCTTATTTGCATTTGCTTCTTCAAGGTTTTCATGATTTAAAAAATTTCATAAAATGTCCTAGATGAAAACTTCAATTAAATAAAATCTAATGCAATTGAGCAATAATTAATCATACTAGCCCTCCAATACTTGTATGCACATGCTAAGTTCTTCCTTAATTCCTTGTTTGTTTATGATCATGATACTTTACTGCTTTGAACTTTACAAAACTTAAGTTGGTAGTCATAATGGCATAGCAACAGGTTACAGATCAAAATTCAGGCTATGCTTATTCATACACACATGTAAACAGAGAAAATAAAGACAATCATGCAATTTAAAGTGCTGGAAACAAATGAGAGGAAAAGGAACTTTACAACCTTGTAATTCATCTTCTCTATTATTGTCATTTTCCTCCCATTCTTCTCATTCCCCTACCAACTTCAGAATGCTTACTCATTCTCAAGCAATAATTAGAACAATGGTGATGGGGCTAAGATGGATCATGAGTGTCTTACACAATAAAATGTTAGTTGTATATGTGTTTAAGCAAGCAAAATTAAGAATAACCATCAAGACACAGGAAACAAAGACATTGTGATTACAAATATAAGAGGGTGTGCATGATACATTGCTTAAAAATATAAGTGGCACACCAAACTTAGTGTGACACTTTCACTTGGAATTAATGCAAGTATCCAGTATGAATTTAGAAATAAATTTTGTTGCATAGCAACACTAAACTTAGAATGCAGTCACATGTCAATTTATTTGAAATAGAACTAAGCAAATAAAACTGTTGTATGTTAAATACAATCACCAAGCCAAGATTTTGTCATGAGTAAGGATTTCTTTGAGGTATTTAACAAAAACAGTCAAGGATCAAAGTAATTGAAAGCATTAAAAAGAAATGACTAGAGTAAATAGAATAACAAAGTGTCAAACCAAAAGAAAAGAATAAAACTGCAGAGGCATTATGATTATGCAGATAAGTGGTGTTGCTGAATATATTGCATATAAAATAAGTTGCACACCAAACTTAGAATCTCAGTGTGACACTTTCATTTTTGATTTGATGCAATCATCCAGAAAGATTGAAAATAAATTGTTGCAAGGCAACACCAAACTTAGAATGTAATCATATGCCAATTTATTAAAATTTAAACAAAGCGAAGAAAGAAAATAAACCAAGCAGAGAAATGAAATGTTACCTAAGGTTGGGTTGTCTACCAACAAGCGCTCTTTTAATGTCATTAGCTTGACATATTGTTCTTCACTTTTTTCCTCTTCTTCCAGTTTGTTAAGAGGAATGACCTCAAGGGGAGAGAAGATTCAGCTATTGTCCCCTGTCTTGGTCTCTCCTCAGCAAGCTTCCTTTTGTTAATGGCTTTATTGAGCTTGCTTGCTGAATCAGGGGTAAGATCGCTGCTCGTGTTAGTTGCCTTCACTTCTTAGATATCAATACTTGGTGGTTGGGTGATGGTTGGAGCATTATCTTCATCAATAGCCTTTTGAATTGGTGGTTCAATGAGCCCTTCTTCTATGTACTTCTCTGCTTCAATTGAATGTGAATCTCCTTGATTGTCTTCCTCTATTCCTTCTTCATGACTTTCCATTAAGTCCTTCGGGAGGGAATCTTCATGTTCTATTGTCACTTCAACTAGCTTTTGTGAATATGGAATCCTTGGCTCATACACCTCCACCACTTCATTCACCCTTGAAGTTTCACTTGATACAGGGATCTCTTCTTTCTCTTCTTCACTCACAGTTTGTTCTTCACCCTTACCATTTGACGATCCTGAATGTGTTCTCCCTTGCTCTAAATGCCCCTCTATCTTCTTGAAGAGGAATTCTTGCTCTGTCCAGAATTGCTTTTGTTCTTCAAGGAGTTGTTCTTGTCTTTCTAATAATTCTCTGGACTTTTGAAGGGGATTTTCAACTGCTGACTCAAGAGATAAAGGCTGAGAGTGATGTGGTGGACATGGATGTATTATGGTGAAGTTGTTTTGAGGGATATGGAAGGATCTTTGTGTTGAGGTGTATTCAAGTGATGGAAAATTTTGACATGAGAAATCAGGAGGTGGGGTTTTACTTAATTTAGGAGCCTCTTCATTTTGCTCTTCCACCTCCTCCCTTGCACTTAACATTTGGTTTACCAGCACTTCTATATTTTTGAAGGAGTTCTCTTGTTTGTTCCAGGATATCTGTGCCTCCTCCTCATATCTTTCAAGCATGATCTTAAGCTTTGAGAGGCTTTGGTTCATAGAAGTTTGTGTGGACTGTGAGTTTTGGAAGAGATTCTATATCAAGGGGTAGTTAAGTGACGAAGAATTTTCAGATGAAAAACTAGGAGGTGAGGTTTGACAACTTTCCATGAATGAATTGAAGGTTTTCTCAAGTGATGATGGCTCTTGATAAGTGGAGTATTAACTGTCAAATGCTTTCTAGTTTTGATCCTCCCATCTACAATATGAATCATTGTAAAATTGATCATTTTGTGGCTCTGGGGAGCAATCTTGCATGAACTTATTGAAAGCATACTCCAGTGATGATGTTTCTTGATGAACAAAGTATAGATCATCAAGATCCCTTTGATTTTGACCTTCCCATTCATAATATAAATAGTTGTTAGACTTATCAAAATTTGTATCATATTGTATCTCTGGGAAGTATCCCATTTCAACTGATTGTTCACATTCTTATTGACATGTCCAGACACCATGAGGGTAATGACACAAATCATCTTGTGGTTCTGAATCATATCTTATGTGAATTGCTTCATCATTTATTATTTCTTGGTGATATTCCCAGCCATCATGATGACTTGAACCATTTTGTGGTGGTGGAAAATATCCCATATGATTCTCTTGCTCATCCTGTGGTCCTGAGACATATCTCCATGGATTAGAGTGCTCAGAATTTGTATTTTCTTGGTGATATTCCCAGCCACCATTCGAGATTGGTGAAGATGGGTAATATCCCATAAAATCTGTTTGATTATAAGATGAGTTGAACTTCATTTGAATTTTTTAACACACATTACCAATGAAAATTGAAATTCATGTCACAGAGACGAATTTCTTAGTGAGGCAATAACTCAAACACCTTGCCATCAGCTTAAAACAGAAAACAAAAACAAAGAAAATGCTTAATCTAGACTTCTCACCCACTAAATCATTGTCGATCTATATCAATCCTCGGCAACGGCACCAAAAACTTGACGAGGGAAAAAACGTTTCCACACAAAACTCACCAGCAAGTGTACCGGGTCGCATCAAGTAGTAATAACTCACAAGAGTGAGGTCGATCCCATAGGGATTGATGGATCAAGCAACTTTAGTGACGTGATTAGTCTAGTCAAGCTAAGAGTGTTGAATTTAGTGAAATGGAACTAGCAGAAGATAAATTACAGTGAATTAAAAGTGCAGAAGAAGAAGATTGGCTGAATCTTAAAGAGCAAAAAAGTAAAAGAGCTGAAACTTAAATTGCAAGAAAGGTAAATGACTGAAACTTAAAGTCAAAGAAACTTAAATTGCTGAATCTAAGTTGCTGGGAAATGTAAATTGCTTGAAGAATAAAAGGGATTTGGGTATTGGGATTCAAATTAAATTGGAAAATTTAAGTGCAGTAAACTAAAGAACTATGAGATGAAGATAAATTACGGATGAACCAAAACAGAAATGAAAAGTTGCAGAAGAAGGTAAATCAGAAATAAACAATTGAGATCCGATCTTTAATTCATAGATTCAAAAAATAGAAAAGAAATGGAACTCCAAGATGAAGATCTTCAGAGAATTCTTCAATTAGACTTCAAAAACCAAAAGCAGAGAAGTGAATTTGCAAAAGAAAGAAAATGAATACAGAAAGTAAACTCAGATCTGATCCCAATCCCCAAATTCAAAAGAAAATTAAAAGAGAGCTCTCTATTCTACTCCTACTCCTACTACTCTCTATTAGAGCTAGCCTCCCAATGAAATGAAATTGATGCCTTTATATAGGCTTTACAAAATGAAAATAAAATTGAAATTGAAAATAAATTACAAATTAAATAAAATTCCTAATCTAGCTTTTTCTTGTGCCTTTGAGTGATGTCCATGGGTTTTGCTTGCTTTGGTGTGTCAATGGTCTTGAATTGGAATTAATTGAGCCAGAGTTACACTTAGAGTGGGCTCTTTTAGTTTGGCTTTGACTGAGAGTGGGTCAGGGTTGCTTGGTGCCCCTTCCAGTGGAGTGCTCCGTGCATAAAACGAATGCTACGTTCACTTCATTAGGCATGCTTCTTCACGTGCGCATTGGTGTGCTCTATTCCTCACCCAGCGTTGACTTAGTGAACGCTACATTCACTCTTTGAACGTTGGCTCCTTTGTTGAGCGCTACGTTCACAATTCTGGACACCCTTAGTATGTGGGAAGGCACAAGGGTTAAAAGCCCGAAAATGCTAAATTGATTGAGCGTAGCGTTCACTTTAATGAACGCTTGCTGTCTTGGTTCATGTTACTAATGCATGCTTTCATTAATGCCTTGGCAATAATAATATTACATGCATGCTTCCATGGCTTTAATTAATAATGCTAATTACTCAACGTTAGCGTTCATTCTTTTAAACACCTTGGTTCATTCATTCTCAATTAGCATTAGTAATTAAATATGTCATGCATGCATGCTTTCATTTACTTTAATTAATAATGCCAATGCATTAACGTTGAAGCATGATTTGTTCTTTTGCCAATTGGCTTTAATAATGTATTACATGCATGCTTGCATTGGCTTTAATTAGTGATGCATTCATTTCATTCATTCTCAATGCCAATTCGTTAATAATGCATCATGATGGCATTAATAATTAAATGCATGCATGCTTAAATTTATTAATTCATGATAAAGCATGCATGAGCATTAATGCATATGTATCATGTTACTAATGCCAAGGCTTCATGGTCTTGGGCCATGCTTTTAAAAGCGTGGCCTAAGGTTCCAAAGCGTGCTCGAACTTCAAAGTGTGCCCTAAAATCCTTCTTTTCTTCTTTTGAGCTGATTTGGTGCTATTTTACTTCTTTTTCCACTTATTTCCTACAAAATTTATAAAATCAAAAGATCAAAGAAATATACCATTTAAGCACAAAAGCATTCAATATTTAAGCACTAATCATTAATTTCTTGCATGAAAAAGCATAGAAAAACATGACATGATGACATGTCATCAATAATCTAACCTAGCATTTTGTCAAATACTTGGGATGCATAAAAAGGAAAGTAAAATCAAATTGCAAGAATTATAAATCTATAACTACTAATTCCAAGGAATTAAACAACAACAATGCAATTCAACAATAAAGGAACATGAATCATAAATTGCATTAAAAGAGAAAAAAGAGGAACAAGAGTGCATCAACATAAAAGTAGAGAATTACAAGAATTAAATGCTAAAATAGAGAGAGGAGATGTAGAAGAACAAGAATTACAAAAGGAAAAGAAAATCAAAGCATGAAATTAACCTAGATCTAAGAAATCCTAATCTACCTCTAACCTAATTCTAGAGAGAAGAGAGAGCTTCTCTCTCTATAAACTAACTTTCCCTCCAAAACTAAACTAAACTAATCTGACGTAATGTCTAATGTGTAATGTTGATTCCCCTTCAATCCTTGGGTTAAATAGAATCAGAGATGAGTTGGATTTGGGCCTGGGAAGCCCAGAATTCACCCCCATCATTTTTCCTTTAAGTGAGTCACGTGTGAGCGTCGACGCGTATATGTAGGTCACGTGTACGCGTCGCTTGACAAATTGCTATCCACACGTACGCGTGATGTATGCGTTCGCGTCACCATGCGACCTCATCGTTTCACGTGTGCGCGTCGATCTCAGCATCCCAAATCCTTGTTTCTTCATGAGTTCTCCACTTGCATGATTTTCCTCTCAATCCCTTTGATCCATTCCTAGTCTTTCCAATCTGAATTCACTAACAAACATATCAAGGCATCTAGTGGAATCAAAGGTGAATCAAAATTAGCAATTAAGGGCCTAAAAAGCATGTTTTCACACTTAAGCAAAAATTAGGAGACAATCATGAAACCATGATATTTCATTGAATAAATGTAGGTAAAAGGTCATAAAATCTCTTAAATTAAGCACAAGATAAACCCTAAAAATGGGGTTGATCAATCTCCCCACACTTAAACCATAGCATGTCCTCATGCTAAATCAAGAAGGAAACAAAGGGTATCAACATTTATTCAATGTAACAACTACTAAATGCATCCTATCTAAATGCAACTATCTATATGAATACGACTACTTGGTCAAAATAAATCAATTTCCAAGAGAACATATATAGGCACAAGGGCTAAGGCAATAGCAAATCTACTCCACAATTGAATTGAGTTATTAAATATTTTTACGAACATGCAAGAAAAGTGATGATCATAGGTGGAGACATGTAATTGAGCAATTGAACCCTCACCGGAAGTATTTGCACTCTAGTCGCTCAAGTGTTTAAGGTCGATCCACTCAATTCTCTCCTAATCATGCTTTCCAAGATTTGTTCTTCTTCTAACAATCAACAAATATTTCGTGCATGCATACAATTATCATGAGGTCTTTTCATAGGTTGTAATGGGGTTAGGGTTAAGGTAGGATGCATATTTGGTCAAGTAGACTTGAAATTTGAATCCTTGATAAGCTTAGACTACCCAGCTAACCTTTGACATCCTATACAATTTCAAGGCTAACCTAACTACCCATTTTTCACTTTTTCACATACTCATGCATTCTTTTCTTGATCACAACTCATATGTATTGATTGTTATTGCTTCACTTTGGGTCATTTTGTCCCCTTTTTATTTCTTTCTTTTTCTTTTTCTTTCTCTTTCTATATTTTTTTCTTTTCATATATACATTTTTTTCTTTATCATTCATTTTTTTCTTTTTTTTTTTCAAACTAAAATTTATACAAGAGCATTAATGCATATAGTTTTACAATTAATTAACACATGAGCATGTACCCAATTCCCAAATATAGAAATACAAAACAGAAATACCCTTTTCTCAACCAATGTCCCAAGTTTCCCCACACTTGAATGATACACACACACTAGCCTAAGCTAATCAAAGATCCAAATAAAGGACATTTATTATTTTTCACTTCAAAGCTTGTAATGTGCTAAAATTAAGAACAAAGTGGGTTAATCGTAGGCTCAAATTGGCTAACAATGGAAGATAAGAGGTAAGGCTATTTGGGTAAGTGAGCTAAATAAAATGATGGCCTCAATCATATAAGTGGATGAATACAAGGAATAATGGACATATAGAATTAAACAAATTAAAGATTACAATCATAGAAAGAGAATAATGCACACAAGAAGGAAAATAAGTGGTTATAAGATATAACCACACTATTAGGCTCAAAACACACAAGCTTGTGTTCTTAGCTCAAAGCATGTTCCACAATATATATAATTCAAGCAAGTTCAATGAAAAGTTTTCACTCAAATTAACTGGAATGTCAATGCTCTATAGATAATTTTCTCGAAAAATTTTATTATTTTGACTAAGCTTATTATGTATGTATATGCAAAAATAAGAAAATGCAAGTAAAAATCCTAGAAGACCTAAAATTGAAATGCAAAAGTGTTGGGAATAGAAACTTGTCACCTAAGAACACTGACTAGTCGGACGACCTCTCCACACTTAAAAGTTTGCACCGTCCTCGGTGCATTCAAAGATGAGCAAGGGGGTACGGTGACTTTCCAGATTGCTACCTTCAGCTGGTAGGTCAACCAGTTACCGCGTGTTCTTTCTTCCGCTTCCGTTTTTGCTTGTAGTGCATCATTCATGAAAAACAAAAAACAACACCATAAAATGAGAAAATGAAAAGCAAGGAAGCATAATTTGTTGGAATAAGGTAAATCACTAGAATGAAGTGGGTAAATTAGTGTGACATTAATAAAAAATAGGTGTGTGACTTCTAAATTGCGCAAGGTTTAGAACACATACTAGCATGAAAGGTGATGAACGGATTTTTGATGGTATAGAATTCACAAATGAAGTCTCGTTGTAAAGTATAGTTTCTAAACCAATCAATAATCCTTTCATAAAAAAATTTGTTTGTGACTAGTACAAACCCCTAAATTTATAAACCGAAGTACTGGAACCTCGGGTCGTTCTCCCTATGAATTGCGATAAAGTATCTTGTTATTGGTTATGAGGTATGATTGGGGTTTTTGAGACTTTAGACAAGAAATATAAATGGCAAAGGAAGTAAATTAACAACTAACAAAGCCCTTGGCAAGATATGAGAACTAGAAGTCCTATCCTAGTTATCCTCCTCAATTGTGATGAGAATTGACCATTGCTACAACTTAGTTAACCTCTAACCATGGAGGAAAGTCAAGTGGATGAATTAACTTGATTCCACAAGTCCTAGCCAACTCCCAAGGGAAAGACTAGCTTTAGTGGTATTCAAATCAATTAGCAACTTTCAATCTTCAATCAACAAAGGAATTAGATAACTCAAGCGTTACTAATTACTCTACCTTGGCCAAGAAGAATAAAATCTATACTAAAATCCAACCAAGAATTTTATCAAACACTTGGAAGGCATAAAAGGAAAGCAAAGTAAATTGGCAACAACAATGAAATCTAACAACAATTATTGCAAAGAATTAATAACAACAATCAAAAGAAACACAATTATCATGAATTACCTCAAATTGAATTGTAAGAAAATAGAATGAACAAAAGTAGATCTACAAACAAAGTAGAAGAAAATATAACAAACAATAGAAGAATGATGAATGTAACAACAAAGAATTCAAGAGTAGAAGTAGATGAAAGCATGAATTAAAACCTAGATCTAAGAACTAAAACTAATCCTAATTCTAATCCTAGAGAGAAGTGAGAGCTTCTCTCTCTAAAACTAACTAAAACTAATCCTAATGTGTGTGTGTAAAGTGATGATGTGAATGATCCTTTCCCCTTCAATTCTTAGTCCTTTAAAGCTTTTCCCGCCAAAAACTCAGCTCCAAATGGGGCCAGAAACCCTCCAAAATCACTAGTCACGAGTTCTCTTTAAAAATCACGTACAGCCTTCGGCGTATATACATACATTGTGCGTACCCGTCCATGGAGCATTTCGTAATCCATGCGTAGGCGCATAGTGTGCGTGCACATTCATGAGCTTTTTCCAAATCTTTGGCTTTTCATGATTTCTCCATTTTGCATGCTGGTGCACGAAATTGTGATCATCAATGGCGCCAACATCTTGGTACGCACAATTGTAATCTCAACTCTTTGTCACAACTCTGCACAACTAACCAGCAAGTGCACTTGGTCGTCCAAGTAATAAACCTTATGTGAGTAAGGCTCGATCCCACTGAGATTGTTGGCTTGAAGCAAGCTATGGTCATCTTGTAAATCTCAGTCAGGCGGATTCAAATGGTTATGGAGAATTGATAATAAAATATGAATAAAACATAAAATAAAGATAGAGATACTTATGCAATTCATTGGTAGAAATTTCAGATAAGCGTATGGAGATGCATTGTTCCTTCTGAACCTCTGCTTTCCTATTGCCTTCTTCCAATCATTCATACTCTTTTCCATGGCAAGCTTTATGTTGGGCATCACCATTGTCAATGGCTACTTCCTGTCCTCTCAGTGAAAATGTTCCAAATGAGCTGTCACCGTATGGCTAATCAGCTGTTGGTTCTCGATCATGTTGGAATAGGATCCATTGATCCTTTTGCGTCTGTCACTACGCCCAACACTCGCGAGTTTGAAGTTCGTCACAGTCATCCCTTCCCTGATCCTACTCGAAATACCACAGACAAGGTTTAGACTTTCCGGATCTCAGGAATGGCCGCCAATGATTCTAGCCTATATCACGAAGGTTCTAATCTTATATTAGAAACCCAAGAGATACACATTCAAGCTTGTTTGCGTGTAGAATGGAAGTGGTTTTCAGGCACGTGTTCATAGGTGAGAATGGTGATGAGTGTCACGGATCATCACATTCATCATGTTAAAGAACGAATGGATATCTTAGAACAGAAATTGGCTTAAGTAGAATAGAAAAACAATAGTACTTTGCATTAATTCATGAGGAACAGCAGAGCTCCACACCTTAATCTATGGTGTGTAGAAACTCCACCGTTGAAAATACAAAAGTGATAATGGTGATCATTGGCTTCGGCCCCAGAGAGGGAACCAGAAGAACCAAGATCAAAAGTATGATCAAGTGTGTAAAAGTATATCAAATACAATAGCAAAATGTCCTATTTGTAGAAAACTAGTAACCTAGGGTTTACAGAAATGAGTAAATGATGTAGAATCCACTTCCGGGCCCACTTGGTGTGTGCATGGACTGAGCATTGAAGCTTTCATGTGTAGAGGCTTTTCTTGGAGTTAAACACCAGCTTTTGTGCCAGTTTGGGCGTTTAACTCCAGTTTTTGTGCCAGTTCTGGCGTTTTGACTCCAGAATTTCTATGCTGACTTGGAACGCCGGTTTGGGCCATTAAATCTCGGGCAAAGTATGGAGTATTATATATTGCTGCCCAGGATGTCTACTTTCTAACGCAATTGAGAGCGCGCCAATTGAGTTTCTGTAGCTCCAGAAAATCCACTTCGAGTGCAGGGAGGTCAGAATCCAACAGCATCTGCAGTCCTTTTTCAGCCTCTGAATCAGATTTTTGCTCAGGTCCCTCAATTTCAGCCAGAAAATACCTGAAATCATAGAAAAACACACAAACTCATAGTAAAGTCTAGAAATGTGATTTTTATTTAAAAACTAATAAAAACATAATAAAAACTAACTAAAATATACTAAAAACATACTAAAAACAATGCCAAAAAGCGTATAAATTATCCGCTCATCACATGCTTTCCTCTCCATGTGATCCATTCCTAGCCTTTCCAATCTGAATTCATTAACAAACATATCAAGGAATCTAGTGGAATCAAAGGTGAATTAAAAATCCTTAAAGTAAAGGTCTAAAGGCATGTTTTCACACTTAGGCACTATTTAAGGAGAAAATCATGAAACCATGCTATTTCATTGAATAAATATGGGTAAAAGGTCATAAAATCCCCTAAATTAAGCACAAGATAAATCCTACAAAGGGAGTTTATCAACCTCCCCACACTTAAACCAAGCATGTTCTCATGCTTAAACCAAGAATGAAGTAAGGGGTATGACATTTATTCAATGGAACTAAACTAAATGCAACTATCTAAATGAATGCAATTGCTTGGTCAAAATGAATCAATTCCCAAGAAGCGTATATGCACAAGGGCCAAAGGTATTAACACCCATGCCAAACCATAATTGAATTGAGCTATTAAATATTTTTTTACAAACTTGCATGAAGAATGATGATCATAGGTGAAAACATGTAGTTGAGCAATCGAACCCTCACCGGATGTGTTTGCACTCTATTCGCTCAAGCGTTTAGGGTTGATTCTCTCAATTCTCTCCTAATCATGCTTTCTAAGATTTGTTTTTCTTCTAACAATCAACATATATTTCATGCATGCATATACATATCATGAGGTATTTTCATTGTTTGTAATGGGGCTAGGGTCAAGGTAGGATGCATATTTGGTCATGTGAGCTTGAAATTTGAATCTTTGATAAGCTTAAACTTCCCACCTAACCCATGACATCCTATACAATTAAGTTATAACCTAACTACCCATTTTTCACTTTTTCACATACTCATGCATTTCCTTTTCATTTCACAACACTTATGCATTGATTCTTATTGGACTTCACTTTGCTTTGGGGCATTTTGTCCCCTTTTTATTTCTTTCTTTTTCTATTTTTTTCTTTTCCTTTCCATATTATTTTTTTCTTTTCTTTTTCTTTTGTTTTTCTCATTTTTTTCTTTCAAACTATATACAAGAACATCAATGCATACGGTCTCTATATTTAATCAACACATGAGCATGTACCCAACTCCCAATATTTTATAACAAAAATAAAAACTACCCTTTTTTTCAACCAATGTCCCAAGGTTCCCACACTTGAATGATACACACGCACACTAGCCTAAGCTAATCAAAGATCCAAATAAGGTCATTTATTATTTTTCGCTTCAAGGCTTGTAATGTGCTAAAATGAAGAACAAGTGGGTTAAGTGTAGGCTCAAATTGGCTAACAATGGATGATAAGAGGTAAGGCTATTTGGGTAAGTGAGCTAAATGAAATGATGGCCTCAATCATATAAGTGCATGAATACACAAAATAATAGAAATAGAGAATCAAATAAATCAAAGATTACAATCATAGAAAGAGAACAATTGCACACAAGAAGGGAAAATAAGTGGTTATAAGATGTAGCCACACCATTAGGCTCAAATCTCACAAGCTTGTGTTCTTAGCTCAAAACATGATCCACATATATATATATATATATATAATTCAAGCAAGTTCTGTGAAAAGTTTTCACTCAAATCAATTGAGATGCCCTATAAATAAAATTCCTTGGAAAATTTCAGTATTTTGACTAATGTTATTGTGTATACATATGCAAAAATAAGAAAAATGCAAGTAAAAATCCTAAAAACCTAGAATGAAATGCAAAAGTGCTGAGATTAGAAAATTGTCACCCAAAAATCGCCGACCGGTCAGACGACCTCCCCACACTTAAAAGTTTGCACCGTCCTCGGTGCATTCAAAGATGAGCAAGGGGGTACGGTGACATTCCGGATTGCTACCTTCAGCTGGTAGGTCAACCGGTTGCTGCATGTTCTTAGTCTTGCTTCTGTTTTTGCTTGTGGTGCATCAATCATGAGAAATAGAAAACAACACCATAAGATAGGATAATACAAAAGCAAGAAAGCATACATTGTTGGAATGAGGTAAATCACTAGAATTGAGTGAGTGAATTAGTGTGACATTTATGACAGAAAGGTGTGTGAATTCTAAATTGCACGGTTTAGAACACACATTAGCATAAAAAGTTATGTCACAAAAGAAGAATGCACTTTACTCATTTTAGTGTGTTTGAGATGATTTAAGTAAACTTGTAAGTAAAAACAAGCATTAAAGAAGCATGAGAGCATTCAAGCTATAAACATATGGATGCATATTGTAACAACCTAGTTTTTTGAGTACGCGAGATCTTTTCTGAAGGCATGGATTTCTCCGGAAGATCACTAAAGGGAACACCTCTGATATATCATCAAGCATCTCAATCCTCATTGTCATCATGTCATCCTTAAGCTATAACCTCTTCTGAGGCAAGCTCGATAACACAATCACGAAGAACCTAGTTTTTGAACCGTACCGGTTAGGAGTTTTAATTCTGATTTTCGTAAGTAGTCTCAGTTTGACGAACCGGACTCGATTCATGAGGAAAGAGAGATAATATATAATATTAGTATTATATTAGTATTAGAAGATGCTTGAATGATATTATAAGGTTACCTGGTCTGTTTTAGTTAAAAACAGAAAATCGGTTTAACCAGGTTTACGGTTTATTGGTGCAGCTTAGCACCAACACTTTCTGATGACTTTAGCAATGCTAAGGCCTCATTATACATGTTTTATTATAATAATAAATATGTTACTAGTGTCATTTATGCTAGTAGCTCAGAAAATAATTTTTAGAGATGATTTTACAAGTGTTCCGATACATCTAGTTTTAGTAGTTATACACCTGAGATATTTTAATATTATTTTAATCCACCTCCAATCCAACCAATCACAACTCACCCTATACCCCCAAAACCCCCAAGGCTGCCTCATTTGCTCATTGTGGCCGAAAATCATCAAGAGAAAAAGTAGAGAAAGTTCTTGGTTCATAAATCTTCAAAGCTTGATTTCTTCTGAACAAAAACTCAAATCAAAACTCCAATATCACCAAAATGATCTTCTTCCTCTACATAACCATGTAACTTGTCAAGGCTAGAAATAAGGTGAGATGGCTGTCTCCCTCCCTCTTCAATTCAGTTTTTAAGGAAACATGCTTAAACATGTGTTTTCTTGATGTTCTTCCTTAGGAATCATGCTTAACTTGACTTGAGGGCCAAGAAATGTTAATTTCCAGCAAGTCTAAGGTGAGATATCCCTTCCTAACATGCTGAAAGAGATTTGGTTAGTTGAGGGTTTTTGGATTTAAAGTTGTTCTTGAGGAAAAAATGCTTAAGGACCACCTGAAAGTATAACCGAATTAGGAGCAGCAAAACCAGGTAGGGTTTGACAAATTTAATCTTGATTGATTATGAATGAATCTGTCTACTAACCCAAACATTTTCAAAAAAAAAATATCTCGCAAATTAACTACGCTTTTAACAACGAATCAGGCTCATATGATAAATAATAGATAATAATTAGGAAGACAAATTGGTAGCGCTCAGTTTCTGGTATGATCTAGGCATACTAAAAATTGGGTCGTTACAATTTGGTATCAGAGCAGTTCATTCCTAGTAGAGCCTGGGGAATGGACTGACTATGCTTTACTGCAAACTCTGCTTGTGTGTCTCATGCTGTTAGGGTATCTTCAAGATACATTTGGCATGAATGTCTATGAGTGCTCATTTTGGGAATGTTCGTGCCTAACTTGAGATATTAAGACTGATCACCTTAATATTGATTGTTTGGTGCGGATAAGACCTCAATGACTGTGAATAGGCATGGTTTAATCGAGTTCCGAACGACAAATTCGTGTGAGGCACAACTATTCTTATAGTTGTTATGATCTCCATGGCCATGTGATGAGCGGATAATTTATACCTTTTTGGCATTATTTTTACATAGTTTTTAGTATGTTTTAATTAATTTTTGTTTTATTTTTATTAGTTTTTATTCAAAAATCACATTTCTGGACTTTACTATGAGTTTGTGTGTTTTTCTATAATTTCAGGTATTTTCTGGCTGAAAGTGAGGGACCTGAGCAAAAATCTGATTCAGAGGTTGAAAAAGGACTGCAGATGCTGTTGGATTCTGACCCTCCTGCACTCAAAGTGGATTTTCTTGAGCTGCAGAAGCCCAATTGGCGCGCTCTTAATTGCGTTGGAAAGTAGACATCCCGGGCTTTCCAGCAATATATAATAGTTCATACTTTACTCGAGATTTGATGGCCCAAATAGACGTTCAAAGCCAGCCTAAAACTTTCTGGCGTAAAACGCCAGAACTGGCACAACTCTTGGCGTTAAACGCCCATTTTGGCACCCAAGGTGGCGTTTAACTCTAACTTTGGGCATATGCACGTGAAAGCTTGGAAGCTCAGCCTAGACACGCACCAAGTGAGTCCCGGAAGTGGATTTCTGCACTATCTGCACTTAGTTACTCACGTTTTGTAAACCTAAGATACTAGTCTAGTATAAAAACTACTTTTAGAGATTCATTTTGCACCTCATGACATTTTTTACACTTCATATTGTATCTTTTACGGCATGAGTCTCTAAATTCCATAGGTGGGGGTGAGGAGCTCTGCTGTGTTTCAATGGATTAATGCGATTACTACTGTTTTCTATTCAATCACGCTTGATTCTATTCTAAGATATTCACTCGTACTTCAATATGGAGAATATGATGATTCGTGACACTCATCATTATCCTCAACCCTATGAACGCATGCTTGACAACCACTCCGTTCTATCTGAGCTCAACATAGTCATTGGGCGACAGCTTGAGTGCGTATCTCTTGGGTTTCTGATCCACGGACCGAGTCCGGAGGTTAGAACCTTCGTGGTATAGGCTAGAACCAATTGGCAGCATTCCTGGGATCCAGAAAGTCTAAACCTTGTCTGTGGTATTTCGAGTAGGTTCTGGGAAGGGATGACTGTGAAGAGCTTCAAACTTGCGAATGTTGGATGCAGTGACAGTGTGCAAAAGGACAAGGGTCCTATTTCGATGCTAGCGGGAACCGACAGATGATTAGCCGTGTGGTAGCTGTACTTGGTATTTGTCATCCGAGCCGAGAAATCTGATAGTTGATTAGCCGTGCAGAGATCGTACCTGGTATTTTTCATCCGAGAGGATCATACAGCTTGCCATTGAAGGAAGCCATGCGTGTTTGAAGAAAAGGACAATAGGAAAGCAGAGATTCAGACGACAGAGCATCTCCGGAACCTCAGCCTGATTCTCATTACTGAATCACAAGTACCATTTATTTCATGTTATTTACTTTTCATAAACAAAAATCACTTTTATCATTAATCTCCTGACTATGATTTACAAAATAACCATAGCTTACTTCAAGCCGACAATCTCCGTGGGATCGACCCTTACTCACGTAAGGTATTACTTCAACGACCCAGTGAACTTGCTGGTTAGTTGTGTGGAGTTGTGAAAAGTGTAATCACAATTTCGTGCACCACCATGGCTATGTGATATTTAGATGCTGTAAGGAACGAACTGATATCTTCGTCAGGATGGCTTGAAGGAAATAGACTGTTTGAAGATGGATTCTGCATGTGGCTAAAATTTTGAGGACAAAATTTTCTTTTAGGAGGGTAGAATGTAACAACCTAGTTTTTTGAGTACGTGAGATCTTTTTTGAAGGCACGGATTTCTCCGGAAGATCAGTAAAGAGAAAGCATCTGATATATCATCAAGCATCTCAATCTTCATTGTCATTATGTCATCCTTAAGCTAGAACCTCTTATGAGGCAAGCTCGATAACGCAATCACGAAGAACCTAGTTTTTGAACCGTACCGGTTAGGAGTTTTAATTCTGATTTTCGTAAGTAGTCTCAGATTGACGAACCGGACTCGATTCATGAGAGAAGAGAGATAATAGTATAATATTTGTATAATATTAGTATTAGAAGATGCTTGAATGATATTATAAGGTTACCTGGTCTGGTTTAGTTAAAAAGAGAAAAACGGTTTACTGGTGCAGCTTAGCACCAGCACTCTCTGATGACTTTAGCAATGCTAAGGCCTCATTGTACATGTTTTATTCTCATAATAAATATGTTACTAGTGTCATTTATGCTAGTAGCTCAGAAAATAATTTTTAGAGATGTTTTTACAAGTGTTCCGATACATATAGTTTTAGTAGTTATACACCTGAGATATTTTAATATTATTTTAATCCACCACGAAGCAAACCAATCACAACTCACCCTACACCCCCAAAACCCCCAAGGCTGCCTCATTTACTCATTGTGACCGAAAATCATTAAGAGAAAAAGGAGATAAAGTTATTGGTTCATAAATCTTCAAAGCTTGATTTCTTCTGAACTTTACTCAAATCAAAACTCCAATATCACCAAAATGATCTTCTTCCTCTACATAACCATGTAACTTGTCAAGGCTGGAAATATGGTGAGATGGCTGTCTCCCTCCCTCCTCAATTCGGTTTTCAAGGAAACATGCTTAAACATGTGTTTTCTTGATGTTCTTCCTTAGGAATCATGCTTAACTTGACTTGAGGGCCAAGAAACGTTAATTTCCAGCAAGTATAAGGTGAGATATCCCTTTCTAACATGTTGGGAGAGATTTGGTTAGTTGAGGATTTTTGGATTTAAAGTTGTTCTTGATGTGATTTAGGAGAAAAAGTGCTTAAGGACCACCTGAAAGTATAACCGAATTAGGAGCAGCAAAACCCGGTAGGGTTTGACAAATTTAATCTTGATTGATTATGAATGAATCCGTCTAATAACCCAAACCTTTTCAAAAAAATACCTCGCAAATTAACTACGCTTTTAACAACGAATCAGGCTCATATGATAAATAATAGATAATAATTAGGAAGACAAATTGGTAGCGCTCAGTTTCTGGTATGATCTAGGCATACTAAAAATTGGGTCGTTACAATTTGGTATCAGAGCAGTTCATTCCTAGTAGAGCCTGGGGAATGGACTGACTATGCTTTACTGCAAACTCTGCTTGTGTGTCTCATGCTGTTAGGGTATCTTCAAGATACATTTGGCATGAATGTCTATGAGTGCTCATTTTGGGAATGTTCGTGCCTAACTTGAGATATTAAGACTGATCACCTTAATATTGATTGTTTGGTGCGGATAAGACCTCAATGACTGTGAATAGGCATGGTTTAATCGAGTTCCGAACGACAAATTCGTGTGAGGCACAACTATTCTTATAGTTGTTATGATCTCCATGGCCATGTGATGAGCGGATAATTTATACCTTTTTGGCATTATTTTTACATAGTTTTTAGTATGTTTTAATTAATTTTTGTTTTATTTTTATTAGTTTTTATTCAAAAATCACATTTCTGGACTTTACTATGAGTTTGTGTGTTTTTCTATAATTTCAGGTATTTTCTGGCTGAAAGTGAGGGACCTGAGCAAAAATCTGATTCAGAGGTTGAAAAAGGACTGCAGATGCTGTTGGATTCTGACCCTCCTGCACTCAAAGTGGATTTTCTTGAGCTGCAGAAGCCCAATTGGCGCGCTCTTAATTGCGTTGGAAAGTAGACATCCCGGGCTTTCCAGCAATATATAATAGTTCATACTTTACTCGAGATTTGATGGCCCAAATAGACGTTCAAAGCCAGCCTAAAACTTTCTGGCGTAAAACGCCAGAACTGGCACAACTCTTGGCGTTAAACGCCCATTTTGGCACCCAAGGTGGCGTTTAACTCTAACTTTGGGCATATGCACGTGAAAGCTTGGAAGCTCAGCCTAGACACGCACCAAGTGAGTCCCGGAAGTGGATTTCTGCACTATCTGCACTTAGTTACTCACGTTTTGTAAACCTAAGATACTAGTCTAGTATAAAAACTACTTTTAGAGATTCATTTTGCACCTCATGACATTTTTTACACTTCATATTGTATCTTTTACGGCATGAGTCTCTAAATTCCATAGGTGGGGGTGAGGAGCTCTGCTGTGTTTCAATGGATTAATGCGATTACTACTGTTTTCTATTCAATCACGCTTGATTCTATTCTAAGATATTCACTCGTACTTCAATATGGAGAATATGATGATTCGTGACACTCATCATTATCCTCAACCCTATGAACGCATGCTTGACAACCACTCCGTTCTATCTGAGCTCAACATAGTCATTGGGCGACAGCTTGAGTGCGTATCTCTTGGGTTTCTGATCCACGGACCGAGTCCGGAGGTTAGAACCTTCGTGGTATAGGCTAGAACCAATTGGCAGCATTCCTGGGATCCAGAAAGTCTAAACCTTGTCTGTGGTATTTCGAGTAGGTTCTGGGAAGGGATGACTGTGAAGAGCTTCAAACTTGCGAATGTTGGATGCAGTGACAGTGTGCAAAAGGACAAGGGTCCTATTTCGATGCTAGCGGGAACCGACAGATGATTAGCCGTGTGGTAGCTGTACTTGGTATTTGTCATCCGAGCCGAGAAATCTGATAGTTGATTAGTCGTGCAGAGATCGTACCTGGTATTTTTCATCCGAGAGGATCATACAGCTTGCCATTGAAGGAAGCCATGCGTGTTTGAAGAAAAGGACAATAGGAAAGCAGAGATTCAGACGACAGAGCATCTCCGGAACCTCAGCCTGATTCTCATTACTGAATCACAAGTACCATTTATTTCATGTTATTTACTTTTCATAAACAAAAATCACTTTTATCATTAATCTCCTGACTATGATTTACAAAATAACCATAGCTTACTTCAAGCCGACAATCTCCGTGGGATCGACCCTTACTCACGTAAGGTATTACTTCAACGACCCAGTGAACTTGCTGGTTAGTTGTGTGGAGTTGTGAAAAGTGTAATCACAATTTCGTGCACCACCATGGCTATGTGATATTTAGATGCTGTAAGGAACGAACTGATATCTTCGTCAGGATGGCTTGAAGGAAATAGACTGTTTGAAGATGGATTCTGCATGTGGCTAAAATTTTGAGGACAAAATTTTCTTTTAGGAGGGTAGAATGTAACAACCTAGTTTTTTGAGTACGTGAGATCTTTTTTGAAGGCACGGATTTCTCCGGAAGATCAGTAAAGAGAAAGCATCTGATATATCATCAAGCATCTCAATCTTCATTGTCATTATGTCATCCTTAAGCTAGAACCTCTTATGAGGCAAGCTCGATAACGCAATCACGAAGAACCTAGTTTTTGAACCGTACCGGTTAGGAGTTTTAATTCTGATTTTCGTAAGTAGTCTCAGATTGACGAACCGGACTCGATTCATGAGAGAAGAGAGATAATAGTATAATATTTGTATAATATTAGTATTAGAAGATGCTTGAATGATATTATAAGGTTACCTGGTCTGGTTTAGTTAAAAAGAGAAAAACGGTTTACTGGTGCAGCTTAGCACCAGCACTCTCTGATGACTTTAGCAATGCTAAGGCCTCATTGTACATGTTTTATTCTCATAATAAATATGTTACTAGTGTCATTTATGCTAGTAGCTCAGAAAATAATTTTTAGAGATGTTTTTACAAGTGTTCCGATACATATAGTTTTAGTAGTTATACACCTGAGATATTTTAATATTATTTTAATCCACCACGAAGCAAACCAATCACAACTCACCCTACACCCCCAAAACCCCCAAGGCTGCCTCATTTACTCATTGTGACCGAAAATCATTAAGAGAAAAAGGAGATAAAGTTATTGGTTCATAAATCTTCAAAGCTTGATTTCTTCTGAACTTTACTCAAATCAAAACTCCAATATCACCAAAATGATCTTCTTCCTCTACATAACCATGTAACTTGTCAAGGCTGGAAATATGGTGAGATGGCTGTCTCCCTCCCTCCTCAATTCGGTTTTCAAGGAAACATGCTTAAACATGTGTTTTCTTGATGTTCTTCCTTAGGAATCATGCTTAACTTGACTTGAGGGCCAAGAAACGTTAATTTCCAGCAAGTATAAGGTGAGATATCCCTTTCTAACATGTTGGGAGAGATTTGGTTAGTTGAGGATTTTTGGATTTAAAGTTGTTCTTGATGTGATTTAGGAGAAAAAGTGCTTAAGGACCACCTGAAAGTATAACCGAATTAGGAGCAGCAAAACCCGGTAGGGTTTGACAAATTTAATCTTGATTGATTATGAATGAATCCGTCTAATAACCCAAACCTTTTCAAAAAAATACCTCGCAAATTAACTACGCTTTTAACAACGAATCAGGCTCATATGATAAATAATAGATAATAATTAGGAAGACAAATTGGTAGCGCTCAGTTTCTGGTATGATCTAGGCATACTAAAAATTGGGTCGTTACAATTTGGTATCAGAGCAGTTCATTCCTAGTAGAGCCTGGGGAATGGACTGACTATGCTTTACTGCAAACTCTGCTTGTGTGTCTCATGCTGTTAGGGTATCTTCAAGATACATTTGGCATGAATGTCTATGAGTGCTCATTTTGGGAATGTTCGTGCCTAACTTGAGATATTAAGACTGATCACCTTAATATTGATTGTTTGGTGCGGATAAGACCTCAATGACTGTGAATAGGCATGGTTTAATCGAGTTCCGAACGACAAATTCGTGTGAGGCACAACTATTCTTATAGTTGTTATGATCTCCATGGCCATGTGATGAGCGGATAATTTATACCTTTTTGGCATTATTTTTACATAGTTTTTAGTATGTTTTAATTAATTTTTGTTTTATTTTTATTAGTTTTTATTCAAAAATCACATTTCTGGACTTTACTATGAGTTTGTGTGTTTTTCTATAATTTCAGGTATTTTCTGGCTGAAAGTGAGGGACCTGAGCAAAAATCTGATTCAGAGGTTGAAAAAGGACTGCAGATGCTGTTGGATTCTGACCCTCCTGCACTCAAAGTGGATTTTCTTGAGCTGCAGAAGCCCAATTGGCGCGCTCTTAATTGCGTTGGAAAGTAGACATCCCGGGCTTTCCAGCAATATATAATAGTTCATACTTTACTCGAGATTTGATGGCCCAAATAGACGTTCAAAGCCAGCCTAAAACTTTCTGGCGTAAAACGCCAGAACTGGCACAACTCTTGGCGTTAAACGCCCATTTTGGCACCCAAGGTGGCGTTTAACTCTAACTTTGGGCATATGCACGTGAAAGCTTGGAAGCTCAGCCTAGACACGCACCAAGTGAGTCCCGGAAGTGGATTTCTGCACTATCTGCACTTAGTTACTCACGTTTTGTAAACCTAAGATACTAGTCTAGTATAAAAACTACTTTTAGAGATTCATTTTGCACCTCATGACATTTTTTACACTTCATATTGTATCTTTTACGGCATGAGTCTCTAAATTCCATAGGTGGGGGTGAGGAGCTCTGCTGTGTTTCAATGGATTAATGCGATTACTACTGTTTTCTATTCAATCACGCTTGATTCTATTCTAAGATATTCACTCGTACTTCAATATGGAGAATATGATGATTCGTGACACTCATCATTATCCTCAACCCTATGAACGCATGCTTGACAACCACTCCGTTCTATCTGAGCTCAACATAGTCATTGGGCGACAGCTTGAGTGCGTATCTCTTGGGTTTCTGATCCACGGACCGAGTCCGGAGGTTAGAACCTTCGTGGTATAGGCTAGAACCAATTGGCAGCATTCCTGGGATCCAGAAAGTCTAAACCTTGTCTGTGGTATTTCGAGTAGGTTCTGGGAAGGGATGACTGTGAAGAGCTTCAAACTTGCGAATGTTGGATGCAGTGACAGTGTGCAAAAGGACAAGGGTCCTATTTCGATGCTAGCGGGAACCGACAGATGATTAGCCGTGTGGTAGCTGTACTTGGTATTTGTCATCCGAGCCGAGAAATCTGATAGTTGATTAGCCGTGCAGAGATCGTACCTGGTATTTTTCATCCGAGAGGATCATACAGCTTGCCATTGAAGGAAGCCATGCGTGTTTGAAGAAAAGGACAATAGGAAAGCAGAGATTCAGACGACAGAGCATCTCCGGAACCTCAGCCTGATTCTCATTACTGAATCACAAGTACCATTTATTTCATGTTATTTACTTTTCATAAACAAAAATCACTTTTATCATTAATCTCCTGACTATGATTTACAAAATAACCATAGCTTACTTCAAGCCGACAATCTCCGTGGGATCGACCCTTACTCACGTAAGGTATTACTTCAACGACCCAGTGAACTTGCTGGTTAGTTGTGTGGAGTTGTGAAAAGTGTAATCACAATTTCGTGCACCACCATGGCTATGTGATATTTAGATGCTGTAAGGAACGAACTGATATCTTCGTCAGGATGGCTTGAAGGAAATAGACTGTTTGAAGATGGATTCTGCATGTGGCTAAAATTTTGAGGACAAAATTTTCTTTTAGGAGGGTAGAATGTAACAACCTAGTTTTTTGAGTACGTGAGATCTTTTTTGAAGGCACGGATTTCTCCGGAAGATCAGTAAAGAGAAAGCATCTGATATATCATCAAGCATCTCAATCTTCATTGTCATTATGTCATCCTTAAGCTAGAACCTCTTATGAGGCAAGCTCGATAACGCAATCACGAAGAACCTAGTTTTTGAACCGTACCGGTTAGGAGTTTTAATTCTGATTTTCGTAAGTAGTCTCAGATTGACGAACCGGACTCGATTCATGAGAGAAGAGAGATAATAGTATAATATTTGTATAATATTAGTATTAGAAGATGCTTGAATGATATTATAAGGTTACCTGGTCTGGTTTAGTTAAAAAGAGAAAAACGGTTTACTGGTGCAGCTTAGCACCAGCACTCTCTGATGACTTTAGCAATGCTAAGGCCTCATTGTACATGTTTTATTCTCATAATAAATATGTTACTAGTGTCATTTATGCTAGTAGCTCAGAAAATAATTTTTAGAGATGTTTTTACAAGTGTTCCGATACATATAGTTTTAGTAGTTATACACCTGAGATATTTTAATATTATTTTAATCCACCACGAAGCAAACCAATCACAACTCACCCTACACCCCCAAAACCCCCAAGGCTGCCTCATTTACTCATTGTGACCGAAAATCATTAAGAGAAAAAGGAGATAAAGTTATTGGTTCATAAATCTTCAAAGCTTGATTTCTTCTGAACTTTACTCAAATCAAAACTCCAATATCACCAAAATGATCTTCTTCCTCTACATAACCATGTAACTTGTCAAGGCTGGAAATATGGTGAGATGGCTGTCTCCCTCCCTCCTCAATTCGGTTTTCAAGGAAACATGCTTAAACATGTGTTTTCTTGATGTTCTTCCTTAGGAATCATGCTTAACTTGACTTGAGGGCCAAGAAACGTTAATTTCCAGCAAGTATAAGGTGAGATATCCCTTTCTAACATGTTGGGAGAGATTTGGTTAGTTGAGGATTTTTGGATTTAAAGTTGTTCTTGATGTGATTTAGGAGAAAAAGTGCTTAAGGACCACCTGAAAGTATAACCGAATTAGGAGCAGCAAAACCCGGTAGGGTTTGACAAATTTAATCTTGATTGATTATGAATGAATCCGTCTAATAACCCAAACCTTTTCAAAAAAATACCTCGCAAATTAACTACGCTTTTAACAACGAATCAGGCTCATATGATAAATAATAGATAATAATTAGGAAGACAAATTGGTAGCGCTCAGTTTCTGGTATTATATAGACATACTGAAAATTGGGTCGTTACACATGTGATCAATAAGCATAATGCATTAAGATAAATGCTCAACATCCATCAAGATATTGCCTAGTCGAGGAAAAGGATTCCAATTACATGGTGGCCAAATCATGCAATTCAAGAAGAGTTACAAGCTCGATGTCGATTCTCATCACTTGGTATTTTCAAAAGGTAAGCAAGAAGATCTTAAAACCAAGTAGCAAAATATAACCTCAACAATAACATCCAACAATGAACATCTGAAAACATTCATGCTAATATAGCATTTAGGCAATAAGAGGCAGCAATGTATAGTAAACGAAATCAATAATCCAACACTTATAATGAAAAGAGAGAAAATGAAATGAAAACTAAACTAAAACTAACTAACTAACTAACTAACTAACTAATTAACTAACTAAAATAAATGGTTATCAATGGTGTTTGGAAGTGTTGGATGAGGGGTAGAAGAAGGGAAGAAGAAAGAAGAAGGAAAGAAATGGAAAGAAGAGAAGAAAAGGAATGTAGTGAAGGAAGGGCATCCGCGTGTACACGTGCATGGCGCACCCGCACGGATGGTGGTGCAATGGACGCGACGCGTACGCGTACATGGCGCATCCGCATCAATGGCTTATTTTGAGAGTGATGCGTACGCGTCATGTGCGTGCACGCGCGAGGTGGTTTTGTGCCAAAGGCACAATGCACGCACAGCGTTCGCACAACTCTCAGGTTTTTGGCTTGGGGTGGATTTTCTCAATCCACGTGTATGCGGGCATAGCACGTGTGCATGTGTAGGCAAAAATGTTTGATGCACGCTTACGCGTGCAGTGCGCACGGATGGTGCTCTGTTTTTCAAAATTTTTCTATGTTTTTGCACCAATCCAAGCATTCTAAACCTCCAAAAAGCTACCAAAATACCTTAAAACCTTATTTAACATACTAAACAACCAAATAAAATCAACAAATGAAACAAAACATGAGTTTAAACTAATTCTATCAATATGTACAAAAAGAGAAAATGAAAAGAAGTTACCATGGTGGGGTGTCTCCCACCTAGCACTTTTGTTTTTTGTCCTTAAGTTGGACTTATGGAGAGCTCCTTTCAGGGTGGCTTGTGCTTGAATTCATCCTTGAACATCCATCAATGCTTGAATCTCCAATAAGCTCCATTCTTCAATTTTAATATCTTCAAGCTTTGATGGAGTTCTTCACAAACCATGCACTCCCAATTTTTATTTTCTTTGTGCGATCCGGGATCCCATACTTTGTTTTGACACCCGTCCTTAAATTGGTCATCATTATTCTATCCGGGTGGCATGACCTTAGAATTTTCAACGAAGCTTCGAAACAACTTCCTAGACCCATGCAATTTGGTTCTCCACCAATCATTACTATACAACTTTGAGCATGCAACCATCATGAACTTAGAGTGATGTTTCCAACCACTACACAACTCTCTTCTACTTTTAACTCCACAAAGAGCTCTAAGTTGACCATCATTTTCAATCAAACCATATTCAAGTGAGAAAGTAAAGCTTATGGATAAGAATTTCACCCACTTGAATGTTGTGTAGGATGGTGTCTTAGGAAGGGGTGGTCCCAATGATCTTGCAAGCTCCACTCCTTTGTGCTCTTCCTTGACTATCTCCACCTCTTCACAAGCTTCTTCAATTTTAACCTTTTCCCTTTTATCACTTGGCTTGGTGTTGTCTTCAAGAACTTCATCTTTCCCAATGGGAGGTGATTCAATTTTGGATAGGAATTCATTGATGAATGAATCTATCTGTTGATCAACCTCTTCATATTCTTCAATTTTGATATACAACATTTCGACCTTTTCCCCTTGGTGGCTCTCTTCTGATTCGCTATCTTCTTCATTGCTCACCAAGGTGTGGGAGGTTGTGCACATGCTTCTATAATTTCAACTCCATTTCCAATGGAAGAGGATTCAATTGTAGATAGAAATTCATCCATGATTGAATCCATTTCTTGATAAACCTCTTTCAAGTCTCCAACTATGATATGCCTTGGAGGTTGCGCACCCTCCTCAATATCAATATCAAGATTCTTGGAAAAGTGCTCTATGATGCTACATTCCCATGGACTTTCAACATCTCCTAAATATTCAACCACTTCTTCCTTTTCTTCAAAAATCATGGCTTCCTCTAGTTGCTCCAATACAAAATAACATCCCTCATTTCCCACCGGAGTTTCCAATCTCTCTTTCATGCTATGATCTTCAATTGATTCTTCACATGTGACTATAGAAGCAACTTGAGTGTTCAAGCATTGGTAGGCTAAAGTATGCACTACCTTGGTCAAGTTAGTCACAAACCCTTGGGTGTTCCTTTGCATATCCATTTGTCCTCGAAGTAGCAAGGTGAGAGAATCGTCTATTGGGGCTTGGGGTGGATAAGAAGATTCATTATTTTGGAGAAAGGGTTCATAATGTGAAGGCGGTTCTTCTTGGTAAGGGTATGGAGATGGTGTGCATTGAGGTGGTTCATGGTGGTAATCTTGATAGGGTTGTGGTGGTTGTAAAAGGTTCTTGCTCATAATGGTCATAAGAATATGGTATGGGTGATTGGTTATATGACGGATATGGGTCACAAGAAGGTGCTTGGTATTGAAAGGCTTGTGAGTGTGGTTGAGGTTCATATTGAGGATAAGAGTCATAGGCATATGATGGTGGTGATTGATTTTCACAAAAAGTTTCACCATAGCCATTGAATTGACACGCATTAGGATGGTAATTATACCTATAAGTATCCAGAGGTTGTTGCCAATAGGAGTGATCAATTCCTTGAGGCTCCTCCCATCTTTGTTTGTTCCATCCATAATGAGTGTCATGCTTGAAGTCCACATTTCCTACAACACAATTAGGACCAAACTCATAGCCAAAGTGAGAATTCATAGTGGAAAAATAAATTAAAACTAACAAAAACTAGTAAACAAGCAAAAGACAAGCTATTCACACTATTCACATATATACAACAACCAATAACATAACACCATTACAATTTCCCGACAACGGCACCATTTTGATGAATGGATTTTTGATGGTATAGAATTCACAAATGAAGTCTCGTTGTAAAGTATAGTTTCTAAACCAATCAATAATCCTTTCATACAAAAATTTGTTTGTCACTAGTACAAACCCCTAAATTTATAAACCGAAGTATTGGAACCTCGGGTCGTTCTCCCTAGGAATTAGGATAAAGTGTCTTGTTATTGGTTATGAGGTATGTTTGGGGTTTTTGAGATTTTAGACAAGAAATATAAATGGCAAAGGAAGTAAACTAACAACTAACAAAGCCCTTGGCAAGATATGAGAACTAGAATTCCTATCCTAGTTATCCTCCTCAATTTTGATGAGAATTGGCCATTGCTACCACTTAGTTAACCTCTAACCATGGAGGAAAGTCAAGTGGATGTATTAACTTAATTCCACAAGTCCTAGCCAACTCCCAAGGGAAAGCCTAGCTTTAGTGGTATCCAAATCAAATAGCAACTTTCAATCTTCAATCAACAAAGGAATTAGATTTCTCAAGCATTACTAATTACTCTACCGAGGCCAAGAGGAATAAAATCTATATTAAAATCCAACCAAGCATTTTATCAAACACTTGGAAGGCATAAAAGGAAAGCAAAGTAAATTGGCAACAACAATGAAATCTAACAACAATTATTGCAATGAATTAATAACAACAATCAAAAGAAACACAATTATCATGAATTACCTCAAATTGAATTGAAAGAAAATAGAATGAACAAAAGTAGATCTACAAACAATAGAAGAATGATGAATGTAATTACAAAGAATTCAAGAGTAGAAGTAAATGAAAGCATGAATTAAAACCTAGATCTAAGAACTAAACCTAATCCTAATTCTAATCCTAGAGAGAAGTGAGAGCTTCTCTCTCTAAAACTAACTAAAACTAATCCTAATGTGTGTGTGTAAAGTGATGATGTGAATGATCCTTTCCCCTTCAATCCTTGGTCCTTTAAAGCTTTTCCCGCCAAAAACTCAGCTCCAAATGGGGCCAGAAACCCTCCAAAATCTCCAGTCACGAGTTCTCTTTAAAAATCACGTGCGGCCTTTGGTGCGTACGCGTACAGTGCGCGTACGCGTCCATGGAGTACTTCGCAATCCGTGCGTAGGCGCATAGTGCGCGCGCGCGTCCATGAGCTCTTTCCAAATCTTTGGCTTTTCATGATTTCTCCACTTTGCATGCTTTCCTCTCCACTCCTTTGATCCATTCCTAGTATTTCCAATCTGAATTCATTAACAAACATATCAAGGCATCTAGTGGAATCAAAGGTGAATTAAAAATTATCAAAGTAAAGGTCTAAAAGCATGTTTTCACATTTAAGCACTATTTAAGGAGAAAATCATGAAACCATGCTATTTCATTGAATAAATGTGGGTAAAAGGTCATAAAATCCCCTAAATTAAGCACAAGATAAACACTACAAAGGGGGTTTATCAAAAGGCGATGTCACAAAAGAAGCATGCATGTCACTCATTCTAGCGTGCTTGAGATGCTTTAAACTTGTAGGTTAAGACAACCAAAGAAGCAATAAAGAAGCATGAAAGCATTCAAGTCAAAAACAACATATGGATGCATGTGATCATGAAACGCAATGCATTAAGATAAATGCACAACACCCATTAATTAATTTCCTAATCAAAGAATAAAGTTCAAATCACATGGTGGCCAAATCATGCAATTCAAAAAAAGATTAACAAGCTTGAAGGCAAAGTCATATGTACTTGGTGTTCACAAAATTAAGCATTAAAAACTCAAACCAAGTAACAATTAATAACCTCAACAAGGAATCCAACAATGAATAACAACAATGATTATGCTAAGATAGCATTCAATTAGTAATAAGTAGCAATATATAGTAAACAAAATCAATAATCCAACACTTATCATGAAAAATAGAAAATTAAACAAAATTTAAACCATCAAAATAGCTAACTAACTAAACTAACTAATGGTTGATGGTGTATGGTAGTGTTGGATGAGGTATAAGAGAAGGGAAGAATAAAGGAGAAGAGAAGAAGTGGAAAGATGATGAAAAAAAAGATGGATGAAATAAGGGCATCCACGCGTATGCGTGCATCACGCGTAAGGGTGGGAATGGTGCAGTGGAAGCGACGCGTGCGCGTGTGTCATGCGTGTGCGTCGATGGCTTATTTTGAGAGTGATGCGTACGCGTCGTGTACGCGTACGCGTGAGTTGGTTTGTGCTTCAGGCACAATGTTCACGTGATGCAGGCACAACTATCAGGAAAAATGTATGGGATGTAAAATTTTGTAGCCACGCGTACGCGTGGGTGACGCATGCGCGTGGATTAGCCAAAAAGCTTGGGGCACGCATACGCGTAGGTGACGCGTACGTGTGGATGGTGCTCTGTTTTTTAAAAATTTTCAAGTTCTTGCACCGAACCTCCAAACAGATACCAAAACACCATAAAACCTTATTCAACATGCTAAACTACCAAATAAACTCAACAACCTAATCAAAACATGAACTAAACTAGTTTTACCAATATTTACAAAAGGGAAAATGAAAAGATTTTACCATGGTGGGGTGCCTCCCACCTAGCACTTTTGTTTATTGTCCTTAAGTTGGACTTATGGGGAGCTCTTCTCAAGGTGGCTTGTGCTTAAATTCATCTTGCCACCAATGCTTGAGTCTCCAATAAGCTCCATTCTTCAACTTTAATATCTTCAAGCATTGATGGAGTTCTTCACAAATCATGAGCTCCCAAAGTTGATTTTCCTTGCGCGATCCGGGATCCCACACTTTATTTTCACACCCGTCTTGAAGTTGATCATTATTTTTCCAACTGGGTGGCAAGCAAGATGAATTCTCCATGAAGTTCCCAACAATCCTCTTAGACCCATCTAGTTGAGCACTATTCTAACCTTTATATTTAATGTTTGATGTATCAACCATAATGAGCCGAACATTATTTTTCTAACTACTACGCCACTCCCTCTTACTCTTAATTCCACAAAGAGTTCTAAGTTGCCCATCCGTTTCAATCAAACCATATTCAAGGGGAATAACGAAGCTCAAGGTTAAGGGATTTACCAACTTGAATGAAGGAATGGATGATGATGGCTTGGGGAGAGGTGTCTTCAATGGCCTTCCAAGCTTTACTCCCTTGTGTTCTTCCTTGGTTGCCCCCACCTCTTCACAAACTACTTCAACTTCAATCCTTTGTTCATCAATTTCATTGAACTCTTCTCCCTCACTCAAATCATAAATGGGAGTTTGAGAGAGATCCACCTCCACTTTGCTTTCTAGCTCATCGGGAGAAGGTTCTTCCAACTCAAAGGATTCACCACCAAGGAGGTTTGATGCATGATCTTCATCTCCAAGGGAACTCAATCCTTGCTTCATTCCTTCCAAGTCTTCATTCAAGAATTGTTTTGGAGGTTGTGCACTCTCCTCTTTAACATCAAATTTAGTCTTATTGGAGGTATGTTCTATGGTTCTAGATTTCCATGGAGGTTCCGCATCCCTTAAGTCTTTAACCACTTCTCCCTTTTCTTCAACAAGCATAGGTTCCTCCAATTGTTCTAATACAAAGTGGCATCCCTCATCACCCACCGGAGTTTCCAAGCTCTCTTTCATGCTATGCTCTTTACTTGATTCTCCACATGTGGCCATGGAAGCACTTTGAGTGTTCAAGCATTGAGAGGCTAATCGGTTTACCATCTCATTGAAGGCGGCTATGGATTCTTGTGCCTCCCTTTGCATTTCTCTTTGTTCTTGAAGTAGCAAAGTGAGAGAATCATCAATTAGGGCTTGGGGTAGATAGGAGGGTTCATTATTTTGGAGAAAGGGTTTATAATAGGAAGGTGGTTCTTCTTGGTAAGGATGTGGCGGTTTAACACTCTCCACTTTTTCCACTTGTTGCACAACACGCTCCATGGTTGCTTGAAGTTGATCCAATGCTTTCTTGAGATGATCTTTTGATTCTTGTTCCAACTTGCTAGCATAAGTAAGATCATCTTGCTCTTGGATCAATGGACATGAATATTCTTCCATGGGAGGTTGTGGTGGAAAGTAAAATTCATCTTGCGGTTGAAAATTTGCATACATTGGAGGTGGTTCATCTTGGTAATAGTATGGAGGAGATGGTTCTTGGAATTGTTGGGGTTGGAATGGTAGTGGTTCTATATGTGGTTCATATGGCTCATATGGTTGTTGGTATGGTGGATAAAGATTAGGGTCATATGAAGGTGTTTGGTGAAAAGGGGCTTGTGAGTATGGTTGAGGGTTATATTGAGCATAAGGTTCATAGGCACATGGTGGGGGCTCTTGAAAGTCACAAGGAGATTCACCATAGCCATTAGATTGATATGCATCATAGAATGGCTCTTGTTCATAGTGCATTGGGGGAGGTTGTTGCCATGAAGATTGATCATATGCATATGGCTCCTCCCACCTTTGATTATCCCATCCTTGATACACATCTTCATTGTAGCTTCCATTTCCTACAACATAGTTAGAACCAAACTCATAGCCAAAGTGAGAATTCATGATAACAAAGACAAAATAAAAAAAATAAAAACAAGGAGATAAAATCTAGCTACTAAATCAAACAAGCAAACTATTCACAATATTCACATATGTACAATAACCAATAACACAACACCATTGCAACTCCTCGGCAACGGTGCCATTTTGATGAACAAATTTTTGTGTGGTTTAGAATTTCACAAATGAAATCTCGTTGCAAGTATAGTTTCGTATAGTTTCTAAACCAACAATAATCCTTTCATAAAAAAATTTGGTGGTCACAAATAACAAACCCCTAATAAAAATAACCGAAGTATTCAAACCTCGGGTCGTTCTCCCTAGGAATTGCAATAAAGTGTTCTTGTTATTGGTTATGAAGTATGTTTTGGGGTTTTTGAAGTAAGAGACAAGAAATGTAAATGGTAAATGGAATAAAATAACAACTAGAAAAGCTCTTGGCAAGGTATGAGAACTAGAAGTCCTATACTCATTATCCTCCTCAATTGTGACAACAATTGTCCATTGCTCCCACTTAGTTAACCTCTAACTAGGAAGAAAAGTCAAGTGGATGAATTAACTGGATTCCACAAGTCCTAGCCTAATGATGATGAAAGACTAGCTTTAGTTGCATTCAAGTTAATTAGCAACTTCTAATTATCAATCAACAAAAGAATTAGATAACTCAAGAGTCACTAATTACTCTACCTAGGCCAAGAGGAGAAAAACCTACTCTATAATCCAACAAAGCATTTTGTCAAACACTTGGGATGCATAAAAGGAAAGTAAAATCAAATTGCAAGAATTATAAATCTACAACTACTAATTGCAAGGAATTAAACAACAATAAAGCAATTCAACAATAAAGGAACATGAATCATAAATTGCATTAAAAGAGAAATAAGAGGAACAAGAGTGCATCAACATAAAAGTAGAGAATTACAAGAATTAAATGCTAAACTAGAGAGAGAAGATATAGAAGAACAAGAATTACAAAAGGAAAAGTAAATCAAAGCATGAAATTAACCTAGATCTAAGAAATCCTAATCTACCTTTAACCTAATTCTATAGAGAAGAGAGAGCTTCTCTCTCTAGAAACTAACTTTTCCTCTAAAACTAAACTAAACTAAACTAATGTGATGTAATGTCTAATGTGTAATGTTGATTCCCCTTCAATCCTTGGGTTAAATAGCATCAGAGATGAGTTAGATTTGGGCCTGGGAAGCCCAGAATTAGCCCCGAGCGTTTTGTCTTTAAGTGAGTCACGTGCGGGCGTCGACGCGTACACGTGGGTCACGCGTATGCATCGCTTGACAAATTGCTATCCACGTGTACGCATCATGTACGCGTATGCGTCGCCATGCGACCTCATCGTTTCACGCGTGCGCGTCGATCTCAGCATCCCAAATCCTTGTTTCTTCATGAGTTCCTTGCATGCTTTTCTTCTCCATCCCTTTGATCCATTTCTAGCCTTTCCAATATGAATTCACTAACAAACATATCAAGGCATCTAGTCGAATCAAAGGTGAATCAAAATTAGCAATTAAGGGCCTAAAAAGCATGCTTTCACACTTAAGCACAAATTAGGAGACAATCATGAAACCATGCTATTTTATTGAATAAATGTGGGTAAAAAGGTCATAAAATCCCCTAAATTAAGCACAAGATAAACCCTAAAAATGAGGCTTATCACACGTTTGCTTTCCCTGGGTGATAACTTAGCTTGAAATCATAGTCCTTCAGAAATTCCATCCACCTTCGCTGTCGCATATTAAGATCCTTCTGGTCAAAGATATACTTCAAACTTTTGTGGTCAGAGAAAACTTATAATTGAGCGCCATACAGATAGTGTCTCTAGATTTTTAGAGCAAACACTACTGCAGCCAACTCCAGGTCATGCGTCAGGTAATTTCATTCATGAGGTCTTATGTAACAACCCTAGTTTTTGAAAATCAAATAATTAGTTATTTGTGATTTATTTTATTTGTTGATAATTTTATTTTAAGAAAATTATTTTACTAAAGGTAATTAAATGGAATTTCATCATAATTGGAGTTTAAATTAATTAGAATTTTTATATAATCTTAATTGGATAATTGGTATAATTGAAATTATAATTTTGGTAATTGAAAAATAAATAAGAATTGTATAATTTAATTTAAATAAATTCTATTATAAATAAATTATGATTTAATTTGAGTTCTTTACTTTTAGAAAATAATCTATCGAGCATGATTAAATTGATTTTATGAATACTAAGTTTAAGTCAATTAGTATTTTTGTACAATTTTTATTATTAGTTATTTTATAATTCGAAATTAATGTTCTGGTGATAGAAAAATAATGAAAAATTATACCATTTAATTTGAATAATTAATATTGAGTTTAAATTATATTTTATAAAAATGTGATTAATATGTTCATTTTATATTTTAAATTAGAAATAATTTATTGAACTTAGTAATATGATGATAAATAATGTTCCTAAATATTTTTAATAGAGTATATTTGGTTTTAAAATTACTCTACCCTCCAATTTTATCAAAATATCTATTCATATCTATCCATATTCTATTATAAAATCCCTAATTCCCAACCCTAAATTCCCAAATTAAATTAGAAACCCTAATTCCTAAATTAAGAAACCCTAACCCCACCCCTTTCAACCCTCTCCAATGTAGCATTCACAAACAGCAGCGAAATAGAGAGGAAAAAGAGAGGGAAGAGTTGCTGCCTTGCTGCCTGTAAGGTCCCACATCGGTTCGGGAGGGGAACAAAACATGCCTTATAAGAGTGTAGATACCTCTCCCTAGCATGACGCATTTTGACGAGTGAGTGTGGATGGCTTTGGCTATCATCCCTATCGTCAAAGGCAAAACTGTGAGGCCTTGTGTGCCAAAGCAGACTATATCGTGCTAGCGGGTGGTCTGGGCTGTTACACTGCCGTGTGCGAGGAGCCCATGCCACCATCGTCACCTTTGTTGTCATCCTCGTGAGCTGCAGTGTCTCCATTCAACCTCGTCCTGCCGCGCCTCCATGGTCGCAGTTACTGCGAGCTCGCCGCCGTCGAGGAGAAGCTGCCGTCGCGTCTTGTCCTGTCGTCACCGACGTTGCCCTAGGGCTCGTCCCCGTCGTCGTTGAGGGGCCAGCAGAAAGAGAGAACGAACGCGGGTCAGGGTCGCCACCAAGAAGAGGAGTTGTGCTCCACGCCACCGTCGCCACGAATCCAATGTCGCCATTCGTGCCCTTCGTCACCGTCGCCGAGCCACTTCATTGCCAGACGTCATCGCAGGAGGACCAAAGGAAGGGGCTCACAAGTTCTGCCTCTGCTTCTGGTTTACAGAATCCGACGAGAATGCACTACTGCCATCAGAGTCAGTGTTCTGCCACCATCAAGTTTGGAAGAGGACGCTGCCACTGTCACCATTGAAGCTTGCCGGGGAACGAGCTATTGACAAAAGAAACTGCTGCTACTCTTAAGTACTCTGTGCTACTCTGTTCAGCCTCTGCTTCAGGTTTCATAGTTATCGGAGCCCTCTGCCACTGGGAACCAATATTGGAGCTACCCAGAACCACCTTGGTTCCTACCCAGGAGACAAAACGAGTGTTGGAATTGCTAACGGAGCTACTGTGTTTGGCAATTTTCGTGAGTTTCGACATTGAGGTAGGGGATTTATTTCAAAATTAACATTTTTAACTTATGAATGCCAATGAGGTTTAGTGAGTAATTGTAAATAATTCATAATATGATTAATTGATAGGAATAAGCTTGGTTTGAGGTTGTGAAATTTGGATTAAGTTTGATATTGAGATGATATTCTAGTGCTTCAATTAGTTTAATGAGTTTAGGTTATGGCTGTGAATGTCACTGGGTTTTATTATTATGAGTAATTAATTTGACAAGATTAATTTTGGTTAATGCTGTGACTGATATTGGTTTTCTGATTTTGATGGATTTGTTAAAAATTCTGATCTTATGTGATATTGCTGAATTGGTTGAAATGTAGTTGTGAATGATGATTCATTTGATAATACTTGTTAAATTGAAATTTGATGAGTTAACTATTGAAAAGTTATCGTATTGATAATTAATGAATTGAGTTGGATTTGTGTTTGGTTTGGGATCATTATGATGATGGTTTGAGTTGTGGTTGTATTTTGATTATTGAGAATAAGCGTTTGGTGTTGATTTTAGTAATCTGATATGTCGGAATGACTGTGAAATTGACTTGCGACTGGTTGGAATTGGTTTTGATGCTTGTTAATGTTGATTCGTGATTAATTAGAATTAGGTTTGAGAATTGTTGAAAGATTGAAGTTTGATTAGGGAAATTTATCTTATGAAATCTAAATTTAAAGAAAAAATAGTAACTCTAAAAAGTATAAGGATAACTTGTGATAATTGGATATGGAGCTGAATTTTTTGGAAAACATAGTAGTTGGTTGTAAGAGAATTGGGATTTTGTGAATAATACTTTGGGTGTTTTGGTATCAATATTGCTAAGATTTTGGTTAAGTTAGGTGATAATATGTTTTGGGTATTTGGAAAGTGAAAAACTATTGGTCCTTTGGTTAAAATAATTGATGAATTGATGAAATGGAAGTTATTGATGGATTATGTGGAAATTAGTTATGAATTGATAAGAATAGAATTGGATTGATGCATTATGTGGGAATCGCAGAGTATACTTGAATTACTATTTATCATTGATAGCACGGAAACTTGTCTCTCAACAATTTTCCTTCGGCAAGTATACCGAATTGTCGTCAAGTAAAAACTCACAATAGAGTGTGGTCGAATCCCACAGGGATTGATTGGTCAAGTAACTTTAATTAGAGGAATGTTCTAGTTGAGCGAAGCAAAATTTGATTTGAGATTTGCAGAAAATTAAATGGCTGGAAAGTAAATAGCAGAAAATGCAAATTGCTGGAAATAAAGAGCTGAATGTAAATGGCGGAAAGTAAATTGTAGAATCTTAAATGGGAATGGGGAAGATGCTCATAAAAGTAAATTGCAGAAATTAAAGAGAATGGGTAAGATCAGAAATGGGAAATTCATTGGGCTTAGGAGATGTTGCATTCTCTGGATCAAGTTCATTTTTATCTCTTCCTCAATCAATGCGTTCATTGATCTCCTTGGCAATCTTAAGTGATTGAATTACAATTCCTTGTAATTCAATCTCTCAAATCTTGATCAATAGCCAATTCCTTGGTCAATTGCTCATGAGAAGAGATGAAGTATGTCACTGATTATACCACATGCATTCCCAAATCAAGTGTTGGTAGAATTATAGTCACCAAATCCATCTAACCCCAATTTGGTCCAACATGAGAAAGCATTTCTAGCATGATCTCTTCATTCCTCTTCCAAGGTTCAGAAGAGATCCAAGTATGAATAGCTTCTTTTCCAAGATAACTACCCAATTGGATGAAGATTGAAAGCTTTCTAGTAAAATCAAGAGAAAAGATAGAAGAAGAATAATGAAAACTAATATTGATCCATCAAATTACAACAGAGCTCCCTAAACCAATGAAAGGGGTTTAGTTGTTCATAGCTCTGGAAATCGAAAACAAAGATGGAAAATACATTCTGAAAAGTAAAACTAGAAGTGCAGAGAAAGTAAAATATTACAGAGAATAGTTCTCCAAATTCCTCACTCTCCAAAGCTCCTTTCTAATTCAAAACTACCCCTATATATACTACTCTTCTGATCTTCTAGTTGATTCTTCAAGTCTTGGATATGGGCCTTTGGATCTTGAGTTTGAAGCAGTTATCTTCCGCAGTGGGCTTAGCTTTACTTGCAGAGAGAAAGTGTGAAGTAGGCAGGGTCTTTAGCTCAGGACGTTAGTGGTGTTAACATTAAGTGAGAGTGTGGGTTCGAGAACGTTAGTGACAATCACCTTTTTCACTAACGTTCCTCACCCAGGGATGATCCACGTTAACTTCAACGTTAGTGGCATCAACGTGACCACTAACGTTGCCTCTTGATCTTTCGCACACGTTATTGGGACTCACCTTTTCCAATAATGTTGAGAGTCCTCCCTCCCCCTACGTTAGAGTTCACGTTAACTTAGTTAACGTGGCTCTTAACGTAGGCTTGTCAATTTTTCGGAACGTTAGTGACACTTACCTTTGTCACTAACGTTCCAAGGTGCCCCTACTTCCCACGTTAGAGTCCACGTTAACAAAGTTAACGTGGCTTCTAACGTGGTAATGATAGCCATCTCTAACGTTAGTGACAAAGGTGAGTGTCACTAACGTTGGCTCATCATCCTATCCTCAACGTTAGCTTCCACGTTAACTAAGTTAACGTGGGAGTTAACGTGGCTCATAGTGGCTCATTGTGGCTCATTCCAACGTTAGTGACAAAGGTGAGTGTCACTAACGTTGGCGACTGTTTGCTTTCTCTACGTTAACTTCCACATTAACTAAGTTAACGTGGGAGTTAACGTAGCTCAAGGTGCCTTAGTCCAACGTTAGTGACAATGGTGAGTGTCACTAACGTTGGCCATTCTTTTGCTTCCCAACGTTAGAGTCCACGTTAACTAAGTTAACGTGGAAGCTAACGTGGCCAATATGAGCTTGGTCCAACGTTAGTGACAAAGGTGAGTGTCACTAACGTTGGTTCCACTTTCTTTCTTCCACGTTAGAGTTCACGTTAACTTAGTTAACGTGACTCTTAACGTGGCTTTTGTGGCTTTCGAGGATGTTATTGGCGATTACTTTTCTCATTAACGTTGCAAGCTAGCTCCCATTCCACGTTAGTGGTCACGTTAGTTAGACTAACGTGGCTACTAATGTGGTTCTTCCTTGCTTTCTTTGTCCTGAAATCAAACAATAAAGTGCATCAAAGTTCTAATCCAAGTCATGAGACATGCATCATCTAATTTGTCATATTATTCATGCAAAATTCTCATGAAATCATGTAAAGTGTACCATGTTTGCTTGAATCGAGATGTAAGTGAAATTTTACCCAAAACTTGCTTATTTCCTAAGAAAATGCATGAAACTACCCTAAAACAGTAAAGAAAAGGTCAGTAAAACTGGCCAAAATGCCCTGGCATCACAACACCAAACTTAAAGCTTGCTTGTCCCTAAGCAAGTACTGGAACAAGAGAATGATGAATGGAATGCCAAGAGGAATGAGTCATTATTGTGAAAGTCATGTCCTTGGTTTTATGGTGGTTTCATGCATAGCAACTTAGGTTCATTCCTTCACTGGCTTTCAGACCTTTATCATGTCCTAGAATACTCACTTGATTGCATCCCATGAGACTTTTATTCATTGATCCTTTTTGTTATTTCAGGGCTTGTTTGTGTTCTTAGACTAGGTGCTCTGTGAGGGGGCAACTCTTTAAGATAAGCTTTCAGCCAGTACTCCCGAACCAGTTGGTTCAAGGTGCTAGGTGTTAAGACACCCCTAAGGACTTACTCCCTCAAGTCTCTTTCCCCCATATATACACACCACAGGCACATGGTTTGTTATTTTCTTTCTAGAGACCTTGGTGTCCAGCACCTCTTTGGGTTACTAAGTGTTCTGTAGCAAGGGTTACTCTTGATAGTGGACTTTCAGCTGATAATCCCGAGTTAGTTAATCCCAAGTTACCAAGTGATAAGGCACCCCTAAGAGCTTATTCATCCAAGTAAATCCCATACACAGGAACACCACAGACACTTCCCTCAAGATTCAAATCCTTGGTGCCTAGCCTTATTTCTTACTCTTTTTCTTTTTTTTCCTTCTTTCTTTTTGGGATCTTGTTATTTAGTTAGTCTCATGGGGTGTGCCTCAAGCATATGATTCCAGACAGATAATTGTCTTCCCACCTTGTTGGTGAACCAACTTAGCTAATCTATGACCGCACGACAAAATCAGGAACTTACTCCACAATATGAACTCCACTCTGGTCTTTGATAACACACATTCTCTTTTTATTAAAAAGGAGACAATCATACAAGTAAGCAAGGTACGGATGCAGTGACATGAAGACTAGCAAGCATAGACCTAAGTAATGAAAAACTTAAAGGCATAATTCAAAATCCTAACTACCATGGAACATGTTCTATTTCATACATGATTTTCCTTATTTAAAGCTTGAAAAGTATGGATCAAAGAGGGAACTCCACCACCTTTTATTCATGGGGTTGCCTATGCTCTTCCTCTTGCTTGTCTTCTTGGTGTTTTTCTTGAGTGCTTGTACTCCCACTTCCCTTGTCTTTTCCAATCAACTTCTTCCAAAAACCAGCATCTTCCATCTTCTTTTTCAGTGTTTCCTTCTGCTGTTTCACCTTCCTTTCTTCTTGTTCTACAAAATCTTTTTGGACCTCATCATATGTAGGGATGGCATAGTGTAGATTATGCATATGACTAGACATGTAGTTCAACTTGGCTTGAGTGTTTATGTTGAACTCCTCCCTATGTAGTTGCCGTCCTTCATTAAGTACACTGAACTCGTTGAATGCTTTCATCTGAGCTAGCTGCCGCTGGTTGAGTTCTTGCAAGCGCTTATCTTGACGCTCTTGCCTTTCATTCACTTGGTTGATGGCTTGAGTGAGCTGGGAGTAGTGTTCCTATTGCTGCTCCATTTGTTGTTTCTGCCACTCTCTTTGTTGACTCATCCAGTTGGCAAGTAGTTCTTCCTGACGATCCATCCGTTGGGATTGAAGGTGTAGTAGTTGCTCTTGTCCTTCCATTTGTCTTCTCCCCAAATCTTCAATGGCTTCTTGAAGGTGGCTCATATTAAAATTGTTTGGGTCATAGTATTCTTCCTGTTGGTGTTCTTCCTGATGAGATTCTTCTTGGTGGGCTCCTTCTTTTGGTTTTCGCTTTCCTATTTGAGGTCTTCCTTGTTGTTGGGTGGGCGTAGTATAGATCAGATGCTGAAGTGTAACTAGCCTCCCAGGGTTCACCCAGTCTGGATTGCTATCCTCGAAGACTACCTTGGCCTTTGTACACAATTTGAGAATGGTGCTGGGGTACCAAAGCCTAGCACCCGAATCAACCTTCTCAGCTGACTCTTAAATCCTCTCAGCTATGAGTTCATGCACATTGATTTCTCCACCCTGTACTAGGCAATGTACCATGGTCGCTCGATTAATATTGACCTCTGAATTATTTGCAGCTGGGAGGATAGACCTCCTCACGAGTTCAAACCATCCCTTGGCTTTCGGGCTAAGATCTCCCCTCTTAATGAACCGGGGTCTCTTATCCGCATACCTTTCCCAGTCAGCTCCTATGACACATATGTCAGTCACTATTTCTTCGAGTTCATCATTGTCAGGGCTCTTACTTATCCTTGCATGATAACTAAGCTCATCAAAATATGGTGATTTCAGCTGAAGAGTTCTTATTATAGCATTTGGGCTGAAGTCCACCTCTCTTCCTCTTATGTAACTTTTGAAGGTTGGGGCCTTGGTTTTGTCTTCTCTAACCACATTTTCATAGAACTCTTTGATGAGGTTTGCATTGATCTTCCCCTCTGGGTTCGTGAGCCTTTGCCACCCTCTTTGTTTAATTTTTTCTCGAATCTGTGGGCATTCATCCTCGTTGATTTGGAATGTTAACTTAGGCAGTATCTTTTTGAGCTTTATCCGCTCAAATTCCTGTTCATGGAACGCAGTTTTGAATCTCCTTTCATCGAAAGGGACGCTCTCCACCAGTTCTTTCCTCTTTTGCCTCTTGGAGCTTGATGATGCCATCAGTGATTTTGGCTATGTGAAGGTGTTGGATTTCGAGAATGGGAGGTTTGAAGAAGTGGTTGTTGGAATGTGGAGTATAAAGGATGGGAATTTCGAATGTGGAAGGGGTACAAACTAAAATCACTTATATAAGGAAGTGGTAAGTGAATGAAAGGTTTGGATTGATGGAGTGGTTGTGTGATGAACGGATGGGGTTTTAGCATAGGATGAGCACAAGGATCCTCATCTTTATGAAGGAGATTGGTTCGGTCTCCAAGGGTCTCATTCTTTTAATTTTTGCATGGCAACATTTTCCAATGCATTCCCCCTTGAGACACGTGTGAAATACTCTCCTTTTTGTGGTAGCCGAATCTTCCTTTCTATTGTCCATCAATTTTCCTACAAACAAAAAAAGTGTAATTATTAATTGTGTGGATAGTGGTGGCAAAATAAAAATGGGAACAACTACCACTTTTTTTTTTTAGTTTTTATTTGTAACTAACTAAGTAGTATTCATGAATGCCAACCAACTGATTAACTGAAAATCCATGTATGCAACATTGGCAACACCAAACTTAGTTTGGTGCCATGTGGTGTAAAAGATTTGTTCAAGGCTCCTAAGAGTGACATGATATGGGTTACATTCATGTTCTCTTAGTGTGCCTTGAACACCAAACTTGTTCCTCAGTATATGTTGTACACAATGATTCATTCAAGTACATATCAAGTTGATTTGAATTTCATGAACCTTGATTTATTAACCATTTTTAAAAGCATGTAAAACATGGGTTGCCTCCCATGAAGCGCTTCTTTAGCGTCACTAGCTTGACGTTCTGCCTTTATCAGGGTGGTTGGTAGTGCTTCAAGTCCTCCCCCCTTGTAGTAAATCTATCTCCATTGACTTCATCAAGGATCTCCACGTGTTCCAAGGAGAGGACTCTGTTGATGGTAAAAACTTTAGGTAGCTGAGATGGGATGGTGGGGAGATCAGGGGGAATGGCTGGGAAGTAGGCTAAGATTACTTTATCCCCTGGAGAGAAATCCTCTGTAGGAATCTTCTTGTTCCTCCACCTCCTTAGTACCTTCTTCTTTGTTCCTTTTGATGTTGCCTTGCTCTTTGTGGCCTCCTCTTCCAAATAGGTTTTGTTGCTGGTCTCATATAGCTCTGCTGGTTTAGGTTCCTCCTGATTTTCTTTGAGCTGTGACAGCTGCTGATTGCCTTGTTCCTCAACTAAGGAGATTTCCAAATGTGCTGGTTGTGTTTCAGTGCTTACTTCTTCCTTCAGTATCTCACTGTGATCTTTGCTTGGTTCTTTGTTCTCTTGATCTGTTTCTTGTGAAAGGTTGAAAACATTGAAGGTGAGTTGTTCGTCACGGATCCTCAAAATTAGCTCCCCTCGCTCCACATCTATAAGTGCTCGGGCTGTAGCTAGGAATGGTCTTCCCAATATGATTGGGTGGAGGTGACTCTCTTCCATGTCCAAGATGACAAAGTCTGTGGGCAGGAAGTATTTTCCAACCTTCACCAGCACAATTTCAACTACTCCCACTGCTTGTTTTTGAGTTTTGTCAGCCAACCTGATGACTACATCTGTGGGCATTATCTCATTGATCTGCAGCCTCTTCATAAGGGATAAAGGCATTAAGTTGATGCTTGCTCCCAGATCACAGAGTCCTTTATCAAACATTGTTTCTCCTATGGCACAGGGGATGTAAAAACTCCCTGGGTCCTTCCTTTTTCTAGGCAACTCTGGTTGAATGAGAGCACTACACTCCTTGTTCATCACTATGGTTTGTCCTCCCTTGAGTGAGCTTTTCCTTGTCAGCAGCTCCTTCATATACTTGATGTATGAGGGCATTTGTTGGAGGGCCTTGATGAATGGTATGTTTACATGGAGAGATGCAAATATGTCAAGGAACATTGAGTATATTCTTTTCTCCACACAGCCATCTAATAATTGAGGAAAGGTTGCATAGAGTCTCAGCAGTTCCTTCTGTGTAATTGTGGTTTCTTGATGATTCTCCCCCTGCTTTTCTGTTGAAGTGTCTTTAGGTTGTTCTGATGGGTTGTTCAGCTCTTCCTCAATCTCCTTATCACTTATAGTCACCATTTTGCAATCTTCCCATCTGACTTTCTTTGCTTCACCTCTTGGATTTTTCTCTGTGTCACTTGGGAACCCATCAGTAGGTTTGGGAATCTTCTCAGATAAGTATCCCACTTGAAATTCCAGCCTCTTGATGGTGTCTCCCTGGTTCTTGATACTCGCTCGCACCTCCTCTTTGAACACCTTGTTATCTTGAATCTCTTTGCTTATGCCTTCAAGTAGAGTCTCGATTCTGGATAGTCTATCTTCAGATGATGGTGAGTTGAGAGTGGAGGGATGAGAAGGGCCATTTTGGCCTTGGTATAGATGTGAAAAGGTGTTGTTAGGGTGGTGTTGATATGATCTCTGTGTGGAATGTTGGTGAGCTGCATGGTTGTTGGAGTTATGATGTCTCTGAGAAGGGCCATTTTGGCCTTGGTATGCCTTGATCTTGTTGATTTCCCCACCCAAAGTTTGGGTGATTTCTCCATCCAGGGTTGTAGGTCTTGGAGTATGGGTCATGGTTCTGCCTGGGTGAGTTTCCAATGTAGTTGGCTTGTTCTTGCTCATCCTCTGCCTCTGCATTCACTCCCTCTTGGGTTGCTGATGAGGTGGTGATTGCTGCTACTTGGTTCCTCTCCATCTTCTTGGTGAGGTCAGCCAGCTGCTTGGTGATAAGCTTGTTTTGGGCCAGCAGTGCATCCACATTGTTTAGCTCCATCACTCCTCTAGTGTTGCCTCTTTCAGAAGCATAGAAATAGTCATTCTCTGCTACAGTCTAAATGACATCTATGGCTTCTTCAATGGTCTTCTTCTTGTTCAGAGATCCCCCTGATGAGTGGTCTACTGCTTTCTTTGATTCATAAGAAAGGCCTTCATAGAAAATGTGTAGCTGCACCCATTCATTGAACATATCTGGTGGGCACCTTCTTGTCAGGTCCTTGAACCTCTCCCATGCTTGGTATAGAGTCTCACCATCTTGCTGCCTGAATGTTTGTACCTTAGCTCTCAACCTGTTGATCCGTTGAGGAGGATAAAATCTTGCCAGGAATTTGTTCACCACATCTTCCCAGGTTGCTAAACTCTCCTTTGGGAAGGACTCTAGCCATTTGGATGCCTTGTCCTTGAGTGAGAAAGGGAACAAACGTAGTCTATAGGTGTCAGGATGAACACCATTAGACTTCACAGTATCACATATCCTCAGGAAGGTGGTAAGATGTTGATTGGGGTCTCTTGGACACCTCCTCCGAATGAACAATTGTTCTGAACAAGGGTGATGAGCTGTGGCTTTAGTTCAAAGTTGTTGGCATGTATGGTTGTCCTTTGGATGCTACTTCCGTAATTTCCTGGGTTTGGATTGATGTACGAACCCATAACTCTTCTCTCTTGCCCAAAATGATTTGCTAGACCTTCTCTGCCATGGTTATGAGCCTCTTCTTCATGATGGTTCTCCATATTCTCGTCCATATCTGGTTCAAAGTACTCCTCCTCTTTCTCAGCACTAACTACTCTCTTTCCCCTTGCTTCCCTCCTTAATCTAAGGAAGGTCTTCTCAGGTTCAGAATCAAAAGAAGTTGAAGCCCCGCTTCTTCTCCCTGTCATACAACCAACAAAGCACAAGCAAGGAAATAGATGCAGAAAGTAATTTCTATAGAAATTCTGTTAGTGTGAGTGATGCAATATATCAAACAGTTAGTGTGTTAGTGAACTGAATGGTAAATAACGAAGAAAATGGGTAAGGGAAAGGGAAGATAATAACTGAACAGAAAGTAAATTACTCAAATGAACTTAAATCAAAGAACAGAAAAATGCTCAATCTAGTTATTCTCCAATTTAATAATTGTTGATACAATATCAATCCTCGGCAACGGCGCCATAAACTTAATAGCACAGAAACTTGTCTCTCAACAATTTTCCTTTGGCAAGTATACCGAATTATCGTCAAGTAAAAACTCACAATAGAGTGAGGTCGAATCCCACAGGGATTGATTGGTCAAGCAACTTTAATTAGAGGAATGTTCTAGTTGAGCGAAGCAGAATTTGATTTGAGATTTGCAGAAAATTAAATGGCTGGAAAGTAAATAGTAGAAAATGTAAATTGCTGGAAATAAAGAGCTGAATGTGGCAGAAATTAAATTACAGAATCTTAAATGGGAATGGGGAAGATGCTCATAAAAGTAAATTGCAGAAATTAAAGAGAATGGGTAAGATCAGAAATGGGGAATTCATTGGGCTTAGGAGATGTTGCATTCTCCGGATCAAGTTCATTTTCATCTCTTCCTGAATCAATGCGTTCATTGATCTCCTTGGCAATCTTAAGTGATTGAATTACAATTCCTTGTAATTCAATCTCTCAAATCTTGATCAATAGCCAATTCCTTGGTCAATTGCTCATGAGAAGAGATGAAGTATGGTCACTGATTATACCACATGCATTCCCAAATCAAGTGTTGGTAGAATTATAGTCACCATATCCATCCAACCCCAATTTGGTCCAACATGAGAAAGCATTTCTAGCATGATCTCTTCATTCCTCTTCCAAGGTTCAGAAGAGATCCAAGTATGAATAGCTTCTTTTCCAAGATAACTATCCAATCGGATGAAGATTGAAAGCTTTCTAGTAAAATCAAGAGAAAAGATAGAAGAAGAATAATGAAAACTAATATTGATCCATCAAATTACAACAGAGCTCCCTAACCCAATGAAAGGGGTTTAGTTGTTCATAGCTCTGGAAATCGAAAACAAAGATGGAAAATACATTCTGAAAAGTAAAACTAGAAGTGTAGAGAAAGTAAAATATTACAGAGAATAGTTCTCCAAATTCCTCACTCTCCAAAGCTCCTTTCTAATTCAAAACTACCCCTAAATATACTACTCTTCTGATCTTCTAGTTGATTCTTCAAGTCTTGGATATGGGCCTTTGGATCTTGAGTTTGAAGCAGCTATCTTCCGCAGTGGACTTAGCTTTACTTGCAGAGAGAAAGTGTGAAGTAGGCAGGGTCTTTAGCTCAGGACGTTAGTGGTGTTAACGTTAAGTGAGAGTGTGGGTTCGAGAACATTTGTGACAATCACCTTTTTCACTAACGTTCCTCACCCAGGGATGATCCACGTTAACTTCAACGTTAGTGGCATCAACGTGACCACTAACGTTGCCTCTTGATCCTTCACACACGTTATTGGGACTCACCTTTTCCAATAACGTTGAGAGTCCTCCCTCCCCCTACGTTAGAGTTCACGTTAACATAGTTAACGTGGCTCTTAACGTAGGCTTGCCAATTTTTTGAGAACGTTAGTGACACTTACCTTTGTCACTAACGTTCCAAGGTGCCCCTACTTCACACATTAGAGTCCACGTTAACTAAGTTAACGTGGCTTCTAACGTGCTAATGATAGCCATCTCCAACGTTAGTGACAAATGTGAGTGTCACTAACGTTGGCTCATCATCCTATCCTCAACGTTAGCTTCCACGTTAACTTAGTTAACGTGGGAATTAACGTGGCTCATAGTGGCTCATTGTGGCTCATTCCAATGTTAATGACAAAGGTGAGTGTCACTAACGTTGGCGATTGTTTGCTTTCTCTACGTTAACTTCCACGTTAACTAAGTTAATGTGGGAGTTAACGTAGCTCAAGGTGGCTTAGTCCAACGTTGGTGACAATGGTGAGTGTCACTAACGTTGGCCATTCTTTTGCTTCCCAACGTTAGAGTCCACGTTAACTAAGTTAACGTGGAAGATAACGTGGCCAATATGAGCTTGGTCCAACGTTAGTGACAAAGGTGAGTGTCACTAACGTTGGCTCCACTTTCTTTCTTCCACGTTAGGGTTCACATTAACTTAGTTAACGTGACTCTTAACGTGGATTTTATTGCTTTCGAGGACGTTATTGGCGATTACTTTTCTCATTAACGTTGCAAGCTAGCCCCCATTCTACGTTAGGGGTCACGTTAGTTAGACTAACGTGGCTGCTAACGTGGTTCTTCCTTGCTTCCTTTGTCCTGAAATCAAACAATAAAGTGCATCAAAGTTCTAATCCAAGTCATGAGACATGCATCATTGATAAACCCCAATTTCGTGGTTTATTTTGTGCTTATTTTGGGGGATTTATCCACCTTTTCCCACATTTATTCAATGGAATAGCATGGTTTTGTAATTCTCCCTTGAATTATGCTTAAATGTAAAAACATGCTTTTTAGGCCCTAATTTGGTGATTTTAGATCCACCTTAATTCCATTCGATGCATTGATGTGTTTGTTAAGTAATTTCAGGTTCATAAGGCAAGTATTGGAGGGAAGAAATGAGAAGAAAAGCATACAAAAAGGAGAATGCATGAAGAAACAAAGATTTGGAATGCACCAATGGACGCGCACGCATATAAGGCGCGCATGCGCAGAAGTGGTTTTTCACAAGGACGCGCACGCATACATACCGCTTCCGCGCAGATTGGGAATTCGCCAGCGACGCGCACGCGCACATGGCGCGCACGCGCCGATACTCTTACTTGGCCCACTTAATGGCAAAACGCTGAGGGTGATTTCTGAGCTGCCCAGGCCCAAATCCAACTTGTTTCTGAATGTATTTCATGCAGAATTGAAGTACAAGCAGGGGGGAGCAATTAGTTTTAGCCAACATGAGCCTTTAGTTAGTTTCTAGAGAGAGAAGCTCTCTCTTCTCTCTAGAATTAGGTTAGGATTAGGTTAGATTATTTTATTTTCATCTTTAATTACTTGATCTTATTTAGTATCTTCTATAATTTCTCTTTTCTCCATCATAATTCTCTTAGTTTTCATGTTAACCTTCCTTTTTGCTCTCTTTTGTGATGATGAACTCATGTTGGATTTGTTTACATTTAATGCAATTTTAATGTTGATGTTTCTTTAATTGATGTTGATTTGGATTGTGAGTTTACATTTCTTGCAATTGATAGTTAGTAGATTTGCATTTCTTACACTTTCACTAAGTTTTTCTTTACTACCCACCAATTGTTTAACAAAATACTTGGTTGGGCCTTGGAGTAGATTGTGAGCATTCTTGGCTTGGAAAGAGTGATTGGGCAATCTTGAGTCATGAAAACGCAACTTACGTCGGTGATTTAGAATTGTTAGCTAGTATTGTTTCCATTAACGCTAACCTTTTGCTAATTTAATTAGTAAGTTGGTTAGGACTTTTGGATTGAGATTAGTTAGTCTCGTTAGACTTCCTCCCTATTTGTTGGAGATAACGTAATGAGATAAATTCTTGTTTATAATTGTGACTCGATTAATTGGTCTTGTTTGACATTCTCCCGATGTGTTAGTTAACTAAACAAGATAAATTCATCATGCATGACTAGGATAGAAAGCCTAATATCTCAATTCAATGCCATGAATGTCTCTCTTCTTTAATTGCTTCTTTTAATTGTTTGCTTGATTTACTTTCCTTGGACAATTAAATTCCTTGTCGATCATCAACCAAAGACCCTCTTTTTTTTCCCCTCTATAGCCAATACACATGCACTCCATTGGTTCCTAGGGAGACGACCCGGAGTCTAAATACTCCAGTTATAAGATCATTTGGGGATTGTATTTGTGACAAAACCACAAAAACCAAAATTTTTGCATGTGAGGATTCTTGATTGGTTTGGAAACTATACTTTACAACGAGACTCCATTAGATAAATTCTAAATCGTCAAGAGTTCGCACATCAATCATCCAATTTGTCATATAATTCATGCAAATTTCTCATGAAATCATGTAAAATGTACCATGTTTGCTTGAATCAAGATGTAAGTGAAATTTTACCCAAAACTTGCTTATTTCCTAAGAAAATGCATGAAACTACCCTAAAACAGTAAAGAAAAGGTCAGTGAAACTGGCCAAAATGCCCTGGCATCAATCATGAGTTGTGAATTTCTGTTGATTGAGAATTTTCTGTTTGATAAGTATTGAGAAAAGGACTGATGAATTGTTAAGAAAGAGGAAATCCGTAAGAGTGGCTAAGTCCGAGTTTTAGGGGAGGTGCTGCCGAAATTTTATAAAATCTGAGGTTTTATTTGAAAAGTTATTCTTAAAAGATTTGGATTTCGGAAAGTTATATTATTTAATCTTGATTTATTTTAGAAAAAGAGTTATGTTATAAGCTTGATTTAAATATGAAAAGACTTATCTTTGGAAAGCTATTTGATGACCGTTAACGATTGTTTGTAAAATTAGAAAATGAGTATTCCTTTAAAAGTATTAAGGGTAAAGGGTAGACTTAAGTGCTTGACATTGGTGGTTGAGGTTTTTGGAAAAGAATGCCTAAGAAAGTTAAGGAAGGTTTAAAGGATGAAAAGAGGATTTGGTTTAAATTTATGGTTTTAAATACGGGAAATCCCACGAACTGATATTTGGTTAAATACAGGAAGTACCCACGAACTGAATGAATCTTTGGTCTCGGAAAAACTTATGAATTGTTACTTGTTTTATATGCCAAAAAGACCTACGAATTGATAATCATTGATTACGGGAATAACCCACGAACTATTGTATGTTGATCTCGGGCATAACCCATGAACTGAGGATCATTGTGTTGTTGTGTATTGATCTCGGGTAAACCCACGAACTGAGGATCTCTTTTCTATTGTATGTTGATCTCGGGAAAATCCACGAACTAAGGATCTCTGTTTTGTTGTATGTTGATCTCGAGGAAACCCACAAACTGAGGATCTCTATTTTGATTGTGTTGATCTCGGGGATGCCCACGAACTGAGAATCACTGTTTCCCCTTGTGCGTATATTATGGGGTCGAGCTTTGCGCCGACTGCCGGTAGTCACGAAGGAGTGGTATTCTTACCACCGACACGTATGCACTAAGGACAAAAAGGGAAGCCATATCTGGGACTTCTTCGTAGGTAATGTTGGGTAGTGCACGAAATTGTGTATGTCAATGTCAATATTACTATTTCTCACAAATTCGCACAACTAACCAACAAGTGCACTGGGTCATCCAAGTAATACCTTACGTGAGTAAGGGTCGAATCCCACGGAGATTGTTGGCTTGAAGCAATCTATGGTTATTTTGTAATTCTTAGTCAGGATATCAATTATATTTATCAGTTTGAATTGCGAAAAATAAAAGAGCATGAAATAAATACTTGTTCTGCAATAATGGAGAATATGTTGGAGTTTTGGAGATGCTTTGTCTTCTGAATCTCTGCTTTCCCCTGTCTTCTTCTTCACATACGCAAGGTCCTCCTATGGCAAGCTGTATGTTGGTGGATCACCGTTGTCAATGGCTACCATCCGTCCTCTCAGTGAAAATGGTCCAGGTGCGCTGTCACCGCCCAGCTAATCATCTGTCGGTTCTCACTCATGTTGGAATAGGATCCGTTGGTCCTTTTGCGTCTGTCACTACGCCCAACGTTTGTGAGTTTGAAGCTCGTCACAGTCATTCAATCCCTGAATCCTACTCGGAATACCGCATATAAGGTTTAGACTTTTCGGATTCTCAAGAATGCTGCCAATGGATTCTAGCTTATACCACGAAGATTCTGATTATGGAATCCAAGAGATATTCATTCAATTGAAGGTAGAATGGGAGTGGTTGTCAGGCACGCATTCATAGATTGAGAATGGTGATGAGTGTCACGGATCATCACATTCATCATATAGAAGCGCGAATGAACATCTTAGATAGAAACAAGCATGTTTGAATAGAAAACAGAGACAATTGCATTAATTTATCGAGACACAGCAGAGCTCCTCATCCCCAACAATGGAGTTTAGAGACTCATGCCGTCAAAGAGTACAAAGTTCAGATCTAAAAATGTCATGAGGTGCGAAATAGACCTCTAAAAGTTGTTTAAATACTAAACTAGTAACCTAGGTTTACAGAAAATGAATAAACTATGATAGATGGTGCAGAAATCCACTTCTGGGGCCCACTTGGTGTGTGCTGGGGCTGAGACTTAAGCTTCTCACGTGCCTAGGCTGTTTCTGGAGTTAAACACCAGGTTGTAACCTGTTTCTGGCGTTCAACTCCCATTTGTAACCTGTTTCTGGCGTTTGACGCCAGACTGCAACATGGAACTGGCGTTGAACGCCAGTTTACGTCATCTATCCTTGAGCAAAGTATAGACTATTATATATTGCTGGAAAGCCCTGGATGTCTACTTTACAACGCAATTGAGAGTGCGCCAATTGGACTCCTGTAGCTCCAGAAAATTCATTCTGAGTGCAGCGAGGTCAGAATCCAACAACATCAGCAATCCTTTTTCAGCCTGAATCAGATTTTTGCTCAACTCTCTCAATTTCAGCCAGAAAATACCTAAAATTACAGAAAAACACCCAATTTCATAGTAAATTCCAGAAATTTGAATTTTGCTTAGAAACTAATGAAAATATACTAAAAACCAATTAAAACATACTAAAAACTATATGAAATTAACCCCAAAAAGCGTATAAAATATCCGCTCATCACAACACCAAACTTAAACTATTGCTTGTCCCCAAGCAACTAGACAAATAAAATAGAATACAAATAAGTCAAGAAGAAACAATATCTCAGAGTTTTTGAGTGAAGCTCATATTCTAATTAGATGAGCGGGACTAGTAGCTTTTTGCTTCCGAACAGTTTTGGCATCTCACTTTATCCATTGAAGCTCAGAATGATTAGCATCTATAGGAACTTAGAATTCAGATAGTGTTATTGATTCTCCTAGTTCAATATGTTGATTCTTGAACACAACTACTTTATGAGTCTTGGCCGTGGCCCTAAGCACTTTGTTTTCCAGTATTACCACCGGATACATAAATGCCACAGACACGTAATTGGGTGAACCTTTTCAGATTGTGACTCAGCTTTGCTAAAATCCCCAATTAGAGGTATCCAGGGTTCTTAAGCACACTCTTCTTTTTGCTTTGGACCTTGACTTTAACCGCTCAGTCTCAAGTTTTCACTCGACACCTTCACGCCACAAGCACATGGTTAGGGACAGCTTGGTTTAGCCGCTTAGGCCAGAATTTGATTCCTTTAGGCCCTCCTATCCACTGATGCTCAAAGCCTTGGATCCTTTTTATTACCCTTGCCTTTTGGTTTTAAGGGCTATTGGCTTTTTCTGCTTGCTTTTTCTTTTTCTTTTTCTTTTATTTTTGCCATTTTTTTTTTCTGCAAGCTTTTGTATTCACTGCTTTTTCTTGCTTCAAGAATCATTTTTATGATTTTTCAGATTATCAAATAACATTTCTCCTTTTTCATCATTCTTTCAAGAGCCAACATATTTAACATTCATAAACATCAAATTCAAAAGACATATGCACTGTTCAAGCATTCATTCAGAAGACAAAAAGCATTGCCACCACATGTAAATAATTAGAATTTTTTCTCATTAAAAACTCGAAAAATATTGCCTCTTTATTCTAAAGAAAATCTACTATTTTATTCTTGTTTAATGACGATGAGAAAAATAAATTATAGCTTAATTGGAGATAAAATCAGAATATAGATACTAATTACTACTACTCATATATAACTTCTAAGGTAAACTTTAAATAAGAACAGTTATCACAGAGTTAAAGCTAAGATTAGAACTCAACAACCTTGAATTTGGGAAGTGGATGCCTCTTTAGTCTGTGGAGTGCTTGGCCCTTCAAGAGATAGTTTCTGACGCTTTAATTCCTTCAGTTCACGCCCTTGTTCTTCTTGTTCTCTAAGCAGTTTGCAGAGCATGCTGTTTTGATTTGGCCGTTCTTCCTTCAGTTGATTCACAGCTTCTTGCAACTTGGTGACAGATGCTTCTAGGCACTCCCAGTATTCAATTTGAGGAATTTCCGGAAGGAGCTCCTCTGCTTTTCTCTTGATGGGGTCGTCCTGCACTTGTTGTCCTTCCATAGACTTTTTGGTGATTGGTTGCTCAACTGAGATATACTTATCTATTCCCATCTTTATCCCAGCATCTTTACATAACAGATAAACTAAGCTTGGATAGGCCAATTTGGCATCTTTGGAGTGCTTGTTTGCAATTTTGTAAAGCTCACAAGCAATCAGCTAATGAACTTCCACTTCTTTTTCCAGCATAATGCAATGAATCATCACTGCCCTTCTAATGGTGACTTTAGAGCAGTTGCTAGTGGGCAGTATAGAGCGCCCAATGAAGTCCAGCCAGCCTCTGGCAACTGGTTTGAGATCTCCTCTCTTGAGTTGGTTCGGGGCACCCTTTGTGTTGGTTGTCCACTTGGCTCCAGGGAGGCATATGTCCTCTAGGATTTTGTCCAATCCCAGGTTTGATCTCATCATTCTCCTATTAAAGGAGTCTGGGTCATCTTGCAGTTGAGGCAGCTTGAAGATCTCCCTTATTTTGTTAGGATGGGTGTGAACAATCTTCCCTCTGACCAGAGTTCTATAGTCATAGAATGCGGTTCCAGCTATTCTCTGCTTGTCCGTCTGCCATAGATTAGCATAGAATTCCTGAACCATGTTTCTTTCCACCTTTGTTTCAGGATTAGCTAGGACTTCCCAGCTCCTGTTTCGAATTTGCTCTTGGATCTCCGGATATTCATCTTCTTTCAGATCGAATTTAACTTCTGGGATCACTGACTTTAGACTCATTATTTTGTAAAAATGGTCTGAATGTTCTTTGGTTATGAACTTCCCGTGATTCCAAAGCGGTTTTGGAATATTATCCTTCTTGCCTCTTGAGTCGGTTTGTTTTCCCTTGGGAGCCATGATCTTAGTGGGTATTGGCTTAGTGATCACAGATAAACACACCAAACTTAGAGGTTTGCTTGTCCTCAAGCAAAAGAAAAGAAAGGAGAGGGAAAGAGGGAGAGCCATGTGCAACTTGTGGAGGAGAGGGGGTGGCCGAATTAGGATTTAAAGGGGAAAGGGAGGGTGGGTTCGAAAATTTTGAATGAGATATGATAGAAGATATGATTTGTAAAAGATAAGTATGATAGGAAAAAGATATGATTTAAAATTGAAAAGAAATGAAAGATATTTGAAAAAGATAAATCTGAATTTTGAAAAAGATGATGTGAGGATTTGAAAAAGATATTGATGATTTGAAAAGATTTTAGGGTGAAAAGAGATAGATTTGTTTTGAAAAGGATTTGAAAATAATTTGAAGAGGATGAAGAAAAAGGGCTTATGAATTAAGATACATTTGATATTTTTTTTTTTGAAAAAAAGGATTTGAAAAATTAGGATTTGTAACATGTTTATGCAAGAAATCATGAATTGAAACATAAAAAATGGAAAAAATTTGAATTGAAAACAAAATTGCCTACTCCCCACAATCCTGGCATTAAACGCCCAACTACTGCATGTTTTGGGCATTTAACGCTCAGTTGCTGCTTGTTTTGGGCGTTTAACGCCCAGCTGTTGCTTCTAGCTGGCGTTAAACACCAGAAACTCCTTTGTAACTGGGCATTTTTCTGAACGCCCAGGATGCTGTCAATCCGGCGTTAAACGCCCAGAAGCTGCTTCTTTCTGGTGTTTAACACCCAGATGGCTATCTTTACTGGCGTTAAACGCCCAGTAGATGCTCCTTTTGGGCATTTAACGCCCAGTTGTGCCTCTTACTGGCGTTTTCTTGCTAGTGAGCTCTTTTTCTCTGTTTTGTGTGATGAATCCTTCTGTAACCCTATGAACCTATGCAATTGACTCTTTACCTTATTAACATTGAACTTATATGCTTTAAAAATAAATAAATAAATAAAATGAAGAATAGGGAGAAGTAACAGAAAAAGTTTTGCTAATGGCTGGGTTGCCTCCCAGCAAGCGCTTCTTTATTGTCTTTAGCTGGACCTTGCTGAGCTTTTAATCTAGCCTCAGCCTTGAGCACTCTTGCTCAACATTGCCTTCAAGATAGTGCTTGATTCTCTGTCCATTAACAATGAACTTCTTATCAGAATCAATGTCTTGAAGCTCCACATAACCATATGGTGATACACTTGTAATCACATATGGTCTCCTCCACCGGGATTTCAGTTTCCTGGGGAATAGCCTGAGCCTAGAGTTAAACAACAGAACCTTTTGTCCTGGTTTAAAGACTCTTGATGACAGCTTTTTTTCATGCCACCTTTTTTATTTCTCTTTATAAAGCTTGGCATTTTCGAAAGTAGTTAGTCTGAATTCCTCTAGCTCATTCAACTGGAACAAATTTTTTTCTCCGGCTAATTTGGCATCAAAGTTTAGGAATCTGGTTGCCCAGTAGGGCTTATGTTCTAGTTCCACGGGTAGATGACAGGCCTTACCATACACAAGTTGGTATGGAGAGGTCCCTATAGGGGTCTTGAATGCTGTTCTGTTAGCCCACAGAGCATCATCCAAGCTTCTTGCCCAATCCTTTCTACGGGTACTTACAGTCCGTTCCAGGATTCTTTTTAGTTCTCTGTTAGAAACTTCAGCTTGCCCATTTATCTGTGGATGATATGGAGTCGCCACCTTGTGGCGAATCCCATACCGGACCATGGCAAAGTAAAGCTGTTTGTTGCAGAAGTGAGTGCCCCCATCACTGATTAGTACTCTAGGGACACCAAACCTGCTGAAGATATGTTTCTGGAGGAACTTCAGCACCGTTTTAGTATCATTGGTGGGTGTGGCAACAGCCTCTACCCATTTTGATACATAGTCAACTGCCACCAGAATATAAGTGTTTGAGTATGATAGTGGGAAAGGTCCCATGAAGTCAATTCCCCATACATCAAACAACTCAATCTCCAAGATTCCCTGTTGAGGCATGGCGTAACCATGAGGCAGATTACCAGCTCTTTGGCAACTGTCACAGTTATGTACAAACTCTCGGGAATCCCTATAGAGTGTAGGTCAGTAGAAACCACATTGGAGGACCTTGGTGGCTGTTCGCACGCCTGCAAAATAGCCTCCATATTGTGATCCATGGCAATGCCATAAGATCCTCTGTGCTTCTTCTCTAGGCACACACCTATGGATTATTCCATCTGCACATCTCTTAAAATGATAGGGTTCATCCCACAAGTAGTACTTTGCATCAGTAATTAATTTTTTCTTTTGTTGCCTGCTGTACTCCTCGGGTATGAACCTTGCAGCTTTATAGTTTGCAATATCTGCAAACCATGGTATTTCCTAGATGGCAAAAAAATGCTCATCCGGAAAGGTCTCAGAGATCTCAATAGTGGGGGGAAACTCCCCTTCTACTGGTTCTATCCGTGACAGATGATCAGCCACTTGGTTCTCTGTCCCTTTTCTGTCTCTTATTTCTATATCAAACTCTTGCAGAAGCAACACCCATCTTATGAGCCTGGGTTTTGAATCCTGCTTTGTGAGTAGATATTTAAGAGCAGCATGGTCATTGTACACAATCACTTTTGATCCTACTAAGTATGATCTAAACTTGTCAATGGCATAAACCATTGTAGGCAATTCTTTTTCTGTCGTTGTGTAATTTTTCTGGGCATCATTTAAAACACGGCTAGCATAATAAATGACATGCAGAAGCTTGTCATGCCTCTGCCCTAGTACTGCACCAATGGCGTGGTCACTGGCATCACACATTAGTTCAAATGGTAGAGCCCAGTCTGGTGCAGAAATAACTGGTGCTGTGACCAGCTTAGCTTTCAGGGTCTCAAACGCTTGCAGACACTCTGTGTCAAACACAAATGGCATGTCAGCAGCTAGCAGATTGCTCAGGGGTTTTGCGATTTTTGAAAAATCCTTTATAAACCTCCTGTAGAATCCTGCATGCCCCAGAAAGCTTCTGATTGCTTTAACATTAGCAGGTGGTGGTAATTTTTCAATTACTTCCACTTTAGCTTGATCCACCTCTATTCCCTTGTTTGAAATTTTATGCCCAAGGACATTTCCTTCAGTCACCATAAAGTGACATTTTCCCAGTTTAAAACTAGGTTGGTCTCTTGGCATCTTTTCAGAACAAGTGCTAAATGGTCAAGGCAGGAGCTGAATGAGTTTCCAAATACTGAAAAGTCATCCATGAAGACTTCCAGAAATTTCTCTACCATATCAGAGAAGATAGAGAGCATGCACCTCTGAAAGGTTGCAGGTGTATTACACAGACCAAAAGGCATTCTCCTGTAAGCAAATACTCCAGAAGGACATGTGAATGCTGTCTTCTCTTGGTCTTGATGATCTACTGCAATTTAGTTGTAACCTGAATAGCCATCCAAAAAGCACTAATATTCATAACCTGCTAGTCTCTCTAGCATCTGGTCTATGAATGGTAAAGGAAAATGATCCTTTCTGGTGGCTGTGTTGAGCCTTATGTAGTCAATACACATGCGCCACCCTGTAACTATTCTTGTAGGAACCAATTCATTTTTTTCATTATGAACCACTGTCATGCCTTCCTTCTTGGGAACAACTTGAACAGGGCTCACCCAGGGGCTATCAGAAATAGGGTAAATAATTCCAGCCTCCAGTAATTTGGTGACCTCTTTCTGCACCACGTCCTTCATGGCTGGATTTAGCCGTCTCTGTGGTTGAACCACTGGCTTAGCATCATTCTCCAATAGGATTTTGTGCATGCATCTAGCTGGGCTTATGGCCTTAAGGTCACTTATGGACCATTCAAGAGCTGTCTTGTGTGTCCTTAGCACTTGAATTAGTGCTTCCTCTTCTAGTGGGTTTAAAGCGGAGCTTATGATCACTGGAAAAGTGTCACCTTCTCCCAGAAATGCATATTTTAGGGATGGTGGTAATGGTTTGAGCTCGGATTTAGGAGGTTTCTCCTCTTCCTGAGGAAATCTCAAAGGCTCTTTCAGTTCCTCTGAACCCTCCAAATCAGACTGAACATCTTTAAAGATGTCTTCCAGCTCTGATTCGAGACTCTCAGCCATGTTGACCTCCTCTACCAAAGAGTCAATGAGATCAGCTTTCATGCAGTCTTTTGGTGTGTCTGGATGCTGCATGGCCTTGATAGCATTCAACTTAAACTCATCCTCATTGACTCTCAGGGTTACTTCCCCCTTTTGGACATCAATGAGAGTTCGTCCAGTTGCTAGGAAAGGTCTTCCTAGAATGAGAGTAGCACTCTTGTGCTCCGCCATTTCCAGCACTACAAAGTCAGTCGGAAAGGCGAATGGCCCAACCCTGACAATCATGTCCTCAATCACGCCTGATGGATATTTAATGGAGCCATCAGCAAGTTGGAGACATATCCGGGTTGGTTTAACTTCTTCAGTTAAACCAAGCTTTCTGATAGTGGATGCAGGTATTAAGTTGATGCTTGCCCCAAGATCACATAAAGCTGTCTTGGTGCAATTACCCTCTAATATACATGGTATCAGAAAGCTCCCGGGATCTTTAAGCTTTTTTGGAAAGTTTCTCAGAATGACTGCGCTGCATTCTTTAGTGAGGAGAACTCTTTCAGTTTCTCTCCAATCCTTCTTATGACTCAATATCTCCTTCATGAACTTGGCATAAGAAAGTATTTGCTCAAGTGCCTCTGCAAATGGAATCTTTATTTCAAGAGTCCTGAGATAATCTACAAAGCGAGCAAATTACTTATCCTGCTCCTCTTGGTGGAGTTTTTGAGGATAAGGTATCTTGGCTTTATATTCCTCAACCTTAGTTGCTGCAGGTTTATTTCCTACAGAGGTGGTTGGAGAAGCCTTTTTAGAGGGGTTGGTATTAGCACTTGTGTGTGTCTGATCCCTCACTGGCATTTGAATGCCAGGGTTAGAAGCTGGAGTGGCGTTGGACGCCAACTCCTTACTTGTTCCTGGCATTTGAACGCCAGAACTGAGCTTTCATTGGGCATTTAACGCCAAATCTTTGCCTGTTTTTGGCTTTGAATGCCAGAGGTATTCCTCTCTGGGCTGTCCTCAGAGGGATTTTGGGTAGCAGTTTGTTCTTTTCTTGGCTTCCTGCTGCCTTGAAGTGAGGTATTTAATATTTTTCCACTTCTTAATTGAACTGCTTGGCACTCTTCTGTTATTTATTTTGATAACTGTTTTTCTGTTTGCTTCAACTGTACCTCCATATTTATATTAGCCATTCTTGTGTCTTGTAGTATCTTCTTGAATTCGGCCAGCTGTTTTGTTAGAAAGTCTAATTGCTGATTGAATTCAGTAATTTGTTCTGCAGGACTGAGTTCAGCAGTTACTGTTTTAGCCTCTTCTTTCATGGAAGATTCACTATTTAGGTACAGATGCTGATTTCTGGCAACTGTATCAATAAGCTCTTGAGCCTCTTCAATTGTCTTTCTCATGTGTATAGATCCACCAGCTGAGTGATCTAGAGAAATATGAGCTTCCTCTGTAAGCCCATAATAGAAGATGTCTAACTGCACCCATTCTGAAAACATTTCAGAGGGGCTTTTTCTTAGCATCTCTCTGTATCTCTCCCAGGCATCATAAAGAGATTCATTATCTCCTTGTTTAAAGCCTTGGATGTCCAGCCTTAGCTGTGTCATTCGTTTTGGAGGGAAGTATTGATTCAGGAATTTTTCTGACAGCTGTTTCCATGTCCTTATGATAGCCTTAGGTTGGTTATTTAACCATCTCTTAGCTTGGTCTTTTACAGCAAATGGAAATAGTAATAATCTGTAGACATCCTGATCTACTTCCTTATCATGTACTGTGTCAGCAATCTGTAAAAACCGTGCCAGAAACTCTATAGGTTCTTCCTGAGGAAGACCGGAATACTAGCAACTTTGCTGTACCATGATAATAAGCTGAGGATTCAACTCAAAGCTACTGACTCCAATGGAGGGTATACAAATACTACTCCCATATGAAGCAGTAGTGGGGTTGGCATATGACCCCAGAGTCCTTCTGTACTGTTCAATTCCACTTAGATCCATGATGAAGAAAAGTGAATTGATATGAATAGCAAATAGAATATATTTTTATTTATTTTTTGTAAAAAGGGAACGAATAAATAATAAAAGAAAAGAGAATAAAATAGTTTGAAATTAAATATAGAATTTGAAAATTAAGAACAAAAAATTTAAGACTAAAATAATTACTTAATTAAGAAGATTTGAAAATTTTGGATGTGATTTTTGATAAAGATTTGAATTTTGAAATTTTAAAACTAAGATAAGATAAAATAAAAAATTTTAAAATAACATCTGAATTTTTAAAAGGAAAATTCGAAAAATCAATTAAAATAAAGGAAAAAGATATTTTTGAATTCAATGAGGAAAGAGAAAAACAATAAAAAGACACAAAACTTAAAATTTTTAGATCTAATGCTCCTTATTTTCGAAAATTTTGGAGGGAAACGCCAAGGAACACCAAACTTAAAAAATTTAAGATCAAAACACAAGGAAGACTCAAGACCACTTTGAAGACTCACAAGAACAACAAGAACATGAAGATAGAACACCAAACTTAAAATTTCTAGAAAACCAAAACAAAATTTTCGAAAACTAAAGAAAAATCAACAAGAAAAGACCAAACCTAAAGTTTGGCACTAAACTCAAACAGAAAAACTCAATTATTAGTTTATACAAATTTTTCGAAAAATTTAAAAAGAGAAAATAAGGATTAAAAAGAAAATTTCAACCAAAAACAATAATATAAGACTCTAAACCAAAAAGAAAAATTTTTCCTAATCTAAGTAACAAAAGAAACCGTTAGTTGTCCAAACTCGAACAATCCCCGGCAACGGCGGCAAAAACTTGGTGCACGAAATTGTGTATGTCAATGTCAATATTACTATTTCTCACAAATTCTCACAACTAACCAGTAAATACACTGGGTCATTGGTGCACGAAAATTACTTCACACTATGTAATTCCGCACAACTAAACAGCAAGTGCACTGGGTCGTCCAAGTAATACCTTACGTGAGTAAGGGTCGATCCCACGGAGATTGTTGGCTTGAAGCAAGCTATGGTTATCTTGCAACTCTTAGTCAGGATATTAATTAGTGGTTATCAATTGACTTGCAAATGAACAAGAGAGCATGAATTAAAGGTTACTTGTTATGCAGTAAATGAGAATATGTTGGAGTTTTGGAGATGCTTTGCCTTTTGAATCTCTGCTTTCTCTCTATCCTCTTCTTCACGCATGCACGTCCCTCCTATGGCAAGTTGTGTGTTGGAGGATCACCGTTGTCAATGGCTACCATCCTTCCTTTCAGTGAAAATGGTCCAGGTGCGCTGTCACCGCATGGCTAATCATCTGTAGGTTCTCGATCATACCGGAATAGGATTCGCTATCCTTTTGCGTCTGTCACTATGCCCAGCACTCGCGAGTTTGAAGCTCGTCATAGTCATTCAATCCCAAAATCCTACTCAGAATACCACAGACAAGGTTTAGACTTTCCGGATTCTCATGAATGCTGCCAATGGATTCTAGCTTATACCACGGAGATTCCGATTAAGGAATCTAAGAGATACTCATTCAATCTAATGTAGAACGGAGGTGGTTGTCAGGCACACGTTCATAGGTTGAGAATGGTGATGAGTGTCACGGATCATCACATTCATCATAATAAGGCGCAAATGAATATCTTAGATAGGAACAAACATGATTGAATAGAAAACAGAAATACTGGCATTAACTCATCGAGGCACAGCAGAGCTCCTCACCCCCCAACAATGGAGTTTAGAGACTCATGCTGTCAAAAGGTACAAAGTTTGATCTAAAATGTCATGAGATACAAAATAAATCTCTAAAAGTTGTTTAAATACTAAACTAGTAACCTAGGTTTACAGAAAATGAGTAAACTATGATAGATGGTGCAGAAATCCACTTCTGGGGCCCACTTGGTGTGTGCTGAGGCTGAGACTAAAGCTTATCACGTGCATAGGACTGTTTTGGGTGTTCAACGCCAGCTTTGGATCCAATTCTGGCGTTGAACTCCAACTCCTAACTTGTTTCTGGCGCTGGACGCCAGACAGCAGCATGGAACTGGCGTTGAACGCCGGTTTACGTCATCTATCCTTGAGCAAAGTATGGACTATTATATATTTCTGGAAAGCCCTGGATGTCTACTTTCCAACTCAATTGGAAGCGCGCCATTTGGAGTTCTGTAGCTCCAGAAAATCCACTTTGAGTGCAGGGAGGTCAGAATCCAACAACATCAGTAGTCCTTTTTTAGCCTGAATCAGATTTTTGCTCAGCTCCCTCGATTTCAGCCAGAAAATACCTGAAATCACAGAAAAACACACAAACTCATAGTAAAGTCCAGAAATATGAATTTTGCCTAAAAGCTACTGAAAATAAACAAAAAACTAACTAAAACACACTAAAAACTATATGAAATTAACCCCAAAAAGCGTATAAAATATCCACTCATCACAACACCAAACTTAAAATGTTGCTTGTCCTTAAGCAACTAGATAAATAAAATAGAATACAAATAATTTAAGAAGCAATAATATCTCAGAGTTTTTGAGTGAAGCTCAGATTCTAATTAGATGAGCGGGACTAGTAGCTTTTTGCTTCTGAACAGTTTTGGCATCTCACTTTATCCATTGAAGCTCAGAGTGATTGGCATCTATAGGAACTCAGAATTCAGATAGTGATATTGATTCTCCTAGTTTAGTATGTTGAATTTTGAACACAGCTACTTTATGAGTCTTGGCCGTGGTCCTAAGCACTTTATTTTCCAGTATTACCGCCGGATACATAAATGCCACAGACACATAATTGGGTGAACCTTTTCAGATTGTGACTTAGCTTTGCTAAAGTCCCCAATTAGAGGTGTCCAGGGTTCTTAAGCACACTCTTCTTTTTGCTTTGGACCTTGACTTTAACCGCTCAGTCTCAAGTTTTCACTTGACACTTTCACGCCACAAGCACATGGTTAGGGACAGCTTAGTTTAGCCGCTTAGGCCGGGATATTATTCCTTTAGGCCCTCCTATCCACTGATGCTCAAAGCCTTGGGATCCTTTTTATTTACCCTTGCCTTTTGGTTTTAAGGGTTATTGGCTTTTTCTGCTTGCTTTTTCTTTTTCTTTCTATATATATATATTTTTTTTTTTCTGCAAGCTTTGTTCTTTGCTACTTTTTCTTGCTTCAAGAATCATTCTTATGATTTTTCAGATTATCAATAACATGTCTCATGTTCATCATTCTTTCAAGAGCCAACATATTTAACAGTCTTAAACATCAAATTCAAAAGACATATGCACTGTTCAAGCATTCATTCAGAAGACAGAAAGCATTGCCACCACATGTAAATAATTAGAATGTTCTTATTAAAAACTCGAAAATTATTGCCTCTTATTCTAAAGAAATTCTTCTATTTTATTCATGTTTGATGATGATGAGAAAATTAAATTATAGCTTAATTGAAGATAAAATCAAAAATATAGATACTAATTACTACTATATGACTCCTAAGGTAAAACTAGAATAAGAACAGTTATCACAGAGTTAAGGCTGAGATTGGAATTTAACAACCTTTGTTCTGGGGAGTGGGTGTTCCTCTAATCTGCGGGGTGCTTGGTCCTTCAAAAGATAATTTCTGGCGCTTCAAATCCCTTAAGTCGCGCCCTTGCTCCTCCTGTTCTTTAATAAAATAGCAAAGAATGCTACTTTGTTCCTTCTGTTCTTTTATTATTTGTTCCATAGCTTCTTGCATCTTGGTAACTGATGTTTCAAGATACTCCCAGTATTCAGATTGAGGGATTTCTGGGAGAAATTCCTGTGTTTTCTTCTTGATAGGGTCATCCTGTGCTTGTTGTTTTTCCATTGATGCTTTGGTGATTGGTCGCTCAATTGAGATATACTCAGTTATTCCCATCCTTACTCCAGCGTCCTTGCAGAGCATAGAAATCAAGCTTGGATAAGCCAACCTAGCATCTTTGGAATTTTTGTTTGCAATTTTGTAAAATTCAGTTGAAATCAGTTGATGAACTTCCACTTCTTTTCCCATCATGATGCAATGGATCATCACTGCTCTTCTAATAGTGACTTCAGAACGGTTGCTAGTAGGCAGCAGAGAATGCCCAATGAAATCCAGCCATCCTCTGGCGACTGGTTTGAGATCTTCTCTTTTGAGTTGATTTGGAACACCCTTTGTACTGGTGGTCCACCTGGCTCCAGGGATACATATATCCTCTAGAATCTTATCCAAGCCCTTGTCTGTTCTCATCATTCTCCTATTAAAGGAGTCTGGATCATCTTTCAGCTGAGGTAGCTTTAAGATCTCCCTGATCTTGTCAGGGTGGGTATGAACAATATTTCCTCTGACCACGGTCCGATAGTCATAGATAGCACATCCAGATAGTCTTTGCCTGTCTGTATGCCACATATTAGCATAGAACTCCTGGACCATATTCCTTCCCACTTTCGTTTCAGGATTGGCTAGGATCTCCCAGTTCCTGGTTCGAATTTGCTCCTGGATCTCTGGATATTCGTCTTCTTTCAAATCGAATCTGACTTCCGGGATCACTGATCTTAGACCCATTATTTTGTAATAATGGTCTGAGTGTTCTTTAGTTAAGAACTTCCCTTGATTCCAAAGTGGTTTTGGAACACTCTCTTTCTTGCCTCTTGGAGTGGGTTGTTTTCCTTTAGGAGCCATGATCTTAGTGATCACGGGATAAGCACACCAAACTTAGAGGTTTGCTTGTCCTCAAGCAAAAGAAAAGAAAGAAGAGGGAGAGAAGGAGAGCTAGGTGCAATGGTGGATGGGAGGGGAGGGAGGCCGAACCCATATTTAAAGGGAGAAGGGGGTGGGTTTTCGAAAAATAGGGAGAAAGATAAGATAGAAGATATGATTTTTAGAAAAAAATATGATAAGAAAAGATATGATTTAAAATTAGAAAGATATGAAAGATATTTGAAAAAGATAGATTTGAAATTTTGAAAAAGATAGTATGGAGATTTGAAAAAGATATGGAGATTTGAACTAGGAGCAACATAGTTAGTTCTTGAGTTATGCCTAGGGTTAGGTATAATATGAAAATTTAAACTGTTTCAATATAGACTTAATGAACATATACTTGGGACAGGCTAACTATTCATTCCGAAATTTATATAAGCTTTAAATACAAACGTTAAACAGAGAAATCAGAGAAGAGTAAAGAGACACAGAGAAAAGAGTAACTAGAGCAGAGGACCTATTGAAAAGTTATTCATGTGTTGTATTAAGGCAACCTTAGAGATATCTATATGTTCATATGTTGCATTGAGGCAGTCAGATAGATGGTGGTGCGACCAGAACGCTTTCCTGCAATACAGATTAATATTTCATTTCTGTAAGGCAGAGGGGATATTTCCTGCTATAGAAGTACCGTGACCACCTGTTCCATTTCGGTAGTGGCAGAGGGGTTATTTTCTGTATACAAAAGGTGTGTCGGCATAGATCCCTACAGTGGCAGATGTGTTATTTCCTACGTGCAGTAGACCCTGTGGTGGCAGAAGGGTTATTTCCTGTACACAGGGGTATAGCCAACAGTAAAGCCATATCCGGCTCGTAATGCTGGGTTGCGTCGGGAGCGGGTAGAAACCAACAGATGAGCTCATTACCTGCACTAGGACTAGACATGCATCATTCTTGTCTCCACATCATTCTCTATTGCATTCCTTTTATGTGTGTGATCTATTTCTTTATGTTTGTCTATTTGTATGCTATATATGTATTTTATTTTTTTGTATTCTTCTGTTCGTGTTTGTTTTCTGTTTTCTATATTTTCTCTATTATTCTTCATCTTCTATTTACTGCTTCGCTGTATTCTCTATTATTTGTCTGCTAAACAACACCGAAATAATGAATGTGACTAATAACCCTGGCCCTACTAAGAACTCCCCAGTGCTTATCCACTTCTCTCCCTTCCCCCCCTCTAGATGGAGAGGGGTGTGATATTCTATGAGTTCGAGGACCCTTACATCTACGAGGACCCGGTACACCACAGTTACTTTATTATGGGATTAGAGCCTCGTATTAGACGATACGCGTTACAGAATTGAGCTTTTCAACATCCTCTGTCTAGCCCACTTTTTGACCTCGATGCTTCTTACGACATTCCCCTATCCCAGTTACTCCTTGACGTGCCTCGACATCCTTTTTTCGACGGTCCCAGACACCCTATACCAGCTCAGCGCTTGAATGTGGCGGCACCTGAGCCTATCATTCCCGAAGATCCTGAGATAGCTGGTGAGTACGTACCTGCGATTGCAGTAAAGTGGGACTTTCCCCCTGAACCGATTCCTGACTTTCCATAGCCTGATGAGCCGGCACTACTGGACGATGGGGTAGCTCCTATATACGCGAACGGACCTGTGCTCGTGAATGGTTTTGTACATAGTGACATTAGTGCTTCTGTGGGTTCTATGGGTATAGCTGTAGCTGCGGACGAAGAAGAGGAAGAGGATCCTGAGATAGAGATAGAGTAGGATGTGGAGATGGATGAGCCTCATGGCGATCTACCGAATAGCCACGTGTAGATATAGGCTGATAGCGGTAGGGGAATTCTTTTAATGACATTGATAAACCACTATTTTATGGTTTATAATGTGTTTAATTGTGTGGTTTTATCATGATCTTTACCCACTTATTCATATGATTAGCATGCATTTATATTTCCTTCCTAAAATTATTACATGATTGAAAACTTGCTTCCTAGAGACTTTTAATTATGTATTTTAATTCTCCTTTATTCCATTCGATGCCATGATCTGTGTGTTAAGTGTTTCAGGCTTTATAGGGCATGAATGAGTTGGATATTGGAAAGGAAGCTTGGAAAAATGGAAGGAACACAAGAAATTGAGGAGATGACCAGCGAGAAGTGACGCGGCCGCATGGCTCACGCGACCACGCGAAAGAGAGGAAATCACAGTGACGTAGCCGCATGGCTCACGCGACCGCACAGATTGGAATAGCACAAGTGACGCGGAGGCATGGACGACGCGCTCGCGTGGCAGGGCAAAACGCCGAATGACGCGGCCGCATGAATTATACGATCGCGTGACGTGCGCGATCTGCATAATCTGCAGAATTCGCTGGGGGTGATTTTGGGCCCTATTTTGACCCAGTTTTTGTCCCAGAAAAGCAGACTAGAGCCAGAGAACATGCAGAGACCGAGAACAACATTCATTCTACACAATTTTTAGTTTTTAGATCTAGTTTTACTCCTCCTCTAGGTTTTCTCTGTACACATTCATAGTTCTTAGGATTTTATTTCGTCATTCTAGTTCGTTTTCTTTACTTGGCTCTTACTCTTCCATGTCCTTTAATTTACTCAATTTTACTATTGAATTATTTTTAGAATTTATTAATACAAGAATTACTTTTATTTTTAATTGATTTCTTTGATTTTTATTTATCATGTCTTTCTTTAATTCCCTTTCCTATGTTATGAATTCTACATTCACAATGAGCGAGTAGTTCCCTAACTTGATGAGGAGTTGATTGAAAGGAACCCTTGAGTCGGAATGCTCAAAAAGAAAAATTGTAATTGGGTTTATTGTTAGATTGCCATCTAGTCACTGACACCAATCCCTTTTAATTGAGTGGGTTGGAACTTGTGAATAGAAGTAGCATTCCAACTTGTTTGACTTTCCCTTACATAGTAAGGGATAACTAAACAGGACAACCTTCAATTGTCAATTAATCTTGAGAGTTCTCCAACAAAAATAGGGCTTCCACCTATTCTACTCCCAGTCAAGGCTTTTATTTAAATTACATAAATTCTCTAATTTAATTTCTTGTTATTCAATTCAAACCATTTTGAAAACATCTGATTAATAAAATAGCACATCTTTCTACAACTCGTTGGGAGACGACCTGGGATTCATACTCCCAGTATTTTAATTTTAATTTTTGTGACACCCTTCAAAATTGATAAGCGGATTTCTGGTTGGTTAAGAACTATACTTGCAACGCATATCTTATAACAATTCTTGACTCGCCAATTTCCGCCACGTCAATTTTTGGTGCCGTTGCCGGGGAGTTGCAATAGAGTGCTAAAGTTATTAATTGGAATTTATTTATTTGCATTTTATTTTATCCTGCTACTATGAGCTGCTTGTTTCTTTCGTTAGATGACGCTTTCACTTCCTGATCCAAGCTTGCCAGTATTCGATCCTGAGATTGAAAGAACTATTTCATGAATAAGGCAAGCTCGGCGTCGGTTAGTCCTCTCTGAGGGCGGATCCGAAATGTCACTTGAGAAAGAAACCAGCCCCTGTTCTACTGATTCGGTTGATTTACGTGCAGGTGACATGGCAGCAGCTAGAAGAGTTACTATCCAGGAGGCTGGAGCCCCTGATTTTTCAATGCAACCGTTTCAAGCACATCACCCAGCGGTGGCTACAGACTTTGAAATAAAGACTGCACTGCTCAATTTGATGCCCAAGTTTCATGGCTTACCTTTTCAAGAGCCTATGAAGCACCTGAGAGATTTTCAAGCAGCCTGTTCTACTGTCAGGCGTGATGGTGCAAATGAAACTTCAATTTTGTTGAAAGCTTTCCCATTTTCTCTTGAGGGAAAGGCAAGAGATTGGTACTACACTCAACCCGCAGCAACTGTATCCGACTGGGATACACTTAGAAGAGAATTTTTGGAAAAGTTATTTCCAGCTGAAGTTACTGATAAACTGAGGATACATTTTCATGAATGTTCAGGACGAATCCGAGACTCTCTATGAATACTAGGAGCGCTTCAATAATCTTCTGGAAGCATGCCCCCACCATATGATTGACAAGATAGTGTTAGTCGTTTACATCACACGGGGCATGAGGCCCAAAGATAAGACCACATTGGAAAGTGCTAGCAATGGGTCTATGAAAAAGTACAAGACCACTGATGAGGCATGGCAATTGATCAACAACTTAGCTGAATCTACTCGGAATCACAGGCAGAAACAAGGTCGTTCAAAAGCCATTGCAGAAGTATCCTCTAGCAGAGAGACTGTTACTCTAACTCAGAGTATCTGTGAAATGACCAACTTGCTGAAGCAGATGCAATTGAATCAACAACAAGTTCAGCAAGCTCAACCTTCTCCACCACAGCAAAGCCAATAGTTAGTCCCACAGAGAGTTTGCAGAGTCTGTCCCGATTATAGCCATTATACTGATGAATATTCGCAGCTCCAGCAGGAAGACAACACCGTGGCAGCCACTCATAACTTCTAAGACTGCCCCAACCAAGGGTACAATCAGGGTGGCAATTACAGCCATGGATGGCAGGACAATTCTAACCAAAATTGGAGGGACAACAACAACAGAGGAGGCAAAGACAATCAGGAAAATCAGAGGTGGAATAATAACAACAACAGACAGTAGAACGAGGAACCAGCCTTACAGAGCACCTCACCTGAGGCAATCCCAAGGACCACAGAATACCCAACAGCAGACCTCTCAAATTACTTATCCTTCTTCATCTTCTAATGACGACTTACTACAATCTATTGATTGGAGACAACAGACCATGGAAAATAACCTTTATGCTACACTAAATGGTCTGAACTCTACTTTGCAAGCTCTTGTCTCACAGATCGGATCAATGAATAACTCCAATAACTAGCCTTTGGGCTACAGTGGAATCCCCTCTCAACCATTACCCAATCCAAAGGGTGGCATTAATGCCATCACCCTAAGGTCTGGAACCACACTGAAGGAGAGGAATCAGGAGGAGCCAAGCCCACCAGAACACGCCTCAGCTGAAGAGGTAGTGGAAATAGAAGATGTTGAAGAGGAAGAGGACATACAAGACATGGCTAAAAAAGAAGAAGTTCAACCACAGGAGGAAGCACCAAAGGGTGCAGACACTGCAGAAGACACCACTCCCATTCCATTTCCACAACTTGCAAGGAAGCCCAGGAAGCAGCTGGAACCTGATCCCAAAATGGTAGAAATATTCAAAAAGGTTGAGGTAACTGTTCTTCCTTTTGATGTTATTCAACAGGTACCTAAATATGCAAAGTTTCTAAAAGATTTATGTATACATAAAGATAAAATCAATGAATTAGAAACTATTCCTTTAGGTAGTTCCATATCTGCTTTAATGGGAGGTTTACCTGAAAAGTGTAGTGACCCAGGTCCATGTATGGTTAATTGTACTATTGGTGGTGTAGTATTTTCTGACTGCATGTGTGATTTAGGAGAATGTGTGAGTATAATGCCTTTGTCTATAGATGATATTTTGAGGCTCCCTCCCTTAAAAAGGTCGGCAGCTCATTTTGTGTTAGCAGATAAAAGCATTATTACAACAGCTGGAGTTGCTGAAGATGTATTAGTGGGCATTAAGGGGTTCACATTTCCCATTGATTTTTATATCCTGGAGATGCCCCAAAATGACTCAGAGAAGCCATCATCAATCCTACTCGGAAGACCATTCTTGAAGACCTCGAAGTTCAAATTAGATTCTTTTTCAGGAACATACTCTTTTGAAATAGATGGTCGAGTAGTAATCTTCAATCTGAATGGAGTTATGAAGCATCCTCCGGAGGATCATTCTATCCTCCAGTGTGACATCATAGATGAAACCGTGGCTGAAGTTCACCAGGAGGAATTTGAAGAGAAGTACGTAGGACAAGGTCCAAGTGTGGGGGCATTCTCAGAGGACAATGACAGTGCTTTACCATTGTTACCAGCTTCAGACAACCCAGAGCCTGACCATGATCAGAAGTTAGAATTAAAACCCCTTCCTCCACACCTCAAATATGCTTACCTTGAAGATGAGCAAAAGTTTCCAGTTATCATTGCAAGGGAACTCACTTCTCAACAAGAAGAGCAGTTACTTAGTGTGCTGAGGAGGCACAAGAAGGCAATTGGTTGGAGTTTGGCAGACATAGTAGACATCAACCCTCAAGTCTGTGAGCATAGGATATTTTTAGAAGAGGGAGCAAGACCTGTCCATCAACCCCAGAGAAGACTGAACCCCACTATCTTAGAGGTTGTCAAGAAGGAAGTGACCAGACTACTAGAGGCAGATATCATCTACCCCATTTCAGACAGTGAATGGGTAAGCCAAGTACAAGTGGTGTCCAAGAAGTCTGGAGTCACCACATGGAAGAATGAGCATGGAGATCTCATGGCAACCAGAGTTCAGAACACCTGGAGGGTCTGCATTGACTACAGACGCCTCAACCAGGCCACTCGTAAGGATCACTATCCTCTTCCATTCATTGATCAAATGCTGGATCGCTTGTCAGGTAAATCACATTATTGTTTTTTAGATGGTTACACAGGTTATTTCCAGATTCATATAGCTCCTGAGGATCATGAAAAGACCATTTTTACATGTCCTTTTGGGACTTATGCTTACAAGAAAATGCCCTTTGGCTTGTGCAATGCACCAGCTACCTTCTAAAGGTGCATGATGAGTCTTTTCTCTGATCTTATTGAGGACTGTATGGACATTTTTATGGATGATTTTAGTGTGTATGGCGATTTCTTTAGCCTTTGCTTAGATGGATTATCTAGAGTATTAGATAGATGTGTCAGTACAAACCTTGTATTAAATTTTGAAAAATGTCACTTTATGGTAAAACAAGGTATTGTACTAGGACATGTTGTGTCTAATACTGGAATTTCTGTAGATCCAGCAAAGGTGGATGTTATTTCTAGTTTACCTTACCCCTCCTCTGTGAGGGAAGTCCATTCGTTCCTTGGTCATGCAGGTTTTTACAGGAGATTCATTAAGGACTTCAGTAAGGTAGCACTTCCCTTATCCAGACTACTGCAGAAGGATATTCAGTTCGAGTTCAGTGAGGATTGCAAACAAGCGTTTGATAAGCTGAAGACCGCCCTGACTCAAGCTGCAATTGTGAGAGGACCAGACTGGAGCCAGCCATTTGAAATAATGTGTGACGCCTCTAACCATGCAGTAGGAGCAGCACTGGCTCAGCGTGAAGGTAAGGACCCCTTTGTTTTTGCTTATGCGTCTAAAACTTTAGATGCCGCTCAGTCCAATTACACTACTACTGAGAAAGAGCTTCTTGCTATTGTTTTTGCTCTGGATAAATTCCGAACCTATTTACTTGGTACGAAGGTAGCAGTGTACTCAGACTATACAGCTCTAAAGTATCTATTAGCTAAAAAGGAGTCCAAACCGAGGCTTATACGTTGGATACTGCTATTACAAGAATTTGATTTGGAAATTCAGGATAGGAGTGGTAGACCACTTGAGTCACCTTGAGCACATTACAGATGACCCCACTCCTATAGCTGATAATTTCCCATTTGATAACCTGCAAGCAGTATCTGAGGTAGTCCCTTGGTATGCACTTGTAGCTAATTATCTAGTTAGCCGCACCTTTCCTCTAAACTTTTCTAAGCATCAAAGAGACAAGCTGAAAAGCGAGTCTAAATATTATATATGGGATGACCCATATTTATGGAGATGTGGCGCTGACCAGGTAATTAGACGGTGTGTGCCTCAATCACAATTCCAGTCCATCTTAGAGGCTTGTCACTCATCTAAGAGTGGAGGACATTTTGGCCCTCAAAGAACAGCTAAAAAAATCTTAGACCGTGGATTCTGGTGGCCTACTCTTTTTAGAGACGCTGCTGAATTTTGTAGATCTTGTTTTCCATGCCAAAAATTTGGTAATATATCCAACAGGGATGAAATACCTCAACAAATTATGCTTTTCTGTGAAATTTTTGATGTTTGGGGCATTGACTTCATGGGTCCATTTCCAAATTCTAATGGTTATTTTTATATATTGTTAGCTGCGGATTACATTTCCAAATGGGTGGAAGCAATTCCTACCCGTACTGATGATGCTAAAACTGTTGTTTCCTTTGTGAGAAACCACATTATTTGTCGCTTTGGATCACCACGAGCAATCGTGAGCGATCAAGGCACCCATTTTTGTAACAGGAGACTAACAGGATTAATGAAGAAGCATGGGATAATTCATAAGGTTGCAACAGCCTACCATCCTCAAACAAATGGGCAAGCTGAGGTGTCAAACAGAGAGATAAAGCGTATCTTGCAAAAGATAGTCAAACCTCATAGAAGAGACTGGAGCACCAGGCTATAAGATGCACTATGGGCATACAGAACAGCATACAAAACACCCATTGGGATGAGTCCTTTCCGCTTAGTTTATGGAAAAGCTTGTCATCTCCCTGTTGAAGTAGAGTACAAAGCCTTTTGGGCAGTAAAGGAGTGCAACATGGGAATTGAGAAAGCCAGAGCTGAAAGGAAGTTGCAACTGCAAGAACTGGAAAGCCTTCGCCTAGAAGCTTATGAGAACTCAAGACTATACAAGGAGAAGATGAAGGCTGTACATGATCAGCACATCAAGAGAAAAGAGTTCCAACCTGGGGATTTAGTCCTCCTTTACAAATCTCGACTGAGGCTCATGCCAGGCAAGTTGAGATCAAGATGGGAAGGTCCATACAGAGTCGAGATGGCCGAACCTTATGGAGTTTTTCACCTAAGTCATTCTTCAAGCTCTGAACTTATTAAAGTTAATGGACAACGTTTAAAGATGTACCATGGAGAGAGGATGAAGAAAAATAAGGAGCTCGAGATCTTCTTCTTGGAAGATCCCCACATAGCCAAACACTGAGCTAATGGAGCGTCCAACTTACGGACGTTAAAGCAAAGTGCTAGGTGGGAGAAAACCCACCATGGTATGATCGTTCTTTTCTTTATTCTTAGTTTTCCTATTCAATAACTCTTCTCTTTATTAGTACATTTCGTGCATCTGCATTTACATACTTTTATTTAAAAAAAAAATTTCACACGACGCGACCGCATCATTGACGCGTCCGCGTCGCAGGTGATTGGAGAAAACAATGAAACGAACAGAGAGTCACGCGAGAGCATGGCTGGAGGCATGCCCGTGGCACAAATCGCCCCACGCGACCGCATCGCTGACGCATCTGCGTCGGGTGGGAACATTGGCCTCCCACGCGACTGCGTCACTCACACGGCTGCGTGCCCTGGAATTCGATGTGAAAAGGGTGCACGACCAAAAGTTGTGCTAGAGTGGTGCTGGATTGGCGCTGAACGCACAATTCTTCCCACGCGGACGCATGGCTCACGCGTCCGCGTCATATCCTTCTAATGGCCACTCACGCGATCGCATGTCCCACGCGATCACGTCACCCAACATTTGGCGCAATAAGAGTTTGAACAGAGAGTTGTGCAAGTGCGAGGCTGCCCTCGCGCCAGTAGCATAAAACGGGTCACGCGACCGTGTGACCTACGTGACCGCGTCAATTAATATAAGTGCAAGTCGCGTGACTGTGTGCCCCACGCGACCGCGTCGCTTGCGCCGCATAGCTTCCCTGATTTGCCAATTATCTTATCTTTCTTTTCCCCAAATCCTATTTTCTCTTTTCCCTCCTTATTTCTTCCTTCTTCCTTCTTCCTTCTTTCTCACTTTCTACTCTCTTTCTCTCTCTCTCACCCCCATTAACAAGGTTTTCTTTTCTTCTTCCCCCTTACTATTCTATTATTCTTCTTATTTTTATATGTTATCTTCTTTTCTTTTCTTTTTAATTTCATTATCCATATTTTCTTTTCATTCTTTTTCCTTTTTACTTGGTGTTAGAAATTTATTTGAGTCATTATTTCTCATTCTATGCTTGTGGATTGTTGTAAAATTGTTTGGCAATTATATATTACCTTTTTAAAGGGTTGCTTGCATGTTCACTTTAATACTTTCTATACCTTATTTACCATGCATGCTATGTGTTTGTGAAATAGCCCATATGGCATCATGCATTTTTCTACATTATTCTATTCTATTATTCAATACTTGCTTTTCACAAATTCCCTTTACTATTGTATTAATTGAAATTAATTGTCAATACAAACGTGATGGCTAGTTTGTTACGAGTGATAAAACATTCAACTAATTAAATGCTTGATCTATGCTACTCATGCCTTTGTCTGCATGCCAATAAACCCCTTGCATTTAATTATCCTCCAATGCACTTGCTATATTTCCATTGATGAACTTTTCACATGTAGTCATGACCATGTGTTAACAACATCCTCTTTACCGTGCATTGTTTATCACTTATACAACCCTCTTCCTTGCTCTATCTCTTTGAATTTACGTTACTTTTTTTTCCCTTTTCAGGATGGCCACCAAGAAAGGAAAAGAGAAAGCTACTCCCAAACCACCAGCAAGAAAAGGAACAAAAAGAGCATTAGTGGCAGAGCCCTCTTTATCTGCGTTTAAACCCTCAACAAAAAGAACTAAGAGGATTATAAAGGTTGATGATAAAGAAAAAGCCTTCCCAGCAAAGGACACTGCGTGATTTCCCAATCGCTACTGTGAGCAAATGTTCCCCATCCTGGCAGAAAGGAGTTACAACAACGAATACCTTCTTCTCCTCCCAAACCATATTGCTACCTTTGTTGAGCTGCAAATTGCACAAAGACAATGGGGTTTTCTACATAGACAGCCAAGGCAGGTCAATCTTTCTTGGGTAGTCGAGTTCTACTCCAACTTCCAACTGCCAACCCTGCAGTCTGTCTTTGTCCGTCAGCAGCAAGTCCCCATTACAGAAGAGGCCATTCAAAAAGCTCTAGGTCTTCCCCCTGTTCCTGAAGGATTGAATGCCTTTGAAGAAGCCACACTCAAGCGCCAGATGTACCAATTTGACTGGGACGCCATTTTCAGAGTTATCGCACTACCTTGCAGCCGTTGGATCTACGGATACCATCGTACCCGCCCTAAGGGAATATCGGCTTCAGCACTTACTTTGGAGGCTCGCGTATGGGCACAGAGCATGTCCCATTATATCTTTCTGAGCACTCACGAGTCCTCCTTCACTGCGGACATGGTCGTTCTACTATGGTGCATCCTTACAGACCAACCTCTGAACCTACCAAGACACATTCGGAATGCCATGGGATACGTACAAATTGTGGTCTCAGATCTTGTCTCAGCAGCCGGAATTTCCTACAAAGCTGGGGACACCAAAGCCATGCTCCCACGGGATGATCAGTATGTCCCTAACGGGAAATATATCAGACCTCCACCAGCCGCCACAAGCTATCCTACTGAACCGGTTGAAGATATTCCTTCTTCAACACCACAAGCAGCTACAATAGACCAACTGCTCCATCAGATACTCGAAAGGTTGGATCAGTAGGAACACAAAGCTAAGATGAGAGAGCGCCGTAACAAGTGCCGATTCACATACCTCAAGGAGCTGATTATGGGAAAATTCAAGGACTCAGACACCCCGGACTCCACTTCCTTTACCAGCACAAGAAGCCATGATGGTCCCGACTGTGGAGATACTGCTACCAGCCTACTTTGTTCCTGACAGATGGTACCGAGGACAGTACAAAGCCTTAAATGTGGGGAGCTCGGTCAGTACCTGACTTCCGGAGGTAATTTCTCTTCCCTAAACACCAATAAATTAGGATATTTAGTTAGTTTTTCTTTTGTAGAATAGGATAAATTGCATAGTAATAGGTTAGTTGCATGCATGTTCTACTTGATTGAAAAGACAATAAGCTTTCCTCTAAGACCCTATTTTCGGAACAAAATTTCCCTAACTTTATTTAAAACTCTTATGTTAAATTTGCTTGAAGTTGTATTTCGAACATGATTTTTGAGCTAAAAGAACACACAACCTGTGAGATTTGAGCCTTTATGCATGGTTACAATATTTAACCATAATTATTTTATTCTTGTGTGTTTACTTCTCTATGATTGTAATCTATATTTTGTTCCATCCTATATGTCCAATATTTATTATATTTATATGTTTGCATATGATTGAGGCCTTTAATTGTTTAGCTCACTTATCCAAATTAAACCTACCCTTTCAATTACCTTTGTTAGCCACTTTGAGCCTTTAAATCCCATTTGTTCTATAGTTTACCACATTACTAGCCTTAAGTAGAAAAAAACAATTATATATCCCAAATTGAATCTTTAGTTAGCTTAAGATAGAATTGTGTGTGGTAATTATGTATAGAAAATTATGGGAACAAAAGATAACAAGGTAATGTGTCATGATAATATAATGGGAATTTGGATACCTACTCATGTGAAACTATAAGAATTAAAAATCTATGTGCATTGATAAGCTATGTTTATTTTTATGTTTATGTTTAAAAAAAAAACCAAAAATATTCAATAAATAAGTAAGGGGACAAAATTATCCTAATGCTAAGTTAAGAATTCAAAGATCAATGCATGTATGATAAAATTAAAACAAAAAGTTGATACACAAGTATGGAATGTGAAAGGCAAATTCTGGGTAGCTAGGTATGAATTCTAAAGTTATAAAGAATATATATAGGTTATGTTAAAGCTTGGGTTAATTAAAGATTCAGTTTATAAGCTTACTTAGCCACATATGTATCCTTACCATTACCTTGGCCGCATTACAACCTTGAAAAGACCTTATGATGTTTGCATTGGTATATTAAATGTTGTTGATTAGTTAGGAGAAGAACAAAAATTAGAGAACATGATTAGAGAAGGATAGAGTGATTGCCCTATACACTAGAGAGATTAGAGCGTACATACATCATCAGTGAGGGTTCAATGCTTAAAATTCTATGTTCCCTACTTTCATGAGCTACCTTCTTGCATTTTTATCTGTTCTTACTGTATAAGAATTGAATTAGTGGAATTTGATTTGTAATTGTTTTGAAGAGCTTATTTACTATTGATCAAGTGGACAAGAATCATATAGTTGCATTCACATATATAGGTTGCATTGCATTGCATGAGTTTTACATGTTCCTACTCATTTATTTTATCTCCTTCAACTAAGCATGAGGACATGCTAATGTTTAAATGTGGGAAGGTTGATAAACCACTATTTTATGGTTTATAATGTGTTTAATTGTGTGGTTTTATCATGATCTTTACCCACTTATTCATATGATTAGCATGCATTTATATTTCCTTCCTAAAATTATTACATGATTGAAAACTTGCTTCCTAGAGACTTTTAATGATGTATTTTAATTCTCCTTTATTCCATTCGATGTCATGATCTGTGTGTTAAGTGTTTTAGACTTTATAGGGCATGAATGAGTTGGAGATTGGAAAGGAAGCTTGCAAAAATGGAAGGAACACAAGAAATTAAGGAGATGACCAGCGAGAAGTGACGCAGCCGCATGGCTCACGCGACCGCGCGAAAGAGAGGAAATCGCAGTGACGCGGCCGCATGGCTCACGCGACCGCACGGATTAGAATAGCACAAGTGACGCGGAGGTGTGGACGATGCGCTCGCGTAGCAGGGCAAAACGCCGAATGACGCGGCCGCATGAATGACGCGATCGCGTGACGTGTGCGATTTGCATAATCTGCAGAATTCGTTGGGGGCGATTTTGGGCCCTGTTTTGACCCAGTTTTCGGCCCAGAAAAGCAGACTAGAGCCAGAGAACATGCAGAGACCGAGAACAACATTCATTCTACACAATTTTTAGTTTTTAGATCTAGTTTTACTCCTCCTCTAGGTTTTCTCTATACACATTCATAGTTCTTAGGATTTTATTTCTATTACTTTTTGCATTGGGATATTGACAAGAGTTATTACCTCATCAAGACTTCGTCATTCTAGTTCGTTTTCTTTACTTGGCTCTTACTCTTCCATGTCCTTTAATTTACTCAATTTTACTATTGAATTTTTTTTAGAATTTATTAATACAAGAATTACTTTTATTTTTAATTGATTTCTTTGATTTTTATTTATCATGTCTTTCTTTAATTCCCTTTCCTATGTTATGAATTCTACATTCACAATGAGCGAGTAGTTCCCAAACCTGATGGGGAGTTGATTGAAAGGAACCCTTGAGTCGGAATGCTAAAAAAAAATTGTAATTGGGTTTATTGTTGGATTGCCCTCTAGTCACTGACACCAATCCCTTTTAATTCAGTGGGTTGGAACTTGTGAATAGAAGTAGCATTCCAACTTGTTTGACTTTCCCATACCTAGTAAGGGATAACTAAACAGGACAACCTTCAATTGTCAATTAATCTTGAGGGTACTCCAACAAGAATAGGGCTTCCAGCTAATCTACTCCCATTCAAGGCTTTTATTTAAATTACATAAATTCTCTAATTTAATTTCCTATTATTCAATTCAAACCATTTTGAAAACATCTGATTAATAAAATAGCACATCTTTCTGCAACTCGTTGGGAGACGACCTGGGATTCATACTCCTAGTATTTTAATTTTAATTTTTGTGACACCCTTCTAAATTGATAAGCGGATTTCTGGTTGGTTAAGAACTATACTTGCAACGCATATCTTATAACAATTCTTGACTCGCCAATTTTTGCCACGTCAGACACTCTAGTCTGACATTGACTTTTGGTTAGTCTCTCACTTGTGTTAATACACCCAAGAGCTAGGAGCTGTAGAATGGTTAGGCTAGCCTGGGCGCTAGCTTAGTGGCTTTTTGTATGGGCCAGGCCCTGGGAGTGTCGTGTGTATATTAGCTATGTAGGTTTGACGAGGATGTAAACTGACTTGATCTTTTGTAAATGCTACATGTTTTATTATAGTGTATATGATGTATATTATCAGCTGTGTCATATGTTTATTTATGCTTCCTTATTATTTCTATCAATATATGCTTATTTATTTTATTCCAATCGCTCGCAACGATATAAGTTAAGTACAGAAAAAAAAGTTACTCATAAATTGGCTATGTTCTAGCAAGGAAAATGCTCATACATTAAATAATAGTTAATAATTAGGAAGAACAAGTTGGTAGCACTTGGCTTCTTGTATGACCATGGCATACCGGGAGTTGGGTCATTACAATTTGGTTTCAGAGCAGTTCATTCCTAATAGAGCCTGGAGAGTGGACTGACTATGCTTTATTGCATACTCTGTTTTGTGTCTCATGCTTATAGGATATCTTAGTGATATGTGCTGCATGATTGTATTCTGTGTTTTCATTTTGGGAATGTTCACACTTTACTTCAAGTGTTAAGACATATCACCTTAATAATGATTGTTTGGTGTGAACGGGACCACGACGGGTTCACGGAGACGAGGTGCACGGGAAGGAATTCCTAATGTTAACTACGAGAGGGAACAGAAAATGTTTATGGCTACCAAGAACACTGTGGCTGAAGCAGTGCGTGAGGCAGCAGTAGCAGTGGCTAGGGCTGTTGAACGTCTTGGAGTAAGAAATGGGAATGAAAACAAACATGGAGAAGATAATGGGAATGATGAGAATAACTTGGGGAATCCTCATAGACCTATGACCCTTGCGACCTTTCTGAAGGTTAATCCGCCTAAGTTCAAAGGTACACTCGTTGCTACCGAGGCTGATAACTGGTTTTGAGGTATCGAGCAATCACTGCGAGTGCAGCATGTTCTGAAAGGCCAACACGTGGAGTTTGCTACTTATATGCTCGAAGGAGAAGCTGCGTATTTGTGGCAGGGGATACAGTGACTATTGCAGCAGGATGAAGGCGATATTCCTTGGGATACTTTTAAGGATGAATTTTATAAGAAGTATTTCCCGAGAGCAGCTCGTGATGCTTACGAAATGGAACTTATACAGCTGAAATAGGGTAACACAACTGTTACATATGCCCGTAAGTTTGATGACTTGTGTCATTTCTCTAAGATTTGTCAAGGAAATCCTGCTGACTTTAAAGAATGGAAGTGTTTAACGTTTGAAGGAGGCCTTCATAGGATCTAATGAGTTTGGTAGTTCCATTGAAGATACAAAATTTTGCTCAGCTGGTTAATAAGTGCAAGTTACTGGAAGAATGCGCTAAGAAGGTAACTGCATCTAAAGCAAGTCGTCAAGGATTTCCACTATGGAACTACAATAGCTATAATTGGCAACTACGAAGGATAAATCTCAAGACACCTGGTGTGCCACAACGAAGAAACCCACAAGCTGGTAACGTTCCTGCCCGCCCTATAGGTGGAAACAGAGGTAGACCAAGGCATGATAATGGTAAGTGACCTCAACAGACACAAATGGCTTTTACTTGCGAACACTGTGGGAAAGATCACGGTACCAGACCTTGCCAAATCAGAATATTCACTTGTTACAATTGTGGCGAACCTGGACACTTAGCGAGGAGTTGCCCAAAAAGATTTGCTCAGAATCCAGTGCGAACCCAGCAACAAGATTGAGTATTTGCTATGACTGCTGATGATGCTATACAATCAGACGCCCTGATCCAAGGTCAGTGTTATGTCAAAAATTGATTTCTAACTGTACTGTATGATTCGAGTGCATCGCATTCCTTTATTTCTCTAACTGTTGCTCCTAAGTTGGGACTAGATTTCTCTGAGTTGAACTTTGATCTAATTGTCCATAAACTTGCATCCCAAAATACTTTGACCAGTTTAGGGTGCCTGCAAGTGCCATTTACTATTAGGAACAGGACTTTCATACATGATCTAATCTGTTTGCCTCTATATGGTTTAGAAGTTATTCTAGGATTAGATTTGTTATCTAAATATCATATTTTCCTTGATTGCTTTGAAAAGACTACTGTTATCCCATATGATAGTTTAGATATTAAACCATTTCTATACCATACTTTATATCTAAATTCTGTAAGAGTTACCTTAAATGCGAGTGATTGTGAGGGGTACGTTCTGTTAGCGGCTAGCTCAAATGACAGTGAATTAAGCCTAGACGACATACCTGAGTTTCTTCCTCAGTGAGAGATAGAATTCAGTATTGATCTAGTACCTGGTACTGGACCAATTTCTATAGCACCGTATTAAATGTCACAAGTAGAACTTGCAGAGTTGAAGAAGCAATTGGATGAGCTACTTGGAAAGAAGATTATTCGTCCCAGTGCATCACCTTGGGGAGCTCCAATATTACTGGTAAAGAAGAAGGATAATGGAATGAGGCTTTGCATAGATTATCAACAGCTAAATAAGGTTACTATCAAGAACAAGTATCTACTTCCACGAATCGATGATTTGATGGATCAGCTGAAAGGTGCAACTGTGTTCTTGAAGATTGATTTGTGATCGGGCTATCACCAGATTCGAGTGAAAGAGTCAGATATACCGATGACTGTGTTCAGTGTAACATCCTGCATTTTTGAAAATCTAAATATGAATAAATTGTGATTTTTTCTTATTAAATTTAAATTTTATAATTTCAGAAATTATTTTATTAAAAATAATTAAATAGATTTGGAGATAGTTTTATTTTGAATCAATTAATATTCTTAAGAAATCTTATTATAATGGAATATTTTGTATAATTTTAGTAATTGAAAAATAAGAAAGAATTGTACAATTTAATTTAATTAACTTTTATTCTGAAAAAGTTACGATTTATTTTATTAATTGGATATCTTATTTTATAAATTAATTAATTAAGAGTAATTAGATTAGTTTTATTAATATTTGGAGTTTAAGTTAATTAATATTCTTGTGTAATTTTATAATTGCTATTTCATATAATTTGAATTAAATTTTAGTAATGTAAGCAACATATAACTTAATTTAAGTAATTTCTATTATGACTAAATTATGGTTTATTTTATTAGTTTGAGCTCTTAGAGATTAATTCATTAGGAATGATTAAGTTGATTTTTATAAATATTTTTTGTATTAGACAACTAATAGTTATGTACAATTTTTATTATAATTAATTATTTTATACAAATTGAAATTAAAGTTTCGGTAATAAAAAAATAATGAAAATTATAGCATATAATCTGAATAATTGATATAAAATTTGATTAGTATAATTTAAATTAAAAATAATTATTTGATTAGTATGTTTACCTTATAATTTAAATTAAAAATAATTATTTGAGCTCATTGATAAATTGATAAATAAAATCATATGTGTTTCGAAATTAATTTTTATAATATCATATTTGAATCCTAAATTGTTATTTTATCATGAATATTTTGTAAAATTGTTATTTTACCTTAATTCTAGAATTACCAAATAAAATCTTAATTTTACTAAATTCCTAAATTTATACCCTAAATCCCTAAATTAAAACACAACGCACACACACATACGTTCAGAAAGAAAGGAGAAAAATGGAGAAGGAAGGAAAGGGAGTTCTTTAGAGAACTAGAGAAACAGAGGAAGAGAGATCGAGGGAGAACGGGACGCAGAGTGTAAGAACCGTAACTAATCAACCGGTTAATTAAGTGATTAATTACCCAAATTAGACTTCGAAAAGTTAGAGTGAGAATTTGAGGATTTAAAGGTGATTTTTTGGACTCAATGGGTTTTTCTGAGTTAGAAAATTTGCTTTCTGCGAAAAATCGCAAAAAACTACAAACCGGCAGTTGAACCGATTGAACCAGTTCAAGTCTATCCGGTACCGCATGAGAAAAAGTTAAAACCGGCAAAAACCATAGAAAAATGTTAAAAATGGGAAACCGGGCATTAATTTTAAAGGTTTGGCCTGAAGTTGGGCCAAACAGGCTAAAAACGCTAATGGGTTGGACTGGGCCCAAGTTGGGCCCAAGCCCAACATATATAAACACTAAGTGAACCCTTTTCACCTTCATTAAACACACACACATCAGAATTGGAAGAAGGAGAGGAAAGAGATTGAGTACTATTCATCTCAATCTTCTAACGCCCATATCTTGAGCTAGAGTGCTCCGATCACCGTACCGTTTGCGGCTACGCGTTCCTCGTGAATAGCTCTACAAAACCCAAGTAAGAAATTGGTAAGAAAATTATAAATCTTCTCAGTTCCTTTCTAGAAAATTTCGGTTCCTAGGGCTTTGGGGTTAAATAAGTTTTTGTGACTTTGGATGTTTAGGTTTGCTCTGAGCCTTGCTTAGCTTTGGGTTTTGACATCCAAATCTGTTGAAAGAGGTAAGAGCCATTAAACCCTTGTGAATTTATGTATAATTGGAACCCTAGGTTGATTTGAGGTGATTTGTATGCATATAGTTTGATTATTGTGGCTTTGGGAGCTTTTGGAACTTAATTGTGCTTATTGGAGTGGAATTGAAAGCTTGGATTATGTTGAAAGCATAGCTTGTGATCATTTGGGTTTTGGTTCATAAAGGAAATCGGCCAAGGTATGGTTTCGTTTTCCCTATGTAGTATATAATATTCATGGACACTTAGGCTAGTGACCCATAGGATAGGGTTGAATTTATGTGATTGTTGATGATGGTTGGTTGATGTTGTATGTTGAGTTAAAATGGTTATGTTGAGAAATAATGATATTAAAATTTTGATGTATGATAAATTGGGGTGAATGACTATTGTTATTTATGGCTTAGAAGCATGAATGAGTTTGATGATAGAAAATTGATAATTGTGATATGATAATATTAATGTTGAGATTGGTATGATGAGAGATTGGTATTGATGGTTGGAGAATGGTGAAATGTGATGAAAAGATGTGGTAAGTGATGAATTTTTGACCCAAGAGGGTAGTTGTGCTGTAAATGGGAGGTTGATGTTATTTTGGTTGGAGGTACTTTGAGAATTGTGAAATTTGGTAACTTGTGGTTTTTTGGTAAAATGAGATTTTTGGTGAACTTTGCTCGAGCATAACTTTTGCCTCGGTTTTTGAAACTGATTGAAATTTGTTTAGAATGAAAGATATTTGAAAACCCTTTAAATCGATATAAAGCTTGTGAAATTTGGAATTTTGTAGAGGAAGTTATGATCATTCAAAGTTGGTGTTAAAAATCTGAAATTCTGCAAAGTTACAGAATTTCATGATTTCTGATATGTGCGGGAGCACACCCTTGTGCAGACACACACCCTGCAAGAATTTTGACCTGTGCGCATGCACAGGCAGGGAAGTGCGTTCTGTTTGCAGCGCTAGCACAGCTTGTGCGCGTACATATCTAAGGAAAAACTTCAACTTGTGCGGACGCACACATCGGGAAGGTCAGTCTGTTGGGGGCGCTGGCACAGGTTGTGGGGGTGAACCGATTCTGAAAATTTTGTCACCTGTGCATACGCACACCCCTATGCATACGAACTCATCTTAAAATCTCCTAGGCTTGCACACGCACACACCCCTATGCGGCCGCACATGTCTTGTTTCTTAAATTTTTCTTGTTTTTCAACTATTCTACCTTCCCAACAAGGTTGTAAGCTTCTATAACACCATTTTAAGACTTTTGGGCCTAGTTTTGAGTATTAGAACATGGGATATAACTTAGGGATTCTAGTACATGATTTTATGATAAATTAGAAAATGGAGGCCTAGGTTTCCGGTGTGTTGAGAATGGTTTGACGTAAGGTGAAAGATGATTGATATATGAGATGAGGAACAATGAACTGTTGATATTTGGAAACTGAGTTATGAATGGGCAGTGGTTGATATGAGTCGCGGACTCTGAATGAGATGATGGATCCATGTATACTGAAAATATTTTCTGAAAACCACTGAAATATTGTTTTTACTGAGATTATGAGACGCTATGCGCCCGGCAGGGACGGCGGTTGGATCCTGCCTGTCGAGGTAGCAGCGACGGCGTAAGGGCGGTGGTTCGTTCCGCTTGCATTGAGATGTGAGGTCAGTGACAAGAGTATCCCGCTCGCATCCCTTCGGATCAATAGAGCGTGCAGGCACTGGTACCTAGACATTGATCCGGGCATTATATCTCGGGGGTTCCCAAATGAGAAATCCGAAGGGCGACGTCTCCATGGAGATGTGTCGGGTTGGCAGTTGAACCGACAATGTGATATCACAGCCAGTAGGGTACGCATTCATCATATGCATTTTCTATCTTTTTGTTTGCTTTTCCGACTTGTAATTGTATGCCAAATTGAATAACATGTCTATTTGCTTACTTGATCTACTTGCCTTGTATGCTTTTACTTGTGAATTACTTGCATTTTTATTAATTGTACTTTCTACTGGGATTGAGGAGGTTCGGAAGGCAGTGGCGATGGAATCGCATGAAGGATAGGTTGGTGAAGGCTGTGGGACAGCGGTGTTTGGTTAGAGTAGAAATCCCTTAAGATAGATCACCCGGATTTGTTATGTTAAGGTTTATATTATGGTTATTTGTTTTAGAATTCTTTAAGTTTGAATCTTGTGATGGATATAAAGCTTAGGATTGCCTTTGGCATCCCGGGGTCTTATATCCTACATCACTGGGCACTATTACCATACTGAGAACCTCCGGTTCTCATACCATATCGTGGCTAGTTTCCTATGATATTATACACTTATCTTTTGATATATCTTATCTATTTCTTGTGCCTTAAGCTAGTAGCTTCGTTAGTACATTTTGCGCTTTTCAAATCTAAAATTTGAGCTATATCTTTCATCAGGCTTCTAGATTAAATTATTCTTCTCTATATTATACATATGAGCTTTAGAACTGTCGTAATCCCTGGTTAACCTTTGCTTTATGACGTGAGTTAAAGCTTAGGCTAATTAGGGTGTTACTGATGGGTTGGAAACGGAATTCCAACACCTAAAACTCACCGGCAAGTGGACCGGGTCGCATTAAGTAGTAATAACTCACTTAGAGTGAGGTCGATCCCACGGGGATTGATGGATCAAGCAACTTTATTGGGTGATTAGTTTAGTCAAGCTAACATGGATGATTTGAGTGAAAATGGAAGCAACAGGAAGTAAATTGCAAGAATTAAAATTGCAGAAGCTAAATTGGACAAAAACTTAAAGAGCAAGAAATGTAAATTGCAGAAACTTAAATGACAAGAAATGTAAATTACAGTGAATGTAAAGGGGAGTGGATGCTGGAAATAAAAGAAAGCAATAGATCAAGCAACTGGAAATTTAAATTGCAGGAAGAATAAATTGGGAGCAATGTAAACAGAGAAGCAAAATTGCAGTGAATAAGAACTTAGAGCAATTACAGGAATTGTAAATTGCAGGAAAATAAATCAAGATCACGGCAAGCTCATATGAAAAATGCAGAAAGTGAATTAGCAAGGAGGCAGAGAATTTAAATTGCTTTGAAAGCAAAGTCAGCTCAAAGTGCAGAAAAAGAAATTGCAAAAGGGAAGGAAAGTGAAAACAGCAAATGTAAATTTGAATTATGCAAAAGGAGGACAAAGATGATTTCAGAGTAAGAATTGAAACAGAATTTCTTCAATTCTCAATCCAAAATTCAAAACAGAACAAAAAACTAAACTCAAATCCAATTCTTAGAACAATTGAGAAGAGAGGTAAAGGATGATTCTCAAACTTAGAATCAATAAAGCTCTTCAATATCAATTCAAGTTTCAAGAACAGAAATTAAGGAGTTGCAGAAGAAAAGATAATGCTGAAAGTAAAAAAACTCAGATCTCAATTTCCAATTCCCTCTAGTGCTCTTTAGTAGAGCCAGCCTTTTTAACAAAGATGAAAATGATGCCTTATATAGGCTTTAAAATGAAAAATAAAAATGAAATTCTAAACAAACTACAATTAAAAATAAATTCCTAAGCTAATTGATCCTTGTGCCTTTGAGTGATGATAATGGGCTTAGCTTGCTTTGGATTTGAGGAAGAGTGGATCTGGATGGCCTTGGTTCAATTGGTGAAGAATTGAATTTAAAATGGAATTTTAATTGAATTTTAGCCCATGGGTGTTGCTCCCAGGACAAGGCTCGGTTCATGGGGAGAGCTGAGCTTTGGTGCTTGTTTCCTGGGCCCTTTTGGTGTGTGAAAAGGCTTGGCAAGACAAGGGAGAGCGCTCGGTTCATGGCATGAGCGCAGCTTCCTCTTCTTTTAATGAGGTCCCAGCTTCGAACCTTGGTGGAAGCCTTTGGGAACCAATTCCTTGCATTTTCATGAGGAGAGAGCACGACAAAGCTCTTACCAAGAGCTCTAAGCTCTCAAAGTGAGCGCTACTTCCTTGGTTTCCTTGTGTCTCCCCCTTCGAATCTTGGTGGTTGCACTTTGGTTTATTTTTGCTTGTTTTTTGTCCTTAAAGATGCCTTTCACTTGTACCACAATTTTATGCCAAATATGGATTGCCATATATTGTTGGAAAGCTCTGAATGTCAGCTCTCCAACACAACTAGAATCACATCAATCGAACATCTGTAGCTCAAGTTATAGCTCTTTGAAGGAGGCATGGTCATGTTGTGAGCGCCCAAGTTTTAACTTAGCGAAAATTTTGCTTCCAAGCTCAATTTTTTTCACGATAAAGCTAGGCTCTTGGCATGAACCGAGCTTTGAGTGCTGATTGCCAATCTCCTTTAATTTGGTCATGGGCCACGCTTTTAAAAGCGTGACCTAAGGCTCCAAAGTGTGCTCCAACTCTAAAGTGTGCCCCAAAACTCTCTTTTTCTCCTTTTTAGCTTATTTTGTGCTTTTTGCTTCTTTTTCTTCTTATTTCCTACAAGATTTACAAAATTAAAAGATCAAAAAAATATAACATTTAAGCACAAAAGCATTTAATATTTAAGCACAAATCATCAATTTCTTGTATGAAAAAGCATAGAAAAACATGACATGGTGACGTGTCATCAGTTACACAAAGGGAAGAGGAGAAGAGGGAGATGGTGCCGGTGGGTATCCTTGCAACTGTTACTGTCGTTATCGCACGAGAGAAAGAGAGCTTGCATTCAAGAGAGAAATGGAGAAGCTGTCTGCACTGCTGCCTCCATCGTGACCGATCCGCCGCTGCTACTGCTAGGAGAGTGAAGAGTCATCGGAAATCCTGCTGCTGTTGTCTTGCGTTCGTTATTAAAGCGACATCGAGGTGGGGGGTTTAACTTAAATGACTTTAATTTTAGAATGGCCATAAATTTTATTGAATGAATGCAAATAGGTTTAATTTTTATGATTAATTGATTGGTTATATGGATATTAAATTGTGCCTGGAAATGTGATTGAGCTTGTGGTTTTTGTGAAATTGATTCTTTGCGTGTGAATTACGAATTGTTGATGAGTGGTTGAATGCTGAATCTTGATGGATTATATTAGTTGATTACTGTTGGGCTGGTTATTAAATATGTTGGGATGGTGGTAGAATTGCTTGGTGATTGTTTTGAAATTGATTTTGAGAAATATTGAAACTTGAACTTGAAATGCTAAACTTTATGTTGAAAATCAGAGCTTTGAAATGAAACGGCAACTTTGAAAGTGCACCAGCAACTTAATAGAGATTGGAATAGTATGAGACTAAAAGCTAAGCGAACTACTACAAGTATAGTTATTAATATTCAATTTTGATGGTTTCGTATTAACTAGAGAATTAGTTATGATTTTTCAAAGTTGAAATGTAAAATCTGATTTTCTGCATTACTTTCAAACGGAGTTAGAAACTTTGAAAAGCTATAGCTAATTATGTAATGATCGGAATTGTATGAGACCAAATCTAAGTTAAACTTGGGAATATAAGGAACTAAACTGGAAAATTTGAGACCTTTTTGTTAAATACACAATTTATGGCGAATTTTTAAAGTTAGGTTGTTAACTCTGTCCTGCAGCAGAAAAGGTCAAACAGGGCAGCAACTTGTTTGTCTTGCTGCGACTTCTACGAGCTGAATTTTGGAGCGAAACCAATAACAAAATTTTATTAACTTGGTTTATTTCTCTAAAATTTTAGAATTTTAAGAGTTAAGTATTGGTAGTTGTGAATTTTTGAATTTGGTGGTCAAAGCTGGAAAGAAACAGATTTTAGCAAGCTATGCATCAACTTCCAATGCTTGTAACTCTTAGAATTGAATAGCAATTGGGTTGCAACCAAGACACGCTTGTTTTTGGATGATCTAGGAGTTCTCAAACCAAAATTTAGCTTCATTGGAGTTTTGTAATAAAAGTTATTCAAATTGAAAGGTACAAAGCTTGTTGGTTTCTAAAACAAATTTTGACTCATTTTTACTTAACTTCTAGGTTATGTAACTTCTTCATTAAAAATGGTATTAACCCAGAACCAATTGCGAAAGAAACCTGGATGAGTGAAGTTGAACTATATTAATTTTTAAGGTCGTTAGATTTAACCTGGATTTTATATGGAATTTTGAATATTGTACGCTGTTGCTGTTTTCTGTTTTAAAGACTGCAGAGCAGTCATATTTTTTGATGAACGGAAAATTGATGGTATAGAATTCACAAATGAAATCTTGTTGCAAGTATAGTTTCTAAATCAAGCAATAATCCTTTCATACAAAAATTTGTTTGTCACAAGTACAAACCCCTAAAATCTATAAACCGAAGTATTTAAACCTCGGGTCGTTCTCCCTAGGAATTGCAATAAAGTGTCCTTATTATTGGTTATGAGTTATGTTTGGGGTTTTGATAAGAGACATGAAAGATAATTGGCAAGGAAGTAAACTAATAGCTACAAAGGTCTTGGCAAGGTTTGGTGGTCAAGGATCTCTATCCCTATCACTAACCACAACATGAGAATTGGCAAGGATCAATCCCATTAAATCATCCTCTAACTAGTAGTAGATGAAAGTCAAATGATCTATATCAATCCAAGTCCATAAGTCCTAGCTCTCCACCAACTCAATTAGTGAGACCTAGAGTTAATAGCTCCCAATCATCAATTACTTGGACATTAGTAACTCAAGAGTTCCTAAGTTACCTTCCCAAGCCAAGAGCATAAAATTCTACTCTAATATCCTTCCAAGTATTTCATCAAAAACTTGGAAGGCACAAAAGGAAAGCAAAGTTCAATTGCAAGAGAAGTAAATCTACACTACTCAAATGCAAGGAATTGAACAACAAAAAAACAATTCAACAATAAAGGAACATGAATTATAAATTGCATTAAAAGAGAAATAGAAGAACAAAAGTGCATCAACATAAAAGTAAAGAATTACAAGAATTAAATGCAAAACTAGAAAGAGGAAAGGTAGAAGAAGAAGAATTACAAAAGGAAAAGTGAATCAAAGCATGAAATTAACCTAGATCTAAGAGATTCTAATTTAGATCTAACCTAATCCTAATCCTAGAGAGAAGTGAGAGCTTCTCTCTAAGACTAACTTTCCCTCCCAAAAACTAGACTAAACTAAACTAATGATGACTAGACATGTGATTCCCCTTCAGTCCTTGGGTTAAATAGCATCAGAGATAAGTTAGATTTGGGCTTGAGAAGCCCAGAAATCGCCCCCAGCGGATTCACTTTAAGTGGGTCACGTGCGAACATCGACACGTATGCGCACGTCACGCGTATGCATCGCTTGACAATTTTCCATCCACACGTACGCGGCCTTGCGACCTTGTCATTTCACACGTGTGCATCTGCTGCGTGTGCGCGTGGAGTGAATTTCTCCCTATCCTTGATTTTCCATGACTGCTCCACTTTGCATGCTTTCCTCTCCATTCCTTTGATCCATTCCTAGTCTTTTCAACCTGAAATCACTAATACACATATCAAGGTATCTAGTGGAATCAAAGGTGAATTAAAATTGCCAATAAAGGGCCTAAAAAGCATGTTTTCACACTTAAGCACAAATTAGGAGACAATCATGAAACCATGCTATTTCATTGAATAAATGTGGGTAAAAAGTCATAAAATCCCCTAAATCAAGCACAAGATAAACCCTAAAAATGGTGTTTATCAGTTTTCCTTCTATTCCTGAGTCTAGGGTGATCAGAAAATTATGGTTTTTCGTTTATTAAAAAGTTTAATCCGAGATGGTCACCTGGACATAAAGTTTGTGCAATTTCGAGTTCATTTGTTATATTAAAAACATAATTGAAATTAGACTGCCGAAATTGTTTGTGGTAATAACCTTGGATATGGGACTCAAGAATGGATTTTTATACTATTATTAGATATTTTTGAAAATGTATTATTTTGATAATTCTAGTGAAAAGGTTTATGAGTTGTTGAGGTTGAGGGAACCCGTAGGGTGGCTAAGTCCTATTTTCAAAGGAGATTATGCCCAAATTTTTATAAAAATATAAGGACTTAATCAAAACGAATATTTAGAACTTGTTTAATGATGATAACTTAAAAAATTCTTTTGGGAAAAGACAATCAGTTTATGAAATTATTTGCAAGGACGTGGGTTTTGTCCCGCTTGCATATTTATGATTATAAAAGAGAATAAAAAGCAGAGGACCTGTTGAAAGGTCATTTGTTGCTTGAGGTAACCCAAGAGATGTGTTTATTCATTTGTTGCGTTAAGGCAACTCCAGATATACTTGTATGATCATCTGCTGCATTGAGGAAGTCAGATAGATGGTGGTGCGACCACTGAGAACACTTTCCTGTGGTACAGATCCACATTTTAATTCTGTAAGGCAGAGGGGTTATTTCCTGCTATAGAAGTACCATGACCACCTGTTCCATTTCTGTAGTGGCAGAGGGGTTATTTCCTGTATACAGAAAGTGTGTCGGCATATATCCCTGCAGTGGCAGATGTGTTATTTCCTACGTGCATTGGACCCTGTGGTGCAGAGTGATGAATGGGTTCTTGATGGTATAGAATTTCACAAATGAATTCTCGTTGCAAGTATAGTTTCTAAACCAACAAAGAATCTTTTCATATAAAAATTTGTTTGTCACAAGTAACAAACCCCTAAAATTAATAACCGAAGTAATCAAACCTCGGGTCGTTCTCCCTAGGCATTGCAATAAAGTGTTCTTGTTATTGGTTATGAAGTATATTTTGGGATTTTTGAGATAATAGACAAGAAATATAAATGACAAAGGAAATAAACTAACAACTAACGAAGCTCTTGGCAAGGTATGAGAACTAGAAGTCCTATCCTCATTATCCTCCTCAATTGTGACAACAATTGTCCATTGCTCCCACTTAGTTAACTTCTAACTATGAAGGAAAGTCAAGTGGATGAATTAACTTGATTCCACAAGTCCTAGCCAAATCATGATGAAAGACTAGCTTTAGTGGCATTCAAGTCAATTAGCAACTTCAAATTATCAATCAACAAAAGAATTAGATAACTCAAGAGTCACTAATTACTCTACCTAGGCCAAGAGGAACGAAATCTAACTCATGGCTAAAAGAAGCATTTCATCAAACACATAGAAGACAATAAAGGTAAACACATGAATTGCAAGAATTAAAGAGAGATCTAACTACAAAGGCAATAGATCCATAATAGAAAATGAAAGCAACATGAAAAGACATGAAAATCATAAATTGCATTGAAAGAGAAATAGAGATCTACATAAAAATTCATAAAGCAAAAGGAAAATTGAAGCAAGAGTAGAAGTAGATCTAGATCTAAGAAATTAACCTAAACGTAATCCTAATTTTAGAGAGAAGAGGGAGCTTCTCTCTCTAGAAACTAACTTTCCCTCCAAAATTAAACTAAACTAAAACTAATGTGTCTAGATTGTTGATCCCCCTTCAATCGTTGGGTTAAATAGCATCAGAGGTGAGTTGGATTTCTGCCTGGAAATCCCAGAAATCGCCCCTAGCAGATTCACTTGAAGTGGGTCACGTGCGAGCACCGACGCGTACGCGTCATGTACGCATACGCGTCGCCATGCGACTCCACAATCCACGCGTGTGCGTCTGTTGCGCGTGCGCATTGATCTCAGCATCCCAAATCCTTGTTTCTTCATGAGTTCTCCACTTGCATGCTTTTCCTCTCCATCCGTTTGATCCATTCCTAGCCTTTCCAATCTGAATTCACTAACAAACATATCAAGGCATCTAGTGGAATCAAAGGTGAATCAAAATTAGCAATTAAGGGCCTAAAAACATGTTTTCACACTTAAGCACAAATTAGGAGACAGTCATGGAACCATGCTATTCTAGTGGATAAATGTGGGAAAAGGGTGATAAAATCCCCTAAATTTAGCATAGAATACACCACCAAATAGCGGTGCATCACAGAGGGGTTATCTCCTGTACATAGGGATATAGCCAACAGGAAAGCCATATCCAGCTAGTAATGCTGGGTTATGTCGGGAGTGGGTAGAAACCAACAGATGAGCTCATTACCTACACTAGGACTATACATGCATCATTCTTATTTGCGCATTATTTCTCTGTGATATTTCACGTGCTTTTATTTTGTTCCTTGTTTTGCCTGTTTGTGTTCTACTTGTCTGTTTTTTAATTGCACTTAGGGTTAGGTATTATATGAAAAGTCATACTGGTTCAGCATAGACTTAATGAACCTATGCTTGGGACGGGCTGACTATTCATACCGAGATTTACATAAGCTAATATCCATTATTTTTCAACGTAATTTCAAGAGTTTTATAAAATTAATGAAAATGAATATTGTTAAACTAAATTAACTATTTGCGATTTATTCTTTACTTTTAGGTCATTCTCGACCTCTATTGAGAACATGTGGTTTGGTTCTCACCCCCAAAATTTTCACCCTTTCAGTGACACAGGTTTGAAGACCAATATGAAGCTGCGAGCAATTAGTAGGTTTCCTTTATGAATTTAATTGCTTTCGTAGAGTCCCCTCGCTATTGTCCCTTGAGATTTTATTTTACATAGAGGGGTAGGTTTGGTATATTATATTTGAGTTTCATTTGGTTTCTTCTGTATAAAAATTATTAATAATAATATTAATGTGATTATTATTTGTTGAAAATCTTTCAAACATGACTTTAATGAATAAAAACAAAATTTTCTGGCATTTTCTCAAAACTGAAACGCGATCTCGATACAAAGGCTCGATAATTAAGTAGTTAATACTAGAAAAGGTTACGTAATGTTCTTTCTAGTAGAAATACGCTGACTTAAGCAAGGTATTTTGCTGGTTGGGACGTTACATTCAGGACTCGATATGGTCACTATGAGTATATGGTTATGTCGTTTGGACTAACTAATGCTCCCGCGATTTTTATGGATTACATGAATCCTATTTTTCGTCCGTTAATGCGTGACATTTTGTCGGTCTAGAATTTTACCAATAAATTTTGTCGTTAGTATAGTCTAAACCAATAAGCTACCTCGCATCAAACTTAGAAAATATGTTACCACAATTCAAAATCAATAATCGGGAGTAGAATCCCGGGTCATTCTCCCTAGGAGTTACTATAAGATGCACATCATTGGTTAGGAGTTCTCTTGGTATTTTAGGATTGAATACAAGAAAAGTAAATGAACTTGAATTAAAACAATGAACAACTAACAATAGACTAAGGAACACAAGAATTTGAACAAAACAAGGGTGAATGACAATCAATCAATATAAAATCCTTGGGTAGGGCTGAGAATTGGAATTCCTATCAGCATTGCCTCCATCAATTGTGACATTAATTGGCTATTGCTCTACTTAGTTAACCTCTAACTATGAAAGAAAGTAAAGTGGAGATAATCAATTTGAGTCTACAAGTCCTAGTCAAATCCTAAGGAAAGACTAGTGATAAACCCATATTCTATGATATATTTTGTGCTCAATTTAAGTGATTTATTCAATCCTTCACTCACTTATTCATGTTAATTGCATGGTTTTACTTTCCCTTCCTTATTATATGATGTATGTGAAAAACATGTTTCCTATGCTTTAAAAGTAATTATTTTAATTACCCTTTTATTACCATTCGATGCCGTGATTTGTGTGTTGAGTAGTTTCAGATCTTCTAAGGTAGGAATGACTTAAAGGATGGAAAAGAAACATACAAAAATGGAAGGAAAGCACAAAATAGAGTTTTTGAAGAAGCTGGCAGCGACGCGAACGCGTGAATGACGCGATCGCGCGCCACGAGCAAAACGCAGATGACGCGGGCGCTTGACCGAAGCGAACGCGTGACAAGGAAAACTCCAAATGACGCTGACCACGTGACCCACTAACCTTGTTTTCATTCCTAACCAACCTAACTTTAACAACATCTCTTCTTGGTTTTTCACTATTCTTTTTAACCTTCTAACCAAGGCATGACTGTAATTTTTCCTAATTAACATGGATTTTATTTATCTCACATTTTGAATTGTGAATTTTTCTCAGATTTTTAATTCCAAACCAATCCAAAACGCACAATTATTCAACTCATTTCATTATTCTACTGCTCCTTTGCCACTATGTGCTTATATTGTTATTTGCTTACTTGTTTTCCTATTTTTATTATATCCAAAATTTCTGTTTTTTAGGATGTCTGACACCCAAAGAAAATGAAAAGGAAAGGCAACTACTGGAAAACAGAAAAGAGGAAAATCCTATATGTCCATCCTGGACATCATGCACGATGACTCCTAGCGGGAGAAACACTTTACCCCGCAGGAGAAGGCTGACCAGCTACTCCCTGCTAATGACCCCATCAAGTTTGCAAACAGATATTGCGAGTTAAAGTATCCGGTGTTTGCAACCTCCAAGAACCTGTACCTGGAGCGGACTCTGAAAATTCCGGAAGAACTCCAGCAATACACCGCCGATCAAATTAAACAAAGAGGCTGGTTCTTCCTAGAGAGAAACCTGACAGAGGTCAATGCTTCTTGGGTAAGAGAGTTTTACTGCAATTACTTCAAAACTTCCCTAGATGCAGTGAACTTAAGAGGGAAGCAGATACTGGTCACTGAAGAGGCCATTGAGGATATTCTGCAGCTTCAGCCTAAATCCGATCAGCTTGATGGTTACCAAAAGGGTGAGGAGGATATGTGCTTCATAAAGTTTGATTGGGATACGGTTAAGGCAAGGATAGCCCTTGACCCGACTGTCCCCTGGGTCATGGGTCAGAACACCACCATGCCTAAGGGAATCAAGCGAATATACTTAAATGATGAGGCTCGGCTCTGGCACCAGATCCTGAGTAACTTTGTTATGCCGAGTACTCACGAGATTGAGCTACCTGCCACTACGATCACCCTCCTATGGTGTGTGATGGAGGGTAAGGACCTGTACCTGCCACGATTTATCCAGTACTACATAGCCAGGGTCCACGTCCGAGGCACTCTCCCCTTCCCATATCTGATTACCCAGCTCGGCCGTCGAGCTGACATGCCTTGGGAGGATGCTGATGAGAAGCCACCTGCTGCAGAATGCAAGAAGATTATCCCTCATAGCAGGAACTTTTTGGCTTTGGGCTGCAGACCTCCATTCCTCACTGCTACTGATGAGACAGCCCCACCTTCCACCGGACCTTCTTCATCTACAGCTACCCCAGCTACCACCACTGCACCAACACCTGCCTTAGAGCCAGTTTATCACCTCGTGCACCACCTATTTCAGCAGCTAGACCAGATGGAGCGCCGCAACCGGCACCGATATGAGAGATCTGAGCATCGTAGCAAGCGACACTATGAGCACCTAAAGCTGATGATCCGTTCTGGAGGCGACATCTCCTCCGAGCCTGACACACCATTAGAGCCATCAGAGGAGGAGGCGGATGATCATGAGGCAGAGACCCATCCACAGAGAGAGGCTAAACAGGCAGGCCCAGAGCAGGCTGCATCACAGTAGGAGGAGCCGCATCAGATTCAGGCTGCAGACCAGAGGTTCCTATTTAGTTAGCACCTCCTCTGCAGTAGACAGACCCTCAGACCACCACTACAGAGACTCCAGCCACACATCCTTCCAGTGATGACACTCCTTCACACCCTGCTTGAGTGAGCATCGAGGACGATGCTTTCTTTTAAGTGTGGGGAGGTCGTCATCTCTGGTGTATTTTTCTTGTTATTTTTCTGTATTTTGATCTTTATTTATATTTCTCAGTACTTACACATTACTCTTTTCATGTATTTCTACTCTATTTCTGCATGTTGCACTTTAGTTTATATTTTAGCCAGTTAGCTTAGTTGCAATTCTAACTTATTAGTTATAGAATATGTGGATTAATTAGTATAGTTTACCCTTTTAGTATATGATAGTTTGGTTTAAATTGAAAATAAAAAGGAAGTAAACTAGAGACTTTAACATAAACAATCCACATACCTTCTATATATAGCATTACATGTTAGTTAGTTAACAACATTTCATCAAGGAGAAACACTAAAACTTTAAAGCCACCCTAAGATTTACATTGAGAATAATGGGAACTCTTAATTTTTACTTGCATGACATACATAACTGATATATGATTTTTGAGCTAGAGAACACACAGCCTGTAAGTTTTGAGCTTAATTGTATGGTTACATTCAAACCATAATATTTTATTCCTGTGTGTTTCGTCCTTCTTTTTTATTCTGGTGTTCTTTACTTTGTTTTAATCTATATGTCCTATTATAGAATATAGATACATACTAAGAAAGTGATTGAGGCCATTGTTTAATTCTAGCTCACTTATCCCAAATTAGCCTACCTTTTACATCACCCTTGTTAGCCCCCTTGAGCCTTTAAAACCCCTCCTGTTCTATAAACCACATTACTAGCCTTAAGCAAAGAAACAAAATAAAAATCCCAAGTTGAATCCTTGGTTAGCTTAAGATAGAAATTGTGTAATTGTTTAAGTGTGGGGAACCTTATGGGAACATGGATGATAGAAACAAAGGTAGAAAGTTAAAAAGAATAAAAATATTTCAAGATAAAATTTTGGGAAGCAAGCTCATGTGAAATCAAAGCAATTAAATTACCATGTGCATTAAAAAAAAGTATATATTTTATTTCAGTACCCAAATAAGGGGATACAAAAGAATTCCCCAATTGCAAAAAAAAAAAAAAAGAGCAATGCAGATGGGATAAAAATTAAAATTAAGGCATGAGCATGTAACATAAAAAGTGGGAAAAATTAGGTAAATAGGTAAAGAAACCTTTGAATTACAAAATATGTGTTAGGTGAGATCTTAGACTAATCAAGGATTCACTTATTAGCTCACTTAGCCTTATACATATACTCTTACATTTACCTTGGCCCCATTACAACCTTGGAAAAGACCTCATGATTTTTGTATGCCTATATTCTATAATTGTTGATTAGTTAGATGAAGAATAAAGTTATAGAAAGTAAGGATAAAAAGAAGAATAGAGTGATTAACCCAATAAACACTGAGTGACTAGAGAGTAAACACAAAATCCAGTGAGGGTTCAATAGCTTATGAACATATATCTCTGCTTAAATTGTTAATTGTCTTGCAAGTTTATAAAATATTTCTCTTTGCCATCTCAATTGTAAAGGTTATTTATCATTATCTAAGGTTTGGCTATGCATATATGATTCCTTGAGAATGTGAATTAATTTAACTACATGTAAGTTTTATATACAAGTGAATAACAATTAGAATTGCATGATTCATTTAGGTAGTTACATTTAGAATAGATTGCATTACATGAGATTCCACCACTTCAACCTTACCTTACTCTTTATCTTGGATTTAGCATGAGGACATGCTATTGTTTAAGTGTGGGGAGGTTGATAAACCCATATTTTATGATATATTTTATGCTCAATTTATGTGATTTATTCAATCCTTCACTCACTTATTCATGTTAATTGCATGGTTTTACTTTTCCTTCCTTATTATATGATGTATGTGAAAAACATGTTTCCTATGCTTTAAAAATAATTATTTTAATTACCCTTTTATTACCATTTGATGCCGTGATTTGTGTATTGAGTAGTTTCAGATCTTCTAAGGCAGGAATGACTTAAAGGATGGAAAGGAAACATACAAAAATGGAAGAAAAGCACAAAATGAAGTTTTTGAAGAAGCAGGCAGCGACGCGAACGCGAGAATGACGCGATCGCGCGCCACGAGCAAAACGCAGATGACGCGGGCGCTTGACCGAAGTGAACGCGTGACAAGGAAAACTCCAAATGATGCGACCGCGTGACCCACGCGAACGCGTGACAGAGGCCACGCACCAGAAATTACAGAAAATGCTCCCAGCGATTTCTGAAGCCCTTTTTGGCCCAGATCCAAGTCCAGAAAGCACAGATTAGAGGTTATGAAGTGGGGGAATGCATCCATTCAAGGAGAGCCTTCAATTATTTACTTTTCATGATTTAGATGTAGTTTTTAGAGAGAGGTTCTCTCCTCTCTCTCTTAGGATTAGGATTTAGGATTTTTTCTCGCTTTCATGATTATCCCTTTTTATCAGGTTCAATTTTCCTTTTTATTATCTTCTCAATTTAATTTATGAACTTTTCTATGTCACAGATAATTCTCTTAATTAATGTTATTTGAGGTATTTCAGTTTATGATTGCTCTCTTTTGTTTATGTTACTGTTAGTTTCAATCTGAAGATATTTTTATTCGAGTAGATTTACTTTTCCCCTTTTGGTCTTGCTTAAGATATCAGTAACTCAGGAGTTATCAAACTCAACGTGATCGATAATTGTTATCTTTGCTAATTGAATTGAACTTCAATAATTCCAGTCCTTTCTTAGGAATTGACTAGAACCCGAAGATCAGACTAATTAATTGATGCGGGAAAAAATTGGTGAATTAAAAATTATTAGAATATATGCATTGCAAGTATAGTTCTTAACTCGCCTGAAATCCACCGCTCAATTTAGAAAGGTGTCACAGAAAATTGAAATTTAAAATACTGGGAGTATAAATCCAGGTCGTCTCCCAATGAGTTGCAGGAAAGGGTGCTATTTTATTAATCAGATGTTTTTGAAAAGGGTTTAGTTGAGTAAACATGAAATTAAATTGATGAAATTGAATAATGTAAATAAAAGCCTTGACTGGGAGTTGATTAAATGGAAGCCCTATTCTTGATGGAACATTCTTAAGATTAGCTGACAATTGAGAGTTATTTCGTTTAGTTATCCTTTACTAAGTAAGGGAAGGTAAAACAAGTTGGAGTGCTGTTCTATTCACAAGTCCCAATCCACTCTGGGGAGGATTGGTGTCAGGAATTAGAGAGCAATCCAACAATAACCCAATTACAACCTTTCTCTTGAACCTTCCAACTCAAGGGTTCCTTTCAATCAACTCCCCATCAAGTTAGGGAACTATTCACTCATTGTAAAGGTAAAATTCATAGCATATGAAAAGGAATTAAAGAAAGATATTGTAAATAAAAATTAAAAATAAAAGTGATCCTTGTATTAAATAATCCTAAAAATATTCCAATGGTAAAATTAAACAAAGCAAGGAACATGGAAGAGTAAGCCAAGTAAAGAAAACGAACTAGAATGACAAAGTCTTGATGAGGTAATAACTCTTCTCAATATCCCAATGCAAAAAGCTAGAGGAACTAAAAATCCTAAGAACTATGAATGTGTAGAGAGAAAACCTAGAGGAGGAGTAAAACTAGATATAAAAACTAAACCTGTGTAGAATGTATGTTGTTCTTGGTTTCTGAATGTTCTCTGGCTCTAGTCTGCTGTTCCGGGCCAAAAACTGGGTCAAAATAGGGTCCGAAATTGCCCCCAGCAAATCTGCAAATTATGCAGATCGCGCACGTCACGTGATCGCGTCACTCATGTGGACGCGTCATTCGCGTTTCTGCTTTGCCACCCGGACGCGTCGTCCATGCCTCCGTGTCGCTCGTGCTTTTCCATTCCGCGCGGTCACATCGTCCATGCGGCCACGTCACTGCAATTTGATCTTCTCCGCGCGGTCGCATCGTCCATGCGACCGCGTCGCTTCTCGCTGGTCATCTCCTCAATTTCTTGTGTTCCTTCCATTTTTGCTAGCTTCCTTTCCAATCTCCAACTCATTCTTGCCCTATAAAGCCAGAAATGCTTAACACACAGATCACGGCATCGAATGGAATAAAGGAGAAGTAAAATGTATAATTAAAAGTCTCTAGGAAGCAGTTTTCACTCATGTAATAATTTCAGGAAGGAAATATAAATGCATGCTACATTAATGAATAAGTGGGTCAGGATCATGATAAAACCACACAATTAAACACAATATAAACCATAAAATAGTGGTTTATCAACCTCCTCACACTTAAACATTAGCATGTCCTCATGCTTAATTGAAGGAGATGAAGTAAATAAGTATGAACATGCAGAAACTCATGCAATGCAATGCAATCCTATATATATATATATGAATGCAACTATATGATTCTTGTCCACTTGATCAAAAGTAAATAAGTTCTTCAAAACAATTATAATTTAAATTCCACTAATTTAATTCTTATAAAGTAAGAGCAGATAAAAATGCAAGAGGATAGCTCATGAAAGCAGGGAACATAGAAATTCAAGCATGGAACCCTCACTGATGGTGTATGTACACTCTAGTCTCTCTAGTGTATAGGGTAATCACTCTATCCTTCTATAATCATGCTTTCTAATTTTTGTTCTTTTCCTAACCAATCAACAACATTTACAATACCAATGTAAGCATCATGCAATCTTTTCAAGGTTATAATGGGGCCAAGGTAAGGGTAAGGATTCATATATGGCTAGTAAGCTTATAAATTGAATCTTTAATTAACCTAAGCTTTAACATAACCTATATATACTCTATATAACTTAGAATTCACACCTAGCTACCCAGAATTTCCTTTTACGTTCCACACTCATGTATCAACTTTTTATTCTAATTTTATCATATGTGCATTGATTTTTTTGAATTCTTAATTCAGCATTGGGGTAATTTTGTCCCCTTATTCATTGATCGATATTTTTTTTTAACCTATAAACATAAAAATAAACATAGCTTATCAATGCACATAGATTTTTGATTCTTATAGTTTCACATGAGTAGGTATCCAAATTCCCATTAAATTATCATGACACATTCCCTTAATAACTTTTGTTCCCACAATTTCCCATACTTAACTAGCACACACAATTCTATCTTAAGCTAACCAAAGATTCAATTTGGGATATACAATTATTTTTCCGCTTAAGGCTAGTAATGTGGTGAAATATAGAACAAATGGGATTTAAAGGCTCAAAGTGGTTAACAAAGGTAATTAAAAGGGTAGGCTTAATTTGGATAAGTAAGCTAAACAAATAATGGCCTCAATCATATGCAAGCATATAAATATAATAAACATTGGATATGTAAGATAAACAAAATATAGATTACAATCATAGAGAAGTAAACACACAAGAATAAAATAATTATGGTTAAATAATGTAACCATGCATAAAGGCTCAAATCTTCACAGGTTGTGTGTTCTTTAGCTCAAAAATCATGTTCCAAATACAACTTCAAGCAAATTTATCATAAAAATTTTTAAAAATTAGTGAAATTTGTTCCAAAGATAGAGTCTTAGAAGAAACGTATTGTCTTTTCAATCAAGTAGAGCATGCATGCAACTAACCTATTACTATGCAATTTATCTTATTCTATAAAAGAAAGAAAATCTAACTAAATATCCTAATTTATTGGTGCTATGGAAGAGAAATTACCTCCGGATGTTAGGTACTGACCGACCTCCCCACACTTAAGGCTTTGCACCGTCCTCGGTGCCATCTGTCAGGAACAGGGGTGGGCTGGTAGCAGTATCTCTACAGTCGGGACCACCATGGCTCCCTGTGCTGGTAAATGAAGTGGAGTCCGGGGTGTCTGAGTCCTTGAAGTATCCCTTGAGTAGCTCCTTGAGGTGTTTGAATCGGCGCTCGTGACGGCGCTCTCTTAACTTCGCTTTTTGTTCTTGCCAATCCAATCTTTGGATTATCTGCTGGAGCAGTTCATCTGTTGTAGGTGCTTGTGGTATTGAAGAAGGAATATCTTCAACCGGAGCAGTGGGAAGGCATACTGGAAGTCTGAGGTACTTCCTATTGGGGACATACTGATCATCCCGTGGAAGCATGGCTTTGGTGTCTCCAGCTCTGTAGGAAACTCCGACTGCTGAGACAAGATCTGAGACCAAGGCGGGAAAAGGTAAGTTGCCCGTAATTTGTACGTGTCCCATGGCATTCTGGATATGTCTTGGTAGATTCAGGGGCTGGTCTGTAAGGATGCACCATAGTAGAACGGCCATGTCTGCAGTGAAGGAGGACTCGTAAGTGCTCAGAAAGACGTAATGGGACATGATCTGTGCCCAAACGCGAGCCTCCAAGGTAAGTGCTGAAGCTGATATTCCCTTAGGGCAGGTACGATGGTATCCGTAGATCCAACGGCTGCCAGGTAGTGCGATAACTCTGAGAACAGCTTCCCGGTCAAATTGGTACATCTGGCGCTTGAGTGCAGCTTCTTAAAAAGCGTCAATTCCTTCTGGAATCGGGGGAAGACTCAAAGCTTGTTGAATAGCCTCTTCTGTAATGGGGACTTGCTTTTGACGGACAAAGATAGACTGCAGGGTGGGCAGATAGAAGTTAGAGTAGAACTCGACTACCCAAGAAAGATTGACCTGCTTCTGTTGTCTCTGTAGGAAACCCCATTGTCTTCGTTCAATTTGCGGCTCAACAAAAGTAGCAATATTGGGCGGGAGGATAAGAAGGTGTTCGTTGTTGTAACTACTTTCAGCTAGAATAGGGAACATCTGCTAACAATAGCGATTGGAAAATTGCGCAGTGTCCTTTGCTGGAAAGGCTTTCTCCTTTTCATCAACCTTTATGATCCTCTTAACTCTTTTTGTTGAGGGCTTGACTGCAGTTGAAGAAGGCTCTGCCACTAGTGCTCTTTTAGTTCCTCTTCTTGCTGGAGGTTTGGGAGTAGCTTTCTCTTTTCCTTTCTTGGTGGCCATCCTGAAAAAGGGAAGAGAAAGTAAATTAAATTCAAAGAGATATATAGCAATGAAGAGAAAAAAAAAAGATGGTTGTAAATGCACATTAAAAGGTAAATGATGTCAACACATGCTCATGAGTACATGTGAAAGATCATTAATGGAAAATAGTTAGCGCATATGATGACAAGTGAATGAAAGGTGTTTATTGGCATGCCAGCAAAGGGCATGAGTAGCATAGACCAAGCATTACTTTGTAACAAACCATCACGTTTGTATTGACAATTAAATTCAATTAATATAATAGTAAAGGGGATTTGTGAAAAGCAAGCATTGAATAGTAGAATAACATAGAGAAGTGCATAATGCCATATGGGCTTTTTCACAAACACATAGCATGCATGGTGAAGAAGGTATAGAAAGTATTAAAGTGAACATGCAAGCAACCCTTTAAAGAAAATAATATATAATTGTCAAACAATTTGCAACAATCCACAAGCATATAATGAAAAATAATGACTCAAATAAAATTCTAACACCATGTAAAAAGGAAAGAAGTAGGAAGAAAATATGAATAATGAAAAGAAAAAGAAAAGAAAAGAAAATAACATATAAAATAAGAAGAATGATAGAAAAGAAAAGGGTGAAAAAGAAAATAAAACCTTGTTAATGGAGGTGAGGGAGAGAGAGTGAAAGGTGAGATGGAAGGAAGAAGGGAGGAGGAAGAAATAAGGAGGGAAAAGAAAAATTGAGATTAGAGAGGAAAAAAATAAGATATTTTGGCAATTCAGGTTAAGCTGTGCGGTGCAAGCGATGCGGCCGCGTGGGGCACGCGTTCGCGTGATTGCGCTTCAAGTAAGGTGACGCGATCGCGTCAGTCACGCGGTCGCGTGACCCATGTTAGGCTTCTAGCGTGAGTGCAGCCTCGCGCCTGCACAACTCTCTGTTCAAATTGATGTATTTGCCAAATTTGGGGTGACGCGATCGCGTGGGGCATGCGATCGCGTGAGTGGGCAGTTTATGGGGTACGACGCGGCCGCGTGGGGCACGCGGTCGCGTGAGGGGGATTGCGCGTCCAGCGCCAGTCCAGCACCACTCTAGCACAACTTTCAGCTGTGCACCCGTTTTACGTCGAAAATCAGGGCACGCGGCTGCGTGGGGCACGCGGTCGCGTGGGAGGCCATTATGCCCATACGACCTGGACGCGTCGGCGATGTGGTCGCGTGGGCTGATTTATGCCACTGGCACTCCTCCAGCCACGCTCCAGCATGACTCTCTGTTCGTTTTTATTTTTCTCTCCTCTCCTTGCCACGCGGTCGCGTCACTGATGCGGTTGCGTCGCGTAGCTCTTTTTTTTTTAAATATGTTAATGCAGATGCACGAAATTACTAATAAAGAGAAGAGTTATTGAATAAGAAAAATTAAAAATAAAGAAAAGAACGATCATACCATGGTGGGTTGTCTCCCACCTAGCACTTTGCTTTAACGTCCATAAGTTGGACGCTCCACTAGCTCAGTCTGTGGCTATGTGGGGATCTTCCAAGAGGAAGATCTTGAGTTCCTTGTCTTTCTTCCGCTTTTCGCCATGGTACAGCTTTAAACGATGTCAATTAACTTTGATAAGCTCCGAGGTCGAAGGATGGATAAGGTGATAAACTCTATACGGTTCGGCCTTCTCTACTCTGTATGGACCTTCCCATCTTGATCTCAACTTGCCTGGCATGAGCCTCAGTCGAGATTTATAAAGGAGGACTGAGTCCCCAGGTTGGAACTCTTTCCTCTTGATGTTCTGGTCATGTACAACCTTCATCTTCTCCTTGTGTAGTCTTGAGTTCTCATAAGCTTCTAGGCGAAGGCTCTCCAGTTCTTGCAGTTGCAACTTTCTTTCAGCTTCGGCTTTCTCAATTCCCATATTGCATTCCTTGACTGCCCAAAAGGCTTTGTACTCTATTTCTACTGGGAGATGACAAGCTTTTCCATAAACTAAGCGAAAAGGAGTCATCCCAATGGGTGTTTTGTATGCTGTTCTGTATGCCCAAAGTGCATCTTGTAGCCTGGTGCTCTAGTCTCTTCTATGAGGCTTTACTATCTTCTGCAAGATACGCTTTATCTCTCTATTTGACACCTCGGCTTTCCCATTGGTCTTAGGATGGTATGCTGTTGCAACCTTATGAATTATCCCATGCTTCTTCATTAGTCCTGTTAGTCTCCTGTTACAAAAATGGGTGCCTTGATCGCTCACGATTGCTTGTGGGGATCCAAAGCGACAGATAATATGGTTTCTCACAAAGGAAACGACAGTGTTAGCATCATCAGTGCAGGTAGGAATTGCTTCCACCCATTTGGAAACGTAATCCACAGCTAACAATATATAAAAATAACCATTAGAATTTGGAAATGGACCCATGAAGTCAATGCCCCAAACATAAAAAATTTCACAGAAAAGCATATATTGTTGAGGCATCTCATTCCTCTTGGATATATTACCAATTTTTTTGGCATGGGAGGCAAGATTTACAAAATTCAGCAGCGTCTCTAAAAAGAGTAGGCCACCAGAATCCACAGTCTAAGATTTTTTTAGCAGTTCTTTGGGGGCCAAAATGTCCTCCACTCTCAGATGAGTGACAGGCCTCTAAGATTGACTGGAATTCTGATTGAGGCACACACCGTCTAATTACCTGATCAGCGCCACATCTCCATAAATATGGGTCATCCCATATATAATATTTAGACTCACTTTTCAGCTTGTCTCTTTGGTTCTTAGAAAAGTTTGGAGGAAATGTGCGGCTAACTAGATAATTAGCTATAGGTGCATACCAAGGAGATACCTCAGATACTGCTTGCAGGTTATCAAATGGAAAATTATCATCTATAGGAGTAGAATCATCCTTAATGTGCTCAAGGCGACTCAAGTGGTCTGCCACTAACAATAGGCTCGGAATTTATCCAGAGCAAAAACAATAGCAAGAAGCTCTTTCTCAGTAGTAGTATAATTGGACTGGGCAACGTCTAAAGTCTTAGACGCATAAGCAATAACAAAAGGGTCCTTACCTTTGCGCTGAGCCAACGCTGCTCCTACTGCATGGTTGGAAGCATCGCACATGATTTCAAACGGCTGGCTCCAGTCTGGTCCTCTCAAAATTGGAGCTTGAGTCAGGGCGGTCTTCAGCTTATCAAACACTTGTTTGCAATCATCACTAAACTCAAACTCAATATCCTTCTGTAGTAATCTGGATAAGGGAAGTGCTACCTTACTGAAATCCTTAATAAATCTCCTGTAAAAACCTGCATGGCCAAGGAACGAACGGACTTCCCTCACAGAAGAGGGGTAATGTAAACTAGAAATAACATTCACCTTTGCTGGGTCTACAGAAATGCCGGTATTAGATACCACATGTCCTAGTACAATCCCTTGTTTTACCATAAAGTGACATTTTTCAAAATTTAATACAAGGTTTGTACTGACACATCTATCCAATACTCTAGATAATCCATCTAAGCAAAGGCTAAAAGAATCACCATAAACGCTAAAATCATCCATAAAAACTTTCATACAGTCCTCAATAAGATCAGAGAAAAGACTCATCATACACCTTTGAAAAGTAGTTGGTGCATTGCATAAGCCAAAGGGCATTCTCCTGTAAGCATAAGTCCCAAAAGGACATGTAAAAATGGTCTTTTCCTGATCCTCAGGAGCTATATGAATCTGGAAATAACCTGTGTAACCATCTAAAAAGCATTAATGTGATTTACCTGATAGGCGATCCAGCATTTGATCAATGAATGCAAGTGGGTAGTGATCCTTACGGGTGGCTTATTTGAGACGCTTGTAATCAATGCAGACTCTCCAAGCATTCTGAACTCTAGTTGCTATGAGCTCTCCATGCTCATTCTTCACTGTAGTGACTCCAGACTTCTTGGGTACCACTTGTACTGGGCTAACCCATTCACTGTCTAAAATGGGATAAATGATACCTGCTTCCAATAGTCTAGTCACTTCCTTTTTGATAACTTCCATGATAGTGGGATTCAATCTTCTTTGGGGTTGACGGACAGGTCTTGCTCCCTCTTCTAAAAATATTCTGTGCTCACATACTTGAGGGTTGATGCCTACTATGTCTGCCAAACTCCACCCAATTGCCTTCTTGTGCCTCCTCAGTACATCAAGTAACTGCTCTTCTTGTTGAGAAGTAAGTTCCCTTGCAATGATAACCGGAAACTTCTGCTCATCTTCAACATAAGCATATTTGAGATGTGGAGGGAGGGGTTTTAACTCTAACTTCTAATCATGGGAAGGCTCTAGATTATCTGGAGCTTGTAAAAATGGCAAAATGCCCTCATTGTCAGTTAAGAGGGTCCCCACACTTGGACCTTGTCCAGTGTGCCTCTCTTCTAATTCTTCCTTGTGAACTGCAGCTACAGTTTCATCTATGACATCACACTGGAAGATAGAATGATCTTCTGGAGGGTTGTTTATGACTCCATTCAGATTGAAGATTACTATTCGGCCATCTATTTCAAAAGAGTATGTTCCTGAAAAACCATCCAATTTGAATTTTGATGTCTTCAGGAATGGTCTTCCAAGTAGGATTGATGATGTCTTATCTGAGTCATTATGGGGCATCTCTAAGATATAAAATTCAGTGGGAAATGTAAGCCCTTTAATGTTCACTAAAACATCTTCAGCAACTCCAGCCACTGTAATAATGCTTTTATCTGCTAACACAAAACGAGCTGCCGACCTTTTTAAGGGAGAGAGCCTCAAAATATCATATATAGACAAAGGAATTATACAAACACAGGCTCCTAAATCACACATGCAATCATAAATTACTACTCCACCAATAGTACAACAAAGTATACAAGGACCTGGGTCACTACACTTCTCAGGTAATCCTCCCATTAAAGCAGATATGGAACTACCTAAAGGAATAGTTTCTAATTCATGAATTTTGTCCTTTTGTATACATAAATCTTTTAGAAACTTTGCATATTTAGGTACTTGTTGAATAACATCAAAAAGAGGAACGGTTACGTCAACCTTTTTGAATATTTCTACCATTTTGGGATCGGGTTCCAGTTGCTTCCTGGGCTTCCTTGCAAGTTGTGGAAAGAGAATGGGAGTAGTATTTTCTACAGTGTCTGTGCCTTTTGGTGCTTCCTCTTGTGGTTGCACTTCTTCTTCTTCAGCTGAGGCGTGTTTTGGTGAGCTTGGTTCCTCCTGATTCCTCTCCTGCAGTGTGGTTCCGGACTTCAGGGTGATGGCATTAATGCCTCCCTTTGGATTGGGTAATGGTTGAGAAGGGATTCCAGCACTACAAGAAAAATACCCATTCAGGTACACTTGAAAAGTGTAGCTAAAAGTGAAAAAAAATGATGCCTTAGGCTACGGCTACGCTTTTTGGGCTACAGCTACGCTTTTTGGGGTGATTCCTATTCGGCCGTTTCCTATTCTCAAAGGCTACGCTTTTCTGCACCAAGGGCTACGCTTTTGATGTTTGGGAATAGGCTACGCTTTTCAAGTGATGCTGTTCAGGACCAAAGGCTACGCTTTTCAACTTTCATTCTTCCAGAATAGGCTACGCTTTTCAACGCTATTGCATCACTTATAAAGCGTAGCCCCATTATATACCATAGCTACTTTTTATAAGCGTAGCCTTAGGTCCCTCTTTTTTTTTTGGTATACTATAACTACTGTATATAAGTGTAGCCTTAGGTCTCTTTTTTTTTCCTCTATACTATAGCTACTATATATAAGTGTAGCTTTAGATCTCTCTTTTTTTTGTTTGTATATATATATATATGTATGTATAATTTTCTAATAATTATTAATACAACATAATAATTAATAATATGATTACATGTATAATAATTTTGTATTTTTATTTAAATAAGTTGAATATTATAAAATAAAAATAAATACATAATTATACTAAATAATTTCTTTAAATAATAAAAATCTCAGTGCAGGACTTATGTAGCAAAAGGCATCCAAGCTTTTCAAATATGACAAAGGTTGCACTCCCTGAGGAATCAATAACTTTCACCTTAATTCTATACCTGTTTTTATAATATATACAAATGAAATAATCAACATAAATAAACCTCATACCAACACTATAACTTCAAAGAAAACAAATCAATATGCTTTGAAGACTTTTCGCAATAGTATGACCCAAGCTTCAGAACAACTTCACTGCCACATCTATATTGAGCAACAAACCAATCAAGTCCACCAATCACTCCCATAATTGTACCATACACAGCATAATCACCATCCTAAAAGAAAAGTAACAATAAAAAGAGCATTAGTATTTTAATTTGGACTTGAATGATGAACATAAAAAGAAAGTGAAAAATAATAAAAAAATGACTAACCTCTTTACATTCCTTCAATTCTCCAATTGTCTTCCGAGGTGTAATCTCGAGAAAATCTTTCGCAAGTGAGTAATAGTGATCACATTTTTTAGCACTATTTGATTTCAAAGATCATATAAAGAAAGCAAAATTTTAGATATTATGTAAAGGAATATAGCAATACTATAGTATAACCATGAAGCTTTCAAAAAAAGGTTGAACCTCGTATTAACGTTGGAAAGGGGTTTCTGACTAATCAGAAATCTATCAAAGTTTTGTTTATGCTTAACGGTGCTATCAACCTGTTGTAATAATTCGGCACAACAAAAGGGAAATAGAAAATTTAGTTAGCAAAGACAGTAAACTTCAAGATTAAAAGAAACAGATGAGTGGCGGCAAAGACAGCAGATGCTGGTGGTGCTGGGTGAGCAGTTAGAAGATGATGGCAATAGAAAAATCACGCAGTATAGAAATCATAGTAATAACCTAAATAGAAAATCATAGTTAAAAAAAATATGGAAAAAGAAAAATAACAAGAACATGAATCAACTAATAGAATCAACCAACAGAATAGAATCACAGTGGTAACAAGTTAACTACAATAATTAAAAAGAAAACTCAAGTAATAACAACATAAATTAGAGATGGATAGCACTCGATATAAGCAGAAAGACAGCAAATCAGAAATCTATGAGAATCTGCAGGCTGTGTTTATAGAAATGGATAACACTCAAGATATATAAGCATAAACCTTCAAACCTTGTCCCAATTGAAACTATTTGTGCTGATTTAACTTAGAATTTTAGGAACATGAAGCACAAATCAAAACACATGAAATTAGTTAACAAATAGAGTGAAGAGGAGGTACCTGTCACAAATTTGAACCTATTCCATCATGGATGCCATTCATTGCTGATCAGCTTCTAGAAGTGATTCAAAACCAGCTAACATGCTCTTATCCATGATTCAACCAGGGATTTTGGAGAAGAAACTCAAACCCAAGGAACGAAATTGAAACCAGTTAACTAATAATAATATAGGATGAAACTAAAGACCAAAAAGAAATAGAAAGCAAACAAAACTTAACTAAAGATGAAGCAGAATTTTGTGCAGAAGATGAAGCCTACTAGTTCTTCTGGAAATTTGTGCAGCTTCCTCTGAATTCATGTTTCCCTTGCAAGCTGCATCTGAATCACAAATATCAAATCAAAGATTAGGATTAATTTCTATGCAAACCATGACAAGATGCTATCAATTTTTGTAACCAGTAAGAGAATTATTGCCTGATGATAATTGACTTTGGAATATGCATTGGTTCCCTTGAGTTCTAGGTGGATTATCTTGGAGCATTCAAGTTCTTGAATCCTTAATAGAAACTGAAACAAGAAGAGGAATCAATCACTTTAGATATTAAATAACTAACAGCATGTAATTCATAAGGGTGAACTCAGTTTAGCATGTAATTCATAAGCCACGTCATCATCTCTATCTTTAGATATTAAATAACTAACAACATAAAAAACTAGTCTCTCGTACATGGTAGCTTGTCCCTGTCACAACTCACAACTGAACTCTTATTATGTATGAAAAATTAAAATTTGGAGTAAGCAATGCAAATTAAATTAGCCAGTAAGAATAGTAGTAAATAAATGTGGAAGCAATGTAAATTAAATTAGCTAGTAAGAGATGTCACTGAGGAATAGAAGCTCTCCCTTGCATTGAATCAAAACCCATCATGTCACATCATCATGATGAGTGCAAAAAAGAGATTATAATATAAATTAAATTTTGGTGGTTACAGCAATAATAAGAATGGAATTAGCATTTCTTTGATAAAACATGATTTAAACCCAGCCAATGTAATTATCATTAGTACATCCATGAGACTTCTAATCATCATAATCAACAATGGAAATCTAATCATTAGTAGGATCAATTTAATCATTGGAATTTCCATCGCTGTTAATTGGAGAACACACCCTATATTATGAGTTAAAAATTACCATTGGATCTGGTGATTGGTTAGTAGCTCGAGACCATTTCTTCAAGAAAGCTTGAGTATTGAAGACCTAAGTGGAACTATTTTCCTGATGCCAAAATAGGAAAAAAGAAGAAAATGAACAATGAAAGGTCATACCAAAGTTTTCTCATGGAAGATTGAAAACTAAATTCTTGAAACAAGAACTAGAATATTCATACTAGGAAATTCCGATAGCCACTTAAAACTGTTGCAAAGAACTTTAAGAATATCATCCTGCACAAGAAACATGGTGACAATAAGACACAAAAAAGTTAAACAATAAATTGGACTGTCCACAAGGAACCAAAACAATAAATTGGACGGTCCACAAGGAACCAAGAAACAACATAAATTAGAACTACAATGAGCAAAGCACAAATCATTTTTGGTATAATAGGCAGGCATCAAGTTCATTTATGTGAGAAAATTTCAATATTTTATTACAAATATCAATTAGCACTATTTAGAATAAAGTGTACCATAATATTTTCCAGGGAACTAAATTAAGAATTCATAAAAATGTTCATCAATCTAGCATCTCATTCACTTTCATATGATTTATTCAGAGACGGTGAACCTAAAAAGAATGGAAAACAATGAATAATCTACCATCGAAGGATCACCTTAACTGAAGGTCATGATCCGCTCCCCACTGCTTAGCCACAAATTTAGTATAATGCTCAGATACACTATATATTCCAGCCTTCAATTCATCAATTCCAATTACATTGGGGTATAATAACTTGATTACCTCACCACGTAAGAAGTGGTATTCTGGCTCGGGAATAGGTGGAATTTTCTCTGATGTAGTGATACGATTATAATCAAGGTCAACAACCACCTACAAGAGATTAAAAGATATCAATTAAAATAAATGAAAGAAAAACATCATTCGAAATAAATAGAATTGCCTCACATGCATGCCAACCTGTAAATTAAGAAAAGCAAACATGATTTTTTTTTGGATCAATAATAGAGACTAGAAAAAGTATTTTATTGTGGATTTGCATTTTGATGTGTTGCACGAGCTAAAAACTCCTCAGCGTCTGAACCTTCTATACTTGAAGCAAAGATTTACACCTAATTACAAATTTACAATATATCTAATACAGAAATAGTTATGTATAATCAAGTGCACTACCAATATTCCCAAAGATTTTATTGATAAATAAACTAAACATAGCTCAACCGACTCTGAGTCTCTGATTCTGTAGAGGAGTAAGACAATGTTCTAAAAATAATAGAATATAGCAAGAGCAGCACCTTGTAATGACCAAATGCCACTTCTTTAGAATAATCCATCAACAATGAAATAGAGTTCCAATAAAAGTCCATCGAATTCAACCACCATGACATAGAACAAACTAATTTCTCATTTGAAACACCACCAGATAAAAAGAATGGAAAAATTAAAATCAAATAAAATAAACTACTCCATAAATCAATTAGTTTTTCCCTTGATAATGAAGAATAATTGGGAAACATCAAAACCAAAAACAAATTAAAAATAGAACATGATGCTTCTTAATTAAAAAACAAATAATCACAGAACCTCCCCTAATCAGAACAAATTCAACACAACAACAACAAGGATCAGTAACAAATTCAACTCAACTCAATTATCCAGCAACAACCACATTTATGATATGTTCAGCATCAAATTCCACTTACAGCTGACAACAAATTCTACTTCTAGAATTCTAGCAACAAATTCAGCTATGATAACTTTCAGGCAGCAACAAAAACCTTTAATTCTCAAAATATGATTTACAGCAGATTAACATTAGCTAAATCATAATTTCAGCAACAAACTCAACTTTGAGCAATAAATTCAAGATGTACTAATAATTTACAACAATAAAATTGAAAGAGAAATAACAGGGCTGAAGATGAAACTCACATAGGCAGAGAGACGAAGCAAGCGTTGATGGAAGACCCGAGCCGAAGCTGAAACCCTAAACCCAGACTCAGGGCCGAGGAAGCGTTGATGGCCGAAGCAGGAAGGCGAGCTTACGAACTATGATAGAGCGCGACAGAGCTTGAGTGGCGATGACCTTGAAGCGGCGACGTGAGCTCGAGGCGGCGACGAGCTTGAGGCGGCGATGTGAGCTTGAGGCGGCGACGAGCTTAAGGCGGCGACAGAGCTTGAGGCCGTGACAAGCTTGAGGGGGCGACAGAGCTTGAGGCAGCGACGAGCTTGAGGGGGCGACCAAAGCTTGAGGAGCCGGCGATGGGCTTGAGGGACAGAGTGGCAAGAGAAGAGAGAGGTGAGATGGGTTCTGATTCTAGGTTAGGGTACCATGCAAAGAGGGTAAGTGCGGGAGAGAGTGTAGTATGTGATTTGGTGAAAAGGAAACAAAAAATTACTAAGTGTTTGTGAGTTGTGTTAAATTTTTTTGCACTAGATACATTAGGCATCACTTTTAAAATGCACCCAAAACTTAATAAATGGGCTACCGTCTAAAAGCATCTCCTTTGATACGAAAAGTGAATCTATAGATATCAACCTACGGCTACGCTTTATAAGTGATTTCTATAATACCTAAGGCTACACTTTTTAAATGATGCCACAATTGTGTATCCTTTTTTCTTATAAAAAGGCAACACGGAGAAAAGCGTAGCCTATTCATAGAATAGGCTACGCTTTTCAAATTTAGCTAAAAAAAGTGTGGCTGAATGGGTATTTTTCTTGTAGTGCAGTGGAGCTTGAAGGTTGGTTACTGGAATTTTACATTGATCCAATCTGTGAAACAAGAGCTTGCAAAGAAGAGGTCAGACCATTCAGACTGGCATTAATGTTATTCATAATGTTATTTTCCATGGTATGTTGTCTCCGCTCAAAATATTGTAGTAACTCTTCATTAGGAGATAAAGAAGAATGAGTAAATTGAGAGGTCTGTTGTTGGGTATTCTGTGGTCCTTGGGACTGCCTCAGGTGAGGTGCTCTGTAAGGTTGGTTCTGTTGCCTATTGTTGTTATTATTCCACCTCTGATTTTCCTGATTATCTCTACCTCCTCTATTATTGTTGTCCCTCCAATTCTGGTTAGAATTGTCCTACCATCCATGGTTATTATTTCCACCTTGATTGTACCCTTGGTTGGGGCGATCATAGAAGTTATAAGTGGAGGCCACCATGTTGTTTTTCTGTTGGAGTTGCGGGCATTCATCAGTATAATGGCTATAATCAACACAAATTCTGCAAACTCTCTGTGGGACTAACTGTTGGCTTTGCTATGCTGGAGAAAGTTGAGCTTGCTGAACTTATTGTTGATTCAATTGCATCTGCTTCAGTAAGTTGGTCATCTCACAGATACTCTGAGTTAGAGCAGCCGTCTCTCTGCTAGAGGATACTTCTGCAACGGCTTTTGAACGGCCTTGCTTCTGTCTGTGGTTCCTAGTGGATTCAGCTAAGTCGCTGATTAATTGCCATCCCTCATCCGTGGTCTTGTACTTCTTCATAGACCCATTGTTAGCACTTTCCAATGTGGTTTTATCTTGGGGCCTCATGCCCTGTGTGACATAACTGAGTAACACTATCTTGTCAATCATGTGGTGGGGGCATGCTTCCAGAAGATTATTGAAGCGCTCCCAATATTCAAAGAGAGTCTCGTTGTCATATTGAACAATAGTGGAAATATCCTTCCTTAGTTTATCAGTAACTTTAGACGGAAAGAATTTCTCCAAAAACTCTTTTCTGAGTGTATCCCAGTTGGATACATTTGCTAGGGGTTGAGTGTAGTACCACTCTCTTGCTTTTCCCTCAAGAGAAAATGGGAAAGCTTTCAGCAGAATTGAAGTTTCATCTGTACCATCTCGCCTGACAGTAGAACAAGCTGCCTGAAAATCTCTCAGGTGCTTGATAGGCTCTTGAGCGGGTAAGCCATAAAACTTGGGCATCAAATTGAGCAGTGCGATCTTTATTTCGAAATCTGTAGCCACCGCTGGGTGATGCGCTTGAAACGGTTGCATTGTAAAATTAGGGGCTCCTTCCTCCTGGATGGTAACTCTCTTAGGTTCTGCCATATTGTCTACACGTGAATCAACTGAATTAGTAGAACGGGAGCTGGTTTCTTCCTCAAGTTCACTTTCAGATCCGCCCTCAGAGAGGACTAACCGATGCCGAGCTCGCCTTATTCGTGAAATACTCCTTTCAAATTCAGGATCGAATATTAGCAAGCGTGGATCAGGAAGTGAACGCGTCATTTAACGAAAAAAATAGGCAGCTCATAGTAGCAAAATAAAATAAAATGCAAATAAATAAATTCTAATTAATAACTTTAGCACTCTATTGCAACTCCCCGGCAACGGTGCCAAAAATTGATGCGGGCAGAAATTGGTGAATTAAAAATTATTAGAATATATCCGTTGCAAGTATAATTCTTAACTCGCCAGAAATCCACCGCTCAATTTAGAAAGGTGTCACAGAAAATTGAAATTTAAAATACTGGGAGTATGAATCCCAGGTCGTCTCCCAACGAGTTGCAGGAAAGGGTGCTATTTTATTAATCAGATGTTTTTGAAAAGGGTTGAGTTGAGTAAACAGGAAATTAAATTGATGAAATTGAATACTCTACATAAAAGCCTTGACTGGGAGTTGATTACATGGAAGCCCTATTCTTGATGGAACATTCTTAAGATTAGTTGACAATTGAGAGTTATTTCGTTTAGTTATCCTTTACTAAGTAAGGGAAGGTAAAACAAGTTGGAGTGCTGTTCTATTCACAACTCCCAATCCACTCTGGGGAGGATTGGTGTCAAGAATTAGAGAGTAATCCAACAATAACCCAATTACAACCTTTCTCTTGAACCTTCCAACTCAAGGGTTCCTTTCAATCAACTCCCCATCAAGTTAGGGAACTACTCACTCATTGTAAAGGTAAAATTCATAGCATATGAAAAGTAATTAAAGAAAGACATTGTAAATAAAAATTAAAAATAATCAATTAAAAATAAAAGTGTTCCTTGTATTAAATAATCCTAAAAATATTCCAATGGTAAAATTAAACAAAGCAAGGAACATGGAAGAGCAAGCCAAGTAAAGAAAATGAACTAGAATGACGAAGTCTTGATGAGGTAATAACTCTTCTCAATATCCCAATGCAAAAAGCTAGAGGAACTAAAAATCCTAAGAACTATGAATGTGTAGAGAGAAAACCTAGAGGAGGAGTAAAACTAGATCTAAAAACTAAAATTGTGTAGAATGTATGTTGTTCTTGGTTTCTACATGTTCTCTGGCTCTAGTCTGCTGTTCCGGGCCAAAAACTGGGTCAAAATAGGGCTCGAAATCGCCCCCAGCGAATCTGCAAATTATGCGGATCGCGCACGTCACGCGATCCCGTCGCTCATGCGGACGCGTCATTCGCGTTTCTGCTTTGCCACGCGGACGCGTCGTCCATGCCTCTGCGTCGCTCGTGCTTTTCCATTCCACGCGGTTGTGTCGTCCATGCGGCTGCGTCACTGCGATTTGATCTTCTACGCGCGGTCATGTCGTCCATGCGGCCGCGTCGCTTCTCGCTGGTCATCTCCTCAATTTCTTGTGTTCCTTCCATTTTTGCTAGCTTCCTTTCCAATCTCCAACTCATTCTTGCCCTATAAAGCCTGAAACGCTTAACACACAGATCACGATAACGAATGGAATAAAGAAGAAGTAAAATGTATAATTAAAAGTCTCTAGGAAGCAGTTTTCACTCATGTAATAATTTCAAGAAGGAAATATAAATGCATGCTATATTAATGAATAAGTGGGTCAGGATCATGATAAAACCACACAATTAAACACAATATAAACCATAAAATAGTGGTTTATCATTAATCCACTTGATATTCCTTTGCTTTAGTAAAGGCTAACTAAGTGGGATTAAGACTCAATTCTCATCATCATTGATAAGGATAACTAGGATAGGATTTCCGATTTCTCATACCTTACCAAAAGTTTATTTTACAGTCATTTACTTAATTTAATTGCAAGTTAAATTCACTATCTCTCCTTGCTTTCAAAACCCCAATTTACAATCTTCATAACCAATAATAAGAACATACTTCCCTGCAGTTCGTTGAGAAGACGACCCGAGGTTTAAATACTTCGGTTATTAATTTTAAAGGGGTTTGTTACTTGTGACAACCAAAACGTTTGTAAGAAAGAAATTTTGTTGGTTTAGAAGCTATACTTGCAACAGGAATTTATTCTGAATTCTAGATCACGCAAAAGTTCTCTCTTCAACTAGCTTTAGTGGTATTCAAATCAACTAGCAATTTCCAATTGTCAATTAACAAATGATCTTGACAATTCAAGTGTCTTCAATTACCCAACCCCCAAGCCAAGAGTGAAGATATACTCCATAACTATAGTTGACATTTCCTCAAACACTTGGTGAACAAGAATGCAAGACATTGTGAAATTAAGAAGAGGATTCAAAGCTAACGCTATCTACTACAAGCAATTTACAACAATCAAGCAATTAACAACAATGAACATGAAATTCCTCAATGCATTAATAGAAATCAATGTAAACAAGATCCAAATCCTAGATCCAAAATAACTAGAGTGACAAGAACACTAAAATGAGAGTAGAAGAATGAGATCTACAAATTAGAGCAATGTAAAATTGAATTAAATTCAGATCTAACCAAAGGATTCTAGTGGAATTGAAATTGAGAAAGCCAAAACCTAGAGAAAAGTGAGAGTTTCTCTCTCTAGAAACATGAACTCAAAAACTAGCTAAAAAATTGTCTAATGTGTGAATCCCTCTCAATCCTTGGTTCCTCGGGTATTTTCCCTCTAGAATTCAGCTCAAATTGGGCCTGAAGCTCCTCAGAAATTGCCAGCCATGATTTCACTAATGAAATCACGTGCCGAGCGTCATGCGTGCGTGTCGGTCACGCGCACGCGTCCTCTGGGTTTTTGTGAGCCACGCGTACGCGTCATGCACCCGTACGCGTCGATGAGATTTTTGCCCAGCCACGCGAATACGTCAACTCTTGTGCACCAATACCAGAACCAAGCTCCCACGCGTGCGCATTGGCCACGCGTGCGCATCGATGCCAAAGCTCCAAAGTTCCATTTTTCATGCTCTTTCCACTTGTGCATGCTTCCTTTTTCTCTTCTAGACCATTGTTGCCCCTATAAACTCTGAAATCACTCAACAAATAGATCACGGCATCGAATGATAATAGAGGGAGATTAAAATATAGCATATTTAGGACCTAAAAAGCATGTTTTCAACCATTAAGTAAAATTAGGAAGGAAGCACAAAACTATGCAATTTATATGAATAAGTGTGATGGAATGTTGATAAAACCCCTCAAATTCTACATAAGATAAACCCTAAAATTGGGATTTATCAAATCTCCCCACACTTAAACCGAGCATGTCCTCATGCTAAAAGGAATTGAAAGACCAAAGAATCATAGGAGAATGGGATTTATTAAATGCAGTTTACCTATATAGATGTAACTAATGCAAATGTATCTATCTACTTGGTAAAATGTGAACCAACTTCCAAGAGCATATATGAGCACAAGGGCCAAAATTACAAGATAATTCATGAACTCTACCAATTCAGACATCAAAGTGGAGTGTACCAAACTTGCATGAAGAAAGCTCGTGAAAGCCGGGAACAAGGAGTAGAGCATCAAACCCTCATCGAAAGTGTTTGGGGTTGATTCACTCAATTCTCCTTTAATCATGCTCTCTAAGATTTGTTTTCCATCTAACAATCAACAATTATTTAATGCACGCATACATATATCATGAGGTCTTTTCATAGGTTGTAATGGGGCTAGGGTCAAGGTATAGTTATACATAGCTAAGTGAGCTCGAAATTTGAATCCTTGATTAACATAAGCTTCCCACCTAACCTATATAACAACCTATAAAAATCTAAAACAAGCCTAACTACCCATTCTTCACTTTTTCACACACTCATGCATTCTTTTCTTGATCACAACTCATATGCATTGATTATTATTGGACTTCACTTTGGGGCATTTTTGTCCCCTTTTTTATTGCTTTTCTTTTTCTTTCTTTTTCTATTTTTTTGGTATATATTTTTTTCTTCATTTTGTATATATATTTTTTTCTTTTTTTGCAATAAAGTATATACAAAAGTATCAATGCATATGGTTTTATATTTAATTAACACATGAGTATGTACCCAATTCCCAAGATCTTCGACGAAAATACAAAAACATACTTTTTCCTCAACCAATGTCCCAAGTTTCCCCACATTTAAGAACAAGAAGGGATTAAAATAAGCTAAAAATTGGCAAACAATGGTTGATGAAAGGTAGGCTATTTGGGTAAGTGAGCTAAATGAAATGACGGCCTCAATCATATAAATGCATGTATACATGGAATAATGGACATAAAGAATCAAACAAATCAAAGATCACAATCATAGAAAGAGAATAATCACACAAGAAGGAGAAATAGTGGTCATAAGATGTAACCACGCAATTTGGGCTCAAAACTCACATGCTTGTGTTTTTAGCTCAAAAACCATGTTTTAGAATAAATTTTTCAAGCAAGATTACCACAAAAAATTTTCATATTGGTAGGGTGCCCTAAAGACGATTTCTTGGAAAAGAATTTATCACCCTAACCAAGTAATCCTAACATACAAAAAGTGTTCAAATACAAAAAGTAACCATGCAATTTATCCTAACTAATGAAAGAAAATCAAAATCATGGGTGTTGAAAGGAAAAGGCTTGTTACCTACACAAGTCGGTAACTGACCTCCCCACACTTAGAAGTTTGCACGGTCCTCCGTGCCGTTGGTGATATGCAAAGTGGGATTGGGGTCGCTGATGCTAGGGCATTTTGGCCAGTTTTACTGACCTTTTCTTTACTATTTTAGAGCAGTTTCATGCATTTTCTTAGTAAATAAGCAAGTTTTGGTAGATATTCACTTACATCTTGATTCAAGCAAACATTGTGAACTTTACATGATTTTATGAGAATTATGCATGAATTGAATGATAAAATGGATGATGCATGATCTCATGATTTAGAACCAAGCTTTGATGCACTTTATTTGCTTGATTTCAGGACAAAGGAAGCAAGGAAGATCCACGTTAGTAGCCACGGTAGTCTAACTAACGTGACCACTAACGTGGAATAGGAGCTAGCTTGCAACGTTAATGGAAAAAGTGATCACCAATAACGCCTTCGAAAGCCATCATAGCCCACGTTAGTGGCCACGTTAATTACATTAACGTGGAAGCTAACGTGGAGGAAAAGGGAAGCTCCAACGTTAGTGGTAAAAGTGAATACCACTAACGTTCCAAAAGGGCATAATTGGCCACGATAAGAGTCACGTTAATTACATTAACGTGAACTCTAACGTGGGAAGGTCAAGGAATCGCCAACATTAGTGACACTCACCTTTGTCACTAACGTTGGACTAAGCCAATATTGCCCACGTTAGTTGCCACGTTAATGTAATTAACGTGGAAGCTAACGTGGAGGAAAGAAATGATGGGCCAACGTTAATGACACTCACCTTTGTCACTAACGTTGGAGATGGCAATCACTACAACGTTAGTGATCGCATTAATGCAATTAACATGAGGCACTAACGTAGGAAGAAGGGGCGTTTGAAGTGTTAGTGACAAAGGTAAGTGTCACTAACGCTCTCGAAGCTTAGGCATGCCCACGTTAAGGGTCACGTTAGTTATACTAACGTGAACTCTAACATGGGGAAAAGGGGCAATAAGCAATGTTATTGGAAAAGGTGAATGCCAATAACATTTTCGAAGGACCAAGAGGCAACGTTAGTGGTCACGTTAGTGCCACTAATGTTGAAGTTAACGTGGATCATTTTTGGCTTAGAACGTTAGTGAAAAAGGTAATCGTCACTAACGTTCTCGAACCCACATTTTCACTTAACGTTAACACCACTAACGTCCTAACTAACGTCCAGCCTAACTAACACTTTTTCTGCAAGTAAAGCTGAGCCCACTGAAGACTATAACTACTTCAACTAAAGATCCAAAGGCCCATATCCAAGACATGAAGAGCCAACTAGAAGATCAGAAGAGTAGTATATATAGGAGTAGTTTTGAACTAATAGGGAGCTTTTGGCATTTTGGAGAACCACATTCTGTATATTTTACTTTCTCTGCAACTTTTAGTTTTATTTTGAAAATGTACTTTTCATTTATGCTTTCCATTTCCAGAGCTATGAAAAACTAAACCCCTTTCATTGGGTTAGGGAGCTCTGTTGTAATTTGATGGATCAATAATAGTTTTCATTATTCTTCTTCTTTCTTTTCTCTTGATTTTACTAGAAAGCTTTCAATCTTCATCTTATTGGGTAGTTGTCTTGGAAAAGAAGCTATTCATACTTGGATCTCTTCGGAACCTTGGAAGAGGAATGAAGAGATCATGCTAGAAATGCTTTCTCATGTTGGACCAAATTGGGTTTGGATGGATATAGTGACATATAATCCTACCAATACTTTGATTTGGGAATAGATATGGAAATTGATCAAGATTTGAGAGATTGGGTTGCCAAGGAATTGGAATCCAATCACTTAAGATTGCCAAGGAGATCAATGAATGCATTGATTGAGGAAGAGATGAGAATGAACTTGATCCGGAGAATACAACATCTCCTGAGCCCAATGAATCCCTCATTTCTGATCTTACCCATTCTCTTTACTTTCTGCCATTTACTTTTATGTTCATTTCCCCAAATCCCCATTTAAGATTCTGAAATTTACTTTCCGCCATTTATATTTTGCTCTTTATTTCCAGCATTTACAATTTCTGTTATTTACTTCTCGCCATTTACGTTTTTGCAAATATCAACTCAATTTCTGCTTAGCTCAACTAGATCATTCCTCTGATTAAAGTTGCTTGACCAATCAATCCCTATGGGATTCGACCTCACTCTATTGTGAGTTTTTACTTGACGACGATTCGGTATACTTGCCGAGGGAAGTTTGTTGAGAGACAAGTTTCCGTGCATCAAGTTTATGGCACCGTTGCCGGGGATTGATTTTGTATCAACAATGATTAAATTGGTGGAAAACTAGATTGAGCATTTTTCTTTTGTTTGATTTAATTTCATTTGATTGATTTACTTTTAGTTTTAGTTATTTTCTTCCCTTTACCCCTTACCCGTTGTGGTGTTATCTTTAATTTTTTTTTTTTTACAATTCAGTTCAGTAACCCACTAACTATTTGATATATTGCATCACTCACCCTAACAGCATTCCTAACCAGAGTAAACTCCATTCAACTTCTCTCTTGCTTTATTCTCTGTTGGTTGTATGACAGGTAGAAGAAGCGGGGCTTCAACTTCCTTTGATTATGAACCTGAGAGGACCTTCCTTAGATTAAGGAGGGAAGAAAGAGGAAAGAGAGTCGTTAGTGCTGAGAAAGAGGAGTATTTTGAACCAGACATGGATGAGAATATGGAGAACCATCATGAAGAAGAGGCTCACAACCATGGCAGAGAAGGTCTAGTGCATCATGCTGGACAAGAGAGAAGAGTTTTAGGCTCTTATATAAATCCAAACCCAGGAAACTATGGAAGTAGCATCCAAAAGCCAACCATACATGCTAATAACTTTGAACTAAAGCCACAGCTCATCACCCTTGTTCAGAACATCTGTTCATTTGGAGGAAGTGTCCAAGAAGACCCCAATCAACATCTAACCACCTTCCTGAGGATATGTGATACTGTGAAGTCTAATGGTGTTCATCCTGACACCTATAGATTGCTTTTGTTCCCCTTTTCACTCAAGGACAAAGCATCTAAATGGCTAGAATCTTTCCCGAAGGAGAGTTTAACAACTTGGGAAGATGTGTGAACAAATTCTTGGCGAGATTCTATCCTCCTCAAAGAATCAACAGGTTGAGAGCTGAGGTTCAAACCTTCAGGCAACAAGATGGTGAAACTCTCTATGAAGCATGGGAGAGGTTTAAGGACTTGACAAGAAGGTGCCTGCCAGATATGTTCAATGAATTGGTGCAGTTACACCTTTTCTATGAAGGTATTTCTTACGAATCAAAGAAGGCAGTAGACCACTCATCTGGGGGGTCTCTGAACAAGAAGAAGACCATTGAAGAAGCCATAAATGTCATTGATACTGTAGCTGAGAATGACTATTTCTATGCTTCTGAAAGAGGCAACGCTAGAGAAGTGATGGAGCTAAACAACGTGGATGCACTACTGGCTCAAAACAAGATGATCACTAAGCAGCTGGCTGACCTTACCAAGAAGATGGAAAGAAACCAAGTAGCAGTAATCACTACCTCATCAGCAGCTCAAGAAGGAGTGAATGCAAAGGCAGAGGATTATCAAGAAAAAGCCAACTACATTGGGAATTCACTTAGGCAGACCCATGATCCATACTCCAAAACTTATAATCCTGGTTGGAGGAACCACCCAAACTTTGGGTGGGGAAATCAACAAGATCAAGGCCAAGATCAGAGACGTCACAACCCCAACAACAATGAAGCTCACCAACATTCCACACAGAGATCATATCAGCACCCACCTTACAACATCTCTCAACATCCATATCAAAACCAAAATGGCCCTTCTCATTCCTTCAATCTCAACTCACCATCATCTGAAGATAGACTCTCAAGGATTGAGACTCTACTTGAAGGCATATCTAAGGAAATCCAAGATAACAAGGTGTTCAAGGAGGAGGTGCGAGCCAATATCAAAAACCTGGGAGACACCATCAAGAGGCTAGAATTTCAAGTGGGATACCTTTCTGAGAAGATTCCTAAACCTACTGACAGCTTCCCAAGTGACACAGAGCAAAACCCGAGAGGTGAAACAAAGAAAGTAAGATGGGAAGAATGCAAGATGGTTACTATAAGTGATAGGAGGACTGAGGAAGAGCTGAACAAACCCTTCGAACACTCTGGAGATACTTCAGCAGAGAAACAGGAAGAGGGTCACCAAGAAACCAAAACTACACAGAAGGAGATTCTGAACCTCTATGCACCTTTTCTCCAAAGACTCAAGGGTGGCGTAGAAAAGAGAATATACTCAAAGTTCCTCGACATGTTTGTATCCCTTCACGTAAACATACCATTCATCAAGGCTCTCCAACAAATGCCCTCATATATTAAGTGCATGAAGGAGCGGCTGACCAGGAAAAGCTCACTCAAAGGAGGGCAAACAATAGCGATGAATAAGGAGTGCAGTGCTTGATGAGCGGATATTTTATACGCTTTTTGGGGATAATTTCATATAGTTTTGAGTATGTTTTAGTTAGTTTTTGGTCTATTTTTATTAGTTTTTAGGAAAAATTCATATTTCTGGACTTTACTATGAGTTGTGTGTTTTTCTGTAATTTCAGGTATTTTTCTGGCTGAAATTGAAGGAGCTGAGCAAAAATCTGATTCAGGCTGAAAAAGGACTGCTGATGCTGTTGGATTCTGACCTCCCTGCACTCAAAGTGGATTTTCTGGAGCTACAGAACTCGAAATGGCGTGCTTCCAATTGCGTTGGAAAGTAGACATCCCGGGCTTTCCAGCAATATATAATAGTCCATACTTTGCACAAGAATAGACGACGTAAACTGGCGTTCAACGCCAGTCCTCTGCCCAAGTCTGGCGTCCAGCGCCAGAAAAGGATAAAAAACTGGAGTTGAACGCCCAAACTGGCACAAAAACTGGCGTTCAACTCCACAAATAGCCTCTGCACGTGAATTGCTTAAGTCTCAGCCCCAGCACACACCAAGTGGGCCCCAGCACACAGAAGTGGGCCCCAGAAGTGAATTTCTGCATCATCCATCATAGGTTATCCAATTTTTGTAAACCTAGGCTACTAGTTTAGTATTTAAACAACTTTTAGAGACTTATTTTGTATCTCATGACATTTTGGATCTGAACTTGGTATTCTCTGACGGCATGAGTCTCTAAACCCCATTGTTGGGGGTGAGGAGCTCTGCTGTGTCTCGATGAATTAATGCAAGTATTTCTGTTTTCTATTCAAACACGCTTGTTCCTATCTAAGATGTTCATTCGTGCTTAACTGTGATGAAGGTGATGATCAGTGACATTCATCACCTTCCTCAAACCATGAACGTGTGCCTGACAACCACCTCCGTTCTATATTTGATTGAATGAGTATCTCTGAGATCTCTTAATCAGAATCTCCGTGGTATAAGCTAGAACTGATGGCGGCATTCATGAGAATCCAGAAAGTCTAAACCTTGTCTGTGGTATTCCGAGTAGGATTCAAGGATTGAATGACTGTGACGAGCTTCAAACTCCTGAAGGCTGGGCGTTAGTGACAGACGCAAAAGGATAGTAATTCCTATTCCAACCGGATCGAGAACCAACCGGTGATTAGCCGTGCTGTGACAGAGCGCGTGAGCATAGTTTTCACTGGAAGGATGGAAGGTAGCCATTGACAACGGTGATCCACCAACACATAGCTTGCCATAGGAGGACGTGCGTGCGTGAACAAGAAGACAGAGGAAAGCAGAGATTCAGAAGACAAAGCATCTCCAAAAACTCCAACATATTCTCCATTACTGCATAACAAGTAACCTTTAATCCATGCTCTATTGTTTATTCGCAATTCAACTGATAAACATAATTGACTTCCTGACTAAGATCTACAAGATAACCATAGATTGCTTCAAACCAACAATCTCCGTGGGATTCGACCCTTACTCACGTGAGGTATTACTTGGACGACCCAGTGCACTTGCTGGTTAGTGGTACGCGTTGTGAAAAGTGTGATTCACAATTCGTGCACCAGTGCTCTCATTCAACCAGAGTTGCCTACAAAAAGGAAGGATCCAGGGAGTTTTCACATCCCCTTTGCCACAGGAGAAACAAGGTTTGATAAAGGACTCTGTGACCTAGGAGCAAGCATCAACTTAATGCCTTTATCCCTCATAAAGAAGCTGCAGATCAATGAGCTAACACCCACAGACGTAGTCATCAAGCTGGCTGACAAAACTCAAAAACAAGCAGTAGGAGTGGTTAAAAATGTGTTGGTAAAGGTTGGAAACTACTTCCTTCCCACAGACTTTGTCATGTTCGAAATGGAAGAGAGTCACCTTCACCCAATCATATTGGGAAGACCATTCCTAGCTACAGCCAGAGCGCTTATAGATGTGGAGCGAGGAGAGCTAATACTGAGGATACATGATGAACAACTCGCATTCAATGTCTTCAAACCCTCACAAGAAGCAGATCAAGAAAACAAGGAACCAAAGGAAGATCACGACAAGGCACTGGTGGAAGAAACAAGCACTGAAGCACAAACTATACACCTGGGAATCCCTTTGGTTGGTAAACAAAACAGTCAGAAGGTGCAACAGTTAAAGGAAACCCAAGAGGAGCCAAACCCACCAGAATCATATGAGACCAGCAACAAAATTTTCCTGGGAAAGGAGGCCACAAGGAGCAGGGTAGAGTTAAAAGAAACAAGGAAGAAGGCACCAAGGGGATGGAGGAACAAGAAGATCCCTACAGAGGATTTCTCTCTAGGGGATAAAGTGATATCAGCTTATCTGCCAGTTATCCCACCTCATCTCCCCACCATCCCATCTCAGCTGCCTAAAGTTTTCACCATTAGCAGAATTCTCTCCTTAGAACATGTGGAGATCCTTAATGAAGCCAATGGAGATAGATTCACTGTGAGGGGAGAAGATTTGAAGCATTACCAATCACCCTGACAAAGGCAAATCATCGAGCTAGCGACGCTAAAAGAGCGCTTTGTTGGGAGGCAACCCAACCTAAGGTAGTTCCCTTTTCATGATCATTTCAATAAAAGTTACAAGTAGTTTTCCCTGTACTGTGAGGAGCTAAGTTTGGTGTTGCACACCAAAACAATCCAAGAGTGAATGTGTAATTCTAAGTTTGGTGTTCCACCAAAGATTTCAGTTAGAATCACACTACACCTCTTCAAAGGCAAGTTGCTAGCCCCAACCAATCTGGGAAATCACTTAACAATAGTTTAGTTTCTAGTTCATAGTCATTTTATTAATAAAAACACATGAGGTTCTCTGCATGTATTCAATCTGTTGCATTAGGCAGGGAATTAAGTTTGGTGTTCACACACTAAATTAAGTTTAGAAATTCACAAGCATATATGCATGCTAACTATTTCTCAAGCACTTTGGGAACAAGCAACTTCCAATAACTTTGCAGGAATTCAATCAATCTTCTGGAAAAATGGTGCACCATCATCCAAGGAGGTGAAAAAGGATGCAAAAGCTATGGATGATGACAACAAAGGGATAGCTAGAAGTCACCACCAAAAGGTTGTATTGTTACTTGATTCCATCTGCTTGGAAATGCTCAAATTGGAAGTATGAATGTGCCCCTGTTAATAGTTACTCTTTAGTTTGAGTCACTAGAATTTAATGTTTGTTTTTTTTTGTGCTTTTATCATATGTGTACTGGTCCAAGTTACCTGTTTTCATTTTCATCCTACTTACTTGTATGCTTGCCCTTTGAATTTAATAAAAGAGAATGTTATGAAAGAAACTAGAGTAGGGTTCATATGGTGAAATAAGTCCTCAAGGTTGGTAGTGGGATAATAGATTAGCTAAGTTGGATCACCTATAAGGTATGAGGGCCCTTATGTGTACTAAAGAACATGCTTGAAGCACATTCTATGAGATTAACCAAACAACAAGATCCTAATAAGAAAAAGAGAAAAGAACAATAAGAATTTGAAAAAGAAAGAAAAAGAATAAATAAGGCTAGGCACCAAGGGTTTGAATCTTGAGGGATGTGTCTGTGGTGATCTTGTATCAAGGATCTGCTTGGATGAATAAGTTCTTAGGAGTGGTTCATCACTTGGTAACTGATGCCAAAGCATCTTAGGCTAGTTTCACTAGTATTTTTCTGTTAGTTTTAGTGGTTTTATGCATTTTCTTGAGCTTAAAGTAACCAAGAATGGTTAAAAGAAGAACAAAGCAATGAACCATCCAAACAGTATGATTTTGATGCAAATTGCATGAGTTTTTAGTTATATTACTTGAATACTATGAATGGAATATTTCTCATGAAATTTTGCAAGACTTTGATGCAATTGTTTGGATGATTTCAGGGAAGAAGAGGCTAAGCAAGGAAGCAACAAAATCAATAAAGGAAGCTTGAATATCACATGTGGAGTTTAAGTTCCAGTTTAAGCCTAAACTGGAGCTTAAACGCCAGAATCATGAAGGCTAAGAAATGCTGGAATTGAAGTTTAACCTCCAGTTTAACCTTAAACTGGAGGTTAAACGCCAGAAGTGAGAAGGATACCAAGGGGGGCAGTTCCACGTTTAACCTCCAGTTTAACCTTAAACTGGAGGTTAAACGCCAGAAGTGGGAAGTGCACCAGGGAGCCATTCCACGTTTAAGCTCCAGTTTGACCTTAAACTGGAGCTTAAACGTGTTCGACCAAGAACTCTCCTCCAGGGCTGCCTTTCCCCCCTTCCACGTTTAAGCTCCAGTTTAACCTTAAACTGGAGCTTAAACGTGTTCGACACCTCCAGGGCTACCTTTCTCAGCTTCCACGTTTAAGCTCCAGTTTAACCTTAAACTGGAGCTTAAACGTGTTCGACCTCCAGGATGGCTTCCTCCTCTTCCACGTTTAAGCTCCAGTTTAACCTTAAACTGGAGCTTAAACGTGTTCGACCTCCAGGGCTGCCCTTCCTATCTCCACGTTTAAGCTTCAGTTTAACCTTAAACTGAAGCTTAAACGTGTTCGACTACATGACTCTCCAGGGCTGCCTTCTTCCATTTCCACGTTTAAGCTTCAGTTTAACCTTAAACTGAAGCTTAAACGTGCTTCTACAAAAGGCTTCACTGGAAGTGTCTGGCGTTTAAGCTGCAGTTTAAGCTTAAACTGCAACTTAAACGCCACTCTTGGAAAAGGTTTCTGGGCCAAAAATATTGCGGTTTAAGTTAGTCTTTGAGCACAAACATTAACTTAAACTTACTCTGGCATGAAACCCAATTGAATATCATGGTTTATGGGATTGGGCCTGAAGAATTGATGAGTCTGAAATTTCAATTTGTTGAGTCATGTATTATTATTTGATTATCACTAAGATGGCTCAATGAATGTTACAGAATTTGGATCAGCAGCCTCATCAAGATTATGGATCATAAACCCAAAGCAAAAGGAAAGCAGGGAGAGGCCTCAAAGCCCAAGAAACACAACAGAAGCTCAATATAGAAAGTGTATAAATAGGATAGAATTTAAGTTAGGGGGGACTTTTACCTTCACTTTTAGCTAGTTTTCATATCTTTGTAATTGAATTCAGAGCTATGACTCACTAAACCCCCTTTCATTGGGTTAGGGAGCTCTATTGTAATTCAATGAATCAATAATAGTTTATCTTCTTCTTCAATCTTTTCTCTTGAATTTTGTTAGAAAGCTTCTCGATCTAATTCCATTGGGTAGTTGTCTTGGGAAAGAAACTACCCATATTTGGAATCCTTCGGAACCTTGGGAAAGGAATGGAGGATTCATGCTAGAGAAGCTTTCTCACAGTGAATTGGATTGGGGTTTGGATGGATATTGTGACATGTAATCCTACCAAATTGTGGTTCATGAAACTGTGTGGTATAATCAGTGATCGAGCATCATCTCTTCTTATGAACATTTAAACCAAGGGATTGGGAATTTGTTCATTTTTAGAGAGAATTGGTGAGCCAAGGGATTGGGATCCAATCATATAAGATTGCCAAGCAAAATTCAATGAACGCATTGCTTGAGGAAGAGATAAACATGTTTTGATTCGGAGATCTCAATATCTCCTATAACCCAATGAATCCCCAAATTCTGATTTCCATCTTCTCTTTACATTCTGCAACTCAATTCATGCAATCACCCCCATTCCCTTTTAATTTCAGCAATTTAGTTTCTGCTCTTTAATTCATGCAATTTAAGATTCCACCATTTCAATTTCTTGTCATTTACTTTTCCCGCCAATTTTACATTCCGCAATTCTCATCTCAATCTTGATTCCGCTCAACTAGAACACACTTCTAATCCGAATTGCTCACTCAACCAATCCTTGTGGGATTCGACCTCACTCTATTGTGAGTTTTTACTTAACGATAACCGGTGCACTTGCCGGAAGGAATTTTGCCGATCGTGCAATTTCCTAAATCGTAGCATAACTAGTTTATGCGCATCAAGTTTATGGCGCCGTTGCCGGGGATTGGTTTTCGATTGACAATTCTCAAATTGGAAGTTAACTAGATTGAGCATTTTTTTTCTGTTTTGAATAATTCAGTACAAGTTATTTGTTGAATTTTAATTTCTGCACTCGGTTACATGCTTTCTTTCTTTATGCCTTTAAATTCAAGCAACTAACTCACTGACTCACTAACTGTTTGAATTAATTCCTCAATTGCTCTAACCATACTCTTCCATTAACCAAGAGTATTTCACTTGTTTGTTGCCTGTGCTGTGTTCTTGTATGACAGGTAGGAGAGGAGAGACATCAACTCCTCCATATACCGAACCAGAGAGGACCCTTCATAGACTTAGAAGGGAAGCAAGAGGGAAGAGAGTAGTGGGAGAAGAGGAATCTGAAGGAGAATCTGAGGACAATTTTGAGGAAGCTTTAGATCTCAACATGGATAGAGAAGTTCACAACCATGAGAGAGCTGATGGAAACAATGCCATTCCTGAGAGGAGGGTTCTTAGTTCATACATAAACCCAACCTCTGGGAATTGTGGTAGCAGCATCCAGAAACCACCCATTCAGGCCAACAATTTCGAGCTCAAACCACAGCTAATATCACTGGTGGAGAATCATTGTTCATTTGGTGGAAGTGCTAATGAAGATCCCAACCAACATCTCACAAAATTCCTGAGAATTTGTGACACTGTGAAGTCCAATGGAGTCCAGGAAGATGCCTATAAACTGCTTTTGTTCCCATTCTCACTTAGGGACAAAGCAGCTAAGTGGCTGGAATCATTCCCAAGGGGGAGTCTAACAACATGGGATGAGGTGGAAAGCAAGTTTCTGGCACGTTTCTACCCCCCACAAAAGGTCAATAGGCTTCGATCTGAGGTTCAAACTTTTAGACAACAAGATGGTGAAACTCTCTACGAGGCATGGGAGAGATTCAAGGATTTGACAAGGAAATGCCCACCAGACATGTTCCATGATTGGGTGCAATTGCATATTTTCTATGATGGACTCTCTTATGAATCAAGGAAGGCTGTAGACCATTCATCAGGAGGTTCATTGAACAGGAAAAAGACTGTGGAAGAGGCCATTGAAGTGATTGAGACAGTGGCTGAGAATGAGTACTACTATGCATCAGAAAGGCACAACACTAAGGGAGTCATGGAGCTGAACCATGTTGATACAATTCTAGCCCAAAACAAGGTGTTTGCCAAGCAACTAGCAGAGCTTACCAGGCAATTAGAAACAAAGCAAGTGGCTGCAATACACACACAAGATCAAGAGGAAGTAAGCATTGAAGGAGGTGATTGGGAAGAGGCCAACTATGTGGGAAACCAACAAAGGCAATCATATGATCCACACTCCAACACTTACAACCCAGGATGGAAAAATCACCCAAACTTTGGGTGGGGGAACCAACAAACCCAACCACAAAACCACAAACCTTACAACCACAACCAACATAACAATTCCACATACCAAAACTCCAACCTAAGATCATACCAAGCCACACAAAACACTTACTCCCAACCATCATATCATGGCCAAAATAATCAACCTACCCAACCTAATCCGAACCAACAATTTCAAGATCAATTAAACCGGATAGAAGGAATGCTTGCAACCATGAGTCAAGACATAACCGAATTGAAAGCTTTTAAGGAAGAAGTAAATTCTAACCTGCAAAACCAAGGAGCTGCCATCCAGAAGCTAGAAAATCAAATTTTGTATTTGTCTAAGTAAAACCCTGGGACAAGCGTTTCTCATGCTGCCAAGGCTAATGCAAGGGAAGAATGTAAGGCCATAACCCTCAGAAGTGGAAAGAATCTAAAGGAGATATCAAAGGAAACCACAGAGGATGAAGCAAGGGAACATGTGAGAGACAAGGAACAAGGACAATCTTTTACACCATCCGCAACAAAAGAAAAAGAAAAAGAGGTCCTGAAGCCTTATACACCTAAAGCACCATATCCTCAACGTTTGATGAAAAGTGAAAAGGATGGCCAATTCTCCAGGTTCTTGGAGATTTTCAAGAAGCTTCAAATCAATATTCCGTTTGCTGAGGCAATAGAGCAAATGCCACTCTATGCAAAATTCTTAAAAGAATTAATGACCAAGAAAAGAAGCTGGAGAAACGAGGAAACTGTGTTGTTAACTGAAGAATGCAGTGCCATCATCCAGCACAAATTGCCTCAGAAATTGAAGGATCCAGGCAGTTTCCAAATCCCCTGCATCATAGGAGAAGTCATGGTGGAGAAGGCCTTGTGTGACTTAGGGGCCAGTATCAATTTGATGTCTCTAACAATGATGAGAAGAATGAAGATTGAGGAAGCTAAACCAACAAGAATGGCCCTCCAATTGGCAGATTGAACTTTTAAATTCCCTCATGGGATAGTTGAGGATTTGTTGGTGAAAGTGGGAGATTTTATATTTCCTGCTGATTTTGTGGTGTTAGATATGGAGGAAGAAGCCAAAGCTTCAATAATTCTGGGAAGACCCTTCCTAGCTACTGCTGGAGCCATCATAGATGTACAAAAGGGTGAACTCACTCTTAGACTACATGATGAGAAATTGGTGTTTAATGTATTCAAGGCAATGAGCTATCCATCAGAATCACTAAGGGAATGCATGAGGGTTGATGTAGTGGACATTGCAGTACAAGAAACTTTTGAGGAAACAATAAAGGAAGTGGCAGAGGAGGAGTTCACCAAGGATATTGAAGTTAGTGATATCAAGGGTGCTGAAACAACCATGCTAAGCATGCCAAAGAGAGTGAAAGAAGAGAAGGAAGCACCAAAACCTGAGCTCAAAGCATTGCCCCCTAATCTCAAGTATGCATACTTGGGTAGTGATGAGAGTCACCCTGTTATCATTAGCTCTGCCCTGAGCCAAGAACAGGAAGAAGAATTGATCAAGGTGCTGCAAACTCATCAAGATGCCATTGGATGGACCCTAGCTGATTTGAAGGGGATAAGTTCATCCATATGCATGCATAAAATCTTGTTAGAAGAGGATGCTAGACCCTCCATTCAAGCTCAGAGAAGATTGAATCCCGTCATGAAAGAAGTGGTACAAAAGGAAGTCATGAAGTTATGGCAGGCAGGGGTAATCTACCCCATTTCTGATAGCCCATGGGTTAGTCCCATCCATGTAGTTCCCAAGAAAGGTGGCATAACTGTGGTGCCAAATGAGAAGAACGAACTCATACCCACAAGAACCGTCACTGGGTGGAGGATGTGCATAGACTACAGGAAGCTCAATGAAGCCACCAGAAAGGATCATTTCCCACTCCCATTCATGGATCAGATGCTTGAAAGGCTTGCCGGACATGCTTACTATTGCTTCTTGGATGGATATTCAGGCTACAACCAAATAGTAGTTGATCCTAGTGATCAAGAGAAAACATCATTTGTTTGTCCATATGGAGTTTTTGCTTATAGACGCATGCCCTTTGGATTGTGCAATGCACCTGCCACTTTCCAAAGATGCATGCTGTCCATCTTTTCGGACATGATTGAAAAATTTATTGAGGTCTTCATGGACGATTTTTCTGTGTTTGGAGATTCTTTTCCCAGCTGCCTACACCACCTTGCCTTGGTGCTTAAGAGGTGCCAAGAGACTAACCTAGTATTAAACTGGGAAAAATGTCATTTCATGGTCACAGAAGGAATAGTCCTTGGCCACAAAATCTCTAATAGAGGCATGGAGGTGGACAGAGCTAAGGTGGAAATCATTGAAAAACTACCTCCACCAAGTAATGTCAAGGCAATTAGGAGTTTTTTGGGACACGCTGGGTTTTACAGAAGGTTTATTAGAGACTTTTCTAAAATAGCCAAACCTTTGAGTAACTTGCTTGTCTCTGATACACCCTTTGTATTTGATAAAAATTGCATGCTAGCCTATGAACTTTTGAAGCAAAAACTTTCCTCTGCACCTATCATTGCCCCACCGGATTGGAACTTACCTTTTGAACTGATGTGTGATGCATCAGACCTTGCTATTGGGGCAGTGTTAGGACAAAGGAAAGATAATTTGGTACATGTGATTTATTATGCCAGTAAAGTCTTGAATGCTAACCAAAGGAATTACACAACCACTGAAAAAGAACTCTTAGCAATAGTCTTTGCATTTGACAAATTTAGATCCTATCTCATTGGATCTAAAGTCATTGTCTTCACTGATCATTCAGCTTTAAAATACTTACTTGCTAAACAAGAATCCAAACCAAGACTTATTAGATGGGTTCTTTTGTTACAGGAATTTGACATTGAAATCAAAGACAAGAAGGGTGTAGAGAACAAGGTGGCAGACCATTTATCAAGGATACCATGTGAAGAAGGAAGAGCACAAAGCACACATATAAATGAGTGCTTCCCTGATGAACAACTCATGGTAATTCACAAAGCACCCTGGTTTGCAGACATAGCAAACTTCAAGGCCACTGGGAGTTGGCCGATGGAATTTAACAAGCATCAAAGGAAGAAATTGGTAAATGATGCCAAATACTTCATCTAGGACGAACCATACTTGTTCAAAAAATGTTCCGATGGCATACTCAGAAGATGCATATCAGAGGAAGAAGGAAGGGAAGTCTTATGGGACTGCCATGGCTCCACTTATGGAGGACATTTTGCAGGAGAAAGAACAGCAGCTAAGGTGTTGCAGTGTGGTTTTTATTGGCCCACTATCTTCAAAGATGCAAAGGAACTAGTGAAGCACTGCCATGAATGCCAGAAAGCGGGGAACCTGCCAAGAAGAAATGAAATGCCACAACAATTCATTCTGGAACTTGAATTGTTTGATGTATGGGGGATAGATTTCATGGGACCTTTTCCCTCCTCATACTCAAATAATTACATTCTTGTGGCAGTAGACTATGTCTCCAAATGGGTTGAAGCAATAGCAACTCCAACCAATGATAATAAGGTAGTCATGAACTTCCTCAGAAAACACATTTTTTGCCGTTTTGGAGTTCCAAGAGCAATCATCAGTGATGGAGGAAGCCACTTCTGCAACAAACCATTAGAGGCATTGCTTCTAAAATATGGAGTCAAACACAAGGTAGCCACACCATACCATCCACAAACAAGTGGGCAAGCCGAAATATCTAACAGAGAACTCAAAAGGATCCTGGAAAAGACTGTGGGAACTTCAAGGAAGGACTGGTCGATTAAGCTAGATGATGCTCTTTGGGCATATAGGACAGCTTTCAAAACACCAATTGGAATGTCTCCTTACCAACTAGTATACGGAAAAGCTTGCCATTTGCCACTGGAGTTGGAGCACAAGGCATACTGGGCCTTGAAACTTTTGAACTTGGACAGCAAAGCTGCTGGAGAAAGAAGGATGTTGCAAATTCAAGAGTTGGAAGAATTCAGAGCTGAAGCTTATGAGAATGCCAAAATTTACAAAGAAAGAGCAAAGAAGAAGCATGACAGCAACATAGCCCCAAGGAAATTTGAAGAAGGACAAAAAGTATTGCTCTACAATTCTAAGCTGAAGCTATTTCCAGGGAAGCTAAAATCAAGGTGGTCTGGACCATTCCTTGTCACCAAGGTTTCCAAATATGGACAAGTAGAAATCATGGAAGAAAAGTCACAACGAACCTTCATTGTGAATGGTCAAAGACTCAAACATTACTTGGGAGATGTGGAGGAGAAGGACAAGGTTAAATATCACCTCAACTGAGGAAGGTGACCGTCAAGCTAATGACGTTAAAGAAGCGCTTGTTGGGAGGCAACCCAACCTGAGGTAATACCTTTTGCTGTTTCTTTTATTTGTTTCAATAAAAAGGGTGAAGTAGTTCTGTGCATTGCAAAGAAATAAGTTTGGTGTTTCACACCAAACAATGGATTCGTAGATCAATAATTCAAAGGGGAATGTGTGACTCTAAGTTTGGTGTTCCACCATAAAGATCAACTGAACACAACAACCTTTGAATTATGTGAATGAAACAACAATTCTAAGCAGTCACAGAAATGCTTAAAACCCTTAGCAGCAATTTCATTCCAAAGAGAACTCAAGGATCCAAAGAACAGAGAAGTAAGTGGGAGACTAAGTTTGGTGTTCACACACCAACTTAAGACTCAGATACGTACCCACACATAGTTGAGCTAACCACTCAAGTGCTTGAGAAGCAAGCAACTTCATCACTCTTTGTAGGAAAGGAAACAAGGATCTTAAAGCATGAAGCAACAATTAGGAAAAGAAGGAGAAAGCAAATTGTTTCTTGGCAACAAAGAGAAAACAAGGAATTTCACAAGGTGGTATTGTTTCGTGATAATTCTTTAAAAAGGCAAACAAAAGCATGCTTGTTCTGGTTTAATCTGTGAATGTTGAATCTTTCTGGAATGAGAAGTTTTTAGTATGAGTGTCTGTTTATTGCTTTGAATAAAGTGAATGCCTAGATGTTTGGATATAACTTCACCTTCTTAAACAAGTGCTTGCCATGCTTGTTCTGTTTCCAAAAATAAAAGAAAAGTTTGAACAAAAGTAACTTGGCTCGATTAGTGACAATTCAAGTAGAATTAAGTGGTGGTATGCATGCTTGATTGTTTAAGTCAGATCACTGGACATAGAGTGTAGAATTATCATTTTTTATGTAGAAATTGAAAACTGTCTATGGATCTTGATGAATAAATGTCTTTGGCCATGAAAAAGAAAGAAAAAGAAGAAGAAAAAGCCACTGAAAAAAGGCAACCAAAAAGCAAAAAAATTGAGAAAATAAGCTAGGCACCAATGGTTCGAACTTCTGAGACAAATGCCTGTGGTGTTTATGTATTAAGGATATGCTTGGATGAATAGGTTCTGAGGAGTGTTTCAACACTTGGTAACTTGGGTTAACTAACCCGGGATTATCAACCAAAAGTCCATTATCAAGAGCAACCTAAATACAAAACATTTAGTCACACAAAGAGGTGCTGGGCACCAATGTCTCAAGAAGAAATGTGAACTAAAATGCCTGAAGTGGATATGTGTAGTGCACTGATAAGAAAAAGAAAATGCCAAAGGCTTGTGCAACACATGACACTAAGCAAACAAGGAGCAAAGAAGCTCTAAGAAAAAGAAAAGAAAAACAAAGAAGAGGAAAGTGCCAAGGACATAAGAATAACAAGAGGCCATAGCAGTGTTTGATAGATGCAATGAAAAAGTGATAATCTTACCTGATAAGTATGAAAAAGTGATGCTGCAACTTTCTGCATAAAACCCTTCTGATGAACTTCAAATGCTTGCTAATATAGCCAATGTAATTGCTTTCTGTTTCATACTTTCTTCTCAAATAACTCAGGACTTGCTTAGGGACAAGCAAGTATTAAGTTTGGTGTTGTGATGCCAAAGCATCTTAGGCTAGTTTCACTAGTATTTTTCTGTTAGTTTTAGTGGTTTTATGCATTTTCTTGAGCTTAAAGTAACCAAGAATGGTTAAAAGAAGAACAAAGCAATGAACCATCCAAACAGTATGATTTTGATGCAAATTCCATGAGTTTTTAGTTATATTACTTGAATACTATGAATGGAAGATTTCTCATGAAATTTTGCAAGACTTTGATGCAATTGTTTGGATGATTTCAGGGAAGAAGAGGCTAAGCAAGGAAGCAACAAAATCAATAAAGGAAGCTTGAATATCACATGTGGAGTTTAAGTTCCAGTTTAAGCCTAAACTGGAGCTTAAACGCCAGAATCATGAAGGCTAAGAAATGCTGGAATTGAAGTTTAACCTCCAGTTTAACCTTAAACTGGAGGTTAAACGCCAGAAGTGAGAAGGATACCAAGGGGGGGCAGTTCCACGTTTAACCTCCAGTTTAACCTTAAACTGGAGGTTAAACGCCAGAAGTGGGAAGTGCACCAGGGAGCCATTCCACGTTTAAGCTCCAGTTTGACCTTAAACTGGAGCTTAAACGTGTTCGACCAAGAACTCTCCTCCAGGGCTGCCTTTCCCCCCTTCCACGTTTAAGCTCCAGTTTAACCTTAAACTGGAGCTTAAACGTGTTCGACACCTCCAGGGCTACCTTTCTCAGCTTCCACGTTTAAGCTCCAGTTTAACCTTAAACTGGAGCTTAAACGTGTTCGACCTCCAGGATGGCTTCCTCCTCTTCCACGTTTAAGCTCCAGTTTAACCTTAAACTGGAGCTTAAACGTGTTCGACCTCCAGGGCTGCCCTTCCTATCTCCACGTTTAAGCTTCAGTTTAACCTTAAACTGAAGCTTAAACGTGTTCGACTACATGACTCTCCAGGGCTGCCTTCTTCCATTTCCACGTTTAAGCTTCAGTTTAACCTTAAACTGAAGCTTAAACGTGCTTCTACAAAAGGCTTCACTGGAAGTGTCTGGCGTTTAAGCTGCAGTTTAAGCTTAAACTGCAACTTAAACGCCACTCTTGGAAAAGGTTTCTGGGCCAAAAATATTGCGGTTTAAGTTAGTCTTTGAGCACAAACATTAACTTAAACTTACTCTGGCATGAAACCCAATTGAATATCATGGTTTATGGGATTGGGCCTGAAGAATTGATGAGTCTGAAATTTCAATTTGTTGAGTCATGTATTATTATTTGATTATCACTAAGATGGCTCAATGAATGTTACAGAATTTGGATCAGCAGCCTCATCAAGATTATGGATCATAAACCCAAAGCAAAAGGAAAGCAGGGAGAGGCCTCAAAGCCCAAGAAACACAATAGAAGCTCAATATAGAAAGTGTATAAATAGGATAGAATTGAAGTTAGGGGGGACTTTTACCTTCACTTTTACCTTCACTTTTAGCTAGTTTTCATATCTTTGTAATTGAATTCAGAGCTATGACTCACTAAACCCCCTTTCATTGGGTTAGGGAGCTCTATTGTAATTCAATGAATCAATAATAGTTTATCTTCTTCTTCAATCTTTTCTCTTGAATTTTGTTAGAAAGCTTCTCGATCTAATTCCATTGGGTAGTTGTCTTGGGAAAGAAACTACCCATAATTGGAATCCTTCGGAACCTTGGGAAAGGAATGGAGGATTCATGCTAGAGAAGCTTTCTCACAGTGAATTGGATTGGGGTTTGGATGGATATTGTGACATGTAATCCTACCAAATTGTGGTTCATGAAACTGTGTGGTATAATCAGTGATCGAGCATCATCTCTTCTTATGAACATCTAAACCAAGGGATTGGGAATTTGTTCATTTTTAGAGAGAATTGGTGAGCCAAGGGATTGGGATCCAATCATATAAGATTGCCAAGCAAAATTCAATGAACGCATTGCTTGAGGAAGAGATAAACATGTTTTGATTCGGAGATCTCAATATCTCCTATAACCCAATGAATCCCCCAATTCTGATTTCCATCTTCTCTTTACATTCTGCAACTCAATTCATGCAATCACCCCCATTCCCTTTTAATTTCAGCAATTTAGTTTCTGCTCTTTAATTCATGCAATTTAAGATTCCGCCATTTCAATTTCTTGTCATTTACTTTTCCCGCCAATTTTACATTCCGCAATTCTCATCTCAATCTTGATTCCGCTCAACTAGAACACACTTCTAATCCGAATTGCTCACTCAACCAATCCTTGTGGGATTCGACCTCACTCTATTGTGAGTTTTTACTTGACGATAACCGGTGCACTTGCCGGAAGGAATTTTGCCGATCGTGCAATTTCCTAAATCGTAGCATAACTAGTTTATGCGCATCAGTAACTTGGGTTAACTAACCCGGGATTACCAACTGAAAATCCACTATCAAGAGCAACCTTGCTACAGAACATTTAGTAACTCAAAGAGGTGCTGGACACCAAGGCCTCAAGGAAAGAAAATAACAAACCATGTGCCTGTGGTGTGCATGTATGGGGGAGAGAGACTTGAGGGAGTAAGTCCTTAGGGGTGTTTCAACACCTACAACCTTGAACCAAATAGTTCGGGAGTGTTGGCTGAAATCTTATTTTAAAGAGTTGCCCCCTCATCTTAGCCTAAGGATGCAATAAACCCTGAGAAAAAAATGGAGGATACAAAAAAAAAGGATCTCATAGGATGCAATCAAGCAAGTATTCAAGAGCATGATAAGGACCTGGAAACCAGTAAAGGAATGAATCTACGTTGCTATGCATGAAACCCCATAAACCAAGAGCTTTACTTCTATAATAAGAACTTATTTCTCTTATTCTTTCATTCATCATTCTTATGTTTCAATCACCACCACGTTAGTGGTCGCGTTAACGCAATTAACGTGAGGCACTAACGTGGGAAGAAGGGGCGTTTGAAGCGTTAGTGACAAAGGTAAGTGTCACTAACCCTCTCGAAGCTTAGGCATGCCCACGTTAAGGGTCACGTTAGTTATACTAACGTGAACTCTAACGTGGGGAAAAGGGGCAATAAGCAACGTTATTGGAAAAGGTGAATGCCAATAATGTTTGCGAAGGACCAGGAGGCAACGTTAGTGGTCACGTTAGTGCCACTAACGTTGAAGTTAACGTGGATCATTTTTGGCTTGGAACGTTAGTGAAAAAGGTGATCATCACTAACGTTCTCGAACCCACATTTTCACTTAACGTTAACACTACCAACGTCCTAACTAACGTCCATGCCTAACTGACACTTTTTCTGCAAGCAAAGATGAGCCCACTGAAGTCTGTAACTGCTTCAACTAAAGATCCAAAGGCCCATATCCAAGACTTGAAGAGCCAACTAGAAGATCAGAAGAGTAGTATATATAGGAGTAGTTTTGAACTAGTAGGGAGCTTTTGGCATTTTGGAGAACTACACTCTGTATATTTTACTTTCTCTGCAACTTGTAGTTTTATTTTGAAAATGTACTTTTCATTTATGCTTTCCATTTCCAGAGCTATGAACAACTAAACCCCTTTCATTGGGTTAGGGAGCTCTGTTGTAATTTGATGGATCAATAATAGTTTTCATTATTCTTCTTCTTTCTTTTCTCTTGATTTTACTAGAAATCTTTCAATCTTCATCCTATTAGGTAGTTGTCTTGGAAAAGAAGCTATTCATACTTGGATCTCTTCGGAACCTTGGAAGAGGAATGAAGAGATCATGCTAGAAATGCCTTCTCATGTTGGACCAAATTGGGGTTTGGATGGATATAGTGACATATAATCCTACCAACACTTTGATTTGGGAATACATATGGTATAATCAGTGACCATACTTCATCTGTTCTCATGAGCAATTCGACCAAGGAATTGGCTATTGATCAATATTTGAGAGATTGGGTTACCAAGGAATTGGAATCCAATCACTTAAGATTGCCAAGGAGATCAATGAATGCATTAATTGAGGAATAGATGAGAATGAACTTGATCCGGAGAATACAACATCTCCTGAGCCCAATGAATCCCTCATTTCTGATGTCACCCATTCTCTTTACTTTCTGCCATTTACTTTTATGTTCATTTCCCCAAATCCCCATTTAAGATTCTGTAATTTACTTTCCGCCATTTACATTTTGATCTTTATTTCCAGCATTTACACTTTCTGTTATTTACTTTCCCGTCATTTACGTTTCTGTAAATATCAACTCAATTTCTGCTTAGTTCAACTAGAATATTCCTCTGATTAAGGTTGCTTGACCAATCAATCCCTGTGAGATTCAACCTCACTCTATTGTGAGTTTTTAGTTGACGACAATTCGGTATACTTGCCGAGGGAAATTTGTTGAAAGACAAGTTTCCGTGCATCAGTCGCCACTTCCACCATCTGCGTCTTGAGTGCTTGCTTCACTATAGTTTGAAGCGGATGTGGAAATGTCTGGCTCGTCCGAAGGCAGGTTAACACAACCCCAAAGCTTCTTCAAGTAAGCAAATCGGCGTTTCTTTTGCCACTCATATCGATCTATTTTCTCTTTGAGCTCTACAAGCAGTTGATGGGTTGACTTTGGTGGTGCGGATGAAGGGGTATGAATTGCAGAGGGAGGGGCTATGTCAAGGCTTGTGGTGTCCATAGGAGGCTGGAGATATTTCCCACTCGGGACGATATCGCCCTTTGCCAGAATTATTGCTTTCATATCCTTAGCCACGTGGGGGGCACCAGCCGCAGCAACCAAATCAGATACCAAGGCAGGAGACGGGAGATTACCCTTGGCATGGACCCGACCCATCGCTTGTTGGATGAGGAGAGGGATGTTGACTGGCCTCTCGGTGAGTATGCACTTGACAAGAAGGGCTAGGTATGCTATGATGGATGACTCATGGGTGTTTGGAACCATGTAGTGGGATAAGATTTGAGCCCATGCTCGAGCTTCCATAGTAAGCGCGCGTGCGTCAATGCACTTAGGCCGTAGCCTGAGTCTCCCTTGGGTCCAAAATGTGTCCAATTGGGCAATGACCCAAAGGATTGAATCCCAATCAAACTCAAATTTATTGCGCCGACGTAAGACCTCTTGGTAACCATCCATCTCCTTAGGTACCGGTAAACCATGAAGTACCAGCTGAATAGCTTCCTCTGAAATCGGGACTTGCTTCCAGCACACAAAAACTGACTAAAGAGAAGAGGTGTGGTAGTTGGAGTTGAACTCCACCACCCAATAAAGGTTGGCCTCCTGTGGTCTCTACATTAGAAATCCCATTGTCACCGCTCAATGCGAGGCATCACATACTGAACAATGTGCTCCGGAGGGGTGAGTAGATGCTCAGAATGATAATTTTTCTCAACCATAGCGGGGAACATGAGCTCACAAAAGTGGTTGGGAAACCTTGTGGGGTCCCATACAGGATTTCCCTTCTCTTGTTCATCAATATGAACGATCGTCTTCACCCTCTTGGAGAGGGGCTTAGCTCCTAGTGTAGGTTACGCCTTGGCTATTATTCTTTGGGGTGCCCTTTTTGTGGCCGGTTTCTTCGATGCCTTCTCCTTGCCTTTTTTGGTGGCCATCCTTAAAAAGGGAGGAAAAGGGGAAACATTAAACCCAAAGAATCAACACTTGGAGAATAACATGCAAGTGAAAAGTCATGCCCAAAAGGAATAGTGCGTCTTGAGGACATGATAGTTGCAACATGTGAACAAGACAATAGTATAATCATGGGTCATATCACTTAGCATAGGATGCAAGAGTGAGAGAGGCATGCAATAAGGCATGAGAAGGATAAGCTCAAGTATCAATAACAACACAAAGTAACATATGCAAGAAAGATAATAAGCACAAGAGAATCATGCACCTACTCCAACTCCAAGATAATGCGGCATGCAATGGAATAAAATGGAGTCAGAAAAAGTGGAAACACAAGTCTTACAATATGCTATGTGGAAGCAAGTCAAGGGTAATGAGAATAAGAATGGTAGACATGAAGCATAGTAGGCTCAACTCACATAAAGAAAGGCAAGTGTATGAAAAAGACGCACCAAGTTGAGAGCATAAAATCAAATTGAACCAAAATGGTGTAGGTGCCATTCAACAAACACTTGGTGTGCAATATTCAAACAATGAGCAAGTAGGAAAAATTCAAACAAAGAATACCCCAAAATAAAATTCCCAACATCAAAACAACAGCATATAATCACGAAGGAATCAAGAGATATCAAAATGAACCATCAAAGAAAGAGAAAGCTCAAAGTTCAACACCCATGGAAAATATAAAATGAAAGAAATCAAATATATAAGAACAAATTAAACAAAATGCAACTAAGAAGAAATGGGAGAAAGTAATTAAATGCAACTAATAAGAGAAAGATGTAAGAAAATAAGACAAAGAGGAAGAAGGAGTAGGAGTAGAACCTTGAGAAGAGGAAGAAGGTAAGGGAGAGTGCAAGTGAAAAATAGGAGATGAGAGAGGAACGAGGGAGAGGAGAGAGAGAATGTAGGACCGCAGAAGGTGGTGGTCACTAGTGGAGTGGCCAGAGATAAGGTGGTGGAGGATGGGAGAAGAAGGGAAGAACAATGGAAGAAGGGGAGTTGAAGAAATCATTCAAAACAGGGCGCGCTGCATATCAGGTGTGTCTGGGACGTGACGCATGCGCGTCATCCACGCGTATGCGTTGATGACAAGGAACGAGTAATGATGCGTAAGTGTCACCCACGCATACGCGTGGGTAGCAGAAATGGGAGAGGACGCGTACGCGTCAGGTGACGCGCACGCGTGGACAGAGTTGTGCCTCGCGCATAAAGGCAGCATAAAGTTCGCACAACTCTTAGGTTTTTGTACCAGGAGTTGGCTGCAGGGCATGCGATGCGTGTGCGTAGGCTACGCATACACGTAGATGGAGAGATTTGCGACCGACGTGTAAGCGTCCCCCAGGTTTACGCGTGGGTGGCATTTATGCTTCCCACACAATTCTCGCACACTTCTCGCACAAGTCTCTGGTTTTTGTACCAGAGATTTCAGAATTCACAATCGACGCGTACTCGTCTCCCATGCTTGTGCGTAGGTGTGCGAAATGGACGAGGGATGCGTAAGCGTCACTGACGCTTGCGCGTGGGGAGCTGTTGTGCTCCGAGCACCAGTGTGCACAAATGTCGCACAACTCTCTGGTTTTAGTACCATGAGTTGTGGAAATGCGTCGACGTGTACGCGTCACCCACGCTTGCGCGTGGATCAACCCTTTTTTTTCATACACATGAGGAGGGGCAATTACAGCACAATTTGGTAGTCATGCATGCTAAAAGGTTCAAAAACACCCAAAACTTCATGTAACACTCAAGATTAAGCATTTTTTCAACATCCCAATTCAACCAAACCACCATCAATGACTCCCCATGGGCATCTCAAAAATTCAAACACAACCAAGCATACTCAAACAAACTCACTAAATCAAGCAATCACAAAATTCACAAAGACTCAAAAAGATGTATTGAAGAAACTATGTGCAAAGGAAGATCATACCATGGTGGGGTGTCTCCCACCTAGAACTTTTCTTTAACATCCTTAAGTTGGACGGTCATGAGCTCAGATCTCTTCGCCCTCGGGTGCATCCTCAAGAAGGAACACCTCAACCTCTTTGTTGCTTTTCATCTTCTCTCCATGATAAAGTTTCAGACGATGACCATTAACCTTGAAAATTGTGGGGCTTGAAGGGTGACTCAAGTGGAATACCCCATATGGCTCAGCTTTTTTCACCCTATAAGGTCCTTCCCACCTTGATCTTAACTTGCCTGAAATCAACCTCAATCTTGAGTTATAGAGGAGGACTAGGTCCCCAGCTCTAAACTCTCTCCTTTTGATGTTCCTATCATACACCGCTTTCATTCTCTCCTTGTAGAGCCTTGAATTCTCATAAGCTTCCATTCAAAGACACTCTAATTCCACTAACTATAACTTCCTTTCGATTCCGGCCCCCCAAATCCTTAGTTGCATTCTTTTACAACCCAATAAGCCTTATGTTCCACCTCTACGGGGAGATGGCAAGCCTTCCCATAGACTAACCGGAATGGGCTCATACCAATTGGTGTCTTATAAGCCGTCCGATAAGCCCAAAGCGCATCTCCGAGCTTAGAACTCCAATCCCTCCTATGAGGCTTCACAATCTTTTCCAATATGCGCTTAATTTCTCGGTTAGAGACTTCAGCTTGGCCATTTGTTTGGGGCTGGTATGTCGTGGCCACCTTGTGGATGATGCCATACTTCTTCGTCAACCCTGTCATTCTTTTGTTACAAAAATGAGAGCCTTGATCACTCACGATTGCTCGTTGTGATCCAAAGCGACAAATAATGTTATTCTGAACAAAAGAAAAAACCACATTAACATCATCAGTACGGGTGGGAATCGCTTCCACCCACTTGGAAACATAGTCAAAAGCTAGCAGAATATATATGAAACCATTAGAATTTGGAAAAGGGCCCATAAAGTCAATACCCCAAACATCAAAAATTCGTAAAACAACATGGTTTGTTGTGGTATCTCATTCTTCTTGGAAATATTTCCAAACCTAAGGCATTGTGGACCAGAGCTACAAAAGAGAGATGCATCTTTAAAGAGTGTATGCCACCAAAATCCGCAGTCTAAGACCTTTCTAGCAGTTCTTTGAGGACCAAAGTGGCCACCACCATCAAAAGTGCAAGCCTCCAAGATAGACTGAAACTCGGATTATGGTATACACCTCTTAATTATTTGATCAGCACCACATCTCCACAAGTATGGGTCATCCCATACATAATATTTGGATTCGCTTTTGAGCTTATCCCTTTGATGTTGAGAAAAATCGGGAGGAATGTAAGAACCACAACTAATCAACCAGTTAATTAAGTAATTAATATTTCCCAGATTAGATTCCGAAAAATTAGAGAGAAAATTTGAGGATTTAAAGGTGATTTTTGGACTCAGTGGATTTTTCTTAGTCAGAAAATGTGCTTTCTGCAAAAAACCGTGAAAAACTACGAACCGACAGTTGAACCGATTGAACCGGTTCAAGCCTGCCCGGTACCGCACGAGAAAAAGTGAAAACCATCAAAAACCTTAGAAAAATATTAGAAATGAAAAACCGGTCGTTAATTTTAAAGGTTTGTCCTGAAGTTGGGTCAAACGGGCTAAAAACGCTAACGGATTGGACCAGGCCCAAGTTGGGCCTAAGCCCAACATATAAAAGTTCATTTAATGAACCCAACCCACCATAACACTCACATAAACACACTCACACAGATGGGAATAGAGGAAGAAGAGAAACACTTGGCACTATTCATTTCAATCTTCCGAAGCTCATATCTTGAGCTAGAGAGCTCTGATCGTTGCACTGTTTGCAGCTACGCGTTCCTTGTGAAGAGCTCTACAAAACCCATACAAGAAACTGGAGAGGTAACCACGAAATCTTTTCTATTCTTCTCTCCAAAATTTTGGTTCTTTGGGTTTGTGATTAGGTGAGTTTTTGTGATTTTGGATGTTTAGGTTTGCTCTAATCCTTGCTTAGCCTTGAATTTTTGCTATTAAATCTGTTGGAAAAGCTAAGGGCCATTAAACCCTTGTGAATTTATGTTTAATTGGAACCCTAGGTTGATTTGAGGTGATTTGTGTGCATATAGTTTGATTATTGTGGCTTTGGGAGCTATTAGAACTTATTTGTGCTAATTGTAGTGGAATTGAAAGCTTGGATTGTGGTTGGGAGCTTGTTGTGCTACATTAGAGTTTTGGTGCATATAGGAAATCAGCCAAGTTATGGTTTCGGTTTCCTCTATGTAATATATAATATTCATGGACACTTAGGCTAGTGACCCATAGGATAGGTTTGGAATTTATATGTTGTTGATGATTGTTTGGGTTGTTGATGTTGTAAATGTTGATTGAGATAATGGGGTTGGAATGTGATGTATGATGAACTTGTATGAATATGTATGTTACTCATTAATATGGAGTATGAATGAGTTGATGAGAAAGATTGATATTGATGAAATGAGAAATTGTGAATGTATTGGTGGGAAATTGCTTGATGTGTTGGATATTGATATTCAAGGATGTGAATGTTGAAATGTAAAGGAAATAGTAGTAAAAATGGTGCAATATGTCTTAGAGTGTGGATTTTGATGAGAAATGGAGTTTTGAATGGTTTGGTATAGGTTGGAATGTGTATGGTAAGAAATGGTGGTAATTGTGAAGTTGGGGTAAAATTGGGTTTTTGGTAAATTTTGTTTGATCATAACTTTTGCCTCGGTTTTCAAAATTTGATGAGATTTATTTAAAATTAAAGATCTGTAAAAACCCTTTAAATTGATATAAACTTTGAAAAACTTGGAATTTTGTAGAGGAAGTTATGATCATTCAAAATTTGTGTTAAAAATATGAAATTCTGCTAAGTTGCAGAATTTCATGATTTCTGATATGTGCGAGCGCACACCCTTGTGTGGACGCACACCCTGCGAAAATTTTGATCCGTGCGGACGCACACACCTATGCGCACGCACAGGCAGGGAAATGTGTTCTGTTTGCAGCGCTAGCACAGCTTGTGCACGCACATATCTAAGGACGAATTACAACCTGTGCGTCTGCACACGCACCTGTGCGCACGCACACATTGGGAAGGCCAGTCTGTTGGGGGCGATGGCACAGGTTGTGCGAGTGAACAGATTCTGTAAGTTTTGCCACATGTGGGTATGTACACCCCTGTGCGTACGCACATATTTTAAAACTCTTTGGAGCGTGTGCACGCACACACCCCTGTGCGGCCGTACACCCCCTGTTTTTCAAAATTTTATTTGTTTTCAACTATTCTACTGGTGCACGAAATTGTGATCTCCAGGCTCGAACGAATCCTGGTAATGGCTCCAAAGCTTGGTGCTCTGATCTTTATTCATAATTGTCACAACTTCGATACAACTAACCAGCAAGTGCATTGGGTCGTCCAAGTAATACCTTACGTGAGTAAGGGTCGAATCCCACGGAGATTGTTGGTATGAAGCAAGCTATGGTCACCTTGTAAATCTCAGTCAGGCGGATATAAAGTGATAATGTTGTTTTCGAATATTATATAATAAAATAGGGATAGAGATACTTATGTAAATCATTGGTAGGAATTTCAGATAAGCGAATGGAGATGCTTTTCGTTCCTCTGAACCTCTGCTTTCCTGCTATCTTCATCCACTCAGTCTTACTCCTTTCCATGGCTGGCTTTATGCAAGGGCATCACCGTTGTCAGTGGCTACATCCCCTCCTCTCAGTGAATAATATGCTCACGCACCCTGTCACGGCACGGCTATTCATCTGTCGGTTCTCGATCATGCTGGAATAGGATTCACCCTCCTTTTGCGTCTGTCACTAACGCCCAACAATCGCGAGTTTGAAGCTCGTCACAGTCATTCAATCATTGAATCCTACTCAGAATACCACAGACAAGGTTTAGACCTTCCGGATTCTCTTGAATGCCGCCATCATTCTAGCTTACGCCACGAAGATTCTGGTTAGGAGATCTAAGAGATACTCATTCTAGCTTAATTCATGTAGAACAGAAGTGTTTGTCAGGCACGCGTTCATAAGGGAGAAGGATGATGAGCGTCACACATAATCATCACCTTCATCACGTTCTTGAGTGCGAATGGATATCTTAGAAGAGAAATAAGAAGAATTGAATAGAAAACAGTAGTACTTTGCATTAATCTTTGAGGAACAGCAGAGCTCCACACCTTAATCTATGGAGTGTAGAAACTCTACCGTATGAAAATACATAAGTGAAGGTCCAGGCATGGCCGAGATGGCCAGCCCCCTAAAACGTGATCAAAGGATCATAAGGTAATCCAAAGATGTCTAATACAATAGTAAAAGGTCCTATTTATAATAAACTAGCTACTAGGGTTTACATGAGTAAGTAATTGATGTACAAATCCACTTCCGGGGCCCACTTGGTGTGTGCTTGGGCTTGGGCTTGAGTGTTACACGTGCGGAGGCCATTTGTGGAGTTGAACGCCAGTTTTTGTGCCAGTTTGGGCGTTCAACTCTGGTTTTGGATCCTTTTCTGGCGCTGGACGCCAGATTTGGGCAGAAGGCTGGCGTTGAACGCCAGTTTACGTCGTCTATTCTTGGCCAAAGTATGGACTATTATATATTTCTGGAAAGCCCTGGATGTCTACTTTCCAACGCAATTGGAAGCGCGCCATTTCGAGTTTTGTAGCTCCAGAAAATCCACTTTGAGTGCAGGGAGGTCAGAATCCAACAGCATCAGCAGTCCTTTTTCAACCTCTGAATCTGATTTTTTGCTCAAGTCCCTCAATTTCAGCCAGAAAATACCTGAAATTACAGAAAAACACACAAACTCATAGTAAAGTCCAGAAATGTGAATTTAACATAAAAACTAATGAAAACATCCCTAAAAGTAACTAGATCCTACTAAAAACATACTAAAAACAATGCCAAAAAGCGTATAAATTATCCGCTCATCACAACACCAAACTTAAATTGTTGCTTGTCCCCAAGCAACTGGAAATCAAATAGGATAAAAAGAAGAGAATATACTATAAATTCCAAACTATCAATGAAACATAGCTCCAATCAAATGAGCGGGACTTATAGCTTTTTGCCTCTTGAATAGTTTTGGCATCTCACTTTATCCATTGAGGTTCAGAATGATTGGCATCTATAGGGACTTCAGATTTCGAATAGTGTTATTGACTCTCCTAGTTCAGTATGATGATTCTTGAACACAGCTTCTTTATGAGTCTTGGCCGTGGCCCTAAGCACTTTGTTTTCCAGTATTACCACCGGATACATAAATGCCACAGACACATAATTGGGTGAACCTTTTCAGATTGTGACTCAGCTTTGCTAAAGTCCCCAATTAGAGGTGTCCAGGGTTCTTAAGCACACTCTTTGTTTTTGCTTTGGACCTTGACTTTAACCGCTCAGTCTCAAGTTTTCACTTGACACCTACACGCCACAAGCACATGGTTAGGGACAGCTTGGTTTAGCCGCTTAGACCAGGATTTTATTCCTTTAGGCCCTCCTATCCACTGATGCTCAAAGCCTTGGGATCCTTTTTATTTGCCCTTGCCTTTTGGTTTTAAGGGTTATTGGCTTTTTCTGCTTGCTTTTTCTTTTTCTTTCTATTTTTTTTCTATTCTTTTTTCGCCCCCTTGTTTTTTTTTTTTCTGCAAGCTTTGTTCTTTGCTGCTTTTTCTTGCTTCAAGAATCATTTTTATGATTTTTCAGATTATCAAATAACATGTCTCCTAGTCATTATTCTTTCAAGAGCCAACATATTTAACATTCTTAAACAACAACTTCAAAAGACATATGCACTGTTCAAGCATACATTCAGAAAACAAGAACCATTGTCACCACATCAATATAATTAAACTAAGTTCAAGGATAAATTCGAAACTCATGTACTTCTTGTTCTTTTGAATTAAAACATTTTTCATTTAAGAGAGGTGATGGATTCATAGGACATTCATAACTTTAAGACAGAGTTACTAACTACTAATGATCATGTAATGAAGACACAAACATAGATAAGCACATAACATAGAAAACGAAAAACAGAGGAAATAAGAACAAGGAATGAATCCACCTTAGTGATGTCCTTGAGCTCTTCTATGTCTTTTCCTTGTCTTTGCTGCTCCTCCTTCATTGCTTTTAGATCTTCTCTGATTTCATGAAGGATGATGGAGTGCTCTTGATGTTCCACCCTTAGTTGCTTCCAATAATTGTGTGGAAGAAAATGTATCCCTTGAGGTATCTCAGGGATCTCTTGATTTGCAGTCAAATGTTCTACCACTGAGCTATAAATCCTTTACATAATTGTTTTACCACACCAAACTTAGAATGTTGCTCGCCCTCGAGCAAAAGAAGAAGGAATAGATGAAGAAGAAGATGTGGAAATAAAAACTAGGATTATGAGGAGGTAAAGTGGGATCCTATGGGGTCCACAGATCCTGAGATGATCTTGTGGTGTCCACAGATCCTGAGGTGTCAAGGCATTTACATCCCTGCACCAATTTAGGCATGCAAAATGCCCTTGCACACAACTCTGGGCGTTCAGCGCCAGGTTGGTGCCTATTTTGGGCGTTCAACGCCCATTTGCTGCTATTTCTGGCGTTGAACGCCAGAACCATGCTTGTTCTGGGCGTTCAGCGCCAGGATGCTCCCATTCTGGGCGTTCAGCACCAGAACTATGCTCTGTTCTGGCGTTTGAATGCCAGACAGATGCTCCTCCAGGGTGTGATTTTTCTTCTGCTGTTTTTGATTCCGTTTTCAATTTTTATATTTATTTTGTGACTCCACATGATCATGAACCTAAGAAAACATGAAAAACAATAAAAATAAGAATTAGATAAACATTGGGTTGCCTCCCAACAAGCGCTTCTTTAATGTCAATAGCTTGACAGTGGGCTCTCATGGAGCCTCACAGATGTGCAGAGCTTTGTTGAGACTCTCCAACACCAAACTTAGAGTTTGGATATGGGAGTTCAACACCAAACTTAGAGTTTGGTTGTGGCCTCCCAACACCAAACTTAGAGTTTGACTGTGGGGGCTCTGGTTGACTCTGCTTGGAGAGAAGCTTTTCCTGCTTCCTCTCCATGGTTGCAGAGGGAGATCCTTGAGTTTTGAATACAAGGGAGTTCTCATTCCATTGAAGGACTATTTCACCTCTGTCAACATCAATCACAGCTCTTGCTGTGGCCAGGAAAGGTCTTCCTAGGATGATGGATTCATCCTCTTCCTTTCCAGTATCCAGGACTATGAAATCAGTAGGTATGTAAAGGCCCTCAACCTTTACTAATACATCTTCTACTTGTCCATAAGCCTGTCTTCTTGAGCTGTCTGCCATCTCTAGTGAGATTTTAGCAGCTTGCACCCCATAGATTCCCAGTTTCTCTATTACAGAGAGGGGCATGAGGTTTATTCCTGAACCAAGGTCACACAGAGCCTTAAAGATCATGGTGCCTATGGTGCAGGGTATTATGAACTTTCCAGGATCCTGTCTCTTCTGAGGCAATCTCAGTTGATCCAGATCACTTAGTTCATTGATGAACAAGGGAGGTTCAACTTCCCAAGCATCAATGCCAAATAATTTGGCATTCAGCTTCATGATTGCACCAAGAAACTTGGCAGTTTGCTCTTCAGTGACATCCTCATTCTCTTCAGAAGAGGAATACTCATCAGAGCTCATGAAGGGCATAAGGAGGTTCAATGGGATCTCTATGGTCTCTAGATGAGCCTCAGAGTCCTTTGGTTCCTCAGAGGGAAGCTCCTTATTGGTCACTGGACGTCCCAGGAGGTCTTCCTCCTTGGGATTCACGTCCTCTCCTCTCCTCACAGGTTCGGCCAGGGCACTTATGTCAATGGCCTTGCACTCTCCTTTTGGGTTCTCTTCTGTATTGCTTGGGAGAGTACTAGGAGGGATTTCAGTGATCCTTTTACTCAGCTGGCCCACTTGTGCTTCCAGATTTCTAATGGAAGACCTTGTTTCATTCATGAAACTTACAGTGGCCTTAGATAGATCAGAGACTAGATTTGCTAAATTAGAAGCATTTTGTTCAGAGTTCTCTGTCTGTTGCTGAGTTGATGATGGAAAAGGCTTGCTATTGCTAAACCTGTTTCTTCCACCATTATTAAAGCCTTGTTGGGGCTTTTGATCCTTCCATGAGAAATTTGGATGATTTCTCCATGTTGAGTTATAGGTGTTTCCATAAGGTTCACCTAAGTAATTTACCTCTGCTATTGCAGGGTTCTCAGGATCATAGGCTTCTTCTTCAGAAGATGCCTCTTGAGTACTGTTGGATGCAGCTTGCATTCCATGCAGACTCTGAGAAATCATATTGACTTACTGAGTCAATATTTTGTTCTGAGCCAATATGGCATTCAGAGTATCAACTTCAAGAACTCCCTTCTTCATAGGCGTCCCATTACTCACAGGATTCCTTTCAGAAGTGTACATGAACTGGTTATTAGCAACCATGTCAATGAGTTCTTGAGCTTCTGCAGGCGTTTTCTTTAGGTGAATGGATCCACCTGCAGAAGTGTCCAGTGACATCTTTGATAGCTCAGATAAACCATCATAGAATATATCCAGGATGGTCCATTCTGAAAGCATGTCAGAAGGACACTTTTTGGTCAACTGTTTGTATCTTTCCCAAGCTTCATAGAGAGATTCACCTTCTTTCTGTCTGAAGGTTTGAACATCAGCTTTTAGCTTGCTCAGCTTTTGAGGAGGAAAGTACTTGGCTAAGAAAGCCGTGACCAGCTTATCCCAAGAGTTCAGGCTATCTTTAGGTTGAGAATCCAACCATAATCTAGCTCTGTCTCTTACAGCAAAAGGGAAAAGCATGAGCCTGTAGACTTCAGGATCTACTCCATTAGTCTTAACAGTATCACATATCTGCAAGAATTCAGTTAAGAACTGAAAAGGATCTTCAGATGGAAGTCCATGAAACTTGCAGTTCTGCTGCATCAGAGAAACTAATTGAGGTTTCAGCTCAAAGTTGTTTGCTCCAATGGCAGGAATGGAGATGCTTCTTCCATGTAAATTGGAATTAGGTGCAGTAAAGTCACCCAGCATCCTCCTTTCATTATTATTATTTTCGGCTGCCATCTCCTCTGCCTGTTCGAAAATTTCTGAAAGGTTATCTCTGGATTGTTGTATTTTAGCTTCCCTTAATTTTCTCTTCAGAGTCCTTTCAGGTTCTGGATCTGCTTCCACAAGAATGTTCTTATCCTTGCTCCTGCTCATATGACAAGGAAGGAAAGAGGGGGAGACAAAGAAAGTAATGTAATGGAAGAAACACAACTGTGAGGAGGCTTTGAGATGTGAGATGAGATGTTAGGATATGAATGAATAAATAGAATGAGATGAGAGAGGGAGAATTTTCGAAAATATTTTTGAAAAAGAGTTAGTGATTTTCGAAAATGGTTTTTGAAAAATGTTAGTAATTTTCGAAAATTTTTGAAATAAAAAATAGAAAATAAAAATAATTAGTTAATTAAAAAGAAATTTTTGAAAAAGAGGGAGATATTTTCAAAAATTAGAGAGAGAGAGTTAGTTAGGTAGTTTTGAAAAAGTTAAGAAACAAACAAAAAGTTAGTTAGTTAGTTGAAACAAATTTTGAAAACCAATTTTGAAAAGATAAGTAGTTAGGAGGTTAGGAAAGATATTTTGAAAAGATATTTTTGAAAAAGATAAGATAAGAAGATATTTTGAAAAGATATGATAGAAATTAGTTTTGAAAAAGATTTGATTTTTAAAATCTCAATTAATGACTTGATTCATAAGAAATCACAAGATATGATTCTAGAACTTAAAGTTTGAATCTTTCTTAACAAGTAAGTAACAAACTTGAAATTTTTGAATCAAAATATTAATTGCTATTGTTATTTTCGAAAATTAGTTATAAAAATAAGAAAAATATTTTTGAAAAATGTTTTTGGAATTTTCGAAAATAACTAAAAATTTTGAAAAAGATTTGATTTTTGAAAAAGATTTTGAAAAAGATAAGATTTTCAAATTGAAAATTTGATTTGACTCATGAGAAACAATTTGAATTTTAAAAAAATTTTGAAAAAGTCAACTCAATTTTCGAATTTGATGAGAGAAAAAAGGAAAGATATTTTTTTGATTTTTTGAATTTTTATGAAAAACATGAAAATTATGCAATGCATGAAATTTTTAGATCAAAACAATGAATGCATGCAAGAATGCTATGAATGTCAAGATGAACACCAAGAACACTATGAATGTCAAGATGAACATCATAGACACAATTTTGAAAAATTTTTAAAGCAAAGAAAACATGCAAGACACCAAACTTAGAATTCTTTGATGCTTAGACACTAAGAATTCAAGAATGCACATGATAAACATGAAAAGACACTAAACAAAAAATCATCAAGATCAAACAAGAAGACTTACCAAGAACAACTTGAAGATCATGAAGAACACTATGAATGCATGATATTTTCGAAAAATGCAAGATGCATATGCAATTGACACCAAACTTATAACATGACTCAAGACTCAAACAAGAAACAGAAAACTATTTTTGATTTTTATGATTTTCTAATTTTTTTTGGATTTTTCGAAAATTAATTGAAAAAGGAAAATAAGGATTCCAAAATTTTTAATATGAACTCCAGGAATCTTGCATTCTTAGTCTAAAGCTTCAGTCCAGGAATTAGACATGGCTCACTAGCCAGCCAAGCTTTCAACGAAAGCTCCAGTCCAAAACACTAGACATGGCCAATGGCCAGCCAAGCTTCAGCATGTAGATTCAGACATGTAACAGTTGATTCCTCATCCAATTTCATGAACTGATCTTTTGGAAGCCTCAGTCCAAAAGAATTTAGACATGGCTTTACAGCCAGCCAGGCTTCACATGCTTCATGAAACACTAGAATTCATTCTTAAAAATTTTGAATAAATTTTTGAAAACATTTTTATTAATTTTTTTTTTTCGAAAACAGATGAGGCAATTTTGAAAATATTTTTGAAAAATTTTTGAAAAGAAAACGAAAAGAAAATTACCTAATCTGAGCAACAAGATGAACCGTCAGTTGTCCAAACTCGAACAATCCCCGGCAACGGCGCCAAAAACTTGGTGCACGAAATTGTGATCTCCAGGCTCGAACGAATCCTGGTAATGGCTCCAAAGCTTGGTGCTCTAATCTTTATTCATAATTGTCACAACTTCGATACAACTAACCAGCAAGTGCACTGGGTCGTCCAAGTAATACCTTACGTGAGTAAGGGTCGAATCCCACGGAGATTGTTGGTATGAAGCAAGCTATGGTCACCTTGTAAATCTCAGTCAGGCGGATATAAAGTGATAATGTTGTTTTCGAATATTATATAATAAAATAGGGATAGAGATACTTATGTAAATCATTGGTAGGAATTTCAGATAAGCGAATGGAGATGCTTTTCGTTCCTCTGAACCTCTGCTTTCCTGCTATCTTCATCCACTCAGTCTTACTCCTTTCCATGGCTGGCTTTATGCAAGGGCATCACCGTTGTCAGTGGCTACATCCCCTCCTCTCAGTGAATAATATGCTCACGCACCCTGTCACGGCACGGCTATTCATCTGTCGGTTCTCGATCATGCTGGAATAGGATTCACCCTCCTTTTGCGTCTGTCACTAACGCCCAACAATCGCGAGTTTGAAGCTCGTCACAGTCATTCAATCATTGAATCCTACTCAGAATACCACAGACAAGGTTTAGACCTTCCGGATTCTCTTGAATGCCGCCATCATTCTAGCTTACGCCACGAAGATTCTGGTTAGGAGATCTAAGAGATACTCATTCTAGCTTAATTCATGTAGAACAGAAGTGTTTGTCAGGCACGCGTTCATAAGGGAGAAGGATGATGAGCGTCACACATAATCATCACCTTCATCACGTTCTTGAGTGCGAATGGATATCTTAGAAGAGAAATAAGAAGAATTGAATAGAAAACAGTAGTACTTTGCATTAATCTTTGAGGAACAGCAGAGCTCCACACCTTAATCTATGGAGTGTAGAAACTCTACCGTATGAAAATACATAAGTGAAGGTCCAGGCATGACCGAGATGGCCAGCCCCCTAAAACGTGATCAAAGGATCATAAGGTAATCCAAAGATGTCTAATACAATAGTAAAAGGTCCTATTTATAATAAACTAGCTACTAGGGTTTACATGAGTAAGTAATTGATGTACAAATCCACTTTCGGGGCCCACTTGGTGTGTGCTTGGGCTTGGGCTTGAGTGTTACACGTGCGGAGGCCATTTGTGGAGTTGAACGCCAGTTTCTGTGCCAGTTTGGGCGTTCAACTCTGGTTTTGGATCCTTTTCTGGCGCTGGACGCCAGATTTGGGCAGAAGGCTGGCGTTGAACGCCAGTTTACGTCGTCTATTCTTGGCCAAAGTATGGACTATTATATATTTCTGGAAAGCCCTGGATGTCTACTTTCCAACGCAATTGGAAGCGCGCCATTTCGAGTTTTGTAGCTCCAGAAAATCCACTTTGAGTGCAGGGAGGTCAGAATCCAACAGCATCAGCAGTCCTTTTTCAACCTCTGAATCTGATTTTTTGCTCAAGTCCCTCAATTTCAGCCAGAAAATACCTGAAATTACAGAAAAACACACAAACTCATAGTAAAGTCCAGAAATGTAAATTTAACATAAAAACTAATGAAAACATCCCTAAAAGTAACTAGATCCTACTAAAAACATACTAAAAACAATGCCAAAAAGCGTATAAATTATCCGCTCATCATCTACCTTTCGAACAAGGTTGTAAGTTTCCCTAACATGATTTTGAGACTTTTGGGCTTGGTTTTGAATATTAAAACATGGGATATAACCTAAGGGCTATAGTAGATGAATTTAAGACAAATTAGAAAATGGAGGCCTAGGTTTCTGGCGTGCTGAGAATGGTTTGACGTTAGGTGAAGGATGATTGATATGTGAGATGAGGAAGGATGAACTGTTGATATTTGGAAACTGAGTTATGAATGGACAGTGGTTGAGATGAGTCAAGGACTCTGGATGAGATGATGGATCCATGTATATTAAAAATGTTTTCTGAAAACCACTGAAATAATATTTTTATTGAGATTATGAGACGTTATGCACCCGGCAGGGATGGTGGTTGGATCCCGCCTGTCGAGGTAGTGGTGGCGGCATAAGGGCGGTGGTTCGTCCTGCTTGCGTTGAGATGTGAGGTTTGTTGTAAGAGTATCCCGCTTGTATCCCTTTGGATCTATAGAGCGTGCAGGTGCCGGTACCTGGACAGTGATCCGACCACTATATCTCGGGGGTTACTGTTCCGAGGGTTATCTGAAACTGTAGGTCGATCTCAGACGAGATCCTCAGTGATGGTCGGAACTGATGTGTCCGGCTGGTGAATGGAGGCCGGAGCTGGTACGTCCGACTTGTTTGGACTTGGACGTGCTGCTGATCCTCTGTCACCGAAGGGTGGGGGGTACCTGCAAGAGACTCCGATGCTTAAGTTAGCATAGGTATTAAACAGGTGTTATGTAGAATCAGAGTATGAGTTATACCTGGGTGCTCCAGTGTATTTATAATGGTGAGGTGTGACCTTTTTGATAAGATAAGTTAGTTATCTTATCTTATCTTTATCTTTGAGTTGAGGTCAGCGTATCTTTCAACGGAACCGCCTTCATCTCTATAGGCTTAGGCCGCCTTAGGATTTGGGTCGTGCTCCTCTGTTTGGGCCCTTAATTGGGCTCTTCTGTCGATTTGGCCGAGCTCTTTGAGAAGAGGTCGGATAGTCTGACCTGAAGAGGTTTGGTCGCTTTTTCTCGAATCATCCTAGGTCGGATAGCTCGACCCAGGGTATGAACAGTGCCCCTGCTTGAGCTCGATCTTCTTTTTGAGGTCGAGTTCTTGACTTCGGTCCTTCTCAAAGTTGAACTCAAGCATTTTTCGATTCCTTTCTTTGTAAAGTCTTTTTTGAATGAAGAACGTTTTCCTCTAAAAGCGCGCGCTTTTGTATTAGCGCTTTTTTGGGAACGCAAGCGGTTTTAATATCTGCATTTAATTGGCATTAATTTGCCCTTCATTCTCTCTTGGTTTTTATTTTGAATTTCGCGATCAAAAATGGTTTCTCTTCTTCATTTCTTCTTCGTAACTTCTCCCTTTGCTCTCTCGTTTTTTGTTTCTCTCATCTGCTCTCTGTCTTTCGCTTGCGCTTCTGCTTTCGTCGCTTGGCATTTTTCTGGGCAGCTTTTATCTCTGCGCTTCTACTCTTCCTCGAAGCTTCTTCCGTCTCCAGGTTGGTTCCATTTCGTATTTTCCTCGTTATTTTTGACTTTGCGATGGGTTTTCCTTTTGATCTTCTTTTTGCAGAAAGTTTGGATCTTTCTGTTTTTTATCATGCTTGACTTGTTGCATGCTCTGAAATTTCTTTGCTTTTTGGTGCAAATCTTTTTCTTGTTGCTTGAATCTTTTTCTTTTGCATGTTGCCGCCGTTTCTGTTTGTGCCTTGGCTGATGATTTTTTGCTTGATTTCAAAAGAAAGTTTGCGCCTTTGCTGCTTGGCCTTTTTTGACATTTCTAATATACTGTAGAAGTAGTATTTTTTGCTGGTAAACTGTAGAAGTGTGGTCCTTTTGCGTTTTTTCTTCCTTTGTTTTCTTTCTGGATTTTATTTTGATGAGTGCTGGGATGTAGGCCGTAGAAATAACTTGAAAACCTTGCTTGTTTACTGCCTCCAAGGGATGCCCCAAGACCTTTGTCTTGAGTCTTGGGGTTTTCCCTTTTTGTTTATCCGCCCGTCGAGATGTTTTGCCCTCTGTCCGAGATGTTTTTGAATAATCCATTCTTCTTTTCTTTTTGTAGGATTTAGTTGTCCTCATGTCTTCCCGAATTAACGTTGTCGAAATGCCTTCCCAGGTTCCCGCGGGTATGGCTGATTAGGTGGACTCCATGGTTCTTATGTGTGTCTCGCTGGTCGATTCTGAATTTTGTACTCAGCTTAGGCAGTTTCACAGTGTCTGTAGTAATTCTGTTGATGAGAAGAACTATGAACTTGTCCCTCCCTCTTCTGACGAGAGAGTCTGCTTTTCGACTCGAGTTGTTGATGGTCGCCCTTTCTTTTATGCTTATGATTTTTTCTTTGGTCAGCTGGGTATCACCCTTCCTTTTACCAAATTCGAAACCGACCTGTTATGGTCTTGTAATGTTTCCCCTTCTCAACTTCACCCCAATTCCTGGGGTTTTATTAAAATTTTCCAATTGTTGTGCGATGGTTTTGGTATTCCTGCTTCCCAATCTCTCTTTTTCTATCTGTTTGTCTTGACTAAGCCCGGTGTGGTAAAAAAGAAGTCGGCTTGGGTCTCCTTTCGTTCTACCCAGGGGAAGAAAGTTTTTTCCATGTTTGATGAGCCGTTCCATGATTTTAAAAACTACTTTTTCAAGGTCCGAGCTGTTGAATGAGCTCGGCCCTTTTTTCTAGATGAGAATGACGAACCTGCTTTTCCCTTGGAATGGCAAAAAGATGTGAGGGTCTCCAGGTATTCGTGGGAAATGTTGGATGAGGCTGAGCGAGCCTTTGTGACTATCTTGGAAGAACGCTGGGGTCAACCTCCCCATCTTTACACAAAGAAATTTCTAACCAATCCTACTCTTCTTCAAACTGAACTGGGTATCTTGTGTTTCTTTTATTATTTTGTTTATGTTGCTTGTAGCTATCTTTTCCGACTTATCCGACTTGTAGCTGAGTTTTCTGTTTTGTTTGCTGAGGCAATGAAGAATAATGAATCCATGAAAGCTTATAAGAGGGCGCAGAGGGCGACTGCTGCCAGAAATGCTGCTGCCCAGGTGGCTGGGGAGGGATCATCCCAAGTGCGCGAGAAGCCATCAGTGCAGAGTTCCGCCGGGGTGAAGAAGGTGATCCCTACACCCCGAGTTCATTTGGCAGATCCTCAAGTCACCTCTGCTGCTACTTCTGTTGCTCCTCCCAATAAAAAACAAAAGATTGCTGACCCCTTTGACCTCGATGCTCCTGATTTTAATGCTATTGAATTCGTGGATCAACAAATCGGTCCTTATGGCACTCTCTCCATGGACGATGTGTCCATCCTCCATCACTTGGAATTCATGGCCTGAAATCATGTGAAGATGGCGTACATGTCGGCTGCCATATATCGGACTGCTCAGAATCTCCCTCTCCACGCTACTAAAGCGTTTATGGAGGAGGCGAAACAGGAGTTTGATCGGATGAAGAAGCTAAAGGAGGAGCTTGAGACGAAGGTAGCCAAGCTGAAGAAGGACTTGAAGAATGAGGAGGCGAGCTCTCAGTCATTGGCGGCTTCTTTGAGGTTGGCTGAGGACGCAGTCTTGATGCACAAGGAGAGTCATCTTATCGGGAAGTGATGCGCCTGAGGGGGGAGCTTGACAGTGTTCGGGAAGATTATGCTGAGCTCCAAAGTCATCTCGTTGGCAGCGTGACTACTGCTTATGAGAACTTGAGGGAGCAAGTTCAGGTCATTGCTCCCGAGGCTGACCTCACCCTTTTTAGCCTGGATAATATTGTCAGGGATGGCAAGATTGTCCTTGATGATGAGGGTGATGATGATGATGTCGTTCCTCCTGTGTCTTCTACCAAAGTGCCAACCTCTTCGGTTCCTCCCGCTGTGCCCGACCCGGATTGCCAGATCCTGAATCGGGAGGATGGAATTGTGGATGCTGTGCCGATCCAGACTTGCCCTTCTTCTCCTTGTCCTAATGCTGCCAAGAAGCCTCCTGATGCTTGTTGATCTTTCTTAAAATTTGTGTAGTTGGCCCGGCTTCTGGGCTTTTTTAGAACTCTTTTATTTATTTGCTGATACTTCTTAGTTGCTTATCTAGCAACTTTTATTTTGAAAAACAAACAATAGCTCGCTATTTTTTTGATAGTAGTTTTTGGTGGCCTTTCGAGGCCTTATAACTCTGTAAAAAGTAGTTTTTTGACTAGGCATCTTTTCTATTTTCTGCTGATGTCGAAATCTTGTGGCTCGACCTCCTTGGGTTATTTTTATTATGTTATTTGTAGCTTGAATCCTTTGAGGTCGTGGTTGTGGGGGTCCAACTTGTTTCTTTGGTTTTCTTTGCTTTGTATGCTTTATTAACGTTGGTCCCCTTCTAAGCTATTCTCGTAATCCTGTGTCTTGGACCTTTGCTAGTTCTCCTTCAGGGATTACTTTTATAACTTTCTAGTTGTAGGAGTCCGACTTCGTTAGGTCAGTCTCCTTTAAGTTATTTGTAGTCCTCTTTCTTGGATCTTTATCAGATCTCTTTCAGGGACTACTTTGGTAACTTTTAAGTAGTAGGAGTCCGACTTGGTTATACCGGTCTTCTTTAAGTTATTTTTTGTAGTCCTCTTTCTTGGATCTTTGTCAGATCTCTTTCAGGGACTATTTTGATAACTTTTAAGTAGTAGGAGTCCGACTTGGTTATACCGGTCTCCTTTAAGTTATTTTTTGTAGTCCTCTTTCTTGGATCTTTGTCAGATCTCTTTCAGGGACTATTTTGATAACTTTTAAGTAGTAGGAGTCCGACTTGGTTATATCGGTCTCCTTTAAGTTATTTTTGTAATCCTCTTTCTTGGACCTTTGTCAGGTCTCTTTCAGGGATTACTTTTATAACTTGTTAGTAGTAGGAGTCCAACTTCGTTATATCGGTCTCCTTTAAGTTATTTTTGTAATCCTCTTTCTTGGACCTTTGTCAGGTCTCTTTCAGGGATTACTTTTATAACTTTTCATTTTGGGCTGACTTTGTCATGTCGAGCCCTTCTAAGTTAAAGTAATCCTCTTTAATAGGGTTGGCCAGACCTCTTTCCAGGGTTTACTTATAACTTGGGTTGACTTGGTCCGACTTCTCAATGTCGGCCAGTCTTTAAGTTATTATTTTAGCAATCCGTAAGACCTCGTCAGGTTTTTTTTTAGATCACTTTTGATAACTTCTTACATTATTCTGTGTTCATCTTTGCCGATTTGTAGAAAGTGGTTGTCGTCTCTAGATCGTCCTTTGGGTGAATCGCGTTTTCACCTTTATCGGACGGTTGTCTTTATCATGATCGTGTAGTGAAATTGTTTTTCACTTTCTGCCGATCTATTGCTTTATAATCGGACGATGAATGCTTCAGATTAATGCGTCTTGAAATCTTTGTAGAATATCTAAAATAAAATTATTTAAAGGAAAAATGCAAATATATACATATGGGATTTGTCTGAGTCTCAACTTGGTGCCTCATTAAAAAATCTTTTCAGGAAAAAGAGTGCATCCAATGATGAGATCTTTTATCTTTTCTAACTATAGTACCTTCTGAGGTTGCAGGCATGCCATGACCTGGGAAGCTCTCGTCCATCGAGTTCAGACAGTCTGTAGTAGCCCTTTCCAAGTACTTCTACAACTCGGTAGGGTCCTTTCCAGTTTGCTGCCAGCTTTTCCTCTCCTGGTCGAGTTGTTCTGATATCATTTCGGATTAGGATGAGATCATTTTCTGCAAAACTTCTCGGCACTACCTTTTGATTATATCTGGAAGCCATTCGGCGTTTTAGAGCTTCTTCCCTGATCCGAGCTCTTTCTTGGATTTCAGGTAACAAGTCAAGCTCTTCTCTCTGAAGTTGGGAGTTTGCTCCCTCATTGTAGTGAACTACTCTGGGCAATCCTTCCTCAATCTCTACTGGAATCATCGCCTCTATTCTGTATGCTAATCGGAAGGTGGATTCTTTCGTGGTGGAATGTGGCGTTGTTCGATATGCCCACAGGACCTGTGGAAGCTCTTCTGCCCAGGCTCCCTTTGCGTCTTGTAATCTCCGTTTTAATCCGGCCAATATGACTTTGTTAGCAGCTTCGGCCTGCCCATTGGCTTGTGGATGTTCGACGGAGGTGTACTGGTGCTTTATATTCAAGTCGGCTACTAGTTTTCTGAAGCCTGCATCTTTGAATTGAGTGCCATTGTCTGTGGTTATTGAATATGGAACCCCGAACCTTGTGACAATGTTTCTATATAAGAATTTCTGGCTTCTTTGAGCGGTGGCATTGGCCAGGGGCTCTGCCTCGATCCACTTTGTAAAGTAATCTACCCCTACTATGAAAAATTTAACTTGTCCTGATCCCTGTGGGAAAGGGCCAAGAAGATCGAGTCCCCATTTTGCAAACGGCCAAGGCGAGGTCACGCTGATGAGCTCTTCTGGCGGGGCGATGTGAAAGTTGGCATGTTTCTGACATGGTGGGCATGTCTTTACAAATTCTGTGGCTTCTTTCTATAGAGTTGGCCAATAAAATCCCGCCCGGGGTACTTTTTTGCCGAGAGCTCATGCTCCGAAATGATTGCCACAAATACCACCGTGTATTTCTTCTAGTACTTCCTTTGTGTTGGAGGTTGGCACACATTTTAGTAAAGGTGTTGAGATTCGTCTTTTGTACAGGATGTTGTTTATGATGGCGTAGTACTGTGCCTCCCTTTTTAACTTCTTTGCCTCCTTTTCTTCTATGGGGAGCGTTCCTATTCTGAGGTAGTTGGCTATAGGGGTCATCCGTCCTTGGTCCTGACTTGTTATGGTCAAGACTTTTTCCTCTTCTGAGATTGACGGGTTCTGTAACATTTCCTGGATGAGGCTTCTATTGTTACCCCCTGGTTTGGTGCTGGCTAGTTTTGAGAGTGCGTCAGCTCGGGCATTTTGTTCGCGGGGTATGTGGCAGATCTCATACTCCCCAACTTGTCCAAGCTGTTTCTTGGTTTTATCCAAATACTTTTTCATGGTGGGATCTTTGGCTTGGTAGCTCCCTGTTATTTGTGATGTGACCACTTGTGAATCGCTGTAAATGTTGAGTTTTTGAGCTCCGACCTCTTTAGCCAGCTTTAAACCAGCTAATAACGCTTCATATTCCGCTTGGTTGTTTGAGGCCGGGAACCCGAACTTGAGGGAGAGCTCAACCTGGGTTCCTTGGTTGCTTTCTATTATCACGCCCGCACCGCTTCCAGTTTTATTTGAAGAACCATCCACGTAAAGATTCCATTCTGTGGGGGTTTCTTGGGCATCTGTGAATTCTGCGATAAAATCGGCCAGATACTGTGATTTGATGGCCGTCCGAGCTTCATATTTGAGGTCAAACTCTGACAACTCGACTGCCCATTGTAGAATTCTGCCTGCTAAATCTATTTTCTGCAATATTTCTTTTATGGGCTGGTTAGTTCGAACCTTAATGGTGTGAGCCTGGAAGTACGGGCGGAGTCGTCGAGATGTTAGGATAAGAGTATAGGCAAATTTTTCTATTTTCTGGTAGTTCAGTTCGGATCCCTGTAGTGCCTTGCTAATGAAGTAGACGGGTTGTTGCCCATTTTCGTCTTCTCTGACTAGTGCTGAGGCTATTGCCCGGCTCCCTACTGCGAGATATAATATGAGAGGTTCTCCTTCTCGTGGTCGAGATAGGATATGTGGCCGTCCTAAGAATTCCTTGAAGTCTTTGAAGGCTTGCTCACATTCTGTCGTCCATTCGAACTGTTTTCCCTTTATTAGAGTGGCATAGAAGGGGAGAGATCTTATCGCAGCTCCTGCTAAGAATCGGGATAGGGCGGCCAATCTCCCGTTGAGTTGTTGTACTTCTTTGACACAGGTTGGGGTCTTCATGTTGAGTATGACTTGACATTTGTCTGGATTTGCTTCAATTCCCCTTTGTGTGAGCATGAAACCTAAGGATTTGCCTGCTTCTACTGCGAAGGTACATTTTGCGGGATTGAGTCGCATGTTGTGTTTCCTTATGGTGTCAAACACTTGAGCCAAGTCGGATAATAATGTATCTTCGGTTACGTTTTTATCAACATGTCGTCCACATAAACTTCCATAATTTTTCCGATGTAATCTGAGAAGACTTTATTCATTAGCCTTTGATAAGTAGCTCCTGCGTTCTTGAGACCGAAAGGCATCACGATGTAGCAGTAGTTTGCCTTTGGTGTTAAGAACGAGGTCTTTTCCTGATCTGGTGGGTACATGGGGATTTGGTTGTATCCCGAGTATGCCTCCATAAATGAGAGATATTTATATCCAGAGGAAGCATCTACCAGAGCGTCAATGCTTGGAAGTGGGTATGTGTCTTTTGGACAAGCTTTGTTGAGATCGGTGTAATCGGTGCACATTCGCCACTTCCCATTCGACTTTTTCACCAAGACGACGTTGGCTAGCCATAGTGGGTACTTGACTTCTCTTATAAATCTGGCTTCCAGCAGTGCTTGTACTTGCTCTTCCACAGTTTGGGATCGCTCTGGCCCAAGCTTTCTTCGTCTCTGCTGCACCGGTCGAGATCCTGGATAGACCGCCAACTTGTGGCACATTAGCTTAGGGTGTATGCCTGGCATGTCCGCGGCTTTCCATGCGAAGAGATTGACATTATCTCGTAAGAATTGTATTAGCAATTCTTTTAATCCTCCTTTGAGGATTGTGCCGATATTAGTTGTTTTTTCCGAGGTGTCCCCGATCTGAATTTTTTCTATCTCACCTTCTGGTTGGGGGCGAAGATCTTCTCGTCGTTGAACTCCGCCCAACTCAATTACGTGGAACTCTTCTCCTTTGCCTCTGAGGTTTAGGCTTTCGTTATAACAGCGACGTGCCATCTTTTGGTCAGCTTTTATCGTGGCTATCCTTTTTGGCATTGGGAACTTCATACATAGGTGTGGGGTCGAGACTATTGCACCGAGTTGGTTGAGTGTTGTCCGACCTATGAGAGCATTGTAAGCTGAACTTACATTGACTACGATGTATTCTATTTTGAAGGTCCTGGATTGGTCTCCTTTTCCGAAGGTTGTATGTAGTGATATATATCCTAGTGGTCGAACCGGGGTATCTCCTAACCCGAACAGACTGTTTGGATATGCCTTAAGTTCTTTTTCTTCTAAGCCGAGTTTATCAAAGGCTGTCTTGAATAATATATCAGCAGAACTCCCTTGGTCTATTAAGGTGCGGTGTAGGTTGGCGTTTGCCAATATGATGGTGATGACCATGGGATCGTCGTGTCCTGTGATGATGCCGGACGCGTCCTCCTTAGTGAATTTTATCGCTGGGATGTTGAGTGCTTCCTCCTCTCCTTCGACATGACATACTTCTTTGAGATACCTTTTGCGGGAAGATTTGGAGATCCCTCCTGCTGTGAATCCGCCATGTATCATGTGGACGTGTCTTTCTGGTGTCCAAGGTGATCGTTCTGCTCGTTTGGTATCTTCATCTCTTCGTCTTTTTCATTGATCATCATCTCGGGTGGCCAGGAATCGATCTAATTTTCCTTCCCTCACCAATTTTTCTATGATATTTTTCAAGTCGAAGCATTCGTTGGTGGCGTGTCCTCTGACCCGATGATATTCACAATATTCCTTCCGATTTCCTCTTCCTCTTTTTCCTTTGAGGGGCTGTGCTGGGGGAATCTTTTCTGTATGGCAGACCTCTTTGTATATTTCGACTAGGGATGCTCTTAGGGGAGTATAATTATGGTATTTCTTAATTTTCTCCCCTTGTCGGTCTTCTTTCTTTTTGTCTTTATCTCGGTAGGCGTTCCTAGATTTTGAGGTTTCTCCCAATCGAGCGTTTTCTTTCATGTTGATGTATTTTTCTGCTCGCTCCTGTACTTCGTCTAATGAGGTAGGGTACTTCTTTGATATAGATTGGCTAAATGGCCCCTCTCGTAGGCCATTGATGGGTTCCATGATGGCGGCCTCTGTTGGTAAGCTTTGTATGTCCATGCATGTTTTGTTGAATCTTTCCATGTAGTTGCGGAGGCTCTCCCGATCTCTTTGCTTGATCCCCAGTAGACTGGGGGCGTGCTTGGCTTTATCTTTTTGGATGGAGAATCTGGCCAGGAACTTTTGGCCAGGTCATCGAAGTTTGGGATGGAATTTGGAGGTAAGTTGTCGAACCATCGGATTGCTGCCTTTGTGAGAGTTGTTGGGAAAGCTTTGCAGCGAACGGTGTCTGAGGCGTCAGTAAGGTACATTCTGCTTCTGAAATTGTTGAGATGGTGGTTGGGATTTGTGGTGCCATCATATAAAGTCATATCTGGGAGTTTGAAGTCCATTGGGATTTTGGTTTTCATGATCTCTCTGGTGAATGGATCCTGTTCTTTACGTGAGCTTTCCTCAGGAGTGATCCGGGGGGCCTTCGATTTGAGATCGGCTTCCAATTGCTGTAATTTTTCTTCCAATTCTCGACGTCACCGTATCTCTCTTTGTAGATCCTTCCCGATTTCTCGTTGTTGTTGGGTTTCTTTTTCAAGCTGCTTCAAGTGATCTTGAAGTACTTCTATTGCCCCCGGGTTTGCTGGATTTTTGTCTCCGTTGGATTCCGGGGTGTCTTTTAGTGGGGTGTCCACGTTTTTGTGCGGCGTTCTGTTTTCTAGATGTGAATCGTGATCGTTGTCATGGTTGTCCGCCATGGTGTTGGGATGACTTCCAGGTTCCCCGGCAATTGCGCCAATGTTTCGAGGGTTACCTGAAACTGTAGGTCGATCTCGGACGAGATCCTCAGTGATGGTCGGAACCGATGTGTCCGGATGGTGAATGGAGGCCGGAGCTGGTACGTCCGACTTGTTTGGACTTGGACGTGATGCTGATCCTCTGTCACCGAAGGGTGGGGGGTACCTGCAAGAGACTCCGATGCTTAAGTTAGCATGGGTATTAAACAGGTGTTATGTAGAATCAGAGTATGAGTTATACCTGGGTGCTCCAGTGTATTTATAATGGTGAGATGTGACCTTTTTGATAAGATAAGTTAGTTATCTTATCTTATCTTTATCTTTGAGTTGAGGTCAGCGTATCTTTCAACGAAACCGCCTTCATCTCTATAGGCTTAGGCCGCCTTAGGATTCGGGTCGTGCTCCTCTGTTTGGGCCCTTAATTGGGCTCTTCTATCGATTTGGCCGAGCTCTTTGAGAAGTGGTCGGATAGTCTGACCTGAAGAGGTTTGGTCGCTTTTTCTCGAATCATCCCAGGTCGGATAGCTCGACCCAGGGTATGAACAGTTACCATATGAGATTTTCGAAGGGCGACGTCTCCATGGAGATGTGTCGGGTTGGCAGTTGAACTGACAATGTGATATCACAGCCAGTAGGACAGGAATTCATCATATGCATTTTCTATCTACTTGTATGCTTTGTCTACTTGCAATGGCTTGCCTATTTGTATAACATGCCTAATTGCTATTTGAATTATTTGCCTTATATATTTCTACTTGTGATTTGCTTGCATTGTGTATTATCTGTGTTTTCTACTTGGATTGAGAAGGTTCGGAAGGCGATGGCGATGGGATCACATGGGGGATCGGTTGGTGAAGGCTGTGGGACAGCGGTGTTTGGTTAGAGTAAAAACCCCTAAGATAGATTAAACTATTTATTTAAGTTAAGGTTGATATAATAATGCTTATTTGTTTTAGAATGCTTTAAGATTGAATCTTGTGATGGATAGGGAGCTTAGGATTGCCTTTGGCATCCCGGGGTCTTATATCCTACATCACTGGGCACAGTTACCGTAATGATAACCTCCGGTTCTCATACCACATTTCTGCTATGTTTTTCAGATGTAGGTCGCAACCCACCTCAGTGAGTGATAAACCCATATTTTATGATATATTTTGTGCTTAATCTGAGTGATTTATTCAATCCTTCACCCACTTATTCATATTAATTGCATGGTTTTACTTTCCCTTCCTTATTATATGATGTATGTGAAAAACATGTTTCCTATGCTTTAAAATTGATTATTTTAATTACCTTTATTTCCATTCAATGCCGTGATTTTTGTGTTGAGTAGTTTCAGATCTTCTAAGGCAGGAATGACTTAAAGGATGGAAAGGAAACATACAAAAATGGAAGGAAAGCATAAAACAGAGTTTTTGAAGAAACTGGCATCCACGCGATCGCATGGGCGACGCGACCGCATGCCAAGCGCGAAGAAGCAGCGATGCGGCCGCATGGCTGACGCGACCGCGCGCCTTAAGCAGAACACATATGACGCAGTCGCATGACTGACACGACCGCGTGACAAGGAAAACTCCGAATGACGCGACCGCGTGACCCACGCGGACGCGTGACAGAGGCCAAGCACCAGAAATTACAGAAAATGCTCCCAGCGAATTCTGAAGCCCTTTTTGGCCCAAATCCAAGTCCAGAAGGCATAGACCAGAGGTTATGAAGTGGGGGAATGCATCCATTCAAGAGAGACGACTTTTTAGTTTAGTTTTCATGATTTAGATTTAGTTTAGAGAGGGAGATTCTCTCCTCTCTCTTAGGATTAGGATTTAGGATTTTTCTTAGTTTTAGGAGTGACTCTCGATCCCAGGTTCAATGTTCTTTTACTTTATATTCATCTCTTACTTTTAGATTCTCTAATGCTTATATTAGTTATGTTGCCTATTTGGTTTATGCTACATTCATGTTACAGATTACTCTTTTGAATTAACGTTATTTGAGGTATTTCAGTTTAATATGGCTTTCTCTTGTTTTCATTATTGTTATTCCCATCTTAAGACATTTTTATTCCAGTAGATTTACTTTTCTTCTTTTTGGTCTTGATTAAGAAATCAGTAACTCAGGAGTTATCAAACTCAAACATGAATGATAATTGTTATCTTGTTAATTAAATGAACTTCAATAATCCCAATCTTTTCTTGGGAAATAAATAGGATTCGAAGATCAAACCAATTAATCCCTTGACCTTCCTTTATCATAGTAAAGGTTAACAAAGTGGAATTAAGATTCAATTCTCATCATCATTGATAAGGATAACTAGGATATGACCTCTAATTTCTCATACCTTGCCAAAAGTTTATTTACAGTCATTTGTTTGTTTTACTTGCCATTTAAATTGCTTGTTCTTCATTTACTTTATTTGCTAATTAAATCATTCCCTTCTCATTCTCAAAACCCCAATTTACAATCTCCATAACCAATAATAAGAACATACTTCCCTGCAGTTCCTTGAGAAGACGACTCGAGGTTTGAATACTTCGGTTATCAATTTATTTAGGGGTTTGTTACTTGTGACAACCAAAACGTTTGTATGAAAGGACTTTTGAAGGTTTAGAAACTATACTTGCGACGAGGATTTATCCGCAAATTTCTAGACCACGCAAAGGTTCCTCTCATCAAAATGGCGCCGTTGCCGGGGAACTGCAATCGTGTGCCTTATTATTGGTTATTGTAAATATTTTTCTTTTACTTGTTTATTTGCTTTTATTTTCCCCTCTTTATTTCTTTTAGCTACTATGAATTCTCACCCCTTTCGCTTTGAGTTTGGTTCTAATGTTATTGAAAGAAATGGAAGTTATAACAGGAACATGCATCAAGGTTAGAGCAATCAAATATGGATGGAGCCAAGAGGATCTGATCAACCCTTTAGGCAACAACATCCTCCAAGATATCATGGACAAAGAGCATTCTACAATGCATACCAAGCAAATAGACATGGTGGACAACCTTTTAATTACCAACAAGCCCCACCCTATGCTTATAGACCATCCTCTCAACGTAACTTCGAACCACCACACTCACAAGCTCCTTTTCTCCATTCACCACCGTATGATCCTCATTTATCCCAGTTCCAATCCAATCACTCCCAAACACCACCATTTCCCCCTGTGCCATATCCAAATCTATCACCCCGAGAATCAGAGGTTTGCCTCAAGGAAACAGTAAATCGACTTCAAACAGCCCTTCATCAACTGGAGCAAGCAGTAAGTCAATTATCTTCTAGACGTTCGAACATTCAAGGACATCCCACAGCCCCATGTGGACAATCTAATGAAGAGCGTAGCATGAAGGAGATATTAGAAACTCCAGTGGACAAGACAGAGCATGGCTTCGTCCTGGAACAAGTAGAGGAAGCTGTCATTATACAAGAGGAAGAGTTGGTTGAAGACTTAGGAGACGTTGAACCTCCATGGGAACCCAGAGTTGTGGAGAATTCTGTTAAGGACATTACAACTGATGCTAAAGAGGATTGTGCGCAATCCCCAGAGCAAGTCTTTCATGAAGAACTAGACAGAATAACTCAAGAAGCAAATTTCCTTGATGATTATAGTCACAAGTCAAGTTCTCCTAGTAATAAGCTTGCACCCACAAGTGAATTCTCTAAGATCGAAGAATCTTCCCCAAGTGAATACGAAGATGATACGGAGGTAGATTTCTCTCAACCTCTAGTCTATGACTTAAGTGATGAGGAAGACATAGATGGCTTTGATCAGGACATGGATACATTTGAAGAATCTTGCAAGGAAGTGGAGAATTTCACAGAAGAACACAAGGGAGTAGAACTCATAGAACCACTGGAACCACCTATCCCAAGGCCATTACCACCCAATACAAGTTTCAAGTGGGTACAATCCTTAACCTTTAGCTTTATTTTTCCACTTGAATATGGTTCGCTTGAAACATATGGCCAGCTTAGAGCTCTCTGTGGCTTTAAGAGTAAAAGGAAAATGGCTCGTACTCAGAGCTGGTGCACAAGGTTCAATAAGGTTCCACGCTTCAACTTGAAGTGCACAGATTGGCATCATGATCAATCAGATGGATCTCGAAAAACGTTTGGTTATCCTGGTGAGAATCTAATTTCTAAACCGCCCAGATGGAAAACTATAGATCATGACAAAGGCGGGTTTAAAAGCAAGGCTTGGGATCCTAGAATCTGTGCTGACATTCATCACCCTGGGAACCTGACAATCTGTTTGAAGCTGCTCAGAAGCTTCACATGCCTAGTTTGGGACCCCGGAGGCTATTGGCATTCCAAGCATTGGTGGAGATTTCTGGATGAATTTAAGCATAAGCCGCCATAATAGGAAGCTCATCCAATGTCCAACTTAAGGACTTTAACTAAAAGTGCTAGGTGGGAGACAACCCACCATGGTATGATCATCCCTTTTTCAATTTTTATTTAGTTTTATTTGTTTTCAAGTTTATTTTGTTGAACCTGGAGTTTTGCATCTCATTCATATTAATCATTACATCCTGCATACTGCATAATTGCATACCTGCATAAAAAAAAGGGTGTGTGACGCGACCGCATCACTCATGCGATCGCGTCACATTGCGAAAAACACTTCCCACGCGACCGCGTCATTCACGCGGCCGCATGACCTGGAGATCGGCGTAAAGATCCAACATCCAGAAAGTTAGGCTGGAATCGTGCGGCCATTGTGCATTTCGCACAATTGACCCACGCGATCGCGTCATTCACGCGATCGCGTGACTTGCACAACACACATCCCACGTGACAGCGTGAGCGACGCGATCGCGTCGCATAGGATTACACAACACCCCAAAAGGAGACAGAGAGTTGCGCTGAAACGACGCTGGATTCGTGCGTTTAGCACAAATTCCAGCGACACGATCGCATGCCCCATGCGATCGCGTCATTCACTCTTTTCCCATTCCATGCGATCGCGTCCCCCACGCGATCGCGTCGACCCCCTTTTCGCCCCAACCACACGACCGCGTGCCCCACGCGATCGCGTGGATTCAAATTTATAACCCCCCCAGTCACGCGAACCCTATCAGTCGCGCCCCCCCCCCAAACCCCTCTCCTCCCTCTCTTCTTCTCCAACCCCCAACCACCACCCAGCCACCATCACCGCCGCCACCAACCCCCCTTCCTCCTTCCCCTTTCTCTCTTCTTCTTTCTTCCTCTCCCCCCTAACCGCCACTGCTCTCCGCGACTATCACCCACTGCCGCCGCACCGTCACCACCGCCCAGCACCACCCACACGCCCCCCTTCCTTCCCCTATTACCCCCTACCACCATTACACCACCCCTCTTTCCCTCCCTTCCTCCGAACAGCGGCCACCGCCGCCGCACCACCCTCTTTTGCCGTGCCAGATGCTACCGCCGTCATCCCCAGCCACCTCTCTGCCCCACTCTCTCTCTTACGCCTACCAGGTTTCGACGAACGCCACCCTTCTATCCTTCGTAGTTAATACATTTTTTCTGTTCATGTTCGTCATTAGGCTAGTTAGATATGCATGTTGTAGTGGATTTTAGGTTGTTAGGTAGCCTAGGATATGGTTAGTGGATTTAGGTTTGTTTAATTGCACTGTTCCTATTTCTTGTTTTATTCTGCTGTTGCTGTGATGATTGTAATGTTCATATGCTGTACTTTCCTTGTTTCCTGCTGCTATGTACACTGAATTTTCATGTTTATATTCCTTATATGTAATTGCAGCTTTAGTTTTGATTCATATGAACTATTTGATTGCTGTTTATTTTCCGGGACAATCTAATTTTAGCCGGAATGCTGCCCAAATTTCTGTAAAATATTTTCATTCATGTTTTGGTTTTGGCATTTTGAACTCAAATTTCCTCTGCTTTAACCAAACCAATTCATGACTGCCAGGGCATGCTTTCTTATCCTTTTTGATTTCCTGGTTCCTAAACTGCATTTTTGATGTTTGATTCCAATTTTTGCTTTCTCTATATCTATTTGAATCATCATCACCCTATTTTCCTTGTTTGGATATGAGTTACTTATAGTTTCTAACTGTGAATATTTGTTACTTGGAATGTTTTCATTATGCCACTTACCTTAACCCGCTTTTTACTGACTCACTAATGTTAACTTCCTAAACTCTTTTTCAATTCTAACCAACCTAACCTTTCCAAACTTCTCTCTAATTTTCTTTCACTTTCTTTTAACATACTAACCATGGCATGATGTTAATTTTTCTATTTAACATGAATTCAATTACATTTTGGATTGTGATTTCTTCTTTTCGAACTTTTAACTTCTATTCAATCCTTAATGCACATTTACTTAGCTCATATTCATTACTCTCCTGCTCATTTGCCAATATGTGCTTCTTTTGTTAATTGCCTCCTTGTTTTCCTATTTTTATTATATCCTTGAATTCTGTTTTTCAGGATGTCGGACTCCCACAGAAAAGAGAAAAGAAAGGAAACAACTGGCAAATGAAAAAGAGGAGAAGCCTCTATGTCTATCATAGATCTCATGCATGATGCTTCCTTGCGGGAGAAAAATTTTACCCCGCAGGAGGAGGCCGACCAGCTTATCCCTGCCACTAATCCAGTAAAGTTTGCAAACCGATACTGTGAGCTGAGGTATCCAGTGTTTGCAGCCTCCAGGAACCTATACCTGGAGAGAACTTTGAAGATCCCAGAAGAACTCCAGCAATACACCTCTGAGCAAATCAAACAAAGAGGCTGGTTCTTCCTAGAAAGACCCCTGACTGAGGTCAATGCATCTTGGGTAAGGGAATTCTACTGCAATTACTTCAAAACCTCCCTAGATGCAGTGAACCTTAGGGGAAAGTAGATTCTGGTCACTGAAGAGGCCATTAAAGAAGTCCTGAAGCTTCTGCCTAAAACTGATCAGCTGGATGGTTATCAGAAAGCTGAGGAAGATATGTGCTTCATGCAATTTGATTGGGATGCAGTAAAGGCCCGGATAGCCCTTGACCCAACCGTTCCTTGGATTATGGGTCAGAACACCACCATGTCAAAGGGAATCAAGCAGATTTACCTGAATGATGAGCCTCAGCTATGGCATCAGATACTTAGCAACTTTATTATGCCGAGTACTCACGAGACTGAGATACCAGCCGCTATGATCACCCTCCTTTGGTGTGTGATGGAGGGTAAGGACCTATACCTGCCACGCTTTATCCGGTACTATATGGCCAGGGTCCACGTCCGAGGCACTCTTCCCTTTCCTTATCTGGTTACACAGCTAGGCCGTCGAGCTGACGTGCCATGGGATGATGCTGATGAAAAGCCACCTGCTGCAAAATGTAAGAAGATTATCCCTCACAGCAGGAACTTTCTGGCTTTGGGCTACAGACCTCCATTCCTCACTGTTACTGTTGACACAGCCACACCATCTGCCGGCCCCTCTTCTTCCACAGCTACACCTGCCACCACCACTGCACCTCCACCTGCCCAAGAGCCCATCTATCATCTAGTGCACCGCCTGTTTCGACGGCTTGACCAGATGGAGCGTCGCAACAAGCGACGCTATGAGCACCTGAAGCTGATGATACGCTCTGGCGACATCCCCTCCGAGCCTGACACACCATCCGAGGCATCTGAGGAGGAGGCAGATGCTCACGAGGCAGAGACCCATCCACAGAGTGAGGCAGAGCAGGCAGGCACCCAGCAGGCAGCATCACATTAGGAAGCTCTGCCTCAGATTTAGGCTGTAGACCCCGAGATCCCTATCCAGTCAGCACCTCCTCTGCAGCAGCCAGATCCTCAGACCACCACCACAGAGACTCCAGCTACCCATCCTTCTAGTGATGATACCCCTTCACACCCTGCTTGAGTGAGCATCGGAGACGATGCTACATTTTAAGTGTGGGGAGGTCGCCATCTCTAGCGTTCTTTTTTGGTGAACCACTACATACTCTTTTTATTTATTTTGCTACTTTTCTGTATTTTTTTATTTTTATTTTCTATTTTTTTAGTACTCATATATTGCTACTTTCATGTATTTTTACTCTATTTCTACATGTTGCATTTTAGTTCATATTTTAGCCATATAGTTTAGTTGCAATTCTAACTTATTAGTTATAGAAATTGTGGATTAATTAGTATAGTTTACCCTTTTTAGCATAAGATAGCTTAGTTTAAATTGAAAAATACAAAAAAAAAAGTAAACTAGGAACTTGAACATAATAGAAATAATCCACACACCTTGTATATATAGCATTAAATGTTAGTTAGTTAACAACATTTCATCAAGGAGAAACACTAGAACTTTAAAGCCATTCAATATAAGTTTTACATTGGGAATAATGGGAATTTTTAACTAAACCTGCATGACATACATAAGTGATAAATGATTTTTGAGCTAGAGAACACACGGCCTGTGAGTTTTGAGCTTAATTGTATGGTTACATTCAAACCATAATATTTCATTCCTGTGTGTTCCACCCTTCTTGTTTATTCTGGTGTTCTTTACTTTGTTTTAATCTATATGTCCAATTATAGAATAGAAATACATACCAAGAGAGTGATTGAGGCCATTATTTGATTTTAGCTCACTTATCCCAAAATAGCCTACCTTTTACATCACCCTTGTTAGCCCCCTTGAGCCTTTAAATCCCTTTTTTTTTTCTATAAACCACATTACTAGCCTTAAGCAGAAAAACAAAATAAAAATCCCAAGTTGAATCCTTGGTTAGCTTAAGATAGGAAGTATGTATGGTTTAAATGTGGGAAAACCTATTGGGAACATGGATGATAAAAACAAAAGGTAGAAAAGTTGAAAAGAATAAAATAATTCAAAATAAAGAGTTTTGGGAAGCATGCTCATGTAAAATCAAATTAATTGAATTACCATGTGCATAAAAAAAATATTTGTTATTTATTCTTCAGTACTTAAATAAAGGGGACACAAAAGAATTTCCCAAGTGTGAAATAAAGCAATGCACATGGAATAAAAATAATAAACATTGAAACATGAGCATGTAACATCAAAAATGGGAAAATATAGGAAAATAGGTAAAGAAGCTTTGCTTTAGAAAGTATGTATGTTAGGTGAGATCTTAGACTAATTAAGGATTCACTTATTAGCTCACTTAGCCCTATACATATACCCTTACCTTTACCTTGGCCCCATTACAACCTTTACTAAAGACCTCATGATTTTTGGTATGTCTATATTCTATAATTGTTGATTGGTTAGATGAAGAACAAAGTTATAGAAAGTAAGAATAAAAAGAAGAATAAAGTGATTAATCCAATAAACACTGAGTGATTAGAGATTAAACACAAAATCCAGTGAGGGTTCAATAGCTCATTAACATATATCTCTGCTAAATTATTAATTGTCTTGCAAGTTTATAAAATGTTTTTCTCTCCCATCTCAATTGTAAAGGCACTTTATCACTATCTAAGGTTTGGCAATATATATATATATATATATATATATATATATTGCATGGCATTCCACCACTTTAACCTAACATTACTCTTGGACTTAGCATGAGGACATGCTATTGTTTAAGTGTGGGGAGGTTGATAAACCCATATTTTATGATATATTTTGTGCTTAATCTGAGTGATTTATTCAATCCTTCACCCACTTATTCATATTAATTGCATGGTTTTACTTTCCCTTCCTTATTATATGATGTATGTGAAAAACATGTTTCCTATGCTTTAAAATTAATTATTTTAATTACCTTTATTTCCATTCAATGCCGTGATTTGTGTGTTGAGTAGTTTCAGATCTTCTAAGGCAGGAATAACTTAAAGGATGGAAAGGAAATATACAAAAATGGAAGGAAAGCATGAAACGGATTTTTGAAGAAACTGGCATCCACGCAGTCGTATGGGCGATGCGATCGCATGCCAAGCACGAAGAAGCAGCGACGTGGCCGTATGACTGACGCGACCACGCGCCTTAAGCAGAACACATATGAGGCGGTGGCATGACTAACGCGACTGCGTGACAAGGAAAACTCTGAATGACGCGACCGCGTGACTCACGCAGACGCGTGACAGAGGCCACGCACCAGAAATTGTAGAAAATGCTCCCAGCGAATTCTGAAGCCCTTTTAGGCCCAAATCCAAGTCCAGAAGGCATAGACCAGAGGTTATCAAGTGGGGGAATGCATCCATTAAAGAGAGACGACTTTTTAGTTTAGTTTTCATGATTTAAATTTAGTTTAGAGAGGGAGATTCTCTCCTCTCTCTTAGGATTAGGATTTAGGATTTCTCTTAGATTTAGGAGTGACTCTCGATCCCAGGTTCAATGTTCTTTTACTTTATATTCATCTCTTACTTTCAGATACTCTATTGCTTATATTAGTTATGTTGCCTATTTGGTTTATGCTACATTCATGTTACATATTACTCTTTTGAATTAATGTTATTTGAGGTATTTCAGTTGAATATTGCTTTCTCTTATTTACATTATTGTTATTCCCATCTGAAGACATTTTTATTCCAGTAGATTTACTTTTCTTCTTTTTGGTCTTGGTTAAGAAATCAGTAACTCAGGAGTTATCAAACTCAAACATGAATGATAATTGTTATCTTGTTAATTAAATGAACTTCAATAATCCCAATCTTTTCTTAGGAAATAAATAGGATTCGAAGATCAAACCAATTAATCCCTTGACCTTCCTTTATCTTAGTAAAGGTTAACAAAGTTGAATTAAGATTCAATTCTCATCATCATTGATAAGGATAACTAGGATAGGACCTCTAATTTCTCATACCTTGCCAAAAGTTTATTTACAGTCATTTGTTCGTTTTACTTGCCATTTAAATTGCTTGTTCTTTATTTACTTTATTTGCTAATTAAATCATTCCCTCCTCATTCTCAAAACCCCAATTTACAATCTCCATAACCAATAATAAGAACATACTTCCCTACAGTTCCTTGAGAAGACGACCCAAGTTTTGAATACTTCGGTTATCAATTTATTTAGGGGTTTGTTACTTGTGACAACCAAAACGTTTGTATGAAAGGACTTTTGAAGGTTTAGAAACTATACTTGCAACGAGGATTTATCCGTAAATTTCTAGACCACGCAAAGGTTCCTCTCATCAGTGAGTTACTTTGGATGGTGAAAGAAGCGGGGGACCTTGGATTCTTTTGGAGTCTGTTTGGTTTAATTTGTTTATACATCTCTCCTTTTGTATTTTGTTTTTCCTAGAGGCTTACATTTGAGAGAGCAAAACTTTTATAAGTTGTTTTCACTGTATGGTTTTGTATACTTGTATATGGCTAGCCGGCTTAAACTCTACGAGCCATGGCTAGTTTCCTATGATATTATATACTTACCTTTTGTTATATCTTATCTGTTTCTTGTGCCTTAAGCTAGTAGCTTAGTTAGTATGTTTTGCGCTTTTAAAATCCAAAATTTGAGCTATATCTTTCATTGGTCTTCTAGATTATATTATTCTTTCTATATATTATATGTATGAGCTTTAGAACTGTCGTAATCTCTGGTTAACCTTTGCTTTACGATGCGAGGTAAAGCTTAGGTTAATTAGGGTGTTACAAGGAAAGGTACGACCAACCAAGTAATTAGCAATGGGTGCATACCAAGGGATCACCTCGGATATTGCTAGCAAGCCCTCAAGAGGAAATGTATCACTGATAGAGTAGAATCACCCTTTGTGTGCTCCAGGCGACTCAAGGGGTCCGTCACTAAATTTTGGGAACCACTCCTATCTTTGATCTCTAGATCAAACTCTTGCAAAAGCAATTCCCATCGGATCAACCTTGGTTTCGATTCTTTCTTGGCCAACGAATATTTTAAAGTTGCATGGTCCGAATATACTACCACCTTAGAGCCAAGTAAATAAGCCCGGAATTTATCCAGGGCAAAGACAATTGCTAAAAATTCCTTCTCAGTAGTAGTATAATTAGACTGGGCTCCATCTAAAGTCTTAGAGGCATAGGCAATGACATAAGGATTCTTACCCTCATGCTGAGCTAGCGCCTCTCCTACCGTATAGTTTGATACGTCACACATGATCTTGAATGGCAAATGCCTCCATGCAATCTTCAATGTCAAATGCCTCCATGCAATCTTCACTCAAATCAAATTCCACATCCTTTTGCAATAACCGAGAGAGAGATAGTGCAACCTTACTAATGTCCTTGATGAAACGCCGGTAAAAACCTGCGTGACCAAGAAAAGCACGGACTTCCCTCACAGAATAGGTGTAAGGCAAACCAGAAATAACATCGACCTTTGCCGGATCAACAGAAATACCATCATTAGAGACGATGTGACCTAAAACAATACCTTGTCTCACCATAAAATGGCATTTTTCAAAATTAAGCACAAGGTTTGATTTAGTACATCTCTCTAATACTTTTGCAAGATTGTCGAAACAAAGATCAAAGGAGTCCCCATAAACACTAAAATCGTCCATAAACACCTCCATGCAATGCTCAAGAAGATTCGCAAATATACTCATCATACACCTTTGGAACGTAGCCGGTGCGTTGCACAAGCCAAAGGGCATTCTTTTGTAGGCATATGTTCCAAAGGGGCATGTGAAAGTGGTTTTCTCTTGGTCTTCTGGAGCAATGTGGATTTGGAAATAACCAGAATAGCTATCTAAGAAACAGTAATGAGATCTACCGGACAAGCGATCAAGCATCTGATCGATGAATGGTAACGGAAAGTGGTCCTTCCTTGTGGCCAAGTTCAAGCGCCTATAGTCAATATAGACCCTCCATGAATTTTGAACCCTTGTGGCTATAAGCTCCCCATTCTCATTCTTGATTGTAGTAACACCAGATTTCTTTGGAACCACTTGCACGGGGCTCACCCACTCACTATCCAAAATCGAATAAATAATGTCGGCTTCTAGCAGCCGGGTTACCTCCTTCTTCACAACCTCTAGAATGGTAGGATTTAGACGCCTTTGAGGTTGCCAAATGGGTTTGGCTCCTTCTTCTAGAGAAATTTAGTGTTCACAAACTTGAGGTCTTATGCCAACTAAGTCTGCCAAACTCCACCCAATAGCCCTGTTGTTTCTTCTCAATATATTAAGCAACTTCTCCTCTTGTTGGGGTGTGAGCTCCTTTGCAATTATGACCGGGAGCTTTTGATTCTCTTTAAGAAAGGCATATTTTAGGTGGGATGGAAGTGGTTTCAACTCTACACTTTGTTCATGACTTGGCACTTGGTCATCCGGCAACACCGGAGGTGGTAAGGTATCTTTTTCACATTCATGGGGGTTCCCCACACTTGGACCTTGAATCATACTTTTCCCATCAAGACTATCACGGTGGACTTCGGCCACAACATTATCAATCATATCACATTGGAAGATAGAATGGTCCTCCGGTGGATGTCTCATGGCTTCATCAAGATTAAAGCTCACCGCTCTTCCATCGATCTCAAAAGAGTAGGTACCCGAAAAAGCATCCAATTTAAACCTAGAGGTCTTCAAGAATGGCCTCCCATGCAAGATAGATGATGTCCTTCCGGAGTCACTAGGGGGCATCTTAAGAATATGGAAATCAATCGGAAAGACCAACCCCTTTATACTCACTAGAACATCCTCTACAATGCCAACCACAGAAATTATACTTTTATCCGCCAAAATAAACCAGGTGGCCGACCGTTTGAAGGGTGGAAGCTTCAAGACCTCATAAACAGACAAAGTCATAATGCTCACACAAGTGCCTAGATCACACATGCAATCAACAAATTGTACCCTATCTATAGTGCAAGTGACTAAATAAGGCCCGAGATCACCACATTTATCCGGTATATCACCCATCAAATCCGAAATTGAGCTTCCCAATGGAATAGTTTCTAAATCATGAATCCTTTCCTTGTTCATGCACAAATCCTTTAGAAACTTCGCATATTTAGGGACTTGGCGAATAGCATCAAAAAAAGGAATAGTTACCTCAACCTTTTTGAATATCTCCACCATCTTGGGATCTAGCTCAACATGCTTCTTAGTCTTCCTTGCCAATGTGGGAAATGGAATTAGAGTAGCTTCTTGCAAGACATTTCCATCCTTAGGAACTTCGCCCCTTTGTTGATCAACTTCTTCTTCAAATACCTCTTGTACCTCATCCTCCTCTTCGACTTCTTCTACCGCAACAACATCCTCGTCTTGAGTGACTTCTATTGGGCTTGGCTCTTCGAGACTCCTCTCTTGCAATTTAGCGCCGGACCTCAAGGTGATGGCATTAATGCCACCCTTGGGGTTGGGTAAAGATTGAGAAGGTAGTGCACTAGAGCTTGAGGGTTGAACATTAGAGGTAGAGGTTGGTTCCATACAGGAAAGAAGGGCTTGGATGGTAGAGGTAAGACCATTGATGCTAGAGTTAAGTGAAGCATGAAACTCTTTTTATCCTTGAAGAATAGAATAGAGTGTCTCGTCTTGGTTGGAGGAAGAAGGAGGGTATGTGATTTGGGGCACTTATGGTTGGTTGAGTTGAGGTGCTTGCCTTTGGTGAGGTGGTTGGTAGGCTTGATAGGCTTTTCCTTGGTTTTATTGTTGGTATGGAGGGTTTTGTTGGTACCGGTTTTGTTGGTGGTTGTTATTCCACCTTTGATTCCCATCATTGTCCCTTCCTCCTTTATTATAGTTGTCTCTCCATCCATGGTCGGAATTGTCTTGCCAACCTTGATTGTAGTTACCTCCTTGATTATAGTTGCCTCCTTATTGATGATACCCCTGGTTTGGACGATTTTAGTAGGCATTAGTGGCTACCAAGGTATTGTCCTCTTAGAGATTTGGGCATTCATCGGTGTAATGGGAGTAACAAGAGCAAATTCTGCACACTCTTTGGGGAACCAACTGTTGACATTGTTATGGTTAAGCAGGTGAAGGTTGTTGTCGATTGAGTTGGAGTTGCTTGAGAATGTTGGTCATCTCTCCTAAGGTCTTGGTAAGGGTGGCAGTATCACTACTAGAAGAAACTTCATTTATGGCTCTTGGATGATTTTTTCTTTGTCTAGCATGTTGGATGAACTCGGCCAAATCGATGATTAGTTGCCATGCTCCCTCCGCTGTTTTATACTTTGTCAAGGAACCATTACTTGAAGCATCCAAGAGGATCTTGTCTTGAGGTTTTATTCCTTGGCAAAAAGAGCTAATCAACACTAGAGTGTCAATCATGTGGTGAGGGCATGAGTCAAGAAGCTTCCGAAACCATTCCCAATACTCATAGAGAGTTTCCAATTCACCTTGGACAATACATGAGATTTGTTTCTTTAACCTATCTATCACCTCTGGAGGAAAGAATTTATCTAAAAACTCCCTTCTAAGCAAATCCCAATCACTAACAATCTCATCGGGCAAGGTGTATAACCACTCTTTAGCTCTTCCCTCAAGAGAGAATGGGAAGTCAAACAGTCAAATAGCAACCTCTTCGAAACCCTCCCGCCTAGTTGTTGAGCATACACCTTGAAAGTCTCTAAGGTGTCTAATAGGATCTTGAGCAGCAAGTCCATGGAACTTGGGTAGGAGATTAATCAAGGCGGTTTTCAGCTCAAAATTAGCATTCAACTCTAGATGACGCACTTGAAGTGGTTGAAGAACAAAGTCCAGAGCACCGACTTCCTTAAGGGTGACTCTTCTTAGAGTGGCCATAGTATCGGTACTTAAATCAATAGAAGAGGTATTAGTAGTATCAATGGAAGAGTAGATAGTTCCTTCCTCAAATGACGTTTTGGATTCAACCTCGGGTAAGGTTGGTGAATTGGTAGGAACCCGTTCACCACCTCCAAAGGCTAACCATCTCCGAGCTTGCCTAATATGGAGCAAAGTCCTCTCAATTTCAGGATCAAAGGTAGCCAAACTCGGATCCGGTAATGAACGCGTCATTTAATGAAAGAAGCATAGAGGTCATGACAACAAAATGCACTAAACAAAGATTAAACCTAACTAACAATTGAACTAGCAAATAATCAAGAAAAATTCAAGTATTCACATATCAACATATTTACACTAACCAATAACATGGCACACATATGCAACTCCCCGGCAATGGCGCCATTTTGATGCGTGATATTTTGTCAGTCTAGAATTTTACCAATAAATTCCGTCATGAGTATAGTCTAAACAAACAAGCTACATCGCATCAAACTTAGAAAATGTGTCACCATAATTCAAAATCAATTGCCCGGAGTAGAATCCCGGGTGGTTCTCCTTAGGAGTTGCCCTAAGATGCACATCATTGGTTAGGAGTTCTCTTGGTATTTTGGGATTGAATACAAGAAAAGTAAATGAACTTGAATTAAAACAATGAACAACTAACAATTAGACTAAGGAACACAAGAATTTTAACTAAACAAGGGTGAATGACAATCAATCAATATAAAATCCTTGGCTAGGGGTGAGAATTAGAATTCCTGTCATCATTGCCTCCATCAATTGTGACATTAATTGGCTATTGCTCCACTTAGTTAACATCTAACTACGAAGGAAAGTCAAGTGGAGATAATCAATTTGAGTCCATAAGTCCCAGTCAAATCCTAAGGAAAGATTAGCTTTAGTGGTATTCAAATCAACTAGCAATTTCCAATTGTCAATCAGATCTTGACAATTCAAGTGTCTCCAATTACCCAACCCCAAGCCATGAGTGAAGATCTACTCCATAACTACAGTTGACATTTCTTCAAACACTTGGTGAACAAGAATGCAAGACATTGTGAAATTAAGAAGAATATTCAAAGCTAACGCTATCTACTACAAGCAATTTACCACAATCAAGCAATTAACAACAATGAACACGAAATTCCTTAATGCATTAATAGAAATCAATGTAAACAAGATCCAAATCCTACATCCAAAATAACTAGAGTAACAAGAACACTAAAATGAGAGTATAAGAATGAGATCTACACATTAGAGCAAAGTAAAATTGAATTAAATTCAGATCTAACCAAAGGATTCAAGTGGAATTGAAATTGAGAAAGTCAAAGCCTAGAGAGAAGTGAGAGTTTCTCTCTCTAGAAACATGAACTCAAAAACTAGCTAAAAAATTGTCTAATGTGTGAATCCACCTCAATCCTTTGTTCCTTGGGTCTTTTCCCTCCAGAATTTAGCTCAAATTGGGCCTGAAGCTCCTCAGAAATTGCCAGCCACGATTTCACTAATGAAGTCATGTGCCGAGCGTCACGCGTGCGTGTCGGTCACGGATACGCGTCGTCTGGGTTTTTGCGAGCCACGCGTACGTGTCATGCACGCGTACACGTCGATGAGATTTTTGCCCAGCCATGCGAATGCGTCAACTCTTGTGTGCCAATCCCAGAACCAAGCTCCCACGCGTGCGCGTCGGCCACGCGTGCACGTCGATGCCAATGCTCCAAAGCTCCATTTTTCATGCTCCTTCCACTTGTGCATGCTTCCTTTCTCTCTTATAGACCATTTTTGCCCCTATAAACTCTAAAATCACTCAATAAATAGATCACGACATTGAATGGTAATAAAGGGAGATTAAAATATAGCATATTTAGGACCTAAAAAGCATATTTTCAACCATTAAGCAAAATTAGGAAGGAAGCATAAAACTATGCATTTTATATGAATAAGTGTGATGGAATGTTGATAAAACTCCTCAAATTCTACACAAGATAAAACCTAAAATTGGGTTTATCATTCGTACCTTGATCAATTCGTAGTGGTTTTCATGGACGACATCCTCATCTATTCAAAGACAGAAAGAGAGCATGAAGAGCATCTAAGGACTGTATTGCAGATACTGAGGACTTGGAAGTTATATGCTAAACTATCAAAGTGCGAATTCTGGACAAAGAAGGTGGCATTCTTGGGGCATGTTATATCACAAGGGAAAATTGCAGTGGATCCTTCAAAAATCAATACAAGAAAAACACCCATTCAACTATAGTTGAAAAGTGTAACCAAAAGTAAAAAAAAAAATTGATGCTTTAGGCTACGGCTACGCTTTTTGGGGTGATTCCTATTCGGCCGTTGCCTATTCTCAAAGGCTATGCTTTTCTGCACCAAGGGCTACGCTTTTGGTGTTTGAGAATAGGGTGCGCTTTTCAAGTGATGCTGTCCAAGACCAAAGGCTACACTTTTCAGCTTCCATTTTCGCTAGAATAGGCTATGCTTTTTAATGCTACTGCATCACCTGTAAAGCGTAGCCACATTGTATACCATGGCTACTTTTTATAAGTGTAGCCTTAGGTCCCTCATTTTTTTTTTATACTATAGCTACTGTATATAAGTGCAGCCTTAGGTCTCGTTTTTTTTTTTTTTGTATACTATAGCTACTGTATATAAGTGTAGCCTGAGGTCTCTTTTTCTTTTTCCTGTATATATATATATATATATATATATATATATATATATATATATATATAAAAATTTCTAATAATTATTAATACAACATAATAATTAATAATATGATTATGTGTATAATAATTCTGCATTTTTATTTAAATGTGTTGAATATTTTAAAATAAAATTAAATACATAATTATACTAAATAATTTCTTTAAATAATATCAAAATAATCATAATATCACTTAGAATTTACTACTAATACTCTACAAAAAAATATATCCTACATACATAAGTATCTTCTAATAAAAGTCATTAGTCAATCATACATGTAAACATTCTAAACAGTACTCTATGTTAGCCAATAAACCATAATAATAATCAGCTTAATCTTCATTGTTACCCTGCATAATTATATAAAAAAGTAGTTAGAAAAATATTTATCAATGACTGATATCATTAATTCCCCAAGACATACAAGACTCTCATACAATTTTGAAGATACTATTCCTGATCCTGTTTTATATTTGACTCTGCATTGCGCAAATACACATTACACAACACATAATATAGTAAAACAGCATTTAAGATATAGCTTCTTAATTCTTACTTTGTTTTATTATAGGTTACAGAGAAAATAGGGTTGATAACCACAGTAGTTCCGATGCAGAAAACTTCATCATCTTCTAACAATTCTTCCACTGGAACACCACGCTCCTCTACCTACAAATTATTCATAGATCAAAGTTCCCAATTAATTCTTGATTTCAATACTAGTTGAAGGAAACAACAATGTAACAAATACTAAAAGTGGCAATCATGGCAAAGATTGAGAATCAAGGCTTTCTATCCTAGTCATTAATTTTCATACAATAGTTGCCAAAGAGCTAATCCTATTTCATCATCTCCAACATTGGAATCATGTATAATGTTATCTTCACATTAAGAGAAAGTCAAATAGGACTAGTCAATCCCAATTCATAAGTAATGTTAATGGATACAAGACTAACTAATCACTCTAGATCACTAATCTAAATTGGGTATTAATGACTCAAGATTGCCCAATTTCTCTTTCCAAGCCAAGAATGCTCAAAATCGACTCTAACATCCAACCAAATATTTTGTCAAACACTTCGAATGCCCAAAAGGAAAGCATAGTAAAATTACAAGGAATAATAAATTCTACCACTATCCAATGCAAGAAATTAACAATAACAACTCAAACAATCAAGAAAAGAACATAAAACCTCAAATTACATTAAAGAAAAGTAAAATTTACAACAGTTCATAAACTAAAAATTGGCTCAAAAGAGAAATTAACAAGAGAAACTAAGAAGATTGAAGAAAATCAACAAGGAAAAGTAAAAGAAACTAAATCAAAACAAGTAATTAAACCTAAATCTAAGAGAAAACTAAACTAAGAACCCTAATTTCTAGAGGAAAGAGGGAGTTCTCTCTCTAGAACTAACCTAAGGCATGTTTCCATCTTGAATTATGCATCAAATAGCCTCAGAAATGAGTTGGAATTGGGCCTGGATGGCTTAGAAATCGCTCCCAGCGTTTTCACTATAATGAGGCCACGTGACTAGTGTCACGCGTGCGCGTGGGCAACGCCTGCGTGTTGCTTGGAAAATGTCCTTCTCGCGTGTATACATGGGTGACGCGTGCGCGTGGTCTTGAATCCACCAAATCCTCATTTCTTCATGAATTCTCCACTTTGCATGCTTTTCTCTTCACTTCTTCCATCCAATCCTTGCCTTATGAACCTGAAATCACTCAACAAACATATCAAGGTATCAAATAGAATCAAAGTGAATTAAATTTATCAAATTAAAGGCTCAAAAAGCACATTTTTAACTCTTAAGTGCAAATTAGGAGAATTTCACAACACATGCTATTTCATTGAATAAATGTGATACAAGTTGATAAAATCCCCTAAATTCAACTCAATATTTAACCACAAAATTGGGGTTTATCAAACCTCCCCATACTTAAACTAAGTGTTCATGCTCTGGGTCGAGCTGTATGACCCGGGCTGATTGACGACAAAACGACCGACCTCTTTAGGTCGGAATTACCCGACCTCCTCGCAAGGAGTTCGGCCAAATTGCTACAAAGGCCCAAGAAAGGCCCAAATGAAGGAACATAGCCCAATCTAAAGGCAGCCAAAGCCTGGAGAGATAAGGGCGGTTCCCCTTAAAGATAAGATGACTTCACTCAAAGATAAGATAAGATAACTAACCTATCTTATCTGGAAAGGTCAGCCTACGCTACTATAAATACACTAGAGTACCCAGGTATAACTCATACTCTAATTCTACTAAAAACCTGCTTAAAGTCCATGCTAACTTAAGCATCGGAGTCTCTTACAGGTACCACCACCCTCTGGTGACGAAGGATCAGCAGCACCATCAAGTCCAACAAGTCATACACGTCAGCTCCGACCATCACAGCAGATCTCAGCCGAGATCGACCTTCAGTTTCAGGTAACCCGCGGAACATTGGCGCCGTTTTCGGGGAACCTAGAACTCATCCCATCACCATAGCTGACAACATGGACAACAACCACAACTGTGATTTGGAAAACAGGACACCGCACAAGAATGCGGACACCAAATACAGAAATTTTAGAAGCCCTCTGAGAATAACAAAATCAGCTCAAGCAGCTCGAACAGGAGGCTAAATTCCAACGTGAAGCCAAAAGAGACCTCCGAAGAGAAACCAAGCGACGTCGAGAGTTAGAGGACAACTCCTAAAACTTGAAGCCGACCTAAAAACTAAAACCATCCAACCCGGACACGAGGACAACTCCCCTAAAGATCAGGATCCCTTCACCAAAGAGATCATGAAAGCTAAAGTTCCGAAGGATTTTAAAGCTTCCTACATGACCCCATACGACGGTACCTCCGATTCAAGCCATCATCTCAGCAATTTCAGAAGCAGAATGTATCTCACCGATGCCTCGGACGCTATCCGTTGCAAAGCCCTCTCGACAACCCTAACAAAGACAGCTTAAGTGGTTCGATAGTCTACCTCCCAGATCCATCACAAGTTTTGATGACTTAGCCAAGAAGTGCCAGATTTTTCATTCAGAAGGACAAAGCCAAGCACGCCGCAAGCCTATTAGGAATCAAACAAGGAGATCGGGAGTGTCTTCGGTCTTACATGGAAAGATTCAACAAAGCATGCTTGTACATACAAAGCCTACCAACAGAAGCAGCCATTATGGGTCTCATCAATGGCTTGTGAGAAGGACCCTTTAGTCACTCTATATCAAAGAAACACCCAACATCTTTAAATAAAGTGCAAGAACGGGCAGAGAAGTATATCAACATAGAAGAAAATTCTCGGCTAGGAGAGACCTCAAAATCTGGATTCTCCTACTCCTCCTGGGATAAGGATAAAGAGTCCAGGAAAAAAGAAGATCAACACGGTGAGAAGCCTAAAAAATACCACAATTACACCCCTCTTCGGGTATCTCTTGTGGACGTTTTCCGAGAAGCATGCCACACCGAGAAGATTCCACCACCTCGTCCAATCAAAAGCAAGAAAAGAGGGGAAAATCAGATAGAATACTGTGAATACCACCGAATCTATGGACATCCTACAAACGAGTGCTTCGACCAAAAGAATGTCATAGAAAATTTGGTAAGAGAGGGACGACTAGATCGATACTTAGCCAACAAAATGGATGAACCTAGAAAAAGAAGAAGAGATGAAGAAGTTAGATGAGCTGAACAACCACCCCGCACCCCAGAGAAGCACGTTCACATGATAAATGGAGGATTCGCAGGAGGAGGGATCTCCAAATCATCTCGCAAAAGGCACCTTAAAGAAGTATATCACGTTGGAGGAGGAGAAGGATCACCGGACCTCCCTACTATTACTTTTACCCAAGAAGATACGGCAGGCATCATCCTGGGACATGATGATCCCATGGTCATTACTATCATATTGGCAATGCCAACCTACACCGCACGCTGGTGGACCAAGGAAGCTCGGCGGATATCTTGTTTAAATCGACAAACTCGGCCTATAAGAAAAAAAGCTCAGAGCATATTCGAAGAACTTGTTTAGACTAGGAGACACTCCAACCCAACCCCCTGGATATATCTCACTACACACCACCTTTGGAAAGGGAACCCAATCAAGGACACTCAACATAGACTACATCGTAATCGACATGAGCTCAGCCTACAATGCCCTGATAGGTCGAACAACGCTAAATCAGCTTCCCGCAGTAGTTTTGACTCCACATCTATGCATGAAGTTTCCAACCCCAGAAGGGATCGCCACGATAAAAGGAGAGCAGAAAATTGTGTGACGCTGTTACAACGAAAGTCTGAACCTTAGAGGCAAAGGAGAAAAAGTCAACACTATCAAACTCGGAAGAGTTCGAGGTCGGGAAGAACTTCGTCCACAACTTGAGGGCGAGGTCGAGGAAGTCCAAATCGGAGATATCCCAGATAAAATAACAAATATTGGGGTGACTTTGACAAGAGACATAAAGGAGTCTCTAATACAGTTCCTAAGGGATAATCCCGACCTCTTTGCATGGAAGGCCGCAGACATGCTGGGCATAGATCCCAAACTAATATGCCACAAAATGGCAGTATACCCAGGATCTCGGCCAGTACAACAGAAGCGTCAAAAGCTCAGACCAGAGAGATCCAAAGCCGTGGAAGAACAGGTACAAGCTTTACTGGAGGCAGGATTCATAAGAGAAGTCAAGTACCCACTATAGCTAGCCAACGTTGTATTGGTGAAAAAGTCAAATGGAAAATGGAGGATGTGCACTGATTACACCGACCTCAATAAAGACTGTCCAAATGATCCATATCCACTCCCAAGCATAGACACTCTGGTGGATGCCTCCTCTGGATACAAGTACCTTTCCTTCATGGACGCTTACTCGGGATATAATCAAATCCCAATGTACCCACCTGATCAAGAAAAGACCTCATTCCTAACCCTAAAAGCAAATTATTGTTATATCGTCATGCCATTCGGACTCAAAAATGCGGGAGCTACCTACCAAAGATTAATGATAAGGTCTTCGCAGACCATATCGGGAAACTCATGGAGGTATATGTGGATGACATGTTGGTAAAAACACAAAGTAAGGAGTTATTACTGTCCGACCTCACTAAAGTGTTCGACACCATCAGAAAGCATGGCATGCGACTTAATCCCACAAAGTGTACCTTTGTAATAGAAGCTGGCAAATTTCTGGGTTTCATGTTAACACAACGAGGAATTGAGGCGAACCCGGATAAATGCCGGGCTACACTTGACATGAAAAGTTCGACCTGTGTTAAAGAAGTACAACAACTCAACAGGAGACTGGCAGCCTTGTCCAGATTTCTAGCTGGATCGGCCATAAGATCTCTTCCCTTCTACGCCACTTTGAGGAAGAGAAAAAGATTTGAATGGACGACAGAATGCGAGCAGGCTTTCCAGGATTTCAAAAGATTCCTGGGACAACCACCTATTCTAACTCGACCACGGGAAGGAGAACCACTTGTATTGTTTCTCGCAGTAGAAAATCAGTCAATAGCCTCAGCGCTAGTCAGAGAAGACGAAAAGGGACAACAACCCATCTACTTCATCAGTAAAGCCCTACAAAGGTCCAAACTGAACTACCAAAAAATAGAAAAGTTCACCTACGCTCTCATACTAACCTCTCAATGACTCTGCCCATATTTTCAAGCTCACACCATCAAGGTTCGGACCAACCAACACATAAAAGGTATTCTACAGAAGACAGATTTAGTTGGAAGAATTCTACAGTGGGCATTCGAGCTATCTGAGTTTGATCTTCAGTATGAAGCTCGGACAGCCATCAAGTCACAGTATTTGTCCGACTTCATTGTTGAGTACACTGACACCCCAGAAACTCCTACGAAATGGAACCTTTATGTAGACGACTCTTTAAACAAACCGGGAGTGGTGCAGGTGTGATAATAGAAAGCGATCAGGGAACCCAAATCGAACTCTCACTAAAATTTGAGTTCCCTGCTTCCAATAACCAGGCCGAATACGAAACATTGCTAGCTGGTTTGAGGCTAGCTAAGGAGGTGGGAGTTCAAAAGCTTATCATCTTCAGCGATTCACAAGTAGTCACCTCACAAATAGTAGAGAGCTACCAAGTTAAGGACCCTACCATGAAAAAATATCTAGACAAAACTAAGGAACAGCTCAGACAGCTCGGGAAATATGTTATGCACTCTCAAAACTAGCCAGCACTAAACCAGGGGGCAATAATAGAAGCCTCATCCAGGAAATACTACAGATTCCATCAATTTCGGAGGAAGAAAAGATTCTAGCCATAATAGGTCAGGACCAAAGATGGATGACCCCCATAATCAACTACCTCAGATCAGAGACACTTCCCACAGACAAGAAAGAGGAGAAGAGGCTAAAGCGGGAGGCACAATACTATAACACTATAAACAACATCTTATACAAGAGAGGAATTTCAACACCCCTGTTGAAATGTATGCCGACATCCAACACCAGGGAAGTTTTGGAAGAAGTACACAACGGCCTGTGTGGCAATCACCTCGGAGCACGAGCTCTCTCCAAAAAAGTACTTCGAGCCGGGTTCTTTTGGCCGAATTTACAGAAAGAAGCAACCAAGTTCATTAAGACATGCCCACCATGTAAAAAATATGCTAACTTCCACATCACCCCACCAGAGAGGCTAATCAGCGTAACATCACCTTGGCCATTCGCAAAATGGAGACTCGACCTCCTTGGACCCTTTTCCCAAGGATCAGGACAAGTCAAGTTCCTTATTGTAGGGGTAAATTACTTCATAAAATGGATTAAGGCAGAGCCCCTAGCTAATGCCACTGCTCAAAGAAGTCGGAAATTCTTGTACAGAAACATTGTTACAAGGTTTGGGATTTCGTACTCCATCACCACAGACAATGGCACCCAATTCACAGACACAGGTTTCAGGAAGTTGGTAGCTGACTTGAAAATAAAGCACCAATTCACATCCGTAGAACACCCATAAGCTAATGGACAAGCAGAAGCCGCTAACAAAGTCATATTGGCTGGGTTAAACCGCAGATGACAGGACGCAAAGGGAGCCTGGGCTGAAGAGCTCCCATAAGTCCTATGGGCATATCGGACAACTCCACACTCCACCACAAAGGAATCACCTTTCCGATTGCCTTACGGAATGGAGGCAATGATCCCAGTAGAAATCGAAGAAGGATCCCCTATAAGGATCTACTACAATGAAGAGACAAACTCCCAACTCCAAAGAAAAGATCTCGACCTACTTCCAGAAATTCGAGAAAGAGCTCGGATCAAGGAGGAGGCGTTAAAACGTCGAATGGCCTCAAGATACAATTGGAAGGTAGTACAGTGAAGCTTTTCCAACAACGACCTCATCCTAATCCAAAATGATATCGGAACAAGTCGACCAGGAGAGGGGAAGCTAGCAGCTAATTGGAAAGGACCCTATTGAGTCACAGAGGCACTGGGAAAAGGCTACTACAGGGTGTCCGAACTCGAAGGGTGAGAGCTACCAAGGTCGTGGCATGCCTGCAACCTAAGAAGGTATTATAGTTAGGAGGTAATAAATATCTTAGGTCAAGGCGCACTCTTTTTCCTGAAAAGGTTTTTTAACGAGGCACCAAACCAAGATCTATAAAATTGCCTGACTTAGAGGGGTAAACACCCACATGTATATATTTTATTTGCCTATATGTCTACTATCTATTGGAATAAAACTTTTCAGATTCTCTACAAAGTTTCTCTACCAAAACGCACTAATCTGTACGCAAAAATCCATTGCCCGATTACAAAGCTACAGGTCGGCAAGTTGAAAACCAAATTCACCATCCGACCACGATGAAAATCGAATTCATCATCCGAATTTCTACAAAGGTCGGCAAGGTGAAAACCAAATTCACCGCCCGACTTCGACAAGGTCGGCCCATGTTAGAACCAAACTCACCGCCTGACTTCGACAAAATCAGTAAGATGAAAAAGTGATAAAAACATATTAATGCAAAAAGTTATAAAAGTAATCCATAGAAAGAGGTCTGACGAGGTCTGAGTAAAAATGGATTGCTAAAAATAACTTAGAATGGACCGACATGAAGAAGTCGGACCAATCGACATGAAAGCTACAAAAGTTATAAAAAGTAATCCATAGAAAGAGGCCTGACGAGGTCTGAGTAAAAATGGATTACTAGAAATAACTTAGAAAGGATCATGACGTCGCGGAAATTGGCGAGTTAAGAATTGTTATAAGATATGCGTTGCAAGTATAGTTCTTAACCAACCAGAAATCTGCTTATCAATTTAGAAGGGTTGTCACAAAAATTAAAATTAAAATACTGGGAGTATGAATCCCAGGTCATCTCCCAACGAGTTGCAGAAAGGTGTGCTATGTTACTAATCAGATGTTTTCAAAAAGGGTTTGAGTTGAATAAATAGGAAATTAAATTGGAGAAATTAAGTAATTTAAAAAAAAGCCTTGACTGGGAGTAGATTAGTTGGAAGTTCTATTCTTGTTGCAGTACTCTCAAGATTAATTGATAATTGAAGGTTGTTCTGTTTAGTTATCCCTTACTAGGTAAGGGAAAGTCAAACAAGTTGGAATGCTGTTTCTATTCACAAGTCCTAATCCGCTTACTTGGAAGGACTGGCGTTAGTGACTAGAGAGAAATCCAACAATAAACCCAATTACAATTTCTCTTTTGAGCATTCCAACTCAAGGGTTCCTTTCAATCAACTCCCCATCAAGTTAGGGAACTACTCGCTCATTGTGAATGTGGAATTCATAACATAGAAAAGGGAATTAAAGAAAGATCATGATAAAACCACACAATTAAACACATTATTAACCATAAAATAGTGGTTTATCAACCTCCCCACACTTAAACATTAGCATGTCCTCATGCTTAATTAAAGGAGATAAAACAAATGAGTAGGAACATGTAAAACTCATGCAATGCAATGCAACCTATATATGTAAATGCAACTATATGATTCTTGTCCACTTGATCAATAGTAAATAAGCTCTTCAAAACAATTACAAATCAAATTCCACTAATTCAATTCTCATACAGTAAGAACAGATAAAAATGCAAGAAGGTAGCTCATGAAAGCAGGGGACATAGAATTTTAAGCATTGAACCCTCACTGATGATGTATGTACGCTTTAATCTCTCTAGTGTATAGGGCAATCACTCTATCCTTCTCTAATCATGCTCTCTAATTTTTATTCTTCTCCTAATCAATCAACAATATTTAATATACCAATGCAAATATCATGAGGTCTTTTCAAGGTTGTAATGGGGCCAAGGTAATGGTAAGGATACATATATGGTTAAGTAAGCTTATAAACTGAATCTATAATTAACCCAAGCTTTAACATAACATATATATATTCTATATAACTTTAGAATTCATACCTAGCTACCCAGAATTTTCCTTTCACATTCCATACTCATGTATCAGCTTTTTATTTTTAATTTTATCATACATGCATTGATCTTTGAATTCTTAACTTAACATTGGGGAAATTTTGTCCCCTTATTTATTTATTGAATATTTTTGTTTTTTTTTTTTTACATAAACATAAAAATAAACATAGCTTATCAATGCACATAGATTTTTAATTCTGATAGTTTCACATGAGTAGGTATCCAAATTCCCATTATATTATCATGACACATTTCCTTATTATCTTTTGTTCCCACAATTTCCCATACTTAATTAGCACACACAATTCAATCTTAAGCTAACCAAAGATCCAGTTTGGGATATATAATTGTTTTTCCGCTTAAGGCTAGTAATGTGGTAAAATATAGAATAAATTGGATTTAAAGGCTCAAAGTGGCTAACAAAGGTAATTGAAAGGGTAGGCTTAATTTGGATAAGTGAGCTAAACAATTAATGGCCTCAATCATATGCAAACATATAAATATAATAAATATTGGACATATAGGATGAAACAAAATATAGATTACAATCATAGAGAAGTAAACACACAAGAATAAAATAATTATTGTTAAATAATGTAACCATGCATAAGGGCTCAAATCTCACAGGCTGTGTGTTTTTTAGCTTAAAGATCATGTCCCAAATACAACTTCAAGCAAATTTAACATAAAAGTTTTAATTAAAATTAGTGAAATTTTGTTCCAAAAATAGAGTCTTAGAAGAAACTTATTGTCTTTTCAATCAAGTAGAACATGCATGCAACTAATCTATTACTATGGAATTTATCATATTCTACAAAAGAGAAACTAACTAAATATCCTAATTTATTGGTGTTTAGGGAAGAGAAATTACCTCCGGAAGTCAGGTATTGACCGACCTCCCCACACTTAAGGTTTTGCACCGTCCTCAGTGCCATCTGTCAGAAACAAAGGTGGGCTGGTAGCAGTATCTCCACAGTCGGGGCCATCATGGCTTCTTGTGCTGGTAAAGGATGTGGAGATACTACTACCAGCCCACCTTTGTTTCTGACAGTGGCACTGAGGACGGTGTAAAGCCTTAAGTGTGGGGAGGTCGGTCAGTACCTGACTTCCGGAGGTAATTTCTGAGACCAAGGCGGAAAAAGGTAAGTTGCCCATAATTTGTACGTGTCCCATGGCATTCTGGATATGTCTTGGTAGATTCAGAGGTTGGTCTGTAAGAATACACCATAGTAGGACGGCCATGTCCGCAGTGAAGGAGGACTCGTGAGTGCTCGGAAAGACGTAATGGGACATGATCTGTGCCCATACGCGAGCCTCCAAGGTAAGTGCTGAAGCTGATATTCCCTTAGGGCGGGTACGATGGTATCCGTAGATCCAACGGCTGCCATGTAGTGCGATAACTCTGAGAACGGCGTCCCAGTCAAATTGGTACATCTTGCGCTTGAGTGCAGCTTCTTGAATGGTGTCCAATCCTTCTGGAATAGGGGGAAGACCTAGAGCTCTTTGAATGGCCTCTTCTGTAATGGGAACTTGCTTTTGACGGACAAAGATAGACTGCAGGGTTGGCAGGTGGAAGTTGGAGTAGAACTCGACTACCCAAGAAAGGTTGACCTGCCTCGGCTGTCTATGTAGGAAATCCCATTGTCTTTGTGCAATTTGTGGCTCAACAAAGGTAGCAATATGGTTTGGAAGGAGAAGAAGGTATTCGTTGTTGTAACTCCTTTCTGCCAGGATGGGGAACATCTGCTCACAGTAGCGATTGGGAAATCGCGCAGTGTCCTTTGCTGGGAAGGCTCTTTCTTTATCATCAACCTTTATAATCCTCTTAGTTCTTTTTGTTGAGGGTTTAACCGCAGTTGAAGTGGGCTCTGCCACCAATGCTCATTTTGTTCCTCTTCTTGCTGGTTGTTTGGGAGTAGCTTTCTCCTTTCCTTTCTTGGTGGCCATCCTGAAAAAGGAAAGAGGAAGGGAATTAAGTTCAAAGAGAAAGAGCAAGGAAGAGGGTTGTAGGAGTGAAAATTAATGCACGGTAAAGAGGATGTCGTTAACACATGGTCATGACTACATGTGAAAAGGTCATCAATGGAAATATAGCAAGTGCATATGAGGACAAATAAATGCAAGAGGTTTATTGGCATGCAGGCAAAGGCATGAGGAGCATAGATCAAGCATTCAATATCCAAGTTAGGTTACCAAGTCTTTCAAACTAACAATTTATTTGTAATAACAATTATATTTAAGTAATAAAATATAAAAAGGGTTTTGTGAAAAGCAAGCATTGAATAGTAGAGTAACGTAGAAAAGTGCATAATGCGATATGGGCTATTTCACAAACACATAGCATGCATGATAATTAAGGTATAGAAAGTATTAAATTGAACATGCAAGCAACCCTTTAAAAAGTAATATATAATTGCCAAACAAATTTACAACAATCCACAAGCATATAATGAGAAATAATGACTCAAATAAATTTCTAACACCAAGTAAAAAGGGAAAAAAAAGAAAAAGAAAATATGAATAATGAAAATAAAAAGAAAAGAAGATAACATATAAAAATAAGAAGAAAATAGAAAAGTAAAGAGGGAAGAAGAAAAAGAAAAACCTTGTTAATGGGGTGAGAGAGAGTGAGAGTGTAAAAAGTGAGAAAGAAGGAAGAAGGGAGAAGGAAGAAATAAGGAGGAAAAAGAGAAAATAGGATTTGAGGAAAAGAAAGATAAGATAATTGGCAAACCAGGGAAGCTGTGCGGCACAAGCGACGCGGTCGCGTGGGGCACGCGGTCGTGCGACTTGCGCTTATACTGAATGACGCGGCCGCGTCGGTCACGCGGTCGCGTGACATGTTTCATGCTACTGGCGCGAGGGCAGCCTCGCGCTCGCACAACTCTCTGTTCGAAATTTTATTTTTGCCAAATCTGGGTTGACGCGATCGCATGGGGCATGTGATCGCGTGAGTGGCCATTAAAAGGATATGACGCGGTCGCGTCGGTCACGCGGCCGCGTGGGAAGAATTGTGCGTTCAGCACCAATCCAGCACCACTCTAGCACAACTTTCGGTTGTGCACCCTTTTTCACGTCGAAATCCAGGGCACGCGGTCGCGTGGGTCACGCGGTCGCGTGGGAGGCCAATGTTCCTATGTGACGCGGACGCGTCGGCGACGCGGTCGCGTGGGGCAATTTGTGCCACTGGCACGCCTCCAGCCATGCTCTTGCGTGACTCTCTGTTCGTTTTATTTTTTTCCTCCCATGACCTGCGACGCGGACGCATCAATGAGGCGGTCGCGTCGCGTGAAAATTATTTTTTTTTTAAGTATGTAAATGCAAATGCACGAAATGTACTAATAAAGAGAAGAGTTATTGAATTGAAAAACGAAGAATAAAGAAAAGAACGATCATACCATGGTGGGTTGTCTCCCACCTAGCACTTGCTTTAACGTCCGTAAGTTGGACGCTCCACTAGCTCAATCTTCGGCTATGTGGGGATCTTATAAGAGGAAGATCTCGAGCTCCTTGTTTTTCTGACTCCTCTCTCCATGGTACAGCGTTAAACGATGTCCATTAACTTTGATAAGTTCAAAGCTTGAAGGATGGCTTAGGTGATAAACTCCGTATGGACCTTCCCATCTTGATCTCAACTTGCCTGGCATGAGCCTCAGTCGAGATTTGTAAAGGAGGACTAAATCCCCAGGTTGGAACTCTTTTCTCTTGATGTGCTGATCATGTACAGCCTTCATCTTCTCCTTATATAGTCTTGAGTTCTCATAAGCTTCTAGGTGAAGGCTTTCCAATTCTTGCAGTTTCAATTTCCTTTTAGCTCCGGCTTTCTCAATTCCCATGTTGCACTCCTTTACTGCCCAAAAGGCTTTGTGCTCTATTTCAACAGGGAGATGACGAGCTTTTCCATAAACTAAGCGGAAAGGACTCATCCCAATGGGTGTTTTGTATGCGGTTCTGTATGCCCAGAGTGCATCTTGTAGCCTGGTGCTCCAGTCTCTTCTATGAGGTTTGACTATCTTTTGCAAGATACGCTTTATCTCTCTTTTTGACACCTCGGCTTGCCCATTAGTCTGAGGATGGTAGGCTGTTGCAACCTTATGAATTATCCCATGCTTCTTCATTAATCCTGTTAGTCTCCTGTTACAAAAATGGGTGCCTTGATCGCTCACGATTGCTCGTGGTGATACAAAGCGACAGATAATGTGGTTTCTCACAAAGGAAACAACAGTGTTAGCATCATCAGTGCGGGTAGGAATTGCTTCCACCCATTTGGAAACGTAATCCACAGCTAACAATATATAAAAATAAGCATTAGAATTTGGAAATGGACCCATGAAGTCAATGCCCCAAACATCAAAAATTTTACAGAAAAGCATAATTTGTTGAGGCATTTCATCCCTCTTGGATATATTACCAAATTTTTGGCATGGAAAACAAGATCTACAAAATTTAGCAGCGTCTCTAAAAAGTGTAAGCCACCAGAATCCACAGTCTAAGATTTTTCTAGCTATTCTTTGAGGGCCAAAATGTCCTCCACTCTCAAATGAGTGACAGGCCTCTAAGATGGACTGAAATTCTGATTGAGGCACACACCATCTAATTACCTGGTCAGCGCCACATCTCCATAAATATGGGTCATCCCATATATAATATTTAGACTCGCTTTTCAGCTTGTCTCTTTGATGCTTAGAAAAGTTTGGAGGAAAGGTGCGGCTAACTAGATAATTAGCTACAGGTGCATACCAAGGGACTACGTCAGATACTGCTTTCAGGTTATCAAATGGGAAATTATCAGCTATAGGAGTGGGGTCATCTGTAATGTGCTCAAGGCGACTCAAATGGTCTGCCACTAAATTCTGGTTACCACTCCTATCCTTAATTTCTAAATCAAATTCTTGTAATAGCAGTATCCAACGTATAAGCCTTGGTTTGGATTTCTTTTTAGCCAATAGATACTTTAGAGCTGCGTGGTCTGAGCACAATACTACCTTCGTACGAAGTAAATAGACTCTGAATTTACCCAGAGCAAAAACAATAGCAAGAAGCTCTTTCTCAGTAGTAGTGTAATTGGACTGAGCGGCATCTAAAGTTTTAGACGCATAAGCAATAACAAAGGGGTCCTTACCATCACGCTGAGCCAGTTCTGCTCCTATTGCATGGTTGGAGGCGTCGCACATTATTTCAAATGGCTGGCTCCAGTCTGGTCCTCTCACAATTGGAGCTTGAGTCAGGGTGGTCTTCAGCTTATCAAACACTTGTTTGTAATCCTCACTGAGCTCGAACTCAATGTCCTTCTGCAGTAGTCTGGATAAGGGAAGTGCTACCTTACTGAAGTCCTTAATGAATCTCCTGTAAAAACCTGCATGGCCAAGGAACGAGCGGATTTCCCTCAGAGAGGAGGGGTAAGCTAAACTAGAAATAACATCCACCTTTGCCGGATCTACAGAAATTCCAGTATTAGACACAATATGTCCTAGTACAATCCCTTGTTTTACCATAAAGTGACATTTTTCAAAATTTAATACAAGGTTTGTACTGACACATCTATCTAATACTCTAGATAATCCATCTAAGCAAAGGCTAAAGGAATCGCCATATACACTAAAATCATCCATAAAAACTTCCATACAGTCCTCAATAACATCAGAGAAAAGACTCATCATGCACCTTTGGAAAGTAGCTGGTGCATTGCACAAGCCAAAGGGCGTTTTCTTGTAAGCATAAGTCCCAAAAGGACATGTAAAAGTGGTTTTCTCCTGATCCTCAGGAGCTATATGAATCTGGAAATAACCTGTGTAACCATCTAGAAAACAATAATGTGATTTACCTGACAGGCGATCCAGCATTTGAACAATGAATGGAAGAGGATAGTGATCCTTACGGGTGGCCTGGTTAAGGCGTCTGTAGTCAATGCAGACCCTCCAGGCGTTCTAAACTCTGGTTGCTATGAGATCTCCATGCTCATTTTTTACTGTAGTGACTACAGACTTCTTGGGCACCACTTGTACTGGGCTTACCCATTCACTGTCTGAACTGGGGTAGATGATATATGCCTCCAGTAGTCTGGTCACTTCCTTCTTGACTACCTCTAAGATAGTGGGGTTCAATCTTCTCTGGGGTTGACGGACAGGTCTTGCTCCCTCTTCTAAAAATATCCTATGCTCACAGACTTGAGGGTTGATGCTGACTATGTCTGCCAAACTCCAACCAATTGCCTTCTTGTGCCTCCTCAGCACACTAAGTAACTACTCTTCCTGTTGAGAAGTGAGTTCCCTTGCAATGATAACTGGAAACTTCTGCTCGTCTTCAAGGTAAGCATATTTGAGGTGTGGAGGAAGGGGTTTTAATTCTAACTTCTGATCATGGTCAGGCTCTGGGTTGTCTAGAGCTGGTAACAATGGTAAAGCACTGTCATTGTCCTCTGAGAATGTCCCCACACTTGGACCTTGTCCGATGTACTTCTCTTCAAATTCCTCCTGGTGAACATCAGCCACGGTTTCATCTATAATGTCCCACTGGAGGATAGAATGATCCTCCGGAGGATGCTTCATAACTACATTCAGATTGAAGATTACTACTCGGCCATCTATTTCAAAGGAGTATGTTTCTGAAAAAGCATCTAATTTAAACCTTGAGGTCTTCAGGAATGGTCTTCCGAGTAGGATTGATGATGGCTTCTCTGAGTCATTTTGGGGCATCTCCAGGATATAAAAATCAGTGAAAAATGTGAGCCCCTTAATGCCCACTAATACATCTTCAGCAACTCCAGCCACTGTAATAATGCTTTTATCTGCTAACACAAAATGAGCTGCCGACCTTTTTAAGGGAGGGAGCCTCAAAATATCATATATAGACAAAGGCATTATACTCACACATGCTCCTAAATCACATATGCAGTCAGAAAATACTACACCACCAATAGTACAATTAACCATACATGGACCTGGGTCACTACACTTTTCAGGTAAACCTCCCATTAAAGCAGATATGGAACTACCTAAAGGAATAGTTTCTAATTCATTAATTTTGTCTTTATGTATACATAAATATTTTAGAAACTTTGCATATTTAGGTACCTGTTGAATAACATCAAAAAGAGGAGCAATTACCTCAACCTTTTTGAATATCTCTACCATTTTGGGATCAGGTTCCAGCTGCTTCCTGGGCTTCCTTACAAGTTGTGGAAATGGAATGGGAGTGGTGTCTTCTACAGTGTCTGCGCCCTGTGGTACTTCCTCCTGTGGTTGAACTTCTTCTTTTTCAGCCATGTCCTGTATGTCCTCCTCCTCTTTAACATCTTCTATTTCCACTACCTCTTCAGCTGAGGCGTGTTCTGGTGGGTTTGGCTCCTCCTGATTCCTCTCCTGCAGTGTGGTTCCGGACCTTAGGGTGATGGCATTAATGCTACCCTTTGGATTGGGTAATGGTTGAGAGGAAATTCCATTGGAGCTCAAAGGCTGGTTATTGGAGTTATTCATTGATCCAATTTGTGAGACAAGAGCTTCCATGGTAGAGTTCAGACCATTTAGTGTAGCATAAAGGTTATTTTCCATGGTCTATTGTCTCCGATCAATGGATTGTAGTAAGTCACCATTAGAAGATGAGGAAGGATAAGTAATTTAAGAGGTCTGCTGTTGGGTATTCTATGGTCCTTGGGATTGCCTTAGGTGAGGTACTCTGTAAGGCTGGTTCTAGTTCTGCTACCTGTTGTTATTATTATTCCACCTCTGATTTCCCTGATTGTCTCTGCCTCCTCTGTTGTTGTCCCTCCAATTCTGGTTAGAATTGTCCTGCCATCCATGGCTGTAATTGCCACCTTGATTGTACCCTTGGTTGGGGCGGTCATAGAAGTTTTGAGTGGCTGCCACGGTGTTGTCTTCCTGCTGGAGCTGCGGGAATTCATCAGTATAATGGCTATAATCAGCACAGATTCCGCAAACTCTCTGTGGGACTAACTGTTGGCTTTTCTGTGGTGGAGAAGGTTGAGCTTACTGAACTTATTGTTGATTCAATTGCATCTGCTTCAGCAAGTTGGTCATTTCACAGATACTCTGAGTTAGAGCAGCAGCCTCTCTGCTAGAGGATACTTCTGCAACGGCTTTTGAACGGCCTTATTTCTGCCTGTGATTCCGAGTAGATTTAGCTAAGTCGCTGATCAATTGCCATGCCTCATCAGTGGTCTTGTACTTTTTCATAGACCCATTGCTAGCACTTTCCAATGTGGTCTTATCTTGGGGTCTCATGCCCTGTGTGACGTAACCGAGTAACACTATCTTGTCAATCATATGGTAGGGGCATGCTTCCAGAAGATTATTGAAGCGCTCCCAGTATTCATACAGAGTCTCAAATTCGTCCTGAACAATCATGGAAATATCTTTCCTCAGTTTATTAGTAACTTCAGCTGGAAAGAATTTTTCCAAGAATTCTCTTCTAAGTGTATCCCAGTTGGATACAATTGCAGCGGGTTGAGTGTAGTACCACTCTCTCGCCTTTCCCTTAGGAGAAAATGGGAAGGCTTTCAACAAAATTGAAGTTTCATCTGCACCATCACGCATGACAGTAGAACAGGCTGCTTGAAAATCTCTCAGGTGCTTGATAGGCTCTTGAGTAGGTAAGCCATGAGAATTGGGCATCAAATTGAGCAGTACAGCCTTTATTTCAAAGTCTGTAGCCACCGCTGGGTGATGCACTTGAAACGGTTGAATTGTAAAATCAGGGGCTCCAGCCTCCTGGATAGTAACTCTCTTAGGTGCTGCCATGTTACCTGTACGTAAATCAATCAAATCAGTAGAACGGGGGCTGGTTTCTTCCTCAAATGACGTTTCAGATCCGCCCACAGAGAGGACTAACTGACGCCGAGCTTGCCTTATTCGTGAAATAGTTCTTTCAATCTTAGGATCGAATACTGGCAACCTTGGATCAGGAAGTGAACTTCTCATCTAATGAAAGAAACAAGCAGCTCATAGTATAAAGATAAAATAAATTCCAATCAATAACTTAGCACTCTGTTGTAACTCCCCGGCAACTGCGCCAAAAATTGGCGTGGTGGAAATTGGCGAGTTAAGAATTGTTATAAGATATGCGTTGCAAGTATAGTTCTTAACCAACCAGAAATTCACTTATCAATTTAGAAGGGTTGTCACAAAAATTAAAATTAAAATACTGGGAGTATAAATCCCAGGTCGTCTCCCAACGAGTTGCAGAAAGGTGTGCTATGTTATTAATCAGATGTTTTCAAAAGGGTTTGAGTTGAATAAACAGGAAATTAAATTGGGGAAATTAAGTAATTTAAATAAAAGCCTTGACTGGAAGTAGATTAGTTGGAAGCCCTATTCTTGTTGCAGTACTCTCAAGATTAATTGATAATTGAAGGTTGTTCTGTTTAGTTATCCCTTACTAGGTAAGGGAAAGTCAAACAAGTTGGAATGCTGTTTCTATTCACAAGTCCCAATCCGCTTACTTGGAAGGACTAGCGTTAGTGACTAGAGAGCAATCCAACAATAAACCCAATTACAATTTCTCTTTTGAGCATTCCAACTCAAGGGTTCCTTTCAATTAACTCCCCATCAAGTTAGAAAACTACTCGCTCATTGTGAATGTGGAATTCATAACATAGAAAAGGGAATTAAAGAAAGACATGATAAACAAAAATCAAAGGAATCAATTAAAAATAAAGGTAACTCTTGTATTAATAAATTCTAAAATAATCCAATAGTAAAATTGAGTAAATTAAAGGACATGGAAGAGTAAAGCCAAGTAAAGAAAACGAACTAGAATGACAATGTCTTGGTGAGGTAATAACTCTTCTCAATATCCCAATGCAAAAGCAAAAAAAATAAAATCCTATGAACTATGAATGTGTAGAGAAAAAACCTAGAGGAGGAGTAAAACTAGATCTAGAAACTAAAATTGTGTAGAATGAATGTTGTTGTTGGTTTCTGCATGTCCTCTGGCTCTAGTCTGCCTTTCCGGGCCAAAAATTGGGTCAAAACAGGGCCCAAAATCGCCCCCAGCGAATTCTGCAGATTATGCAGATCGCGCACGTCACGCGATCGCGTCATTCATGCGGACGCGTCATTCGGCGTTTTGTCCTGCCACGTGAGCACGTCGTTTACGCCTCCGCGTCACTTGTGCTATTCCAATCCGCGCGGTTGCGTGAGCCATGCGGCCGCGTCACTGCGATTTCTTCTCTCTTGTGCGGTCGCGTGAGCCATGCGGCCACGTCACTTCTCGCTGGTCATCTCCTCAATTTCTTGTGTTCCTTCCATTTTTTGCAAGCTTCCTTTTCAATCTCCAATTCATCCATGCCCTATAAAGCCTGAAACACTTAACACACAGATCATGGCATCGAATGGAATAAAGGAGAATTAAAATACATAATTAAAAGTCTCTAGGAAGCAAGTTTTCAATCATGTAATAATTTTAGGAAGGAAATATAAATGCATGCTACTTATATGAATAAGTGGGTAAAGATCATGATAAAACCACACAATTAAACACATTATAAACCATAAAATAGTGGTTTATCAGACCGACTAAGAAGAAGTCGGACCAGACCAATCAAAGCGACAAAGTTAGAAAAAGTAATCCATAGAAAGAGGCCTAGCCAGCCCTGATTAAAAATGGATTACTAAAAATAACTTAAGAAGAATCGACAAGTGAAGTCGACCAACGAAAGCTACAGATTGGAGCGACAAGAGAAGTCGGACCAACGAAAGCTATAGCTCGGATCGACACGAGAAGTCGGACCAACAAAAAGCGTGCTCTAGAAGGGACATAGCTCAGCCCAAAAAGACGACCTTATGACAAAGTTACGAAAAGTGTTCTACGAGAATACAAAAAAAAAAAAATTCATCAGACAAGTCATCACATCAACAAGAAAGAGGTCGGACAGCCGAATCTCGATACCTTACAGAGGATCTACAGAAATCCCAAAAAGACAGCCAGCATGTCAAAAGAAAACAAGTCTATTCTAAAAATCATTAAAGAAACTCAGGAGGCAACCTGGAAGAGGACCTCAAGAATTCAAAAGAACTTTGTTTATCTACTAAGTTGCATAGAAGCAACTAACAGTCAAAGGATCCAAGTTATAACCAAAATTACAGAAATAGAGTTCAAAAGCCCACAAGTCGGGCTGTGGAGATAAAAACACATAAATCATAAGGGGTGTAAAGTTTCCCCAGTAGCAGCGTCAGTAGCAGAAGGAGGAGGAATGATATTCATAGGGACAGCGTCCACGGTCCCATCCTCACGATTGAGTATCTCACAATCCGGATCGGGTTGGGAACGGACCTCGGCAGAAGGATTTGAAGAATTCATGGCAACAGAGGTTTTGACTGGTGGCACAGGGGGAGGATCTTCTTCTCCATCCTCATCTGGGGCAGGGACGATTTTTTCGTCCTCCACAATGTTGTCCAAACAGAAGAGAGTCAGGTCGAGCTCGGGAGCAAGAACTCGAACCTGGGCCTTCAAGTTTTCATTGGCATCAGTCACATTGCCCACAAGATGACCCTGAAGCTCAGAATAATCAACTTGGGCTGACTCAATCTCTCCCTAACCTCTAGCAACTCACCATAGGTTCGAGTATAACTCTCCTTCGACTTCTTAGCCATCTCTTCGTCTAGATTCGCAGCAGCCTCCGCAGCCCGCAGGAACAGCTCTGGATTTCTCTTTCTCTAAATCTAGTTCCAACTTGGCCACTTTGGGGTCCAGCTCATCCTTCAACCCCTTGATCCTGTCATACTCCGACTTGGCATCCAGCATAAAAGCCTTCCTCGCATGGACGGGAGAGTCTTGGATTGAGCGAAACAAAGCTGCACCCATATGCGCCATCTGAACACTACTACTGGTGATAAAATCCAAGTGGTGCAGGATGGACACATCATCCATAGGAAGTCAGCCATAAGGGGCAATCTGGTTATCAACAAACTCCACAGCATCAAAGTCAGGGGCATCCAGATTATAGGGTTCAACAGTCTTCTGCTTCTTGGGTAGTGGACCGGCAGCAGAGGGAGAGGCAGCACTAGAGGTCGGCTGGGGAGGATCAGAAGAAGCAAAGTGAACCTGGGGAGTTGGGATGATCTTCCTCGGTCTAGAATTGTCCGGGGTCGACCTCTTCAGCGTAACCTTGGAAGACCCTTCCCCAGGACCTTTGGCCGAGATATTCTGAGCAGCAGTCACCTTCCTTGCCCTCTTAAAAGCTTTCATGGAATCAGTGGTCTTTACCATCTCTGAAAAAATAAAGCAGCAAAACCAAAGTTGCAGATAAGAACGAGGTGGACTGACAAAACAAACAGATAAAATAAAGGAAAAAAGACAAGACTAATAAAGAAATCGGCAACTACCCAATTCAATTCGAAGAAGGGAGGGATCCCCCAAGAACCTCTTCGTGTCAAGATGGGGAGGCTCCCCCCAATTTTCCTCTAGTACATGTACTAAAGCCTGCTCAACTTCATCCAATATTTCCCAAGTATACCTAGACATTACAACATTTTTTTGCCAGCATAAGGGGAAGGCAGGCTCATTATTCTATTCCAAGAAGAAAGGCCGAGCTCCTTCAACAGCTCAGACCTTGAAATAATAGTTTTTAAAATCCCTAAAAGACTCGTCATACATAGAAAAAACTTTTTTTCCATGGGCAGCTCGGAAAGAAATCCAGAAAGCCTTCTTCTTAGCTGCCCCAGGCTTCGTCAAAACAAAAAGGTAAAGAAAGAGAGTTTGAGAAGGTCAGACATCCAGTTCTTGGCACAACAGTTGGAAGATTTTTATGAAACCCCACGAGTTCAGGTGAAGTTGAGAAGGAGCTACGTTGCAAGACCACAACAGGTCGGTCTCAAAGGAAGTAAAAGGAATGGTAATGCTCATTTGGCTAAAAAAGTAATCATACGCATAAAAGAAGGGACGTTTCCCCAGAGTCAAAGAAGGAAACCAAACCCTCTCATCAGGGTCAGGCGCTATCAACTCATAATTCTTCTCCTGATCTCTACTACTACAAACCCTGTGATGTCTCCTAAGCTGCACGTAATACTCAGAATTAACCACAAAAACACACATCAAGACGAGGGAGTCCAGCCAGTCAGACATGCCATCGGGGACTTTGGTGGACGTCTCGACAATATTTTTGCGAGAAGGCATGGGTCAACTAGTCCTACAGTGAGAAAAAGGAAAAATGGGTTACTAATCAAACAGCTCAAGAAAACAGCTTGGACAAATATGGAGATAGCTTGGACAAAATCATACGAATGTTAGAAGTCAGATACAGCAGCAAAAGAAAACCCCAGGACTCACACCAAGGTCCAGGGGCATCCTTTGGAGGCAATAACAAAGCAAGGATCCAGGAAAAACACAAAATAATATCAAACCTTCTCTAACAAAATAGCGATCCATCCATTCAAACAGCGAACATCAAGCAGGCAGAAATCATAAAAAAGATGTAACCTTTTTCAAATTCACAGTCCATTACTCCAAGATACAAACAGAAGAAGATCGATGCATAAATAAATCAAGTAAAAGGGACAGAAACAAGCAACAAATCGAAGAAACCCTCAAGGCACGCATTACAGGCACAACGACGCAGACAAGATGCAAACTTTCCAAATCCAAACAAAGATCAAAACTTTTTCATCCCCAAACAAACACAAGCAAATAAAAAGAACAGAGAGAAAGAAGACGAGAAACCAACCTGCAGTGGAGAAGAGATGATAAACACTCAAAGACCGAAGCAACGACGAAACCACGCCAAACAATCGCTTTTCGAGCAAAGAAAGTGGAAAGCGCAAAGAATGGAAAGATTTGAGAACAAAAGAACGAAGCACCAGCAAGGAGTCCAAGAGAAAAGTGAAAGAAGAAACTGAAGTAAATCTTTGAAAATTCGAAATGACAGATAAGGAGAGGGAAGCAAAGGAAACGACAAAATGGGAGTTAATGAGTTTTTAAACTTCGCACGTTCCCAAGAAAAGCGCAACGCGTTCTGCAATTAAAAAGGAAACGCTCCGCATTCAAGTCGCTAAATAGGAGTTCTACAACGAGATCAACAAATAATGCTCGAGCTCGGCTTCTCCAAAAGAGATCAAAGTCTAAAAACACCCGACCTCAAAAGGAAGACCACGCTCAAGCAGGGGCACTGTTCATGCCCTGGGTCGAGCTGTATGACCTGGGCTGGTTGACGACAAGTCGACTGACCTCTTCAGGTCGAAATTACCCAACCTCCTCTAAAGGAGTTTGGCTAAATCACTATAAAGACCCAAGAAAGGCCCAAATGAAGGAACATAGCCCAATCTAAAGGCAGCCAAAGTCTGGAAAGATAAGGGTGGTTCCCCTTAAAGATAAGATGACTTCATTCAAAGATAAGATAAGATAACTAACCTATCTTATCTGGAAAGGTCAGCCTACGCTACTATAAATACACTGGAGCACCCAAGTATAACTTATACTCTGATTCTACTAAAAACCTGCTTAAAGCCCATGCTAACTTAAGCATCGGAGTCTCTTGCAGGTACCACCACCCTCCGGTGACAAAGGATCAGCTGCACCATTAAGTCTAACAAGTCGAACACGTTAGCTTCAGCTATCAAAGCTCATCCAAGATCGACCTTCAGTTTCAGGTAACCCTCAGAACACTAAGCATGTCCTCATGCTAAATTCATGAAAGAGACAAGGAGTATCAACATTTATTCAATGCAAACTATCTATATGCACCCTATCTAAATGCAATCTATCTAAATGAATACAACTACTTGGTCAAAATATATCAATTCCCAAGAATACATATCAAATACAAGGGCTAAAGTAATCATATCAAATCAATTCCACAATTGAATTGAGTTATTGAAAAGAATTATAAACTTGCAAGAAAAAAGATGATCATAGGTGAAAACATGGAATTGAGCAATCGAACCCTCACCGGATGTATATCCGCTCTAGTCGCTCAAGTGTATGGGGTTGCTTCATTCGATTCTCCTCTAGTCATGCTTTCTAAGATTTGTTTTTCATGTAACAATAAACAATTATTCAATGCATGCATACAAATATCATGAGGACTTATCCATAGGTTGTAATGGGGCTAGGGTCAAGGTAGGATTATATTTGGTCAAGTGAGCTTGAAATTTGAATCTTTGATTAACTTAAACATCCCACCTAACCTATGACAACCTATACAATTTAAAGCATACCTAACTACCCATTCTTCACTTTTTCACACACTCATGCATTCTCCTTTTGATCACAACACATATGCATCGTTGTTATTACTTAACTTTGGGGTATTTTGTCCCATTTTTATTTCTTTCTTTTTCTCTTTTTCTTTTTTTATTTTTTTATTTTTATTTTTTTCATTTTTCTTTTGTTTTTCAAATTAAAATATATACAAGAGCATCAATGCATATGGTTTAAATATTTAATGCGTGAATATGTACCCAATTCCCAAGATTTTTCACAAAACTATAAAGTTCACTTTTATCTCACCCAATGTTCCCAAATTTTCCACAATTGAATGATAAACACCCTCACTAAACTAAGTTAATCAAAGATCCAAACAAGGGACGTTTATTATTTTTCGCTTTATGGCTTGTAATGTGCTAAAATTAAGAACAAAAGGGAATAATCATAGGCTCAAAATTGGTTAACAATGGTAGATAAAAGGTAAGGCTATTTGGGTAAGTGAGCTATTCAAAATAAAGCCCTCAATCATATAAATGCATTCATACACAAAATAATGGACATAAAGAATCAAACAAATCAAAGATTATAATCATAAAAAGAGAATAATACATGCAAGAATAAAAATAGTGGTTATATGATGTAACCACACAATTAGGCTCAAAAATCACATGCTTATGTGCTCTTAGCTCAAAACATGTTCCACAATGTATAATTCAAGAAAGTTCAATGAAAAATTTTTTTTTACCCAAATCAATTAGGGTGCCCTATAGATAAAATCCTTGGAAGATTTCATTATTTTGACTAAGCTTATTATATGTATATATGCAAAATAAGAAAATGCAACTAAAAATCCTAAATGACCTAAAAATAACATAAAAAATTGAAATGTGAAAGTCTTGGGATTAGAAATTTGTCACCCAAAAATGCTCTTCGCCCGGGCGACCTCCCCACACTTAAAAGTTTGCACCGTCCTCGGTGCATTCAAAGTTGAGCAAGGGGTACGGCGACGCTCCGGATTGCCACCTTCAGCTGGTGGATCAACCGGATGCTGCGTATTCTTTTCTTCTGCTTCCCTTTTCTCTTATGACAAATCATCCTAAATGATAGAAAACAGGATATAATAAGACAAGTAAATGCACAAGCAAAGAAGTATAGATTGTTGGAATGAGGTAAGAATCACTAAAATGAAGTGGGTGACTCGATGTGTGACATGGATAAAAACAAGTGTGTGAATTCTTGGTTACGTGCAGTTTAGAGCTCACACACTAGCATGAAAAGTAAAGTCACAATTACAGAAAAGAAGCATGCACTTCATTCATTCTAGTGTGCTAGAAATACTCTGAAGGAAACTTGTAAGTTAAGACAAGCAAACAAGTGCTAAAGAAGCATAAAAGCATTCAAGCAAGAATTAAGTGATTCTGAAATGGATAATGCATGGCCATTGGTTGATGTGCAAGAGAACTTAATGGACCAAATGATATATAAAACTTACACATCAATCAATGACACACCTTGAAGTTTGTTTGAAATACCTAAGTGATATAGAAGTGGAAGACATGGGTGCTATGGAACTTAGGAACAAGGAGATGGAAATTGAAATCAATTACATAGCAAGAATGGTCCACAAAACTTTACAGAGCTAAAAAATATGTCACTAGGTAAGCTTATGATCTAGTTTCATAATTTCAAAATATCAATGCATGAACTAGGTGACTTAAATAAAAATCAACCGTAGCAAAGCATCACCTAACAAAAATGAATTGAATAGAAGTAATTGCCTAATAATAGATAATGAACTTTAATTACATGGGGGCCAAAACATGTAATTTAGAAATCAAAAAATATTATGAAGGCAATATCATACGTACTTGGTATTTAAAAATGTTAAGCATGAAGGGTTCAAAACCAAGTAACAATAAGTAGCCTCAATAAAGAGATCCAACAATGAATATCAAAAACAATTATGCTAAAATAGCATCAAGTTAATAATAAGCAGCAATAAAGAGCAAACAAAATTAATAATCCAACACTTATCGCCTAAAACAAAAATTAAGTTATATAGCTAACTAACTAACTAACCAATTAACTAACTAAATAAGGTGATGGTGGATGGTGATTAGTAGTGTTGGATGATGGTTGAAGGAGGGAAAGAAAAGAGGAAAAGGGAAAAGAAAAAAATAAATGGAGAGAAAAGAAGAAAAGAAGTGATTGAAACAGGCCAGGGGGCCACGCATACTGATGAGCGGATATTTTATACGCTTTTTGGCATCATTTTCATATAGTTTTTATTATGTATTGTTTAGTTTTTGTTAAGTTTTTATAGGTTTTAGTGTTAAATTCAAATTTTTGGATTCTACTATGAGTTTTTGTGTTTTTGTGCAATTTCAGGTAATTTCTGGCTGAAATTGAGGAGCTGGAGCAAAAGTGTGATTCAGAGATAGAGAAAGCACTGCAGATGCTGTCCGGATCTGATGTCCTTGCACTCCGAAGAGATTTTCTAGAGCCATAGAAGTCCAAATAGAGCGTTCTCAATGGCTATGGGAAGCTGACTTCTAGAGCTTTCCAGAAATATATAATATTCCCTACTTTGCTTCGGATTAGAAGTCCCCAAACTGGCATCCAACGCCAGCTCCCTGCCCTCTTCTAGGCGTCTTGCGCCCAAAGAGCAGAGCCCAGCATCAAAACGCCCAGAGAGGACCCCTTAGCCAGCGTTCAACGCACTAGGAGCCTCATAGCACGTGGATCTCATCAAAGCTCAACCTAAACACTCACCAAGTGGGCCCCAGAAGTTAATTTTAGCAAAGCTAGACTGTTTTACCCTTACTAGTCATCTATTTAGTATTTAAAGACTTTTTACATGTTTTATCAGGCATTTTCTATTGGAGACGCACATCATACATGTTTATCATTGTATTTCCATTCAGTATAAGTTTCTAAACCTCCTAGGGTAAGGGGAGGAGCCCTGCTGAGTCCTATAAATTAATAAAAGTATTACTGTTTCTTCTACGATCCGTGTTTGATTTATGTAAGACCCAGAACCTTTGAAAAGTCTTTTTATGATCAAGTCTCAAATCATATGGTTATTTATAGCCTTAATTTCAGAAATTATTTTATTAAAGGTAATTAAGGCAAGTTTCGATTTATTGAATTTGAGATAAGTTGTGATTATTATCCAATTTTATAATTATTGGATTATTTTCTATATTTAAATTATAAAGTTGATAGTTATAAAGTAATAAGGATTTTATACGATTTGGATTAGATAAGTAATATTTTAAATATTACTATTGCTATTTTGGAAAAATGAAGAAATTAAGTATATTATTTCTAATTATTTGATTTGGGCATTTTATTGAAAGTAATTTGTAAAAATTGATGAGCAAATAGTATTTTCTATATACCATTAGTGTTGAATTTAATTTGGGTTTCAATTACTATATTATCTCTATTTTTAAGTGAAATTACAAAAGTAACCCTAACCCTAATTTTCAAACTAATGAAACCCTAACCCAGCGACCCGTTACTCGACCCAGTCCCCTTTTCCCCCTCACCCAACTGCAGCCGAAATTCCCTTTCTCCACCAAAGCAGTAGCACACACGGTTTCCTTTTTCCTTTTCCATGAAAAGAAAGAAACAGAAGCAGGAAACGGAGAGAAGGGAGGAAGCAGCTCGCCGGCCAGCCGTGCCTTGCCACTGCCGTCCCCACCTCGCCGCCGAACCTGCCACGCCTTGCCGTTAGTCACCGCCGTCACCCACATTCTTCCCCTCATAACCTCACCCTCAGATTTCATCAACCCACACACACCGAACAAACGCACACCCATGGTGGAGAAGAGATAGGGCAGAGAGAGGGAGAGCGCACGCGAGGAGCATGACCCGCTGTGCCGTCGTGTGTCATCCCCGTCGTCGAGCTCCCAGGGCAACCATCGGTAAGATTCAAAGGAGAGAGAAGCTTGAGGAGAGAGGGAGATTGGCGGAGGGAAGGTTCTGTTCGTGCAGCCATGCCTCCCTGCCTCAGATCCATCACCATCACCATCTCCACTGCCTTTTCCGCCGCCACCAGGCCGTGAATGCCGTTTCGGTTGTTGCGTTCGCTGCTGCCTGGATCCCTGTGGTCCAAGCCACCAATGATGGAGCTTCATTTCTGCTTTCCTGATCTGCCGTGAGTGAGCGACGTTGGGAGAGAGAGAGTCGCCTTGGAGCCACAAGCTGCGACGGTCGCCGCCGCGTCGCGTAGGAGAGGAAGGCTGAGACTGAGCGCCACTGGGAGAGAGGAAGACGCGGGTTGGAGGAGCTGCATCCAGTCGCCATTGTCGCCAGAGTTCTGAGGCCACCGGGACCACCGCCGGAGCTTCTGGCTACTTCTGCCATCGCCAAAAAAAGTTGCCGGTAAGGGTTTTATTTGAGGATTCTGTCCTTTTTGAATTTCGAGAATACCGTAGTCACTGCGTGTTGGTTTCAGTTGGCATGATACGGCTGTTGTGCTAGGAGTTACTGCAAGTTGCCACTGCCAGAATCACTACCAGGGCTGCCGCTTCATGGTACAGTCACTTCTTATTTGCGGCAAGCGTTTACGTTCCGGTAACCCTTTTAGTCGCAGTCCTGTTAAACATTGAGGTGTTGTAGCATTTGTTGTTATGAGAGTTAATCTTGGTTGTTACGTGTTGCGAATAGAGTTGCTGTGGTCACTACAAAAGTGAGCGAAGCCGTGATTCAAGCTGCTGGTAATTTCAGGTTAAGAGAAAATGTTCCTGTGACGTGTTTGGGTTATGGAATTTGCATTTTGAGGTAGGGGCGCTTTCCAAAAACTATGTTTTAAGTATTGGAATTATTACATATGGATACTGTCGTGAGATATTGTGTATTTGGTGATTGTATCTGCCTTATGTATTATTTGATTGTCTTGAATGATTATGGATGTTTGTTTGGCCGAATCGTTGTGTGGCTTTGTGAAATGTAATGTTTTGACGTTGATTATTTAAATATTTGAAATATGAGTTTAATCCGTTGAGGATTGATTTGAATTGAGTTAATTATTTTGATGATGTGAAAAGTTGAATGCACTTTTGAATTCAGCTTGGTTTATTTTAATTGACTTGGTTTTGGACAAATGATTTATTATTGAACCGATTCTTTTAAGCTTTGGAAATGAGTTAAATCGGTTGATATTGAGATGATTTTGGTATGGTTTCCTTGAGATATGCCACTGAGGCGACTGTTGGATTTAGCTTGCTTTTGAATTGATTTCTAGTTTTGAGCTGTTGAAAAGGAATGAGCAACGGTTTAGTTGGGACCCGAACCGGATGGCAAAGTCCAAGTTTTAGGGGAGATGCTGCCAAAATTTCTATAAAATCTGAGTCTTTATTTGAAATGTTATTTTGGAAATTTTGAGTTTAATGCCTTTCCTATTTACTTCGAGGATTGTAAATTTAGGGCTTCTTTTATTACCTTTACTTAGAACAATTATGAAAGCGATAAAGCTACACTTTGAAAGAATTGTTGAAAGAGAATCATGATTTCCCCTTATTTTCCAAGAAGAATAGTATGTCTTTGGGTACAAGTCATTCGAAAGAGAATTTTGCCTTTCGGCTGTTTTAAAAGGTAAAACGGGTTTATGTTTTTCTCTATTAACATAAAGATTGTCCCTTGGAAGAGTTTTCATGATTTTAAAAGGACTTGGATTTCGATTGATGAACCTCATTATTTTTATGTTTTAAATAAGATTCAGAGTATCCTTTGAACTCTAGTTTGAAACAACAAAAATGATTCTCTTAGCAGTTTGAAACGCTTTAGATTTAATTATGGAATTGAAGCCGGTTTTGTTTAAGTAAAGGAAATGGCTTTGAGAAGAGTAATTGATTACATGACTCGGATTGGCTTAGATCCTATTTTATTACTCAAATCAAGAAACCAAGGTGTTTAATGATTTTAAGTGAATTTGGCAAAATGAGTTATGATATCCTCCCCTAAAGACTTGAGACTCTGCCGAGAAACTTTTGTTATAAAATCCCCTTGTTGGATGGATGATTTTGAATGTTTCAAAATGAATCTTTAACTTGCCATAGTTATGGGAGTTGTGGAAAGAGGATGCCGAGAGTGGCATTGTTTTTAAAAGGGGAACTTACTTTGAGTAAAAGTGGCTTATGAGCCTGAGATGAATTGAGAAATGAGATCTTTAAAGCCGAGACTGAAAAGAGTTGAAACTTGATTTCAAAGTGAATGAATTGAGAAAAGTGATTTATGGTTTGAATGCCAATTTATGAATTTGACGATGTTGAATGGTGGAGGTGCTATTTTGTTATGAGCCGGAATGGCTGTGTATGATATTGATTTATGGCTGATTGCCGAATGAGTTATGGGCCGTATGGCTGACTATGAATTATTAAGTTAAGCTGAATGGCTGAGATGGATGTTGATCCATGGCTAGGACTGAACGAATACATGTTTGAGATACCTGGGTAGTAGCAAGGGTTGTGGTTCGTCCCACTTTCTCCAGGTCAGAGACTGTGACGCCTGGGCAGTAGCGGTGGTAGTGGTGATTCCACTCGCTCCAGGTTGAGCTTTTAAACACCTGCCAGGGTAGTAGCCACAGTAGTGGTTATTCCACTGGCTCTGGGTTGAGCGGGTAGTAGCGATGAGGTTGTAGCTCAAACTTACTTGCTTCGCGATGGGTGTTTCTGTCCATGGTTAGCTACCAGGACATGTCGGGTTGGCTATATAACCGACAGATGATATCATCAACCTCTAGGGACAGGCATGCATCATATGCATCTATGTGACATTGTTTGGGTGTGCATATTGTACTTGGTTTGCCTATGTGATTAACTGCTAATTGTTCTACTTGCTGTAATTGTTTGTTTGTGCTTGAACTTCCTATCTGTGTTTGCAACTGGGACTCTTTTGGTTTGTGGTGATTGGTTGATGGTTGGATTGTTAGGCCTAGGGCCATGGTTGAAATGAGATGGACCAATGATTGGTTTCGGTTTTGTGTTTTTGGTTTGGACAAGTATGAAATGCTAATTTGGTTCAGCATGGTTAAACCTTTTTGAAAGGCTTTTAAGTCTTTGAGAATTGAATGGTTCCTCTTTTAGAAAAGATTTCCGACTTTACTTTCATTGTAAACCATTGTTTTTGAAAAGAGGCATGAGACGGTTATTAATCACTGGTGCGGTTTATCTTCACGTATCCTATTACAGTAATTCCCAAAAACCCTCTACTGAGAACCCTTTCGAGGATGATGTTCTCACCCCCCCTACATTTTTCCCCCTTTTAGGATATGGGCGTAGAAGTCACGAAGAGTTATTTAGTTGTTGTTGAGATGCTTTGTATTGTTTTAGTTATGGTTTATTGTACCCTCGCCTTTATCTTGATATATTCTGTAAGAGGGATAGGGACTGTATTGGATAATGCTTGTAATATTATCTATGTATATAAGTGTATATATGTATGTACTCTTTATGAGTTTTTGTAAGTTGTATGGTATTTATGGATGTACGTTATCGAACGAAAGTATTTTTGGGAGCGGTATTACGGTTTAAAGTTTTAAACAGGCTCATATTTTAGTATTAAATATTATAAGTGTCGTCGTAATGTCTGAGTTATCAGAGTCGCGCAGCCAGAAGCGTGAGCTTTGGTAGTTAGGGTGTTACAATTTATTTCTAAGATGTATACTCGCTCTTCAGCATGGTGAATAGGATGATCAGACAATCAGCTCTGTTCATCATACTAAGATAAACGTGCCTCATAAACACCCGCGTCTACTTGGGTTCATGTGAATATGTGACTGGAAAGCACGAGCCAACAACTATGTTTATACATCTCTCATATGGTTAATCCACGACTTCGTTGGGGACTTCTCGAGACACCAGTTCAGCCAATTTCTGGGGAGATTAGGGTCTCCGTGGTATAGGCTAGAATCCAAAGAAGCAACATCCTCTGATCCGGAAGATTCGACCTTGTCTGCGGCGTTTTTAGTAGGATCGCCAAGAGAATGAACTGCTAGAGCTTCACCCTTCGTCAGATTGGATGACCACGGCCAATGGCGTTCAATCTGTAGCAGAGGAGATCAATGACCACGGCGCATAGCGTTGATAACACAAGCAGAGAAGACAATGATACCAGAGTTAATTCAGAAAGATAAAGCAACTCCAATCCTTTACCTTATTCATATTACTGATTTTAATCCAAATACAACTTATGAATAGTTTTCCCTTATCATAAAAACACATCCTTCTGATCTCGCCTGACTAAGACCTGCAAGATAACCATAGCTTGCTTCAAGCTAACAATCCTCGTGGGATCGACCTTGACTCGCTCAGGTATTACTTGGATGACTCAGTGAATTTGCTGGTACAGCTGTACGAAAGTGTGGGATTCGTGCACTAAGTTTTTGGCACGTTGCCAGGGATTGTTCGAGTTTGGACAAACTGACGGATTGTCTTGCTCCCTAGATCAGGTAACTTTTATTTTGTTGAGTCTTTATTTTTATTTTCTTCTCTAGCTTTTCAAAAAAAATAAAAAATTTTTCAAAAATATTTTTCCTTTCTTTGTTTGATCTCTTGATTTTGTTTGAGTCTTTCCGGTTTTCTGTTTTTGAATTCCAAAAATTTTAAAACTTCTTCAAAAACTTTTTTCAAAAAATTTTTATTTTCTTTATTAGATCTTTATTTTTGGTTTGAGTCTGTTGTGCTTGTTCTTCGTTAAAATTTTTGCCCGCTATAAGTTCTTCTTTCAAAATTTTTTTCAAAAATAGTTTCTTTGTTTGAGTCTTTGTTTGTGTTCTTGTTGAGTCAATTTTTGAAAATATTGAGTCCTTTTTCTAAAAATTTTTAAATTTAGTGTCTTTTTGTTTGAGTCTTGTTTCAATTCTTTAAGTTTGGTGTCTTCTTGTTTATTTTCTTTTATTTTTTGAAAATTTCTCTTTGGGTTTCTAAAAATTTTAAGTTTGGTGTCCTTTTTTTTGTTCTTCTATTCTTTGAGTCTTTGAGTTTTGTTCTTTGTGTTCTTGAGTTTTATTTGTGTTTTGATCTTAAAATTTTTAAGTTTGGTGTTCTTTTGTGTTTCCCTCCAAAATTTTGAAATATTAGGGGGTGCTAGATAAAAAAATTTTAAGTCTTGTGTCTTTTACTTGTTTTTCTTTTTCATCGTTAAATTTAAAAATAAAAAGATATCTTTTCTATCTTTATTTAATTATTAATTTCTAAAATTTTAAAATAAAAATTCAGATTTTGAATTCAAAATTTTTATCTTATCTTATCTTGGTTTTCAAAATTTCAAAAATCAAATCTTTGCAAAATTATAATTCTTATCTTTTTCAAATTTCAAATTTTTAAAAATCATATCTTTTTCAAAATCAAATTTCAAAATCTTATCTTTTTAAAATCTTTTTCAAATCCTTTTTTGTTTCTTATCTTATCTTTTCTAACTTCATATTTTAAAATCAAATCGTTTCAAAACTTTTTAATTTCTTATCTTATCTTTTCTTATCTCCTTTCTAATTTCAAATTTCAATTTCAAATCTTTTCTTATCTTATCTCTTATCTTATTTTAAATTCAAATCTTTTCTTAACCACTTCTCTTCTCTGTTCTTTTTCAAAACATCCTAACTAACTCTTCTCTCTGTCTCAATTTTCGAAAACTATCTCTTCTTCTCTCTCTTCTATTTTCGAAAATTTACTAACTAATTTTCAATTCTTTTTAAATTAACAACCTAATTTTTGAAAACAATTAATAAATAAATTAAAAATAAAAATATTTTAATTCTTATTTATCTTTTCTATTTATACTTCTTCTTTTATTCACTTCTATTATTCGAACTCTATCCCTCTCTCATCTTCCATCTTCCCTTTTCTATTTTCTTCTTCTTTCTTCACATCTCACTGGAAGCTCTTTTGTCCAGGTGGTACAAAAAGCTTTCTTCCTTTCTTTCTTTTCCTTTCTTGTTTATGACCAAGAATAGGGATAAAGAACCCCTATTGACTCCTGATCCTGAACCTGAGAAGACTTTAAGGAGACGTTTACAACAAGATAAAGCACAACACTCCGGAAGAAACCTCTCAGATAACTTTGACCAAGAAAAGGAAGACATGGCCGAACCTCAAGAGGAGCCCAGAAAAGGTTCTTGTTGACTTCACCATACCTACCTCTGACTTTTATGGCAGAACCATCTCTGTACCTTCCATTGGAGCTAACAATTATGAACTTAAGCCTTAGTTAGTCTCTCTACTGCAGTAGAACTTCAAATTCCATGGACTTCTGGTGCGGTATTTATAACCACAAACTAACGGGCAAGTGCACCGGGTCGTACCAAGTAATACCTCAGGTGAGTGAGGGTCGATCCCACGAGGATTGAAGGACTAAGCAACAATGGTTGATTAATTTACTTAGTTAGGCAAACAGAAGGTAGTGTTTAAATGTTCAAGGAGGATTAAACGTTCAGAAATTTAATCCTTGAACACAGAAATTTTCTTCTGGTGCTTTGCACCTTAAGCCTAGCCGTGACTTTAAATGTTTTGTCTCAAGCTTTACTTGACACAGAAACACTACAAGCACTTAACTGGGGAATTCTCTTTAAGTTCTAAATATTTTTATTTTTATTATTATATTTAATTTTTTTTTTCAGTTACTCCCAGATAGTAGTGCTCAAAGTCTTTGGCGTACTCTACAATTGATCTCGACTCTAAATGTTTTGTCTCAAGGATTACTTGACACAAGAACACCACAAGCATGTGACTAGGGAAACAACTCTTTGAGCTTTTAATCATGTCTGACCTCCCTAGTCATTGATGCTCAGAGACTTGGACCTTGCTCTTATTTTTCTTTTGCTATTTCTTTTGCTTCAAGGATTAAACTTTCATTAATTTCAAAGAAATCATAATAGTTCTCTAAATTTTTGTTCCTTATACATCAACATTCTTTGATTCAAATTTAAATATGCACTGTTCATATCATGCATTCAGAATTATAAAAAATACCAACACATCTAAGTAAATAAGAATATTCTTTAATATAAACTCACTTTCTCATGCAATACATCACTTCTGTATTTTTTATTTGAATTCAAGCTCAGTGAGTAATACATGAGACATCTTTTCGGAATTAAAGCAATTAAGAGAACACTAAACTAGACCTCGGATTCTAACTAATAAAGGATCATGCAACAAACAAAGCAAAATAGCAGAAAATTGGAACATAATATAGTAAAAGTGGGAAGGAATATAGGATGAAAGGAACTCAACCACCTTAGTTATCCTAGCGGTCATTTTATTCTTCAGGTTGTGCTCCTTCGTGAAGATGATTCGCCTCCCTTTTGGTGCCATAAAAATAAACAGAAAATCCATAAGCAAAACGTCAACACCAAACTTAAAGGTTTGCTTGTCCTCAAGCAAAGAAGAATTGAAAACAAAAACAAATAGTAAGATAAAAGAAGAATAAAAGGATAAAAGAACAAGAGAGAATTAGGATTGGGAGAGAGAGAAAGAAAATTAAAACTGGGCAGTAAACTAGTGTAATTGTGCCGTTCGTCGGGCGCGAAAATTTCATAATGACACATGAGCGTCAGGCATGCATCCGCGTGCCCTTGATTTTGTGCGATTCGAACGAAGCCAGCCACGCGCACGCATAACTCTCTGTTCGTGTTGTATGGAATCAAAATTTTCAGATGACGCGTGCGCATCATGCACGCGCAGGCGTGGATGGCCATTTGCGCAAATGACGCGCACGCGTCTGGGACGCGTACGCGTGATCAACATTGTGTTTCTAGCACACTTCCAGCCACAAGCTAGCATAACTCTCTGCCCAAACACTCATTGACGCCGATTTTCATGGTCACGCGTACACGTCGATAACGCGCACGCGTGGATGGCTAAAATCACAAACGACGCGCACGCGTGGGTACACGTACGCATGGGCTTGTTTGTGCGAAAGGCATCATTCCTGCGCCACTCCCGTGCAACTCTCTGTTCACTTTTATTTTTCACGCACATGCATATGATGCGTACGCATCAGCGACGCTCGCGCGTCATGTGGTTTTTTTTTTGTCCGGCTCTTGTTCTAAGATAGCTGCATGATCTGAAAAATAGTAAAAGCTTAGTAAAAATCAAATAATGAAGAAAACTAATACTACGAAAAATAGCTAAGGATACGAATTTATCGGGTTACCTCCAGACAAGCGCTTCTTTATCGTCACTAACTTGACGGTCAGCTCCTCTAAGGAGGAGGATCATAGGGGCTCAGCTCCTCGCCCCTTACTTTGAACTTCTTTCCTGTGTCTCCATAAATTAGCTCAATATGCTCCAGAGAGAGGATTCTGTTTACTGTATAAATCCACACTGGATTCCTAGTCAACACCACCTTCATTCCTGGGAAGAAACTTTTAGTGGGGATCTTTTTGTTTCTCCATCCCTTGGGTACTTTCTTCTGTTTGGGAACCTCCTCCTTGGGGATGATGTATTCCCGACACCAACCCTAGGTTTGATGTCAGGAGGAATTTTATTGGTTGTCACTAGAGGGGGTTTGAGCTGTACTTCCTGCTGTGTATTATCAGGGGGTTCTTGAAGGTTTGGATCAATAAGCTCCGTCTGCATGCACCTCTCTTCTTTACCTGCTGAATGTATATCTTTGAAGACATGAAAGACCAGTTGCTCATTATTCACTCTGAGCACTAATTCACCCACTTCCACATCAATCAGAGCTCTTCCAGTGGCTAGGAATGGTCTTCCTAGAATTATAGAGGCATTCTCATCCTCCCCTGTATCAAGAATCACAAAATCTGCTGGGAGAAAGAACTTACCCACTTTGACCAAGATATTCTCCACTAATTCGTATGCAAGCTTCATAGATTTGTCTGCCATCTATGATGCTATCTTTGTGGGTTATGCCTCTTGGTAAGTTATTCTAAATGATGGCACTGCATTCTTTATTCAGACCACTGTCTTATCTCCCTTTAAAGGCTTCTTCTTTGACAATAGCTCCTTCATGAACTTGACATAGAGAGGCATTTGCTCCAAAACCTCAGTAAAAGGAATATTGATTTGTAACTTTCTGAAGACTTCCAAGAACTTTGAAAAATGCTTGTCCTTGGTCTCCTTTTGAAGTCTCTAAGGATATGACATTTTAAGCTTGTACTCAGGAGCCTTTGGCAATGTAGGATTAGTGTCAAGAGAGTCTGGGAATGGGTTGTCTGCACGCTTTGGACGGACATGCTCTTCTTCTTCCTTCTTTTCCTCTGGAGCTTTTTTTCAATGGGCTCCTCACTAACTTGTGCTTCCAAACTTGTCACTTGTCCATTTATCTAGGTGATAGCCTTGCATTCCTCTCTTGGATTTGGAATTGTGTTACCCGGAAGGCTATTGGTGGTCCTCTAATCAATTTCATTAACTCTTATGGCTATTTGACCCATCTGAATCTCCAAATTCTTGATTGATGCTCTGGTTTTCTACACAAAACTCTTTATCATCTCCCAATTAGCATCTTCTTGGGATTTAGAGTTTGCCTGCTGAGACTGAAATTGGCGGTTATTGTAATTGTTCTGTTGGAAGCCGCCCTGAGAATTATTGTTGAAGTTCTGAGGTCTCTGAGGTTGGTCTCTCCATCCAAAATTTGGGTGATTTCTCCATCCCTGATTGTAGGTCTGAGAATAGGGATCATTATTGGGATTTCTAGGAGCACTCCCCATGTAATTGACCTGTTCAGAAGAGAATTGAGCATAATCATAATTATCATTTTGCACAAAATTACCTGCCATGTCATAGGAGGTCTCTTGAGGTGGATTTTGAGTGTTGATAGCTAAGACTTGCATGCCACCCATCTGTTGAGTAAGTAGATTTATTTGCTGAGACATAAGCTTGTTCTGAGCAAGAAGAGCATTAACAGCTTCTACTTCCAGCATGCCTCTCTTCTGAGATGTCTCAGAGTTCACAGGATTCCTGTTAGATGAGTATAAATATTGGTTGCTTGCAACCAATTTAATCAGCTCAATAGTCCTCTCCGGTGTCTTCTTTTTGTGCAATGAACCGCCTGCAGAAGTATCTAAGCTCATCTTGGATATCTCACCCATGCCTTCATAAAAGATATCTAGTTGGGTCCATTTGGAGAATATGTCCAGAGGGCATTGCCTAGTCAGTAGCCTGTACCTCTCCCAAGCTTCATAAAGAGTTTCACCCTCTTTCTGCCTGAAGGTTTGAACCTCTAACCTAAGCTTAGTCAGCTTCTTTAGTGGGAAAACTTTTGTGAGGAACTCAGTACCAACCTTTTCCCAAGTGTTCAAACTCTCCTTTGGTTGGGAATCTAGCCATAGCTTTGCTTTATCTCACAGAGCAAACGGGAAGAGAATGAGTTTGTACACCTCAGGGTTCACTCCATTTGTCTTCACAGTATCACAAATCTGAAGAAAATCAGATAGAACTGATATGGATCTTCATGAGGAAGTCCATGATATTGACAATTTTTTTGCACCAGGGTGACCAGTTGTGGCTTCAACTCAACGTTGTTCGCAGCTATAGGAGGTACCACAATACTTTTTCCATAAAGATCCGCAATAGGGGCAGAATAAGAGCCAAGCACTCTCCTTTGTTCATCATCCCCATTCGAATTTGCCACATTGGCATTAATAGCATTATTATTATCCATAGTGGACTCTGCAGCCTTGTAAAGTCTTGCTTGTTGTAAACGTCGCCTATAAGTCCTTTCAGGTTTAGGATCAAAGTCTAACAGAGGTTCCTTGTCCCTGTTCCTGCTCATAAACAGACAAAAGACAAGAAAAGATGGGATTCTCTATGTCAGAGTACAGAGAACTCCCAGTGAGGTAACCTATGTAAAAAATAAAAATAAAAATACTAAATAAATAAATAAATAAAAATTAAAAATTAATAACTAAATTTGATAAAAAAAATTCGAAAATTAACAGGAAAAATTAATAGGAAAAATAAAATTAACTAGGTGACACCAAACTTAATTTCAGAAATAAAGGAAAAATATTAATACTATTATTAAAGAAATTTTCGAAAATGATAAGGCAATATCTAAATAAAATTAAAACTAAAATGCCTAATCTATGTAATCAAACAACTTCAAATTCCATGGACTTCTGGTGCGGTATTTATAACCACAAACTAACCGGCAAGTGCATCGGGTCGTACCAAGTAATACCTCAGGTGAGTGAGGGTCGATCCCACGAGGATTGAAGGACTAAGCAACAATGGTTGATTAATTTACTTAGTTAGGCAAACAGAAGGTAGTGTTTAAATGTTCAAGGAGCATTAAACAATCGTTCAGAAATTAAAATAGTAAAGTAAATGAGTTGGGAATATGTATGGAGAAACAATTAAGGTTTCAGAGTTATCTATTTTTCCGGATTTACTTTTCTTACTAACTATTTTAATTATACAGGATTTAATTCAAGGCAAACTATATGTGACTAGACCCTAATTCCTTAGACCTTTCTAGTCTCCTCTAAAATTTACCAACTGCCAATTCCTTGGTCAATTAATTCCAAGTAGAGGGTGATGATCAAATTCCAGTTTATATGCCACAAAAATCCTAATTACCCAAAAATAAAAGGATTATATGTCACGTATCCCGTTAAATCCAGATAATTAAAATTTAGGATAATATGTTTTCAAGCTGTTGTTCAAGTAAAGAGCTTTTCCAAGTTATACAAGAACACAATTAGAAAGAGGGTCATACTTCCGTTCCACACAATTTCATAAGATAAAAAGCGAAAACAATTCTTAAATTATAAATCCATACATGAATTAAAATAGAAAAAGCATTAAATCAATCCATACAAATAGACAGAGCTCCTAACCTTAACAATGGAGGATTAGTTGCTCATGGTTTTGAGAGGAAAACTAGGATTCTTGTAAACTGTAAAATACGGAATGTAACTTCGAATAAAATCCCCTTAGGGAAGAAAAGTTTCTTCCTTTTATATCTAATCCTAATAATTTAAAATCTAATTTCTAAAACTTAAAATATATATATTTTCCTAAAAATAATATTTGAATTTAAATCAGAATAATCAGCAAGTCTTCAGTTGATGGGTGGGAACCACTTGTTTTGTCAATTCTGTAGCTTCTAATATGTGTTTTTTGGGCTGGATACTGGGTCAAAACAGCCCAGAAATCGCCCCGAGCATTTTTTTTGCCTTTTCTGCACGTGGCACATGTCAGCGTACACGTCAGTCACGCGTACGCGTCGATGGTCTTTTTCGCGAGTCATGCGGACGCGTCAGGTACGCGCACACGTCGCCGTGCAAATCTTCAAATCACGCGTACGCGTCAGTCACGTGCACGCGTCACCATAGAAAGCTCTAAATCATGGGTACGCGTCAAGTACGAGCACACGTCGCTCCTCGCTGTCATCTTCTTTAATTCTTGTGCTACAGAAACTCCATCAAATCCAGCCGAGTGCTACCTAAAATAAACCAAATTGCAAAAGACTCAAAGTAGCATCCATATTGGCTAAAAGATAATTAATTCTTTATTAAACTCAACAATTTAGATGCAAAATCACTAGGAAAAGATAGAAAAGATGCTCACGCATCAATTTCCATTGGATGATCCACATCAGTTCTTAGCTGAATTCTTACAGATCTATGATACTGTAAAGACTAATGGAGTAAATCCTGAAGTCTACAAGCTTATGCTCTTTCCCTTTGCTGTAAGAGATAGAGCTAAGATATGGTTAGATTCCCAAATTTAGAGAGAGTCTTGACTCTTGAGAAATGCTGGTTAATTCTTTTCTAGCTAAATTCTTCCCCCTTAAAATGATGAGCAAAATTAGAGTGGAAGTTCAAACCTTCAGAGAAAGATAAGGTGAATCCCTCTATAAGGCTTTGGAAAGATACAAGCAATTGATCAAGAGGTGTCCTCCTGACATGCTCTCAGAATGGTCTATCATAGGTATGTTCTATGATGTCTATCTAAGATGTCCAAAATTTCATTGGACAGCTCTGCAGGTGGATCACTCCACTTGAAGAAAACACCTGAAAAAGCTAGAGAACTCATTGAAATGGTTGCAAACAACCAATTCATGTACACTTTTGAAAGAAATTCTGTAAACCATGGGACCTCTCAGAAGAAAAGAGTTCATGAAGTTGATACTCTGAATTCCATATTGGTTCAGAACAGGATCTTGACCCAACAGGTCAATATAATCTCCCAGCATCTGACTGGAATGCAAACTGCAGCTGGCAGTACTTAGGAAGCTTCTTCTGTAGTAGAAGCTTATGAACCTGATCAACCTACCATGGAGGAGGTGAATTACATGGGAGAACCCTATAGAAATGCCTACAATCCTTCATGGAGGAACCATCATAATCTTTCACGGAAAGATCAATAGAAACCTCAGCAAGGTTTGAACAACAGTCAGGATGGAAGGATCCAGAATAGGTTCAATAACAGAACACCATTTCCATCATCTCAAGGGAATATGCAAACCTCTAAGCAGAGCTTTTTTGACTTAGTTACTCTGGTTTCTAGCCTCTCTAAGACCACTCATAGTTTCACTAATGAAACAATGTCCTCCATTAGAAACTAGGAGGTGCAAGTTGGTCAACTGAGCAAGAGGATCCCTGACATTCCTCCTGAAACTCTTCCCAGTAATACTGAGGTAAATCCTAGAGAAGAATGCAAGGCCATAACCATCGAGGTGAAGGCTGAATTAGAGGAGAATGGTGTGGCATTGAATGCCAGTGAAGGACATTTCACTGGGGTTCAATGCTCAATCTGGCAGAAAGCCTGGTGCTAAACGCCCATACACCCAAGCTTTCTAATAGAGCACTGGTTGGGCGTTCAATGCCCAAATACCCAGCCTTTCTGGCACTGAACGCCAGTGAGGAACCCCTAATTGGGCATTCAACGCCCAACCAGGCAGGCTTTCTGGCACTGAATGCTAGTGTGGAACCCCTCATTGGGTGTTCAATGCCCTCACAACCAGGGAAGCTGGCATTGAATGCCAGCAAGGATATCCCTGCTGGGCGTTCAATGCCCAAAACCATGGAGGGACTGGCGTTTAACGTCAGTAAGGGTGGACAACAAGGGAGTTTAATGCCTAAAGAGCTATCAGAGCTGGCGTTGAATGCTAGTGAAAGCACACCATCAGAGAGCTTAAGTCCCACTCAAGAACCCTGTATCCCAGAACCAAAGGAAACCATATAGACCATTGAAGTTCTTTTGCATACATTTCTATAGTACATGAGTTCTGATGACTACCCATTCTCGGATGAGGATGAAGACACTAGAGAAAAGCAAGTTGCTCGATACCTATGAGCTCTTATGATGCTAAATGCCAAGTTATTTCGTATAAGGCCATTGGAGGAAGAACCTCCCCTTCTTACCAAAGAACTCCATGCTTTGGTTCAGCAGAGGCAACCTCAGAAACTTCAAGATCCTGGATGCTTTCTGATTCCTTGCACCATAGGCACTATGACCTTTGAAAAGGCTCTGTGTGACCTAAGGTCAAGTATAAACCTCATGCCACTCTCTGTAACGAAAAAGCTGGAAATTCTTGAGGTACAAGCTGTAAACATCTCATTAGAGATGGCAGACAAGACAATGAAGAAGCCATATGGCTTAATAGAGGATGTCTTGGTAAAAGTTGAAAACCACTACATTCCTGCAAACTTCATAGTCTTGGACATAGGAGAGGATGAGGATGACTCTGTCATCCTTGGAAGACCTTTCCTAGCCACTACCAATGCTATCATTGATGTGGCTAATGGAGAACTGACCCTACAATTAGGGGAGGATCACATCATATTCAAGATGCCTCATCCCAATTCTCCTTCTAAAAGAGAGATAACTGTGCAACACCTAGTGTTCTAACCCTCTCTTTTCTAACCAAGAGAAAACCACCTTCACATGCCCTTTCGGAACATATGCATATAAAAGAATGCGATTTGGCTTGTGCAACGCACCGGCAACGTTCCAAAGGTGTATGATGAGTATGTTTGCGGATCTTCTAGAGCATTGCATGGAGGTGTTTATGGACAATTTTAGTGTCTATGGAGATTCCTTTGATCTTTGCCTAGATAATATTGCAAAAGTATTAGAGAGGTGTACTAAATCAAACCTTGTGTTAAATTTTGAGAAATGCCACTTTATGGTTAGACAAGGTATTGTTTTAGGGCACATTGTCTCTAATGATGGGATCTCTGTTGATCCGGCAAAGGTCAATGTTATTTCTAGTTTGCCTTACCTCTCTTCTATGAGGGAAGTCCGTGCGTTTCTTTGCCATGCAGGTTTTTACCGGCAATTCATTAAGGACTTTAGTAAGGTGGCACTACCTCTCTCTCGATTGTTGAAAAAGGATGTGGAATTTGATTTGAGTGAAGAGTGCATGGAGGCATTTGACAAGCTCAAGATCGCTTTGACCCAAGTTCCCATAGTAAGAGGACCGGACTGGACTAGACCATTCGAAATCATGTATGACACCTCAAACTATGCGGTGGGAGCGGCGCTAGCTCAGCGCGAGGGTAAAAATCCTTATGTCATTGCCTATGCCTCTAAGACTTTAGATGGAGCGCAATCCAATTATACTACCACCGAGAAGGAATTGTTAGCTATTGTCTTTGCCTTGGATAAATTCCGGGCTTACTTGGCTCTAAGGTGGTAGTATACTCAGATCATGCGGTATTAAAATATTTGTTGGCCAAAAAAGAATCCAAACCAAGGTTGATCCGATGGGTGTTGCTATTGCAAGAATTTGACCTAGAAATCAAAGATAGGAGTGGTTCGCAAAACTTAGTGACAGACCACTGGAGTCGCCTTGAGCACACAATGGACGATCCCACTCCTATCAATGATACATTCCCTCTTTAGGGCTTGCTAGCAATATTCGAAGTGACCCCTTGGTATGCACCTATTGCCAATTACTTGGTTACTCGCACCTTTCCTCCCAATTTTTCTCAACATCAAAAGGATAAGCTCAAAAGGAAATCCAAATATTATGTATGGGATGACCCATACTTGTGGAGATGTGGTGCTAATCAAGTAATTAGGCGGTGTATTCCCCAATCCGAATTTCAATCCATTTTGGAGGCTTGCAACTCTTTCGAGGGTGGTGGCCATTTTGGTCCTCAAAGGATGGCTAGAAAGGTCTTGGATTGGAGTTCTAAACTCGGTGATGTGCTTTGGGCCTACCGAATGGCTGATAAACCACTTTTTTATAGTTTATCTTGTGCTTAATTGAGTGGATTTTATCAACTCTTTATCCACTTATTCATACTATTTGCATGATTTTACATTTGCCTTCCTAATTATGTGCTTTGATTGAAAACATGCTTCTTTGGCCTTAAGTTCCCTATGTTTAAATCCTCTCTTATTACCATTAGATGCCTTGATATGTGTGTTAAGTGATTTCAGAGATTACAGGGCAAGAATGGCTCAGAGGATGGAAAGGAAGCATGCAAAAGTGGAAGGAATACAAGAAGTTGGAGAAATTGCTAAGCTGTCCAGCCTGACCTCTTCGCACTCAAACGCCTATAACTTTAGCCACAGAGGTCCAAACGACACAATTCCAGTTGCGTTGAAAAGCTAACGTCCGGGGCTTCGATTTGATATATAATATGCCATAGTTTCCCTGACCTTAGGCGACGCGACCGCGTGCTCCATGCAGCCGCATTGCAGTGACAAAAATCAGCGTGTTCGAATTCGCAACCAGCGAATTCTAGGCTGTTTCTGACACAGTTTGCAGCCCAAAAACACATATTAGAGGCTATAAAGTGGGGAAATGCATCCATTCATAAATAGGCTTTCATATTCACAATTATTAGGATTTAGATGTACTTTTTAGAGAGAGAGGTTCTCTCCTCTCTCTTAGGATTTAGGATTTAGGATTTCTCTTAGTTTTAAGAGTGACTCTCAATCCCAGGTTCAATGTTCTTTTATTTCTTTTCTCAATTTTGTTTATGACTCTCTATGTTTAGATTGATTTTCTATTTAATATATTTTGAGGTATTTCAGACTTATGATTGCTTTTTTTTATTTATATAAATAATTTGGATTTTTCCCTTTTGGCTTTGGTTGAGTCATTGGTAACTCTTGAGTTGTCAAACTCATTGTTGATTGAAAATTGGAATTCTTCAAGAATTACTTCGAGATCCAATAACTCTAACTTTTCCCAAGGAAAAACTGGGACTTGAGGATTCGAATTAATTTGTCCACTTAACTTACCTTCATAGTTAGAGGTTAACAAAGTGGGAGAAAAATCCATTCTCATCACAATCGATAAGGATAACCAGGATAGGACTTCCAGTTCTTATACCCTGCCAAGAGTTTATTTTATAGTTATTATTATTTTATTTTACTTGTCATTCAACATACTTTTTACCTTGATCCAAAACCCCAATTTACAACTCATAACCAATAATAAGAACACCTCCCTGCAATTCCTTGAGAAGACGACCCGAGGTTTGAATACTTCGGTTATCAATTTATTTAGGGGTTTGTTACTTGTGACAACCAAAACGTTTGTACGAAGAGATTTTTGAAGGTTTAGAAACTATACTTGCAACGAGGATTTATCCACAATTTTATAGACCACACAAAAGTTCCTCTCGTCAAAATGGCGCCGTTGTCGGGGAATTGCAAACGTGTGCCTTATTATTGGTTATTGTAAATATTTTATTTTTGCTTGTTTATTTGTTTTTATTTTTGTTTTTATTTTTGCTTTTTCTTAAGTTAAGAGGTTATTGGTTTTTATTTTAAAATTTTTATTTTATCTTATCTTATTTCAAAAATCAATTTTCAAAATTTAAATTTAAAAATTTTCAAAATTCAAATTTAAAAATTTTCAAATTTCAAATTTCAAAAAGTTCAAAATTCAAAAATTTAAAATTCAAAATTTCAAAATTTAATTTTCAAATTTAAAATTTAAATAATCTTTTAATTTAAATTTATTTTTATTTTTGTTTTTAATTTTTATTTGCTACTATGAACTCTCACCCCTTTGACTATGAGTCTGGTTACAATTATGTTGCAGGAAGAGGAAATCACAATGAGAACAGTCATCAAGGTTGGAACAATCAAAGATGGGAGGAGCCACAAGGATTTGATCAACCCTCATGGCAACAACCACCTCCAATGGACTATCAACAACCACCACCATATGCCTATAAACCCTCTCCTCAACATGACTTTGGACCACCATACTCACAAGCCCCTTTCCGCCAATCACCTCCATATGACCCTAACCCGTATCCACCATACCAACCACCTTATGAGCTAAATGAACCATACACAGAACCACCACCTTTCCAACACAACTACTCTCATGAACCACCACCTCAATATTCACCATCTCCATATCATTATCAAGATGAACCACCTTCCTATTATGAACTATCTCTCCCAACCAATGAATCCTCCTATCCACCCCAAACATCCATGGAGAAAGCACTTGCCGATCTAAACTCTACTATACAAGCTCTCTTCACCCAAATCGGACCACCAAATACCTTCAACAATCAACCCTCAAGCTCTAGTGCACTTCCTTGTCAACCACAGAATAATCTCTCCATCCCATCACCACCATCCATGGAAGAGCACCCACATCCATCAATCCAAGAGCAACATGATCTCAATGATACTATTGACATGGAACAAGAAAGAAGGGATCATCTTCGCGAATCCATACTTCATAAGGACCTAGAGGAGGCCCTAAAGGTGAAGGTAGTAAAAACCCTTGAAGTCGAAAGAGTGGTTGAAGAATTAGTGAAGGAAGAATCAAGGGATCATCTTAAGGAAGCAGCGGATCGATTTTATGCAACCCTTCACCAATTAAATCAAGCGATAAAATAATTAGCTTCCCGACGTTCAGACACTCAAGGAACTCCCATGGCTTCATGTGGACAATCTAATGACGAACGTAGTATGAAGGAGACATTAGAAACTCCGGTGGACAGTACAGAACATGACTTTGTACTGGAACAAATGGAGGAAGCTATAATTATCAAAGAAGAAGAATTGGTTGAAGACTTAGGAGATGCTAAACCTCCATGGGAAAGTCAAGACATAGAGCCTCCTTCCAAGACAGTTGCATTTGATGTTGAGGAGGGTGTACAACCTCCAAGGCATGTCATGATTAAGGACTTGGAAGAGGTCGATCAAGAGATGGAGACTAAAGAAGCAGAAGCACAACCTCCCATGCCCTTGGTACGCAATGAAGAAGAGAAGATGGAATTGGAATAAAGCTACCAAGAGGAAGATGTTGATATTGAACAAGTTTGCAAAGAGGTGGAAGTTGTCAAAGAGCACAAGAGAGTGAAGCTTGAAATCACCTTGCCAAAGTTATTAGAGACCCCTCCCCCTAAGTTGCCATCATCCTTCACAACATTTAATTGGGTAAAATTTATATCCCTTAGCTTTCTAATTCCACTTGAATATGGGCTACTGGAGACGGATGGTCAACTTAGAGCTCTTTGTAACATTCAGAGTAAGAGGAAGATGGCCAGTGGTAAGAATTATCCTTCAAGGTTCATTATGGTTGGAAGCTTTAAGTTTAAACGCAACAGTTGGTGTAGAGCTCAATTGAATGGGTTTAGGAAGCTGTTTGGTAGCTGCAGTGAGAATTCAAATTACTTATCACCCAGCTGGAAAAACGCAGATCCCAACAAAAATGAGTGTAAAAGCAAGATTTGGGATCCTGGAATCTGCTCTGACATTTGTCACCCCAGGAGCCTGTTTGAAGATCCTTAAGGGCTTTACATGCCTAGTTTGGGACCCCGGAGGTTACTGGAGATACAAACAATGTTGGAAATTTCTGGATGAGTTCAAGCACAAGCCACCATAACAGGGAGCTCACCAAATGTCCAACTTAAGGACTTTAACTAAAAGTGCTGGGTGGGAGACAACCCACCATGGTATGATCGTCGTTTTTCAATTTTATTTCGTGTTGTTTATTTTTATTTTATTTTATTTTATTTTCATTGAACCTGGAAGTTTTCATAGCATCTACATTAGCAATGTATATTGCATACTGCAAAATTTCATAAAAAAAAAAAAGATTTTCGCACGCGACGCGATAGCGTCGCCGACGCGTCCGCGTTGTATGTGCGTTTGGAAGAAAATGAGGTTGAACAGAGAGTCACGCGAAAGCGTGGCTGGAGGCGCGCTAATGGCACAAATTGATCCACGCGACCGCGTCGCTGATGCGGCCGCCTCATTTGCAAAATAGCTTCCCCACGCGTCCGAGTCACCCACGCGACCGCGTGGCCCTGTAAATCGACGTAAAAAGGGTGTATGGCTGAAAGTTGAGTTGGAATTGGGCTGGACCCGTGCTAGCAGCACAAGCCCTGCCACGCGAATGCGTCACCCACGCGTCCGCGTCATACCGCGTCACCCTGGATTTTGGAAATACTAAGTTTTGAACAGAGAGTTGTGCGACCGCGAGGCTGCACTCGCACTACTAGCACAAATCGAGTCATGCAATCGCGTGCCCCACGCGTCCGCGTCACCCAACCTTATCACGCTCCACGCGTCCGCGTCACCCACATGACCGCGTCGCCAACGTCACACAACCTATCCAGATCAGTGCCAATTATCTTATCTTTTCTTTTCTAATCCTAATTGCTTCTATCTCCTTTCTTCCTTACTTCTTCTTCCCTCCTTTCCCTTCTCATTCTTCTTATCTTTCATTTTATTTTTACTTAATTTATTTGCATATTTCATTCATTACATTTTAATTTTGTACATATTTTTATTTTCTTTTCTAAATTCATTATTTTTCCTTTGGTGTTCAAATTTTCTTATTTAACTGTTGCATCTTCTCCTAAATTATTTTGGGTGCTTAGTGACTTGTTTTATTCTGGATCGGTAATATTATTTATATCAATGCCAATCTTTTATACCAGTATTACTTTTACATTGACATGAATTTATATTATCTCTCCTTACCTACAATCTCTCCCTCATTGTTGCAAAATTTTGCACCACTAGTATGCCATATGCTTCTATTGTTTTCTCACTTGCATGTTGTAGCTACCATTTAATTGAGACCCTCATTTTTGGCATTAACCAACCCATGTTTTATCTGTTTTCTATCTTTGCTTTGGGTTACTTTCCTTCTCTTTTTCTTTCAGGATGGCCACCAGGAAGAGAACCGGAAGACGTTTACATGGGAGAGACAAACAAGTTCCTACGCACATTCCTTGATGAGAAAAGCATCAGTTGGAACAACCCGTCCACCTGCACATCTCAGCATGCACCGAGGACGGTGCAATCTTTATGTGTGGGGAGGTCGATACCGACTTCCAGGGGTTAGTTACCTTCTTTTCAACACCAATATTTTATTTTCTTTGTTAATTGTTGCATCTGCATATTTGATTGCATGTTTATTTGATTTTGTGCACTTAGTTACTACTTGGTTAAAGTAATAAATTTCTTTGTAAGACCCTATCTTTGAAAAATTTCACTAATTTAAATTGAAAAAATTTTTTATGTTAAAACTTGTTTGAAGTTGTATTTGGAACATGGTTTTTGAGCCAAAGAACACACAACCTGTGAGATTTTGAGCTTATTTATATGGTTACATTATTTAATCATAAATATTTTATTCTTGTGTGTTTCCTTCTCTATGATTGTAATCTATATTTTGTTCCAATCTATATGTCCATTATTTAGTGTATTTACATGCTTGCATATGATTAAGGCCATTGTTTGATTTTAGCTCACTTATCCCAAATAAACCTACCCTTTAAATCACCCTTGTCAGCCACTTTGAGCCTTTTAATTCCTATTTGTTCTGTATTTTACCATATCACTAGCCTTAAGAAGAAAAACAATTAAATATCCCAATTGAATCTTTGGTTAGCTTAAGATAGGGATTGTGCAACAATTAAGTGTGGGGAAACTGTGAGAACTTGGGTTAATAAGGGAATGTATCATGTTTCTAATTTTGAATATTAGAAAATTTGGGTACCTACTCATGTAAAACAGAAAATTAAAAAAAATTTCCATATGCATTGATATGTTATTCTAGTTTTTATGTCTCTCTAAAAAAAAGAAAGAAAAAAGAAAAAGAGAAAAAAATATATATAATATAAATAAATAAATAAGGGGACAAAATTATCCGAATATTAAGTTAATAAAAGATCAATGCATATGTGATAAAACTAAAGAAAAATTGATACATGAGTATGTAATGCAAAAGTGAAGACTATGGGTAGCTAGGCATGATTCTAGAGTCATATAGAGTATATGTATGTTAGGTGAAAGCTTAGGTTAATTAAAGATTCAATTTATAAAGCTCACTTAGCCATATACATATACCTTTACCCTTACCTTAGCCCCATTACAACCTTGAAAAGACCTCATGATGTTTGCATTGGTACATTAAATATTTGTTGATTGGTTAGATGAAGAACAAAGTTTAGAAAGCATGATTAGAAAAGAGTAGAGTGAATTACCCTATACACTTGAGAGACTAGAGTGATATACACTACCAGTGAGGGTTCAAGGCTTGATTCTATATTCCCTGCTTTCATGAGCTGTCTTCTTACATGTTTACTTGCTTTTTATTGTACGATTTGAATTAGTGAAAATTGGTTTGTATTTGTCTTGGTGAACTTGTTTGCTTTTAACCAAGTAGGTAGAAACATTCTGCATGTAGTTGCATTCATACAGATAGGTTACATTTCATGCATTCTACCATTCCTCTTCACACCTTTATAGCTTCTCTTGAGCTTAGCATGAGGACATGCTAATGTTTAAGTGTGGGGAGGTTGATAAACCACTATTTTATGGTTTATCTTGTGCTTAATTAAGTAGATTTTATCAGCTCTTTACCCACTTATTTATACTATTTGCATGGTTTTACATTTGCCTTCCTAATTATGTGCTTTGATTGAAAACATGTTTCTTTGGCCTTAAGTTCCCTATGTTTAAATCCTCTCTTATTACCATTAGATGCCTTGATATGTGTGTTAAATGATTTCAGAGATTACAGGGCAAGAATGGCTCAAAGGATGGAAAGAAAGCATGCAAAAGTGGAAGGAATACAAGAAGTTGGAGAAATTGCTAAGCTGTCTAGCCTGACCTCTTCGCACACAAACAGCTATAACTTTAGCTACAGAGGTCCAAACGGCACGGTTCTAGTTGCGTTGGAAAGAAAACGTCCAGGGCTTCGATTTGATATATAGTGTGTCATAGTTTCCATGACGCTAGGCGATGCGATCGCATGCTCCATGCGGCCTTGTCGCAGTGACGAAAATCAGCGTGTTCGAATTCGCAACCAGCGAATTATGGGCTGTTTCTGACCCAGTTTGCGGCCCAGAAAACACAGATTAGAGGCTATAAAGTGGGGGAATGCATCCATTCATAAACAGGCTTTCATTTTCACAATTATTAGGATTTATATGTAGTTTTTAGAGAGAGAGGTTCTCTCCTCTCTCTTAGGATTTAGGATTTAGGATTTCTATAAGTTTTAGGAGTGACTCTCAATCCCAGGTTCAATGTTCTTTTATTTCTTTTCTCAATTTTGTTTATGACTCTCTATGTTTAGATTGATTTTCTATTTAATATATTTTGAGGTATTTCAGACTTATGATTGCTTTCTTTTATTTATATAAATAATTTGGATTTTTCCCTTTTGGCTTTGGTTGAGTCATTGGTAACTCTTGAGTTATCAAACTCATTGTTGATTGAAAATTGGAATTCTTCAAGAATTACTTCGAGACTCAATAACTCAAAGGAAAGACTGGGACTTGAGGATTCGAATTAATTTGTCCACTTAACTTACCTTCATAGTTAGAGGATAACAAAGTGGGAGAAAAATCCATTCTCATCACAATCGATAAGGATAACTAGGATAGGACTTCCAGTTCTTATACCCTGCCAAGAGTTTATTTTACAGTTATTATTATTTTATTTTACTTGTCATTCAACATACTTTTTACCTTGATCCAAAACCCCAATTTACAACTCATAACCAATAATAAGAACACCTCCCTGCAATTCCTTGAGAAGACAAGCCGAGGTTTAAATACTTCGGTTATCAATTTATTTAGGGGTTTGTTACTTGTGAAAACCAAAACGTTTGTACGAAGGGATTTTTGAAGGTTTAGAAACTTTACTTGCAACGAGGATTTATCCGCAATTTTATAGACCACGCAAAAGTTCCTCTCGTCAATGGCTTACAAGAACACAAATTCATAGCTTGAATTTCATCAAATTTCATCAAATTTTCATCAAATTTTCAACAAGAATCACTCATATAAATCATCAATTTCAAGCACAGCCAAACTATATCATAATCACACAACTCACACTACAACAAATATGGCCTTTAGCAACGCCAAATTTTGTAACGCCTTAAAACCGTTCTCTTAGATAGGTTTAGACAACGGTTTTTTATAGTGTTACTGTTGAATTCAATTTTTCATTATTTTATAGCAACAAATTAAAACCGTTCTCTTTGACTACTTTAAAGAACGGTTTTATAACCGTTACCATGATTTGTATTTAAGCAACGGTTTTTTATTGTTGTTTAAATAATTGTACAAAAGAAACGCATAAGTTGCCAAAATGCTACACTTTAAAACCGTTCTATTAGATGGTCTTAGACAACGGTTTTTACAGTGTTGCTGTTGAAGTCAAATTTTCATTACGCTATACTAACAAAATAAAACCGTTCTCTTTGACTATTTTAAAAAACGGTTTTACAACCATTACAACAATTGTTTATGAAACAACAATTTTCTAATATTATTTAAATAATTATACAAATTAAACAATACCAATAAAAATAATTTCAAATAATTATATAAATAAATTGTGACTTATTTTATTTTGAACTCCTTATTTTTATAAACTAATCTTTTAAGAGTAATTAAATTATTTTTATTAATATATGGAGTTAAGTTAATTAATAATCTTATAAAATTTTTATAATTAGTTATTTCATGTGATTTAAAATTAAAATTCAATAATGGAAGTGTTAGGTAATTTAATTTAAGAAATTTTTATTATGAATAAATTACGATTTATTTTATTAAATTGAACTCTTAGAGATTAATATGTTAAAAATGATTAAATTGGTTTTTATAAATACTTTAAATTTAAGACAATTAATAGTTATGTACAATTTTTATTATAATTAATTATTTATACAAATTAAAATTAAAATTTTGGTAATAAAAAAATAATAAAAAATTATATCATATAATCTAAATAATTGATATTATTGGATTAAAACTGTATTTTATAAAATGTAATTAGTATGTTCATTTTATAATTTAAATTAAAAATAATTATTTAAAATCAATAATATATTAGTAAATAAAATTTTATATGCTCCAAAAATAATCTTTACAGTATTATATTCAAATATTAAATTATTATTTGATCTCAAATATTTTATAAAAATTATTATATTACTTATATACATTTTACCCTAATTCTAAAAATTCTTAATTTAAACCCTATTATCCCAAATTTCCTTTGTGCCCTAAATTAAACACAACTCACACACACAGAAGGAAAGAAAAGGGGAGAAACGAGAAACAGGTGGAGCTCGAAGGGGAAATGGAGAAGAAGAGGAAGGAGAAGCGAGGGAGGGGATGGCGCCGGGAAGGGTTCCACCGTTGTCGTTGTCATCGTCAGGTGAAGGTAGAGGGGTGACCGAGAGAGAGTCGGATGTGAGGAAGAGAACGACATGCGTGAGAGGGAGACAGAGTCTGCGACGGAGCTGTCCCGCCACCAACGCCTCGTCGCCGTCGTGCTTCAACGTCACCGCTGCCGTCTGAGCCGCCGTCAGTTCTGTGTCGCTGAGGGAAGCCTGAGATTGAGATGAGGGAGATGCGAGCCAAGGACTGCGACGAGGAGTAGAAGAAGCCGTCACCTTCACTGGAGCCACGATTGCTATCGCCGTTCTGCCTTCCCCTGAGCTGCCAATACCACCATATTCTTCCGATCCGCCACACTCACCATCGAGTCACACTCACCGCCAGCGAAGCTTCTGTTGCCGTCACCGCAGAAAGGAGGTTGCTACTGCTGTCATGGCCGTCTTCCTTGCTGCTGCAACTTCATTCAATCCTCAACTGTTGGAACTCGCCGCTGGTACCAATCGAGACGTCTGCTACTAATGGTTCACTGCGATAAAAAACAACGATGGAGAAAGGGACAGAACTCGCCAGAGGAGGTTGCTGGAGCCGTTGGTCTGAACTGCCCTGCCTTTTCCCTGCTCCAGTGCCGCTGCTACTGCTGAAAAGTGATCGGAAATGTTGCTGCTGTTGCCATGGATTAAGAAAAAGGGGTTCATCGCAATTAATTCCTACTAGTTCAACACTCTGAGGTAGGGGATTTATTTTTAAAGTTTAATAGTTTTAATTTTAGAATGCCTACAGAGTTAATTGGATCATATATATAGTATTATAGTGCGAGAGAGTTTCAAGCACTAAGATTGTCATATTTTTAACAATTGTTTTAGTGTGAATAAATTCTGTAGTAATCTTGGTACCTTTGAGTATCTTTAAAATATGTTCAAATTACTCATCCTTAAATGAATCCCTTTCAGTGTCCTATATTAATCAAATTACACAAGAAATGCTATTTTCAGGTTTAATTCTAGATTAATACTGAACCTTCTTATATAAATAACTATCTCTTTCACTATCTTCACTCCTTAACATTATCAATCATCAGGAAACTATACTGAAAGTGTGTCTGTGAAAAGCTTGACCAATATATTACTTTGCCATTTGCATATGAAAATTAGGGACCAACCTATCTAGTATGAGAAGGTTTTGTTGTTGTATCTAAATTTGCTTAATGTTCTTAAAATATGGCATATTTCTTTAAACCACTCAACGAAAATCCAAGGTTAGTGTTGCAATCTTGTATATTTATTATTATTACTTTTGTTCCATCTGTTTTGTGAAATTGGTGTAAGATTTGATGCTTAGGCAGTACTAAATTGGATGAATGCATAGCACAAGTCACATGTTGTTTGTAAAGACAATTGGATGATGTCCCTCTACACCCCCACTGGCACATAAAATTCTCAAAGCAGACGAGAGTCAATTAAAAAAGTGGGACGTTTTCTCTGACACAACACAACACTTCCCCTTTCTTGATGATCATCTATCATGTGAACATCTCTGGCCTTAAAATGTCGTCAACACAAATGCCGAACCACTATTTGCATGATTTATCATCACTGCTATGTTCTGTGCCTAATAACAATAATAGTATGTAGTATCTTCTTCTAGAAAAGCAGGTTGAGGTCCTAATTAGTTTTCTTTTTGTTTTTCTGGTCTCGTATCATCTTTATGATACATGTATGATTTCAAAACTTAAGAAAAGACAATGTCTTCATTTGGTTAGGGATTCTTTATATGGTGCAGGAACAAGCTAGAAAAGAGAGGAAAGATCTGGATAAGATGCTTGAAGAGAATAGGAAGAGATTATGGTTTTCAATGGATATTGGATGTGTGGAGATTGAGTTTTGGGTGAGATGAGTGTGTGATTTGTTTTGTGTGAGGTGTGTGCGCGTGCGCACGGGAGTATTTTAATCAATTTTTCCCTAATTACATTTTCTTAGTTTAATTAGTTTGTTCAGTTTTTGTTAGATTAGCCAGTTTAGTTATGCATGCTTAGTGGATTATAGGTGGTTAGGAAGTTATATCTGATTTGTAGTGGATTTAGGTTGAACTTTTTGGTTGCTGCTGATGCCTTGAATGAACGGTTTCAAATTGTATAGTGCTGTTTTATCCTTGTTAATGGCTGATTTCATGCCTTGTTTTGATTGAGCAATGATGATGATGGCCTTATTATGCTAATTTTTATATTGCTGCTGATTGCCATTCATTCTCCCTCCCCTTGCCTTATTATGTCGACACTACTCTGCCTCCATTCTCCCTCCCCTTGCCATTTTCTATTTCTGCTTCTTCTGTAGGTTGTCAATTTTTTCCCTAATTACATTTTCTTAGTTTAATTAGTTTGTTCAGTTTTTGTTAGATTAGCCAGTTTAGTTATGCATGCTTAGTGGATTATAGGTGGTTAGGAAGTTATATCTGATTTGTAGTGGATTTAGGTTGAATTTTTTGGTTGCTACTGATGCCTGGAATGAATAGTTTTCTGAGCTGTTTTAATTGACAAATGATGGTTGTTGCAGTTTTGTTTCAAATTGTATGGTGCTGCTTTATCCTTGTTAATGGCTGATGTCATGCCTTGCTTTATCCTTGCTGCTGATTGCCATTTTTTGCTTGCTGCCATTTAATTCATATAAATTGATCCTGATTAGTGCTGATTTGATTTTAGTGAGTTCATATGGGTTGATTCCGCTGTTTGTTTAAATTCAGAAATGTCCTATTTACTGCCAGAATGCTGCCAAAATTTCTAAAAATTTGTGTTAATTGAATTCCAATTTGTGAATTGAATTTGGTAATTTGTTACTTTAGTTTTGTTTCGTGACCAAATTTAACTCAATAGGTTACTTTAATTTGTTCTTTTTTTTCAATTAAATATCTTATAAATCAATAAGAGGGATGGTATATAATTAGTATCTTTGTATAGAGACAACAGTGAAGAAAACACGAGGACCTACACAATGCTTGAAGATTCATGCAAGATAGTTAAAAGATAGAGAAGAAATTACTCTAGATATTGAAGGAGAGGCAATTGGTCCTACTGATGAAGCTGTAAACAACTTGAGCAAATTTTTGGGCACAGTGGCTAGGAATTCAGATTTTTGTCCATTAATTTACACAAATTGGAAGGGGATTAAAGATAAAGAAGCCATTTGGGAATATGTTCAAGTGAGAACTTTAGTCTTGTTTCTTTTAGAAAGTATCTGGAAATGTACACATGTATTTTATTCTTACTAGCAAATAATATTTGTGGACATGATGACTATTTGCTACTTAGCTATTTCAACTCTCTTTCGTTATTATATTTTTTGCAAACTTAGATGATATTATAAATCTTACAACAACTTTTATAAGTTAAATTTGATGGGAAATGTTCAATTATTTTCTTTAGTGACTAGATTCAAATAGTTTAGATTATTTATTGAAACTAAATAATTAAAAAAAACTGAAATCAAAGATGACTACATAATAAAATCATTGCCAAAATACGACTCCAACGGTAACGCTTTAAAACCGTTGTCTTAGATGACTATTAAATGGCAATGGTATCAAAACCGTTGCCGAAACATGACATCAACGGTAACACTTTAAAACCGTTGTCCTAGATGTCTATAAACTGGCAATGGTTTTAAAACCGTTGCCGAAACTTGGCACCAACGGTAACGGTTTAAAACCGTTGGCTATGTGAATAATAAAACCACAACAGTTTAAAATCGTTGCTTATTGAGTAACGGATGAAAACCGTTGTTTAAAATTTTCCGTCAAAACCATTGTCTATGCCACTAACTGTGGCAACGGTATTTCTGTTACCGTTGTCTTAGGTAAAAAACCGTTGCCTTTGAGCATTGGTAACGGCCGCATATACCACAGGTCAAAAACCGTTGCCAAAGCGTTGCCTAAAGTTTTGGGAACGGTTTTTCAATCTACGGCAACGGTTTTTGACCGTTGCGAAAAGCCTTATTTGTTGTAGTGTCAAACACAATTAATCAAGATTAATTTTGTCAAACCCTACCTGGTTTTGCTGCTCCAAATTCGGTTATACTCTCAGGTGGTCCTTAAGCAATTTTTCCTCCTAAATCACATTAAGAACAACTTTAAATCCACAAACCCTCAACTAATTGAATCTTACTCAGCATGTTAAGAAGGGATTTCTCACCTTAAACTTGCTGGAAATTAACGTTTCTTGGCTCACAAGTCAAACTAAGCATGATTCGTAAGGAAGAACATCAAGAAAACACATATTTAAGCATGTTTCCTTGAAACCGAAGCAAAAGGGAGATGGTGCAGCCAACTCACCTTGATTCCAGCCTTGATAAGTCATATGATTATGTAGAGAAAGAAGAGAGGATCATTTTGGTCGGATTGGAATTTTGATTTGAGTTTTAGTTCAGCAGAAATCATGCTTTGAAGATTTGGAACTAAGAACTTTTCTCTCTTTTTCTCTCTTGAAAATTTCGGCCACTAGGTGAAAATGAACCAGCATTGGGGTCTTGGAGATGTAGGGTGAGTTGTGATTGGTTGTCTTGGAGATGGGTTAAAATAATATTAAAATATCTCAGGTATATAACTACTAAAACTAGATGTATCGAAACACTTGTAAAAACATCTCTAAAAATTCTTTTCTGAGCTACTAGCATAAATGACAATAGTTACATATTTAATATGAGAATAGAAAATGTATAATGAGGCCTTAGCATTGCTAAAGTCATCAGAGAGTGCTGGTGCTAAGCTGCACCAGTAAACTGTGAACCCGGTTAAACCGATCTCCTGTTTTTAACTTAAATTGATCAGGTAATATTATAATATCATTCAAGCAGCTTCTAATACTCATATAATGATAATATTATACTATTATCTCTCTTCTCTCATGAATCGAGTCTGGTTTGTCAAACTGAGACTATTTACAGAAACTAGAATCGAAACTCCTAACAGATACGGTTCAAAAACAAGGTTCTTCACAATTGTGTTGTGGGGCTTGTCTCAACTAAGGTCCTGAGTTAAAGATAACATAATGACAATGAAGATTGAGATGCTTGATGATATAGCAGAGGTTCTCCCCTTTCTGATCTTCCGGAGAAATCCATACCTTCAGAAAAGATCTCGCATACTCGAAAACAGGGGTTGTTACATGTCTCCCACCTAGCACTTTTATTTAAGGTCTGTAAGTTGGACATTTTGGAGAACTCTAATCAAGGAGGATTGTGCTTGAATTTATTCTTAAACTTCCACCAATGCTTGGACTTTAAGTGGTTGCCAGAATTTGCAACCAAGCGCACCAACTTTTGGTGGAGTTTTCCACAAGCTCGGAGCTCCCATAATTGATCCTCATGTATGCCAGGATCCCGAATCTTGTTTCTACACCCGTCTTCTAATTGATCGTCATTACTCCACTCGAGTGGCAAGCACATGGAATTCTCCTTTAGGCACCAAACTTTCCTCCTAGATCTTCTCAATTGAGTATTATGCCACCATTTGCACTTAGAGCTTGAAAACTCAACCATAGTGAACCTTAAATTGCAGTGCCGACCACTAACTAACCTTCTCTTACTTTCCATTCCATAGAGAGCTCTAAGTTGACCATCCGTTTCAAGCAGACCTTATTCAAGTGGGATGATAAGGCTTAGAGGTAAGAGGTTTACCCACTTGCATGATGTAAGGAATAATAGTGACTTAGGAAGGGGGGCTTCCCCACACTTTGACAATTCAAGGTCCACTCCCTTGTGCTCTTCTTTAAATTCCTTCACCTCTTGACAAGCATCTTCAATTTCAATTCCTTGTTCACTAACTTCTTCTACACATTCCTCATTGCTTAAGTCATGTGTCGGAGGTTGCACATCCTCCTCAACATCGCTTTCTAGTCTAATGGAAGAATGCTCAACAAGATCATCAAGGGGATTGATCAATGTGGACAAAAAATCACTAATGATGGAATCCACTTCTTATTCAATTGCCCTCAACTCGTTATCCACTTTCTTAACATCAATGACCTCAACTTCCTCCTCCTGATGCAAACCCTGCTTTAGCTCCTCTTCTTCACTTTGAAGCTTCAAATTCACTCCCTTACTATGCTCTTTGGTTGACTCTCTACGTTCATCGATGGGAGTACTTTGGATGCATGAGCTTAGGTGGGAGGCCATGTGGTTAATGGCTTCTGCCATGGTAGCAACCATGACTTCTAGCTTCTTTAGCTCCTTTTGCTTCTCTTCTTACCTTTGGATATAAGAACTAATATCTCTTTGTTGTTCTTGCAAGAAGGTTTAGAGAGCTTCATCCCTTGAATGAGGTGGTGGAAGAGAGGGTTCATTATTTGGAGGGAAGGTATTATAGTTGGAAGGTGGTTCATCTTGGTGAAAGTATGGAGGTGGTGTGTATAAAATTGATGGTTCTTGAGAATATTGATGTTAGAATGGTGGTGGCTCTAAGTATGGCTCATATGGTTGTTGGTATGGTGGATATGGGTAGGATTGTATGGAGGTGAATGGTGGTAAGGGGCTTGTGTGTAGAGCTGTTGAGGGCTATGTTGAGGGAAAGAATTGTATGAATGTACTGGTTGTGGTTGACAACCACAATTAGGGTCACCACTTCCATTATATTGGTAAGCATTAGGAGTTCGATTGTACCCATAAGAAATCGGAGGGGTTGTTACCAAGAGAGTTATCTATATGCTTGAGCCTCCTCCCACCTTTGATTTCTAAATCCTTGATGCAAACCTCCATTGAAAATTTCATTTCAATTTTCTACAACATAGTTTGAACCAAAATCATAGCCAAAGGGATGAGAATTCATAGTGAAAAGAAAAAACAAAAACAAAAGCTAATGAAAGAATAAGAAAAGAAACTCCTAAACCAAAACTGGCAAACCAACAAAGAAACAAACTATTCACACTATCAACATATATACAATAACCAATAACAAGCACACATTGCAACTCTCCGGCAATGGCACCAAAAGCATGAAAGAGCATTTTCGTCGGCTTAGAATTTCTTCTCGGTTAGAGCAAATAACTTCGTTGCAAGTATAGTTCCAAACCGACAAGTAATGCTCAATCAAAGTTTAATTTTGGTTGTCACAAGTCCAACCCAATAAAAATAACCGAGAGTATTAGTGCTGGGTTGTTCTCCCTAGGAATCATAATCGAGTGCTCAATTATTGGTTATGAAGTTCAAGGGGGTTGGGTTGATAAAAGGGAAAGAAAGTAAATGACAAGAAAAGTAAAGCAAACAACTAAAGAAAGCAAGTAATAAAGAGAGACATTCATGGCAACAATTAAGAATATAGGCTTTCTATCCTAGTCATTAATCATAACAATAATTAACAAGAGCTAATCCTATTAAGTCATCTCCAACAATGGAAGAACGTACAATGTTATATTCATATGAGAGAAAGTCAAATAGGACTAGCTAATCTCAATCCAAAAATCCTAATCAACTTACTAATTCAATTACCAAGAGATTAGAGTCAATGGAAATAATATTAACTAACAACCCTAGATCACTAACATAAGTTAGGTATTAATGACCCAAGATTGCCTAATTTTACTTTCCATGCCAAGAATGCTCAAAAAGCTACTCTAAATCTAAGCCAAGTATTTTGTCAAACACTTGGAAGGCATAAATAAAAAACATGATAAATTGCATGAAATATAAATTCTACAACTACCCAATGCAAGGAATCATCAATAACAACTAAAGAAAGCAACATTAAACATGAAATACCTCAATTTGCATTAAAGGAAATTGAAATTGACAAGAGTGCTCATAAATATAAAAATGACATAAAAGAGAAATTAACAAAAGGAACTAAGAGAGCAAAGATGTAATAACAAGAAATGCTAAGAAAAACTAATCGAAAACAAGAATCAAAACCTAAATCTAGAAAGAAATTAAACTAAGAACCCTAATTTCTAGAGAGAAAAGGGAGCTTTTCCCTCTAGAACTAACCTAAAACATGCTTCCTACACTCACTAATTGCTCCCCCTTAACCCATCTTGAATTCTGCATGAAATAGTCTCAGAAATGAGTTGGATTTGGGCCTGGACAGCTCAGAAATTGCCCCCAGCGTATTCACTTTAATGAGGTCACGTGCTACTTGTGACGTATACGCATGATTGACACGTGCACGTCGCTGGAAAATTTCCTCGTCACGCGTATGCGTGGGTGACCCGTGCGCGTGGCTTGAATGTCCTCTTCATGCGTACGCGTGGGTGACGCGTGCGCGTGGCCTTCAATTTTCCAAATGCTCATTTCTTCATGAATTCTCCACTTTGCAAGCTTTTCTCTTCACCTCTTAAACGCAATACTTGCCTTATGAATCTGAAATCACTCAACAAACATATCAAGGCATCGAATGGAATTAAAGTGAATTAAATTTAGCTATTTTAAGGCCTGAAAAGCATGCTTTCACACTTAAGCACAAATTTAGGGAGAATTACAAAACCATGCTATTTCATTGAATAAATGTGGGATAAGTTGATAAAATTCCCTAAATTAAGCACAAGATAAACCACAAATTTGCGGTTTTTTAGATATAGTGCCCACCGGATTTCCCGAGATAAAGTGTTCCCACACTCATGGGATATAGTGCCCGCCACACTCTTAAGATATAGTGCCCTACATAGATGGAAAAATATGTATATGATATAATTAAAGCAAATTGTAGGAGCCTTGAAAGAGAAGTTAATAAAAAATGAAACGAAAATTGCATTATGATGAGCGGATATTTTATACACTTTCTGGCATCATTTTCATATAGTTTTTATTATGCTTTGTTTAAGTTTTATTATATTTTCATAGGTTTTAGTGCAAATTTGATATTTTTGGATTCTACTTTGAGTTTTTGTGTTTAATGATGATTTTATGTCATGTCTGGCTGAAATTGAGGAGCTTTGGAAAAGTCTAAGTCAGAGACAGAGAAAGGACCGCAGAAGCTGTCGGATTCTGACCTCCATTCACTCGAAGGAGCTTTTTTGGAGCTAAAGAAGTCCAAATGGCACGATCTCAAAGGAATTGGAAATCTAACATCCAGGGCTTTCCAGAAATATATAAAAGTCTATACTTTGCTCTAGAACTAAAGGTCCAAAAATGGCGTTCAACTCCAGCACTTCACCCTCTTCCTGGCGTTGGATGCCCAAAAGGGAGCAGCTAGCGTCCAATGCCCAAAAAGGAGTCCAAAGTAGGCGTTCAATGCCCAAGAAAGGTACTAGCTCGTGGAAATAACCTTAGCTCAGCTCAAACACTCAACAGGTGGGTCGAGGAAGTGGATTTTTGCACTACAAGACTAGTATATCTTATTTCTGTAATCCTTAATTATTAGATTAGTATATATAGGAGAAGATCATCCACGTTTAAGATCTTCTACCTCATCTTCTACTTCTTCTTCCCCAATTTTTTACATTCGAACATTGTTGTACAATATGAGTTACTAAACCTCCTAGGTTAAGGTTAGGAGCTCTGCTGATTCTTATGGATTAAGAATATCACTATTCTATTTCAATCTATGCTTGATTCCATTCTAAGATGTATCTTCGTTCTTTGGGAGTGTAACTTTACTGTCATCCCTATTCACATGGGTTCGTGCGATTCCTTGACGGGATAGTACTAAACCACAAGCTTGATTATACATCTCTTAGACGGCTAATCCATGACTTCATTGGAACTTCTCGAGACAACAGTTCAGCCAAGGTACGGGGCGATTAGTGCCTTTGTGGTATAGGTTATAACGAAAGAAGAAGCGTTCTCTGATTCGGAAGATCCGACCTTGTCTGTAGCATTTTGAGTAGGATCACCAATGGAGTGGACTGCTAGAGCTTCACCCCCGTTCAGATTGGATGACCACTGACCCGACGTTTGATCTAAAGCAGAGGAGATTAATGACCGCTGACCCGGCGTTAATCATTTACAGCCTGCCATGGAAAGAATCAATCAGAAGTTAGAGTAGATGGTGAGAAGAGTTGATCCAGAAGGAAGCAGCATCTCCGAAGCCTCAACTGTTCTCATATAATTGATTTGACACCTATCTAGTAACGTTTTATTTATTTATTTTATTTTATGCGTTTCTCCACAATAATAATCTTTTCTATCCGCCTGACTAAGATCTACACGATAACCATTGCTTGCTTAAACCAACAATCTCCATGGGATCGACCCTCACTCACTTGAGTTATTACTTGGACGACCTGGTGCATTTGCCGGTCTATCTGTGCGAATATTGCGGAGCCAGTTTCACACACCAAGTTTTTGACACCGTTTCCGGGGATTGTTCGGATTTGACAAACTACTGGATTATCTTGTTGCTTAGATTAGCTAATTTTTATTTTTTATTGTGTCTTTTGTTTTCTTTTTCAAAAACTTTTTCAAAATCCATCTTTTCTTTATCCTTTGTTTAAGTCTAGTGTCAATTCTCAAGTTTGGTGTCCTTTGTGTGTTCTTTATTTTCTTTAAATTTTCGAATTTGTTCTTGAGTGTTCTTCTTGGTATCAAATAGTTCTTGTTTCTTTTCTTTTTTGATCTTAAAATTTTTAAGTTTGGTGTCTTTTGGTTATTTTTTTCTTGCAAGTTTCGAAACAGCTAGTGTCTTGGCATTTGAAATTTTAAGTTTGGTGTCTTTTGGTGTTTTTCTTTTCTTAAATTTTTTAAAAAGTGTTTTTATCTTAAAATTTTTAAGTTTGGTGTCCTTCTTGTGTTTTTCCTTCAAAAATTTCAAAAATTATAATCTTTGATTTCAAAAAAATTTAAGTTTGGTGTCTTTTTGTGTTTGCCTTTTTAAATTTTTCAAAATTAAAAATTCAATTTTTAAATTTCTTGTTATCTTTTTCAAATCTTTATCTTATATTTTTTCCTTTGTTTAAATTTCAAAAAGATCCTATCTTATCTTATTTTAAATTCAAATTTTAAAATTCAAATTTCAAAATCTTTATCTTAAATCAATTTCAAATTTCAAAATCAAATCTATTTCAAAATTCAAATTCAAAAATTTTCAAAATCAAATCTTTTCAAATCTTATCTTTCTAGATTCTTTATCTCTAAAATTTCAAATTTGAATTTCAAATCTTTTAATTTTAAATCCCAAAACTCAAATTTAAATTTCAAATCTTTTAAATTTTAAATTTTTAAATCTTATCTTATCTAGTTTGAATCTTTCTTTTAAATTTTATATTTCAAATCTTTTCTTTCTTTTCAAATTCAAATTTCAAATCTTTTTGTTTGACTTTCTCTTTTGAATTTTAAAATTTTCAAAATCAAATCTATTATCTTTCTTTTCAAATCTTGTTAGTTAATTGTTTATCTTTCTTTTTGAATTTCAAAAATTTTTAAATCCCTTTCTTTCTAATTTTTTATTTTATTTTTGAATTTTCTAATTAATTTTTCTATTTTTATTTATTATTTTCAAATTAAAAAATTTTTAAATTTTAAATTCCTTTTCCCTCTTTAATTTTCGAATTCTCCCTCTTTATTCTCTTCTATTTTTTTTGGATATATCTCACTTGGAGCTCCCTATACTGTGACATAGAGACTCCCAGTTTTCTTTGTCTCTTATGTATGTATGCAGGAACACCGAAGTCACTATGGATCAAATGGGGAATACACGTATCGGGAGACCTCTGGCCTCCTATACATTTGACACTCCTATTGACTCAGAAGACTTTAAGGTCAATATAGACCAGGTCCTGCTATTACGGTAAAAGTGCCAGTTTCATGGACAACCACAAGAAGACCTTAGTAAGTTCATCTCCGACTTCCTGTAGTTTTGTGACACTGCAGAGGTCAATAGAGTGGACCTTGAAGTCCCCAGACTAAAACTCTTCCCATTTGCTCTGAGTGATCAAGCAAATGAATGGTGGTATATGGAACTTAAAGGAAGTGTGAACACCTAGGATAAGGTTGTTAACGAACTCCTGAATAGGTTCTCTCCCTCACAGAGATTAACTAAGCTAGTGACAGATGTTCAGACCTTCAGGTAGAAGGAGAACGAGTCCATCCATGATGCTTAGGAGAGGTACTTGTTGATGTTTAGGAATTGCCCTCCCCATATGTTCTCAAGATGAGGCAAGATGATCATCTTCTATGAAGCCATCTCCAAGATAGCTAGAAAGACAGTAGATCACTTTGTAGGCTATTTTCTGTACTTTATAGAGACACACGAAGAGGCAGATGAGCTCATTGAGATAGCTTCCAATAACCAACACTTATACTCCTGTGAGGAGATCCTAGTTAGGACAGAAGTTCTAGACATGGAGACTATAGCCGCACCCCCTGCTGAGATTTATAATTCTCCTAGTGATATGAGTGGTAACTACCCTCAAGGAGACACTTACACCCATGACCAGTGGACACCTGAGCAGGTTAATATTCCTCTTTCTGAGTTGTTTGAGGAAGTGCATCCCTATAGGGCCTTCAAAGAAAGCCTGATGCTCTCTGGGAAGGAGATTTTAAAAGAAGCTGGAACAGTGGTCTTCACCAAGGAGGCCAAACCTCAAGAGCCTGCTATTGAGAGACTTATGGCAATCAAGGACCAGGAGGATCCTAAGAATGCCATTGAGCACGCCCTTACAGAGGAGAAGGAACCTTGAGTTAATTCTTCTCTGGTCGTGCAAGAGGAGCCTATGACTACCACAGAGCACGCCTTTGCAGAGGTGCAAGAGCCTCAACAGCTACCTTTCCTAGGTGTGCAAAGAGAACCAGAAGATGAGCAACTGGCTCATTTCCTAGCAGCACTCAAGAAGCTGCAAGTCAATATATCTTTAGCAAAGGTATTGGAAAAAAAGACCCCCTATACGGCCTATCTAAAAGGCATTCTTTTTGAAAAGTAGGACCTAAGGAGAGATGAGACTGTGGTACTAACCAAAAAATGTAGTGCTTTAGTCCAGAATGAACTACCAAGGAAGATGGTAGATCCAGGTAGCTTTCAGCTCCTATGTCCTATTGGAAAGATCACTTTTGACAAGGCCTTGTATAATCTTGGCTTGAGCTTAAATTTGATACCTTCATCTGTGATGAAGAAGCTAGGAATCCAAGAGGCACAAGAAACAAGGATTACCATGCAAAGGACTGACCAGTCCTTAAGGCAATCACATGGGATAGTAGAGAACGTACTAGTAAAGGTTGGAGAGCTCTTCTTCCCTACAGGCTCTGACATGGAAGAGGATGCAATTGATTCCATCATTCTCGGAACCTCACTCTTGGCCACTAAAAGAGCCCTGATAGATGTTGAGCAAGGAGAGAAGGCACCGAGGTTGCATGAGGACTGGATGGTGTTCGAGGTTTTTAACCTTCCATTACCCCCTGACAAAGGGAGGCACTTGCATAAAGGATTCAACATTCAAGCCTCCTCCCTTGGATGGAACTAATTCAAACCCCCTACCACCAAACGTAAGTTTGGTGTCGGGTGTGCACTATCAACCGACGAAGAGGGTCCTAAGAGAAAGATTCCTAGGGGATGGAGGACCAAAAAGATCCCTACTGAAGGCTTTCCACCATGGAAGATAGTAGTATTCACTTATCTCTTCATAGTATTCACCATGGAAGAGGGAAATGGCATGAAAGGACACCAACATATTGCTGCAAGACCAACCCTGCTTCATATAGTGAACAAGATACTATCTCTTGAGCGTATTAGGCTAATACATGAGAGCATAGGAACGATGCTCCCAGTAAGGAATAAGAATTTTATCCTCTATGACTACCTTCCCCCTTGAAAGGAGCTGTCCATCAAGCTAATGACGGTAAAGAAGCCCTTGTAGGGAGGTAACCCAACCATGAGTATAGTACTTTTGTTTTTCTTTTGTTTATTTTCACTTGAGTTTATTTCAGTTTAATTCCTTTAGTTTTTCCTTGCTTTTCAATGTTTGTGATCATATGCAGTAGTTAGAACAGAGACAGAGATGTTCAGAGATGTAAATAAAACACCCTGGAGTAGACCCCTTGCTGATGTTGAACGCCAGACAATAAGGCAAGGGGGGCATTCAATGCCCCCAATGGGTAAGGAAGCTGGCGTTGCACGCCAAAGGAGGAGTCCCTACTGGGTTTTCAATGCCCACAATAGAGAAAGAAGCTGGCATTTAATGCTGGCCAGGAAGCAAAGACCTAGCGTTGAACGCAAGAAAGGGAGACCCTCAAGGGAGTTCAACACCCTATATGGAGCAGGAAGTTGGCATTGAACGCCAGCCAAGGAGAAGTGCCTGGGCGTTCAACACCCACAAGGGCACAAGGAATTCGAATTCCCTAGCCTATTAGGACCAATGGGTCCCTCAGAATCTCCACCAACCCCACCTTCTTCTCTCTCCTACATTCACTCTTCCCCTTTTTTTTCTCTACCTCTTTCTTCTTCTTCTACTCTCTGCTTTCCAATTGTTCATTATTACTCGAGGACGAGCAAAACACTTGAGTTTGGTTTTGCAAAAGATTTTCTTTTTTACTACCACTCTTAAGTATGGCCCCAAAGACTGGTGAAACCTTAAGGAAGAGGAAGGGAAAGGCACTTGCCTCTGCTTCCCTCACCTCATATGTCACTTATGCAATTCAAATAGAATTGTCATAGAAAGAGACATCCCCATTGAAGGGGACATGAACTATAGCAAGAGCTGGCACATGAACCACAGCAAGAGCATGTCAAACTGCCTCAACAAGAAATCCCTGAGATGCCTTAAGGGATGCATTTTCCTCCCCAAGGTTATTGGGACCAATTGCATACTTCTCTATGAGGATTGAGCTCCAACATGGATTAGTTGAGGAAGGGACACCAAGAGCATTCCACTATCCTCCATGAGATAAGAGAAGATCAAAGAGCCATGAGGGAAGAACAACAAAGACAGGGGCATGACATAGAAGAAATCAAGTGCTCCATTGGATTCTCCAAAGGGAGTAGTAGCCGCCGTCACTAAGGTGGTCCCATTTCCTTAATCCCCTTGCCTATGTCATTTTTCTATTTTCCATGTATTTTGTTTTATTGTTTGTTTCTTATGCATGATCATCTTTTATTTATGTCTTAAAGCTATGAAATATTTCATATATCTCTCACCTTGCTTGAAAGAAAATTTTATTTGAAAAAGAATAGAGAGATACTTAAATTTCGAGTTATATCATAAGAATAGTTTAGTTATGTTGATGTAGTGGGATTGCTTTTACTTTCTGAATGCATGAATAAATAGTGCATATTTGATGTTGGAGTTAAGAATGTTGGCTCTTGAAAGAATGATAAAAAAAAAGAAGTATTATTGGTAATTTGAAAATTCCAAAAATTGATTCTTGAAGCAAGAAAAAGCAGCAAAAAGAAAGTAATAGAAAGAAACAGAAAAAAAAAGCCGCAAAAAAAGAAAGAAAAAAAAAAGCCAATGGCTCTTCAAACCAAAAGGCAAGAGCAAGGATCCAAGGCTTTGAGCATCAATGGTTAGGAGAACCTAAAAGAAACAAAATCTTGGCCTAAACAGTTCAAATGAGCTGCTCCCGTAACTCTATGATTATGGTGTGAAGGTGTCAAGTGAAAAGCTTGAGACTGAGCAGTTAAAGTCGTGATCCAAAGCAAAAGTGTGTGCTTAAGAACTCTGGACACCACTGGATGGGGATTCTAGCAAAGCTGAATCACAATCTTAAAGGGTTCACCTAGTTAGGTGTCTATGGCGTTTATGTATCCGGTGGAGATACTGGAAAACAAAGCGCTTAGGGTCACGGCCAAGACTCAAAAGAAGCTGTGTTCAAGAGTCAAAAAGAACTAAACTAGGAGAGTCAATAATATCATCTGGATTTTAAGTTCCTAAACATGCCAATTATTTTGAGCTTCAAAGGAAAGTGAGATGCCAAAACTATTCAGAAGTGAATAGCTACTAGTCCCACTCTTCTAATTGAAACTGATCTTTATTGAAAAGTCTGAGATTTATTGTATCCTTCTCTTCCTTTTAATCCTACTTTGTTTTTGGTTGCTTAGGGACAAGCAACAGTCTAAGTTTGGTGTTCTGATGAGCGGATATTTTATACGCTTTTTGGCATTATTTTCGTATAGTTTTTATTATGTTTTGTTTATGTTTTATTATATTTTTATAGGTTTTAGTGCAAAATTCACACTTTTGGATAATACTTTGAGTTGTTGCGTTTTATGATGATTTTAGGTGATTTCTGGCTGAAATTGAGGAGCTTTGGAAAAGTCTGAGTCAGAGACAGAGAAAGGACTATAGATGCTATTAGATTTTGACCTCTGTGCACTCAAAGGAGTATTTGTGGAGCTAAAGAAGTCCAAATGGCGCGCTCTCAATGGCATTGGAAAATTAACATCCATGGCTTTCCAGCAATATATAATAGTCCATACTTTGTGTAAATAATTAGTCAATAAATTGAAATTTAACAAGGAGAATTAGAAATGAAAATCTTGTATTAAAATAGGATAGAGCTCTTTAAAACGAGAATTTTGGCACTTATTTCGAAGAATTTGGCCCGAAATTGGACCGAATGGTCCAAACCGGTTGAACTGGGCCCAAACCAGGCCCGTGGGCCAAACTGGACTGATAAACCCCAATTTTGTGGTTTATCTTGTGCTTAATTTAAGGGATTTTATCACTTTTTCTCACATTTATTCAATGATAAAGCATGGTTTTGTAATTCTCCCTTAATTTGTGCTTAAGTGTAAAAACATGCTTTTTAGGCCTTTAAAATAGCTAATTTTAATTCTCTTTAATTCCATTCGAAGCCTTGATATGTTTGTGCTTAAGTGATTTCAGATTCATAAGGCAAGTATTGGATGAAAGAGGTGAAGAGAAAAGCATGCAAAGTAGAGAATTCATGGAAAAACAAGCATTTGGAGTGCATACATCGTCGCGCATGCGTGACAGATGCACATGCGTGAATATGAGGTCGTCCAGGCGACGCGTACGCATGACAAGGAAACGGCAAACGACGCGTACGCCTGGCCCATGCGTACACGTCACAGCCAGCACGTGACCTCATTAAAGTGAAAATGCTGGGGGCGATTTTTGAGCTTCCCAGGCCCAAATCCAACTCATTCCTAAGGCTATTTCATGCAGAATTCAAGCTTGGGCAAAGGGGCGATTTCTGAGCTTCCCAGGCCCAAATCAACCTCATTCCTTAGGCTATTTCATGCAGAATTCAAGCTTGGGCCCAGGGGGCACATATATTAGTTATGATAAGCCTTTAGTTAGTTTTCTAGGGAGAGAAGCTCCCTCTTCTCTCTAGAATTAGGTTAGGATTAGGTTAAATTCTCTTAGCTCCAGGTTTAATTTCATCATTTCATCTTGTTTTCTTTACAATTCCTTGTTGTAGTGTCTTGATTTTCCCATGTCTTCTTGTTAATTTCTCATTTTGGCAATTTTTATGTTGTGAACACTCTTGTCAAGTTAAATTTCCATTATTGCAATCTGAGATATTTCATGTTAATTTTGCTTCCTTTAGTTGTTGTTGTTGATTTCTTGTATTGGGTAGTAGTAGATTTCATTAATTCTTACAATTTATAATGCTTTCCTTTTATGCCTTCCAAGTGTTTGACAAATTGCTTGGTTGGATGTTAGAGTAGCTTTTTTAGCATTCTTGGCTTGGAAGGAGAGAAATTAGGCAATCTTGAGTCATTAATACCCAATTTAGAATGGTGATATAGGGTTGTTAATTAATATTATTTCCATTGACTCTAATCTCTTGTTAATTCAATTAGTAGGTTGATTAGGACTTTTGGATTGAGATTAACTAGTCTTATTTGACTTTCTCTCATGTGAAGATAATTTTGTACCTTCTTCCATTGTTAGAGATGACTAAATAAGATAAACTCTTGATAAATATTGTATGATCATTAATGACTAGGATAGAAAGCTTAACTCTCAACCCTTGCCATGAATGTCTCTCTTTAGTAATTGTTTCTTTAATTATTTAATTTACATTTCTTGCACTTTTACCACCCAAACCCTTTTGATACCATAACCAATAATACGCATACCTCACTCCAACTCCTTGAGAAGACGACCCGAGGTTTAAATACTTCGGTTATTTTTATATTGGGGTTGGACTTGTGACAACCAAAACACTTTTTAAACTTTGATGGAGGATTGTTTGTTGGTTTAGAGCTATACTTGCAATGAGATTTCATTGAGAAATTCTTTACCAACAACTTTCTTCACAACAAGTTTTTGGTTCAAATAATGTTTTGTAGGAAATGGGAGCTACAATGACAATATGCATCAAGGATGGAACAATCAAAGGTGGGAGGAGCCTCAAGGAATTGATCACCCTTCTTGGCAACAACCTCCTCCGGTTCCTTATAGGTATAATTCCACCCCTAATACATATCAATCTAACGGATGTGGTGACCCTCATTGTGGTTGTCAACAACCACCACCATATGCCTATGAACCATCTCCCCAACATAATTTTGATCCATCATACTCACAAGCCCCATATCACTAAACACCTCCATATGACCCTAATCCTTATCCACCATACCAACCACCTTATGAGCCATATGAACCACACATGGAGCCACCACAATTCCAACACAACTACTTCCAAGAACCACCTCCATATACACCATCTCCATATCCTTGTCAATATGAACCACCTTCCAATTATGAGCCCTTTCTCCCAAACAATGAATTTTCTCTTCCCACACCACCTCCTATGGATGAGTCTCTCCATGCCTTCAAGCTAGCACAACAAAGAGATATTAGCTCTTACCTCCAAAGGCAAAAAGAGACACAAAAGGAGTTCAAGAAGATAAAAGCCGTGCTTGCCACCATGGCAGAAGCCATTCGCAACATGGTCTCCTCCCACCTAAGCCTATACAATCAAGGCACTCCCATTATTGAATGTGAAGAAGCAATCAAGGAGCTTAGTGAGAGAGTGAGTTTGGAGCTTTTAGGTGAAGAAGAGGAGTTGAAGCAAGCATTCCCATAAGGGGAGAAAGTTGAGACAATTGAGCCAGAAGAAGTGGTTGAAGACCTAGGAGATGTTGGAAGTCCATGGGAATGTAGAATTAGAGAGCCCTCTTCCAAGAAGCTTGACATTGATGATTGAGGAGGGTGTGCAACCTCCAAAGCATTTCATGATTGAAGACTTTGAAGAGGTTGATCAAGAGATGGATTCAGTCATTGAGGAGTTCCTATCTACAATTGAATCCTCTCCCATTGGACTTGACATTGAAATAATAGAAGGGTGTGCACAACCTCCCATACTCTTGGTAAGCAATGAAGAAGAGGTTGAATTGGAAGAGAGCTACCAAGAGGAAGAGGTTGGAATTGAAGAAGCTTGCAAAGAGGTGGAGATAGTCAAAAAAGAGCACAAGGGAGTGGAACTTCCAAGATCATTGGGACCACCCCTTCCTAAGTCACCATCCTACACAACATTCAAGTGGGTAAAATTCTTATCCCTAAGCTTTACTTTCCCACTTGAATATGGTTTGATTGAAAATGATGGTCAACTTAGAGCTCTTTGTAGAGTTAAGAGTAAGAGAGAGTTGTGTGGTGGTTGGAAACATCACTCTAAGTTCATGATGGTTGCATGCTCAAAGTTGAATAGCAATGGTTGGTGTAGAACCAAATTGCATGGGTCTAGGAAGTGTTTTAGAGGCTTCATTGAGAATTCGTCTTGTCTACCACCCAAGTGGAACCGTGATGATTAATTAGAAAATTGGTGTCAAAACAAGGTTTGGGATCCCGGATCGCACAATGAGGATCAACTTTGGGAGCTCATGGTTTGTGAAGAAATCATCAAAGTTTGGAGATATTAATCTTGAATGATGGAGCTTATTGGAAGTCCAAGAATTGGTGGATGTTCAAGGATGGATTCAAGTACATTGCACAAGCCACCTTGATGAAGAGCTCCCCAAAAGTCCAACTTAAAGCCATTAAACAAAAGTGCTAGGTGGGAGACACCCCACCATGGTAACATCTTTTTCTTTTTCATTTTTTGTAAATATTGGTAAAATAGGTTTAATTTCATGTCTTGTTTAGTTTGTTAAGTTTATTTGGGAGTCTAGTAGGTTAAATAAGGTTTTTTGATGTTTTGGTAGTTGTTTGGAGGTTTGGATTGCTTGGTTTGGTGCAAGAACTTGGAAAAATTTTGAAAAGCAGAACACCATGCCACGTGTACGCGTCACCCACGTGTACGCGTGACCCCAAGAATTTTGACCACCCACGCGTCCGCCTCGCCCATGCGTACGCTTGGATTCAAAATTTTCACTTTCCATACAAATTCCAGAGAGTTGTGTGAGTTTTGGGCTGGAATTGTGCCTTCAGCACAAGCCAACCCTCGCGTATACGTCACCCCACACATACGCGTCGCCTCACTGAATAACCCATCACGCGTTCACGTGATCCACGCGTTTGCGTGATCCACTTGTACGCGTCGATCCCCTTTCACCCACCACGCTTACGCGTCGCCTCACGCGTACGCATGGACTGCCCTACTTCACCCATTCCTTTTCTTCTCTTCTTTCGATTTCTTTCCTTCTCCTTTCTTCTCTTTCTTTCGTTCCACCCTTCAACCATCATCCAATACTACCAAACACCATTTATCACTATTTCTATTAGTTAGTTAATTAGTTAGTTGTTTAGTTAGTTTGTTTCATGTTTATTTTTCTGTTTTTGTTATGAGTGTCGGATTACCAATTTTGTTTGCTATCTATTGCTGCTGATTATTGATAAGATGTTAGTTTAACATCATTGTTGTTAATATTCATTGTTGGATTCTTTGTTGAGGTTATATTTTGCTACTTGGTTTTAAACTTTTCATGCTTAACATTTGTGCATACCAAGTACTTGTACATTGCCTTCAAGCATCTTAACTCTTTTGAATTGCATGTTTTAGCCACCATGCATTCATCATCCATTGTTAGGCAATTGTACATTATCAATGTATTTTTTTAGGTGATGCTTGTTTATGATTGACCTTTATTGACACCACCTATTTCATGCATTGGGATTTCTGGAATTGTGGAATTGGATCGAAAGCTTATCTAGTGACATGTTTTTGAACTTAGTAAAGCTTTGTGGACCATGCTTGCTATGTGGTTGATTTTCACTTCTATCTTCTTTTTCCTAAATTCCATAGCACTCATGTGTTCCACTTCTATGTCTCTTAGGTGTTACAACAACTTCAACATGTGTCATTGTTTGATGTGTGAGCTCTATATTTCAATTAGTTCATTAAGTTTCCTTGCACATCAATCAATGCACATGCATTATCCATTTCACAATTGCTTGATTTTTGCTTGAATGCCTTTATGCTTCTTCACTACTTGTTTGGTTATCTTAACTTACAAGTTACTTTGAAGTATTTCAAGCACACTAGAATGAGTGAAGTGCATACTTTCTTTTATGGAATTATGACATAGCTCTCTATGATAATGTGTGTGTTCTAAACCGCATGCAACTTAGAGCTCACACACTTATTTCATTAATGTCACCCTAATTCACTCACTCAATTCTATTGATCATTACCTCATTCCAATAATTTACGCTTCCTTGCTTTTGTATTTTCTCATCTTACGGTGTTATTTTCTATTTTTCATGAATGATGCACCATAAGCAAAAATGGAAGCGGGGAAAAAGAACATGCTGCAATCGGTTGATCCACCAGCTGAAGGTGGCAATCCGAAGAGTCGCCGTACCCCTGCGCATCTTTGAATGCACCGATGACGGTGCAAACTTTTAAGTGTAGGGAGGTCATTGACCGCGGAGCACCCAAGGGTGTATTGGTAAGTTTCTTCTTAATAACACCTCGTTGTAAGTATAGCTCTACCAACAACAATCCTCGGGGGGTCAAATTTAGAAGAGGGATTTGGTTGTCACAAGTTCAACCCCAATAGAAATAACCGAAGTATTCAAACCTCGGGTCGTCTCACAAGGAATGGGCAAACATGTGCTTCGACATTGGTTAGAAATCCGGGGTTGTGAGTTATGAGCATAAAAATAAATGGAAATCTTAACAAGCAAGTAATCTTAAATTGCAATAAACTAATTCAACCACCTAAGTAAAACTTGAGCAATTCCAATGAACAAGCAATATTCTATTTAATTCTACTTAAACCAAACAAGTAACTATAACTAAGGCAATTGAAATTGGAAATTGGTTTTCAAATATGAATGATAAAAACAACTCTGGCTAGGCATGGGAATTGGGATCACAATCCTTGTCCAACAACTATATCTTGACAATTATGAGGAACCAAGCTCATTAAGTCTACCCCCAAAGTCTTAAGTACGTGATATCTACCCCTAGACTTGAAGTACGTTAAATGGCTTTGGTCACATCAACCCATAAGTCCCAACCTACATACTAATTAAATTAGTAATAGGTTGGCGTCAATGTGTATCAAATTGACCACCAAGGGCTCCCAAATCATCAAATCCATTAGACCCAATGACTCAAGTTTACCCAATTCCCTTGATCTAGGCCAAGAATGGAAAAGACTACTCCATAATTAAAGTAAACAATTCATCAAACACTTGGTAAGCATTGATAAAAGACATGTTCAAAATAGTAATTAAATTGAATTCCACAAATACCCACTAACAATTATCAACATACAATCAAGCAATCAACAAGATTAAATATAGAAATCATCAATGTAACATCAACAAGTCATGATTCATAACATTCAAGAAATGGGTATGAAATGACAATTGACAAGAATCATAAAACTATTACTAAATGTAAGCAAGATTGTAACAAGGAATTCAAATTGAACAATTAAAACTGTAATTAACAAGATCCAATTCACAAATCAACAAGGGAAGATCAAAATGGAAACTAGATCTAGAGAGGAACAAGGGTTTCTCTCTCTAGAATAACCAAAGAACCTAAAACTAGCTAAAATTGTGTCCTAGTGTAAAATGAGTGATCTCTCCTTTTCCCCCTAGCATCCTTGGGTCTTTTCCACACAGAAACAGCTTGAAGTTGGGCCTCCTTGGCCTCAGAAATCGCCAGGCACGATTTCTCTTAATGAGGTCACGTGCAGCTTCCCACGCGTGCGCGCCATGCGTGCGCGCGCGCCGATTACTTTTGTGATCCACGCGGGCGCGCCAGTTGCGCGTGCGCGTCGATAGGAATCTTCCAATCTGCGCGGATGCGTCCATCCTTTCGCGCCGCTTCCAGCCAATCCCATCCACGCGTGCGCGTGGAGTGCGCGGGCGCGCCGATGCTGCTGCTCCCAAGACTTCAATTCTTCATGTTCCTCCCTTTTTGTACATGCTTTCTCCCTCTCTTCTAAGTCATTCCTACCCTATAATTCCTAAAATTACTCAACAAAAACATCACGACATCGAATGGCAATTGAAGAGGATTAAAATATGACAATTTCAAGGCAAAATAAGCATGTTTTTCATCATAGAGTAATATTGGGAAGTGAACACAAAACCATGCATTTCTTGTGAATAAGTGTGAGAAATATTGATAAAATCCCCCAAAATAAGCGCAAGATAAACCACGAAATCGGGGTTTATCAGTCGTCCGACCACTTGGCGTCTTTGGGTGACAATTTTCTAATCCCAACACTTTTGCATCTTATTTTCTGGTCTTTTAGGATTTTTGTTGCATTTTCTTATTTTCCATATATATACATAATAAGCTTAGTCAAAATAATGAAATTTTTCAAGAAATTTATTTATAGGGCACCCCAATTGATTGTAAAAAAAGTTTTAGAACTTGCTTAAATTATACACATTGTGGAACACGATTTTTTAGTTAAGAACACAAGCATGTGAGTTTTGAGCCTAATTGTGTGGTTACATCGTATAACCACTTATTTTCATTCTTGTGTGTATTATTCTCTTTCTATGATTGTAATTTTTGATTTATTTGATTCTTTATGTCCATTATTTTGTGTATACATGCACTTATATGATTGAGGCCATTGTTTAAAATAGCTCACTTACCCAAATAGCCTTACCTTTTATTTTCCATTGTTAGCCAACGTTGAGCCTATGCTAAACCCAATTGTTCTTAATATTAGCACATTACAAGCCTAAGTGAAAAACAATAAACGTCCATTGTTTGGATCTTTGATTAGCTTAGGCTAGTGAGTGTTCATCATTTAATTGTGGGAGAATTGGGAATATTGGTTGGGATAAAAGAGTGTTTATATATTTTTGTTGAAAATTATGGGAATTAGGTGCATACTCATGTATTAATCATGTTTAAACCATATGCATTGGTATCTTTGTATATATGTCATCAAAAGAAAAAGATAAAAAAAATAGAAAAAAAAACAAAAAAAATGTATATATAAAAAGAAAAGAATATAGAAAGAGAAAAAAGAAAGAAAAAGAAAAACAATAAAAAGGGCACAAAATGCCCCAAAGTGAAGTTCAATAAAAATCAATGCATATGTGTGGTGATAAAAAAGAGAATGCATGAGTGTGTGAAGAAGTGAAGAATGGGTAGTTAGGTTAGCATTTTAATTGTATAGGTTGCCATAGGTTAGGTGGAAATTTTAAGTTGATCAAAGATTCAAATTATAGTCCACTTAACCAAATACAATCTTACCTTGACCCTAGCCCCATTACAACCTATGGGAAAGTCCTCATGATATTTGTATGCATGCATGAAATAAGTGTTGATTGTTAGATGAAAAACAAATCTTGGAAAGCATGATTAGAGGAGAATTGAGTGAATCAACCCTATACACTTGAGTGACTAGAGCAGATGCATATCCGGTAAGGGTTCGATCGCTCAATTACATGTTTCCACCCATGATTATCTATTTTCTTGCAAGTTTGTACATTCTTTTTAATAACTCAATTCAATTGTGGGTTTGATTTGATTGCTATTGCTTTAGCCCTGTGGTCATATATGCTTTCTTGGGAAATTGATTTATTTTGACAAAGTAGTTGTATTTAGATAAGTTGCATATAGATAGTTTGCATTGAATAAATGTTGATACCCTTTGTTTCTTTCTTGAGTTTAGCATGAGGACATGCTTGGTTTAAGAGTGGATAGGTTTGATAAAACCCAATTTTGTGGTTTATCTTGTGCTTAATTTAGGAGATTTTATCACCTTTTCTCACATTTATTCAATGAAATAGCATGGTTTGGTAATTCTCCCTTAATTTGCGCTTAAGCATAAAAACATGCTTTTTAGGCCCTTAAAATAGCTAATTTTAATTCACTTTAATTCCATTCGATGCCTTGATATGTTTGTTGAGTGATTTCAGATTCATAAGGCAAGTATTGGATAGAAGAGGTGAAGAAAAAAGCATGCAAAGTGGAGAATTCGTGGAAAAACAAAGATTTGGAGTGCATATATCGACGCGCATGCGTGACAGACGCGCATGTGTGAATAAGAGGTCGTCCAGGCGACGCGTACGCGTGAGAAGGAAATGCTAGACGACGCGTACACGTGGCCCATGCGTACGCATCACAGCCAGTACGTGACCTCATTAAAGTGAAAACGTTGTGGCCAATTTCTGAGCTTCCCAGGCTCAAATCCAACTCATTGCTAAGGCTATTTCATGCAAAATTCAAGCTTGGGCAAGGGGGCGCACTTAGATTAGTTTTGATGAGCCTTTAGTTCGTTTTCTAGAGAGAGAAGCTTCCTCTTCTCTATAGAATTAGGTTAGGATTAGGTTAAATTCTCTTAAATCTAGATTTAATTTCATCATTTCATCTTGTTTTCTTTACAATTCCTTGTTATAGTGTCTTGATTTTCCTATGTTTTCTTGTTAATTTCTCATTTTGACCATTTTTATGTTGTGAACACTCTTGTCAAGTTAAATTTCCTTTAATGCAATTTGAGATATTTCATGTTAATTTTGCTTCCTTTAGTTGTTGTTGTTGATTTCTTGTATTGGGTAGTAGTAGATTTTATTAATTCTTGCAATTTATAATGCTTTCCTTTTATGCCTTCCAAGTGTTTGACAAAATGCTTGGTGGGATGTTAGAGTAGCTTTTTGAGCATTCTTGGCTTGGCAGGAGAGAAATTAGGTAATCTTGAGTCATTAATACCCAATTTAGATTGGTGATCTAAGGTTGTTAGTTAATATTGTTTACATTGACTCTAATCTCTTGCTAATTCAATTAGTAGGTTGATTAGAACTTTTGGATTGAGTTTAACTAGTCTTATTTGACTTTCTTTTATGTGAAGATAATTTTGTATCTTCTTCCATTGTTAGAGATGACTAAATAAGATAAACTCTTGATAAATATTGTATGATCATTAATGACTAGGATAGAAAGCTTAACTGTCAACCCTTGCCATGAATGTCTTTCTTTAGTAATTGTTTTTTTAATTGCTTGATTTACATTTCTTGTACTTTTACCACCCCAACCCTTTTGATACCATAACCAATAATACGCATACCTCACTGCAACTCCTTGAGAAGACGACTTGAGGTTTAAATACTTTGGTTATTTTTATATTGGGGTTAGACTTGTGACAACCAAAACACTTTTTAAACTTTGATGGAGGATTGTTTGTTGGTTTAGAACTATACTTGCAACGAGATTTCATTGAGAAATTCTTTACCAACAACTTTCTTCTCATCATGGACCCATCACTTAAATGGGCAAATGTTCATCTCCTTCCCCATTCAGCAAAGAAGCACGCTTAGTAGCCAAGGGGAGAGGAGAGCTTCCAAACCCTCACCACAACATTAATCCACCATAATTTCTTTGTCCGAGCTCCGATCGCCGCACTATTTACGGCCACATGTCCACCACATCGAGCTCTACAATTCTATCGGATCAATTTCACATGTAAGCTTCAATCTCACCCCAGCCTCTTTATCCCTTAATTTTTGAAATTAAAGGGAATCCATGTTCAAATTTGGTTTGATTTGCTACTCTAGGTTCAATTTAGCTTGTGGAGCTTGACGCATTCAGTCTGTTTAGTCCGTGGGCACGGTGAGAGTCCTAAACCCTAGTTATTTCTTATTTGGATTATGTTAGATATTGAATTGTTGGGTATATGTATGTATATATATGTGTTAGCTGTATGAATGCATGATATGGAGAATTTAGAATCTTTGGAAGCTTGATTTGAGAGCTTGGTGGACTTAGAGTTGAATCTTGGTAATTAAAGTCTTGCCCTTTTGCCTTGTGGATTGCCTTGGTTAATACATTATGATCGGCCAAGGTATGGTTTAAGTTTGGTGTCTTGCATGTCTTTCTTTTCTTAAAAATTTTCAAAAATATGTTCTTGATGTTCATCATGATCTTCAAAGTGTTCTTGGTGTTCATCCTGACATTCAAAGTATTTTTGCATATTTTTCGTGTTTTGATCTTAAATTCTTATGTCTTGTTTCATTTTGTTGTTTTTCTCTCTCATTAAAAATTCAAAAATAAAAAATAATATCGTTCCCTTATTTTACTCATAAATTTCGAAATTTTGGGTTGATTTATTCAAAATTTTTAAATTTTAGTTGTTTCTTGTTAGTCAAGTCAAAATTTTAAATTAAAAATTCTATCTTTTCAAATCTTTTTCAAAATCAAATCTTTTTCATTATTCTTTCATGTTTTTCGAAAATTCTCCAAAATTAATTTTCAAAATCTTTTTTTTATTTTTATTTCATATTTTTCGAAATTATTGCTAACATTTAATGTTTTGAGTCAAAAATTTTCAAGTTGTTACTTGCCTATTAAGAAAGGATCAATCTTTAAATTCTATAATCATATCTTTTAGTTTCTTGTTAGTCAATTAATAAACTTTAATTTCAAAAATCAAATCTTTTTAATTTCCTTTTCAAATCTTGTTCAAAGTGAATTTCAATCATATCTTTTTCAAATATTTTTCAATTAACTACTTGACTTTTTGTTTGTTTTACTATTTCTTATCTTTTTCAAAACCACCTAACTACTTTTCTCTCTCTAATTTTCGAAAATCACTAACCATTTTTTTTAAATTCTCTTTCATTAACTAATTATTTTAAATTCTAATTTTATTTTTTTCTTTTCTTAATTTTTGAATATTAACCAATAATTAAAATAGAAACAAAAATATTTTTCTTCTCTTTTAAATAATTTTTGAATACACACTCTCTCATCTCTTTCTATTATTTTATTTATTCACTAACATCCCTCTTCTTAAAATTCGAACCCTCTCCCTCTCTCTGTGTTCGAATTCTCCTGATTCTCTCTCTACCTCATTCTTCTATTCTTCTATTCTATTCTCACACAAAGGAATCTCTATATTGTGACATAGAGGATTCATCTTCCCTCTTTGTTCTCTTCTTTTTCATATGAGCAGGAACAAGGATAAGAACATTCTTGTTGAAGCTGATCCTGAACCTAAAAGGACTCTTGAGAGGAAGCTAAGAGAAGCTAAAGCACAACACTCTGAAGAGGACCTTACAAAAATTTTCGAAAAAGAAGAAGATATGGCAGCCGAAAATAACAACAATGGTGGAGATGTAAGGAAGATGCTTGGTGACTTTATTGCACCAACTTTTGACTTCTATGGAAGAAGCATCTCAATTCCTGTAATTGAAGCAAACAACTCTGAGCTTAAGCCTCAATTAGTTTTTCTAATGCAGCAGAATTGCAAGTTTCATGGACTTCCATTGGAAGATCCTCATCATTTCTTAGTTGAATTCTTGCAAATATGTGACACTGTTAAAACAAATGTGGTTGATCCCGAGGTCTACAGACTTATGCTTTTCCCCTTTGTTGTAAGAGACAGAGCTAAGATATGGTTGGACTCACAACCTAAAGAAAGCCTGAACTCTTGGGCAAAGTTGGTCAATGCTTTCTTGCCCAAATTCTTTCCACCTCAAAAGTTCCCCATTGAGGAACCAAAGGAATCTGAGGCTCATGCATAGACCATAAAGATTCCATTAAACTTACTGTTGCCATTCATGGGCTCTGATGAGTATTCTTCCTCTGAAGAGGATGAAGATATTATTGAAGAGCAAGTAGCTCAATATCTAGGAGCAATCATGAAGTTGAATGCCGAGTTATTTGGTAATGAAACTTGGGAGGATGAACCTCCATTACTTATCAATGAACTGAATGCCTTGGTTCAATTGAAATTACCTCAGAAGAAACCGGATCCCGAAAAGTTCTTAATACCTTGTACCATAGGCACCATGACCTTTGAGAAGGCTCTGTGTGATCTGGGGTCAGGAATAAACCTCATGCCACTCTCTGTAATGGAGAAACTAGGGATCTTTGAGGTACATGCTGCAAGAATCTCATTAAAGATGGCAGACAAATCAATGAAATAGGCTTTTGGACTTGTAGAGGATGTCTTAGTGAAGGTTGAAGGCCTGTACATCCCTGCTGACTTCATAATCCTAGACACTGGAAAGGATGAAGATGAATCCATTATGTATTATGTCTTTTCTTAAATTTTCAAAAATTCAACATGCATTATGTCTTTTTTTTGAATCACAATTTCGTGCACCAGTACGCAAGATCCTCACATGCGACCATGCGCTACTACTTGGCGCTAATGCGTACGCGTAATCAAGGGATGTGTGCGCATCTTAGCCTAAACGCATACCCACACGTAAGCATGCCCCAAATGTACGCGTGGCCCCTGTTTTCTGCAAAACTGGATGTTATGTTTTTAAATCAAATTTTAGACTTCTAAACCTCTATTTTCATAATGTTAACTTGGGAGTAAAGTAAGGCTGGAAAAGTGATATTTTAGGTATGAGAAGATGGGTGGCATATATATATATATATATATATATATATATCTTTTTAAATCGTGAATCTGGTGAATGAAAGGAATAAATGTTGCACCTGAGCACTCTTTGTCGAAAGTGCGACACCAGGAAATGGTGAAAGGTGAGGATCCCCTTCTTTGTTCCTTCTTGTATTGTAAAATCGCCCCCAGCGAGATGGTTGGAGGTTAGGATCTCCTCCTTTGTTCCTCCTGGGCATATGAGAACATACCTCCTGGGTAGACGCAAGGGTTGTGGTTTGGCCACACTTGCTCCGGGTATGATGAGTTATGTATAAAAGTGCAATTATATGATGAGTAAGTAATGAATTATTATGAAATGTTAATGAATGAATATGGAATGATTTTTTGAGATACGAGTTTCCTTGGGTAAAGTACCGTGGCTTGCCACCATGTGCTCCAAGTTGAGACTCGATACTCTATTGACCCTACGTCGTAAGGGTGACCGGGCACGTATAAATACCCTACAAGGGACAGTCTAAGGGTTTTGGACTTGTCGGGTTGGCTGGATAACCGATAGATGAGCCTCATCAACCAAAGGACAGGCATACATCATGTGCATTCTGTTTGTTTTGTTTGCTATGCACTACTTGGGATTGCCTAACTGAATATATATTATGCTAATTGTTATATTTGCTACCTGTACTACCTGTTTTCTACTTGTGCTTGAAATTATTTAGTTGTATGTCTCTGCAAAATCATTGGTGATGGAGGAGTGGAGGAATGGTGGACCAATTTGGTGATAAAGTTAGGTTTAAGTAAGTAAGTTTAGAATTCCTTAGAAACCTACCCTTTTTATGGCTTCTGTTTAGAATTTAAGCTTTATCACTGAGTGTTGGCGTTCTAGGATTACCTCTGGCATTTCCAAGATCTTATAAATTATTTGTGTGGCACGTTTACCATGTTGAGAACCTCCGGTTCACACCCCATACTATGTTGTTATTTTCAGATGCAGGTCGAGAGGCACCTTGCTAGGCGTCTGGACTTCTGAAGCGGAGTAGTCTCTGGGCTTATTTTGATGTATAGCTATATATATATATATATATATGCTTAGCTTTCTCTCCAATAAACTTGTTTATTTTGTCCCTCCTAGAGGGTTGGGAAGAGTTAAGTTTTCAGTCATGCATTTTGGGTTTGCGGGATATGTATATATATGTAAATTTTCTTTGGCTAGCCTTAGCTTCGCAGGCTGAGTTAGGAGCTTGTTATTCTGTACTTTTGACCCTCCATTCCTGCTTTCTACTTAGTTACACCTTTGATCTCTAGGTTTCTTAGCCGCAAGTAATCTCGTTTTCTGAGCGATGCACTTTTTAGTTTGTGATTTCGTTTCACCTATTTTCCAAGGCTCCTCGTATATTACTCTTTTTCGGTTACTATTATGTATATATTTTGTTTTAGAAGTCGTAATACCACACCACCTCTGTTTTATGGCTTAATCGTAATGTTTTATGTGGTAAGGTGTTACATTATGGTATTAGAGCAGTTCGTTCTTGTAGAGCCTGAGGGACGGAGTGACTAAGCTTCTGGGCATACTCTGGGTATCTATACGTGCTAATTAGGATATCTAACTGATATATGTGGCATGAATGCTCATGAGCATGCATTTGGGACTTTGAAACACTAGTCTTACGATATTGAGACTGATCACCTTGATATCACTTGGTTGGTATCAACAGGAACCAAATGGTGTCTCGTGTTCGCGGCCGTGGGCATAATTGAGGTCGAAGATGGAGAGGTAATGAGGTAACCATACCGGTAGACAGTTTGACCAATTTCGTGACTGCAATGACGAGTGCTGCTACTGCCATTGGAGCAAGTTACCACGGGACCAGCAACGGGAGAAGCTCAAGGAGTGACCGCCGAGAACCCTTCACAAAGAGAAAGGGAAAGATTATGCCTAGAAGCCAGAGTTTCAATAACGCTGGAACAATAACCAAAGGAACAGCATCCGTCAGGGCAGAATTTGGAAGAGCAGACCAGTACTCAACCAGAAGATTTGAGGTGCCTGAGATACAAGAATTATCATCCAAACAGACCGTGCAGGGCCAGACTAGGCGTATGTTACAAGTGTGGGAGACCAGGGCATATGTCTTGGAATTGTCAATACAGAGAAGGATGGGATGCAACCGAATTCGATTCTCATACCCGAGGTCATTGTAGACCAACAGTTGAATTTCTAACTTCCCTGCATATCATTAATGTAATATTCGTTCGTGATGCATGACAAGCGTTGATAATCATAAAGTCCAAGTGGATAGTTAGTCGAAGACTATTAGTTGTTTAGATGGAGCGATGTTTAGTTAATTTAGAGGAGTAGCTAGATAAGAACAAGAGTGACGCAACGGAAGTAGGTTGGATTATACTTAAGGAATTGAAAGCGTTGAAGAGTTACGTAGAGTTATTATTCAAACCCAGTGACAGTGAGCCGCGAGGAAGAGGAATAAAGGGAATTCGACCTTTAGTTGCTAACTATTAAGAGGCGAGTGGAGATGAGGCCAAATCCCTATACGCGAGAGTTTCCAAGACAATTCTTGAAGGGAGTACTAGAAAGGGAATTTCCTGACCAACTATTTCTTAGTGGGAAGCGCCGGTTATGCTGGAGAAGAAGGAAGAAAACTGCAGGAAGCCTTATGCAGAAAGAGTGTGCCAACGAATCTTCGCGACTCAATTTAATCCTTCTTTTGAATCCTGGGTTAAAACTCTATTCGGAGTTCTTCTTAAATGACTTGATCATCTTTCCAGTTTTACTCTTTATGTGCATGAATCTTGTTTCTTCCAGGATGAGTAGTGAGTAGAGTTTCTTGTATTCGCAAACCGTGCTCTTCAAAATCAGCTGAGATTTCTTTGACTTGATACGCTTTGTTCTTCCTACCAAAGGTCCTTGATTTGAACTCTTTTCTTGAGATACACCTAGATTGCTCTTCTTGTGCATTCCATTATTTCGGTACCACTCTATTTGACCATATGCAGGATTTTCTTTCTGATTTCTCACAAACACCATTCTACTGTTCATTCATCTTTCGAGCTTAATGTCTTTTTTGAAAATAAACTTGAACCTATATTAATATCGCATAGGAATCCTAACTATAACCATCAAGACATTGATTCTTTAGAGCAAGACTTTTGGACGCAGAAGGTGAAACATGTAAGTGTGCGCCATCAAGAGGAGTTTTGCAGCTTTAAATTCTTGGCGACTATAATGCCTAAGATTAAGTTAACACACTGGAATACACCGTCTACACGGACACCTACATACAATGTAAGCTTTCGAATCTTGAGAAAAGGATTAACCTCTGTGCCAGTATTCGTGATACCCGACTTGATTAACTACTCGAAATTATTGCGATGCATTATCAAGGGGGTTTAGGATGTGCGCGAGTACAACATCGCGAAATGGTGACGAACACCCTGAACAAGGAGTTTCTGTGGAATGCTTGGATATAAATTCCGAAGGAAGGAATGCTAAGTAAGTTAGAACTTTATGTTGGATATTGAGGGTGTAGCTGAAGGAGCACGGCTAAATCTACTACAATCTTAAGATGTGGCAAGGACGAAATACAGGAAGTGCAACAAGACAATAGAGAGCGATTAAAGAAGTCATAGTCTGGTAAACAAAAGGGAATCAAGAATGGATTTAAATGCCTAATGCCGAAATAGAGACGTAAACTATTGCTTGAAGCCATCGAGGGCGGAATTCAATTCATCCGAGAACTACTAGTAGATGTCACGATTGTAAGAAGATACGTTCTATTGGTTCAAAATGATGGATAATGTGGCGATGCGTGTGACTGAATATCTAACACGTTCGATGTTAAGAAATGAGTACTAAGAGTCATCCGAGATATAGTAATCATGGAAGGAATCACAGTGAAAGTATAAAGGGACTGCTACTGATTATGAAAGGGGTTATCGAGGACTAAAATAAGAAGTAATACTGTTAGGTGATCGTGGGTCAGTTAACCCAAATCCATTTCGGCTATCAGAGCAAACTGTTTATCGGAGATATTAAACGTGACTATACATCAAAAAGTAGGTAAAGCTTCATGGCGCACTAAAAGTCTCTGTGCTAATATGAAACTGGAGTATCAAACATCTTAGTTCCTGAATTTGATAGACAAGGCAACGAAAAAGCCGAGTTAAGACTCTCACTATGAAAAGCCGAAAAAAAGAGTTATGCGAATCTAAGAAGTATACTTCTCAAGTTTGAAGGAGGAAGATATGTATTTCTGAAGATTACTTCAACAAACTAGAATCGGATGAGCAATCAAAAACTAAGAAGTCAAACACCAATAAGTTGGTCCATCTCAATTTTCAGAAGGGATCAATGGGCAGTGGCATACCGAATCATTTTTTGCCGTACCTTTCGAACCTATTCAACGTACTCCACATTTCATAACTTCTGAAACACGCTTCTGATGAGCGGATATTTTATACGCTTTTTAGGGGTATTTTCATATAGTTTTTAGTAGGATCTAGCTACTTTTTTAGTATATTTTTATTAGTTTTTATGCAAAAATTACATTTCTGGACTTTACTAGGAGTTTGTTTGTTTTTTTATGATTTCAGGTATTTTCTGGCTGAAATTGAGGGACCTGAGCAAAAATCTGATTCAGAGGCTGAAAAAGGACTGCAGATGCTGTTGGATTCTGACCTCCCTACACTCGAATTGGATTTTCTGGAGCTACAGAAACCCAATTGGCGCGCTCTTAATTGCATTGGAAAGTAGACATCCTGGGCTTTCCAGCAATATATAATAGTCCATACTTTGCCCGAGTTGAGATCACGCAAACTGGCGTTTAACGTCAAGTCTCTACCCTATTCTGGCGTTAAACGCCAAAACTAGCATAAAAGTTGGACTTAAACGCCCAAACTGGCACAAAAGCTGGAGTTAAACACCAAGAGCAGCCTATGCACGTGAAAGCTTCAATTCTTAGCCCAAACACACACCAAGTGGGCCCGAAAGTGGATTTCTACACTATCTATCTCAGTTTACTCATTTTCTGTAAACCTAGGTCACTAGTTTAGTATAAAAACTACTTTTAGAGACTTACTATGTAGCTCATGACATTTTACATCAGAACTTGTATCTTCTACGGCATGAGTCTCTAAACCCTATGTTTGGGGGTGAGGAGCTCTCCTGTGTCTCGATGGATTAATGCAATTACTACTGTTTCTCATTCGATCACACTTCTTTCTATTCTAAGATATTCATTCGCACTTTGACATGATGAATGTGATGATCCGTGACACTCATCACCATTCTCAACCTATGAATGCGTACCTGAAAACCACTTCGGTTCTACCTTAGATTAAATGTATATCTCTTGGATACCTGGATCACGAGTTTGACTGCCTCTCCTGACAACAGAGCATTCAAATCAGTGCGATCAGAGTCTTCGTGGTATAAGCTATAATCAATTGGCAGCATTCCTGAGATCTGGAAAGTCTAAACCTTGTCTGTGGTATTCCGAGTAGGATTCAGGAAAGGATGACTGTGACGAGCTTCAAACTCATGAATGCTGGGTGCAGTGACAGTGTGCAAAAGGATCAATGGATCCTATTCTAACATTAGTGAGAACCGACAGATGATTAGCCATGTACATGGACCCTTTTCATTGAGAGGACGGCTGGTAGCCATTGACAACGGTGATCTACCAACATACAGCTTGCCATGGAAGGAGACCTGCGTGCGTGAAGAAGAAGACAGTAGGAAAGCAGAAATTCAGAAGACAGAGCACCTCCAAAACCTCAACTTGTTCTCCATCACTACAAAACAAGTATTATTTATTTTATGTTATTTACTCTTCATAAACCCAATCCTTTTTATTACTAATTTCCTGACTAAGAGTTACAAAATAACCATAGCTTGCTTCAAACCGACAATCTCCGTGGGATCGACCCTTACTCACGTAAGGTATTACTTGGACGACCCAGTGCACTTGCTGGTTAATGGTACGAGTTGTGAAAAGTGTGAATTACAATTTCGTGCACCAGCTACTAAAACAAATTCATGTCTTACAACCTAAATTAGTTTAAATGAAAGGACATGGACATTTTGAGTAATGAGGTTATCCTCAAGAAACTCTAAGTATACGGAAGGACTACCCACACCTCTTTTCAGGTAACTGAATCTGAATTTTGAGGACAAAATTCCAAAACCCCGCTAAAATTAGTAAATAATTAGTCAATAAATTGAATCTTAACAAGGAGAATTAGAAATGAAAATCTTATATTAAAATAAGATAGAGCTCTTTAAAACGAGAACTTTGACATTAATTTCGATAAATTTGGCCCGAAATTGGACCAAACGGGCAGAACCGGTTGAACCATACCCAAACCGGGCTCTTGGGCCCAACCGGACCCATCACTTAAATGGGCAGAAGTTCATCTCCTTCCCCATTCAGCAAAGAAGCACGCTGAACATCCAAGGGGAGAGGAGAGCTTCCAAACCCTCACCACAACATTAATCAACCATAACTTCTTCGTCCGAGCTCCGATCGCCGCACCGTTTGCGGCCACGCATCCGCCGCATTGACCTCTTCGATTCTATCAAATCAATTTCATAGGTAAGCTTCAATATCACCCCAAATTTTTATCCCTCAATTTTCGAAATTAAAGGGAACCCATGTTGAGTTTTGGTTTGATTTGGTACTCTAGGTTCAATTTAGCTTGTAGAGTTTGATGGATTTAGTTTGTTCAGTTCGTGGGCACAGTGAGAGTCCTAAACCCTAGTATATGTATGTATATATATGTGTTAGGTGTATGAATGCATGATATGGAGACTTTGGAATCTTTGGAAGCTTGATTTGAGAGCTTGGTGGACTTAGAGTTAAATCTTGGTGATTACTTGTGATTTAGGAATTATGTAAATATAGGTTGGTTTGTTGATGTTTGATGATAAACTTGTGAAGTTTAGGTTTAAGTGAGATGTTATTGAATTGAGAAATGGTAGAATTGAAGAGATTATTGTGATATTGTCAAAAGTGTGTTATATTGATGATTATAGGTATGATGAATTGGGTTGGAATGAACTTTAAAAAGAAAATGAGGTTTTGAAGCTTTTGTGAAATTTGGTTTTGGCCAAACTTTGGCAACCCATAACATGGCTTCCGGACCCCTAAACAGTTTCAAACTTGTCTTGTATAAAAATTGGGTCCGTGATGTTTACACTATTCGATGAACGGAGGAAAAATGATTTAAAACGGAAAAGTTATGTGCGTCGGAAGTTTGGTGTTTAAATTAGCAAATCTGCAGATTTCAGACTTGGTAAAATTCTTTTGAAAAAATGTACACCCACACGTACGCGTGACCTGAGACTTTTGCATACGCATAACCCTCATTCACGTATGGTAACTACTGCCTGTTGCGCATGCGTGTGCGAACGAGCCTATGCGTAGGCGTAATGGGCTAAGTTTGCACGCCGATGCATACGCGTGGCCGACGCGTGGGCGTGACGTGAGGTTTATGCGTATGCAAGATCATCATGTGCGACCATGCGGTACTGCTTGGCACTAATGCGCACACGTAATCAAGGGATGCGTGCGCGTCTTGGCCTAAACGCATACCCACGCATACGCGTGGCCCCTATTTTCTACGAAACTGGAGTTTTTAAATCAAATTTCAGACTTCTAAATCTCTATTTTCATACTGTTACCTCTAAACTTGATTAGTAAGTCTAGTAATGAGTTGAGGCTATGAATAGATGGTAACTTGGGAATGAAGTAAGGTTGGAATAGTGATGTTTTAGATATAAGAAGCTGGGTGGCATATATATATATATATATATATATATATATATATATATATATATCTTTTTAAAAATTGAATCTGGCTGATGAAAGGAATAAATGTTGCACCTGAGCATTCTTTTTCGAAAGTGCGATGCCAGGAGATGGTGGAAGGTGAGAATCCCCTTCTTTGTTCCTCCTGGTATTGTAAAATCGCCCCCAGTGAGATGGTGGGAGGTTAGGATCTCCTCCTTTGTTCCTCCTGGGCATATGAGAACGTACCTCTTCGGTAGACGCAAGGGTTGTGGTTTCACCCCACTTGCTCTAGGTTGGTTAGCATAGAGGCTCCCCGGGTAGACGCAAGGGTTGTGGTTTGGCCCCACTTGCTCCGGGTATGATGAATTATGTATAAAAGTGTAATTATATAATGAGTAAGTAACGAAAGACTATGAAATGTTAATGAATAAATATGTAATGATTATTTGGGATACGAATTTCCTTAGGTAAAGTACCGTGGCTTGCCACCATGTGCTCCTGGTTGAGACTCGATGCTCTGTTGATCCTACGTCGTAAGGGTGACTGGGCATATATAAATTCCCGGGAATGGATATACCCCGTTGAGTAAGTTATATATGAATAAATGAATGTATGAATTATGAATGATATGAGAAAATCTATGCATAGACCCATGAGGATGCGCGACGAGGGACAGTCTAAGGGTTTCGGACTTGTTGGGTTGGCTGGATAACCGACCGATGAGCCCGATCAGGCAAGGATAGGAATATATCATGTGTATTCTGTTTGTTTTGTTTGCTATGCATTACTTGGGATTGCCTAACTGAATATATATATATTGTGCTAATTGTTATATTTGCTACCTGTACTACCTGTTTTCTACTTGTGCTTAAAATTGTTTGGTTGTTTATCTCTACTAAATCATTGGTGATAGAGGAGCACAGGAAAGGTGGACCAGTTTGGTGATAAAGTTAGGTTTAAGTAAGTAAGTTTAGAATTCCTTAGAACACCTACCCTTTTTATGGCTTCTGTTTAGAATTTAAGTTTTATAACTGAGTGTTGGTGTTCTAGAATTGCCTCTGGCATTCCCAGGACCTTATATATTATGTGTGTGGCATCTTTACCATGCTGAGAACCTCCAGTTCTCACCCCATACTGTGTTGTTGTTTTCAGATGCAGGTCGAGACGCACCTTGCTAGGCATCTGGACTTCTGAAGCGGAGTAGTCTCTGGGTTGATTTTGATGTATAGCTTTATAGATATATACTTAGCTTTCTCTCCAAGAAACTTGGTCCCTCCTAGAGGGTTGAGAAGAGTTAAGTTTCCAGTCATGTATTTGGGTTTGCGGTATATGTATATGTGTGTAAATATTCTCCCGCTAGCCTTAGCTTCACAGGCTGAGATAGGAGCTTGTTATTCTGTACTTTTGACCTTCCATTCCTGCTTTCTACTTAATTATACCTTTGATCTCTTGGTTTCTTAGCACGCAAATAATCTCGTTTTCTAAGCGATGTGCTTTTTATTTTGCAATTTTGTTTTACCTATTTTCCTAGGCTCCTCGTATATTACTCTTTTTCAGATACTATTATGTATATATTTTATTTTAGAGAGTCGTAATACCACACGACCTCTGTTTTACGGCTTAAGCATAAAGCTTTGTGTGATAAGGTGTTACTCTTTTTCACCCCCGTTCAGATTGGATAACCACTGACCTGGCGTTTGATCTGAAGCAGAGGAGATTAATGACCACTGACCTGGAATTAGTCACTTATAGCCTACCATGGAACGAATCATCAGAAGTTGAAGTAGACAGTGAGAAAAGTTGATCTAGAAGGAATAAGTATCTTCGAAGCCTCAACCGTTCTCCTATCATTGATTTCACACCACTTAAGTAATTTTATCTTTATAATGTTTTGATGCCTTTTTTAACAACAACTATATTTTCTATCCGCCTAACTAAGATCTACAATATAGCCATTGCTTGTTCAAACCAAAAATCTCCGTGGGATCGACCCTCACTCACCTGAGGTATTACTTGGACGACCCCGTGCACTTGCCGGTCTATCTATGCGAATATTGTGGAGTCATTTTCGTGAACCATGCTTCATCCTCTGAGACATAATGCCTGATTATTCCTTCTGAGCATCTCTTGAAAAGGTAGGGTTCATCCCACAAGTAGTACTTGGCATCATGTAAAAGCTTTCTAACTTGTTGCTTGGTGTACTCCTGGGGAATGAACCTCATGGCTTTATAGTTTGCAATATCTACAAACCATGGGGCCCTCTGAATCATAATGAGGTACTCATCTGGGAAGGTCCCAGTCACGGCAGTGGGGGGTGGCGTTCCTCCTTCAACCTCAATCCTGGACAGGTGATCCGCCACTTGGTTTTCTAATCCCTTCCTATCTCTAATTTCAATGTCAAATTCCTGAAGAAGCAACACCCACCTAATCAATCTTTGTTTAGAATCCTGCTTCATTAGAAGGTACTTAAAAGCAGCATGGTCAGTATAAACAATAATCTTGGAACCAATTAAATAGGATATAAACTTATCAATTTCATAAATAACAACTAGTAATTCCTTCTGTGTAGTGGTATAATTCTTTTGTGTGTCATTCAAAACATGACTAGCATAGTAAATGACGTGCATAAGCTTGTCTTGTCTGTGCCCTAAGACAGCCCCTGTAGCATATCGGTATAATTCTATTCCCTTGTTTGAAATTCGGTGTCCAAGAATAATTCCCTCAGTTTCCATAAAATGACACTTTTCCCAATTCAAGATGAGGTTTGTTTCTTAACACCATTTCAAAACTAAGGCTAGATGCTTAAGACAAGAATTAAAAGAATCACCAAAAATAGAGAAGTCATCCATAAATACCTCAATGAACTTTTCAACCATGTCTAAAAAAATGGAAAGCATACACCTTTGAAAAGTTCTTTGGGCATTACGAAGTCCAAACGGCATCCTTCGGTAAGCAAATACTCCAAAGGGATAGGTGAATGCCGTCTTTTCCTGGTCTTGAGGGTCTACTGCAATCTGATTATAGCTGGTGTATCCATCTAGAAAGCAATAGAATGCATGGCTGGCTAACCTCTCAAGCATTTGATCAATGAAGGGTAAGGGAAAGTGATCCTTCCTGGTGGCATTATTGAGTCTCCTGTAGTCAATGCACATACACTATCCTGTGACAGTCCTTATGGGAATAAGCTCATTCTTCTCATTATGGATTACTGTCATCCCCCCTTTCTTTGGTACCACTTGCATTGGACTTACCCATGAGCTATCTTAGATAAGGTAAATGATACTGGCTTCCTAAAGCTTCATGATCTCCTTCTTAACCAATTCTTTCATGGTTGGATTCAGTCGCCTTTGTGGTTACACCACGGGTTTAGCATCATCTTCAAGTAAGATCTTGTGCATACATTTGGTTGGACTAATTCCCTTTAACTCACTAATGGTCCATACCAAAGCTATTTTATGACTTTTGAGGACCTGGATCAGTGCCTCCTCCTCCTCCTCTTGCTTTAGGGCAGAGCTTATGATCACTGGATAGGTGTCTTTGTCACCTAGGAACGGATACTTCAAGGAGGGGGCAGCGTCTTTAACCCTAGTTTTGGGGGTCTTTCCTCAGTGCTAGGCGTGTAAAGCTTCTCCTTTTGAGGGATTGGTTCATCAACTTCAGGCAGAGAGTCTTCAGGAGAGGTATCTAGATTATCTTTGAGCTTTCCAACCTTGAATACTTCTTCTAGTAGAGGTTCAATGACGTCGATCCTCATGTATCTTTCTGAATCATTTGAATGTTGCAAAGCCTCTAAAACGTTTAACACAATCTCTTCCTCAATGACTCTCAGTTTTACTTCACCCTTCTGTACATCTATAAGAGCTCGTCTCGTGGCTAAGAAAGGCCTTCCAAGAATGATGCAAGCATTCTTGTCCTCTTCCATATCCAATATTACAAAGTCAACAAGGAATATAAAAGGCCATACTTTCACAAGTAAGTCTTCCACCACCCTGAACGGGAACATGATAGAACGGTCAGCTAACTGGAGACAGACACGAGTAGGCTTTACTTCCTCAATTTGGAGCTTCCTCATCAATGTAGTGGCATGAGGTTGATGCTTGCTCCTAGATCACATAAGGCCTTACAAATAAGAGTGTTATCAATGGTACAAGTAATCACAAAGCTCTTGGGGTCCTGTAGTTTCCCGGGAAGATTCCCCTGAATGACTGCGCTGCACTCCTTAGTAAGCAGGACTATCTCTACTTCCTTCCAATCCCTCTTGTTATTCAGTATTTTCTTCATGAACATAACATATAGAGGCATTTGTTCAATGGCCTTGACGAAAGAAATATTTATCTCTAGCTTCCGAAAGACTTCAAAAAACTTAGAGAATTGTTTGTCCTTCTCTACTTTCTAAAGTTTTTGAGGGTATGGTAGCTTGGCCTTGTATTCTGGATCCTTGAGTAGTGCAGGATGAGTGTATAAAGTGACCGAAAAAGGGTTGTCAGGGTGCTTGGGGAGAACTTTTTTAAATTTTCATTGATGTCCATTTTACTCCGTGATAAACCACTATTTTATGGTATGTTTTGGATTGAATTGAGTGGATTTTGTCAACTATTTTCACACTTATCCATATAAATTGCATGTTTTTAAGTTCCCTTCCAAATTTTGTGCTATGATAAAAAACATGCTGATAAACCCCAATTTTGTGGTTTATCTTTTGCTTTATTTGGGGGATTTTATCAACTTTTCTCACATTTATTCAAAGAAAAAGCATGGTTTTACAATTCTCCCTAAATTTGTGCTTAAATGTGAAAACATGCTTTTTAGGCCTTAAAATAGCTAAATTTAACTTACTTTAATTCAATTCGATGCCTTGATATGTTTGTTAAGGGGTTTCAAGTTTAGAAGGAAAAGATTGGATTGAAGGAATGATGCACGGAAAACTTGTCTCTCAACAAATCTCCCTTCGGCAAGTGTACCGAATTTGTCGTCAAGTAAAAACTCACAATAGAGTGAGGTCGAATCCCACAGGGATTGATTGATCAAGCAACTTTAATTAGAAGAATGTTCTAGTTGAGCAAATCCAGAATTTGGGTTGAGAGTTGCAGAAAATAAAATGGCGGGAATGTAAATAACAGAAAAGTAAATGCTAGAATTAAAGGACTGGAAGTAAATGACTGAAAATAAATTGCAGAATTGTAAATGGGAATGGGGGATTTGCTCATAAAAGCAAATGGCAGAAATTAAAGAGAATGGGTAAGATCAGAGATGGGGAGTTCATTGGGCTTAGGAGATGTTGCAACTCTCCGGATCAAGTTCATTTTCATCTCTTCCTCAATCAATGCACTCATTGATCTCCTTGGCAATCTTAATTTATTGACTTACAATTTCTTGCAATTCAATCTCTCAAGTCTTGATCAATAGCCAATTCCTTGGTCAATTGCTCATGAGAAGAGATGAAGTATGGACACTGATTATACCACATGCATTTCCCAAATCAAGTATTGAGAGGGTTATAGTCACATACCCATCCAAACCCAATTTGGTCCAGCATGAGAAAGCATTTCTAGCTTGATCTCTTCATTCCTCTTTCAAGGTTCAAAAGAGATCCAAGTTTGAATAGCATCTTTTCCAAGATAACTACTCAATTGGATGAAGATCGAAAGCTTTCAAGTAAAATCAAGAGAAAAGATAGAAGAAGAATAATGAAAATTAGTATTGATCCATCAAATTACAACAGAGCTCCCTAACCCAATGAAAGGGGTTTAGTTGTTCATAGCTCTTGAAAATGAAAACAAAGATGGAGAATACATCATAAAACTAGAAAATGCAGAGAAAGTAAAATATAGAGAGTAGTTCTCTTTTTCCAGCCTCCAGAACTCCTTAACGATTCAAAGCTACTCCTATATATACTATTTCTCTCAGCTTCTAGTTGGCTCTTCAAGTCTTGGGCCTTTGGATCTTGAGTTTGAAGCAGTTCTTTTCTTCATTTGGGCTTGGCTTTACTTGCAGAGAGAAAGTGCTAAGTGGGCAGAGACTTTAGCTCAGGGTGTTAGGGGTGTTAACATTTAGTAAAAGTATAAGTTCAAGAACGTTAGTGACACTTAACATTTTCACTAACGTTCCAATGTACCCCTTTGCCTCACGTTAGAGCCCATGTTAACTAGGTTAACGTGGCTTCTAACGTGGCCTTGCCAACATTCGAGAACGTTAGTGACACTCAACATTGTCACTAACGTTCCAATGTGCCCCTAGATCTCACGTTAGAGTCCACGTTAACTAGGTTAACGTGGCTTCTAACGTGGCCATTCTTAGCCATCCCAACGTTAGTGACAATGTTGAGTGTCACTAACGTTGGCTCATCATTCATTCCTCATTGTTAGCTTCCACGTTAACTAAGTTAACGTGGAAGTTAACGTGGCTCCTTGGGGGGTTGTGTGGTTGCTTCCAATGTTAGTGATGATGTTGAGTGTCACTAACGTTGTCGACAACTCTCACTTCTTACGTTAGCTCCTACGTTAACCAAGTTAACGTGGGAGTTAACGTGGTGTGTTGCATCCTTAGGCCAACGTTAGTGACAATGTTGAATGTCACTAACGTTGGCTTCTCTTCCCCCTTTAACGTTAGAGGCCACGTTAACTAGGTTAACGTGGGCTCTAACGTGGCCACTCATGAGTGTTTGCCAACGTTAGTGACAATGTTAAGTGTCACTAATGTTGGCTCAACTTCCCTTCTCTACGTTAGAGTTCACGTTAACTTAGTTAACGTGACTCTTAACGTGGGCAATGATGGCTTTGAGAGTGTTATTGGCAATCACTTTTCTCATTAACTTTGCAAGTTACCTCCCTTTCCTTGCTTCCTTTGGTCCTGAAATCAAGCAATAGAGTGCATCAAAGTTCTAGTCCAAGTCATAGGTAATGCAGCATACAATTTGTCACTAAATTCATGCAAAATCCTCATGAAATAATGTAAAATGCCCAATGTATGCTTGAATCAAGGTGTAGGTGAATATCTACCCAAAACTAGCTTATTTCCTAAAGAAATACATGAAACTACCCTAAAAACAGTAAAGAAAAGGTCAGTGAAACTGGCCAAGATGCCCTGGCATCACAACACCAAACTTAAAGCTTGCTTGTCCCTAAGCAAGTATTGGAACAAGAGAATGATGAATGGAATATCCAGAGGAATGAGGCATTCTTGTGGAAGTCATGTTACTGATTTTATGGTGGTTTCATGCATAGCAACTTAGGTTCATTCCATTACTGGCTTTCAGACTTTTATCATGTCCTTAAACACTTACTTTGTTTATATCCCATGAGACTTTTATTCATTGATCCTTTTATTGTTATTTCAAGGGTTATTTGTGTTATTTAGGCTAAGTGCTCTGTAAGGGGGCAACTCTTTAAGATAAGCTTTCAGCCAACACTCCCGAACCAGTTGGTTCAAGGTGCTAGGTGTTGAAGCACCCCTAAGGACTTACTCCCTCAAGTCTCTCCCCCATACATACACACCACAGGCATATAGTTTATTTATTTTCTTTTCTTGAGACCTTGGTGTCCAGCACCTCTTTGGGTTACTAAATGCTCTGTAGTGAGGGTTACTCTTGATAGTGGATTTTCAGCTGATAATCCCGGGTTAGTTAACCCAAGTTACCAAGTGATAAAGCACCCCTGAGAGCTTATTCATCCAAGTAGATCCTTCATACAGGAGCACCACAGACACTTGTCTTAAGGTCCAAACCATTGGTGCCTAGCCTTATTGCTTACTCTTTTTCTTTTGTTTTTCACTTCCATTGTTCTTTCCCTTTTCTCTTATTAGGATCTTGTTACTAACTTAGTCTCATGAGTATATCCAAAGTCAAGTATTCAGGATAGATAGTTGTCCTCCTAGCCTTGTGGTTGAACCAACTTGGCTAACTTATGACTACCCCAAAGATTCATGAATGCACTTCCACATTATGAACTCTACTCTGGTCTTTTGAAACATAAACATTCTCTCTTCATTTGATTTAAAGGGACAAGCTTACAAGAAAGTAAAGTAAGGATGCAGTGACATAAAGACTAGTGCACATAGACCTATTCAAAACTTAAAAGACAGAATTTAAAAAGGGTTCAACTACGCGTAACTACAAATCAAAAGTGCATTCGGACTTCCAACTTTCAACAATTCTGAGTACAATGGAATTTAGTAACAATACAACCTTCGGTTGATGATTTCTGGTTGCCCTCTCTCTTTGTCATCATCCTAGTTTTTGCTGCCTCGCTTCTTTGGGTGGAGGTGCACCATTTCCTCATAAGATTCCTGCAAGGTTACTGGAAGTTGCTTGTTCCCAAAGCACTTAAGACATAGTTAGCTTGCATGTATGCTGGTGCTTTTTGAACTCAATTTGGTGTGTGAACACCAAACATAGTTCCTTGCCCAGTGCAAACATTGCACATATGCAGAGAGCCCCATATGTTGTTGTCAACAAAGCAATGATCACTTATAGTCTAACTACATCTAAGTGGTTTCTCTTGATTAGATTGAGCTAGCAATGTTCTTTTGGAGTGGAGTGTAATTCTAACCAATGTTCTTTGGTGGAACACCAAACTTAGAATTACACCAACACTCTTGGATTGTTCTGGTGTGGAACACCAAACTTAGCTCCTTACAATACAGGGGAAACGACTTGTGATTTTTTTTATTGAAATAAAGATGAAAGTGAAACTACCTGAGGTTGGGTTGCCTCCCAACCGAGCGCTCTTTTATCGTCGCTAGCTCGACGAGTCCTTAATTACTTGAGATGGTACTTTACTATGGGGTTTTCCCCCATGTTGCCCAGATAATGCTCGAGTCTTTGTCCATTCACTGTAAAAGTCCTCTTTGAACCTTCATCCGTGATTTCGATGTGGCCATATGGTGATACTTTCGTAACCATGAAAGGTTCGGACCACCTTGACTTGAGTTTTCCTGGGAACAGCCTTAATTTAGAATTGTAAAGGAGTACTCGCTGCCCCTTTTCAAAACTTCTGGGCGCAAGATGCATGTCATTTTTTCTCTTTGCCTTTTCTTTATACATCTTAGTGTTTTCATAGGCTTGTGACCTGAATTCCTCCATCTCTTGCAGCTGCAAGATCCTTTTTGCACCAGCAGCAATGCTGTCAAAATTTAGTATCTTGATAGCCCAGAGAGCTTTGTGCTCCAGCTCCAGTGGTAAATGACAAGCCTTCCCATAGACCAGTTGATATGGAGACATTCCAAGTGGAGTTTTGAATGCTGTTCTGTATGCCCAAAGAGCATCATCCAGCTTCTTCGACCAATCCTTTCTAGATGCACCTATAGTCTTTTCCAGGATCCTCTTCAGCTCACTGTTAGATATCTCAGTTTGTCCACTTGTTTGAGGATGGTAAGGTGTGGCTACTTTGTGTTTTACCCCATACCGTAGGAGGAGAGCTTCTAGTGGTTTGTTACAAAAGTGGCTCCCTCCGTCACTGATGAGGCATCTTGGGACTCCAAACCGGCTAAAGATATTTTTCCTGAGGAAGTTCATGACTACCTTGTTATCATTAGTTGGGGTTGCAATAGCCTCTACCCACTTGGAAACATAATCCACTGCTACCAGGATGTACTTGTTTGCATATGAGGTTGGGAATGGTCCCATGAAATCTATTCCCCACACATCAAACAGTTCCAATTCCAAGATGAAATTTTGTGGCATGGCATTTCTTTTGGGCAGGTTTCCAGATCTTTGGCATTCATTGCAGCTTTTTACTAGTTCCTTGGCATCCTTGAAAAGGGTGGGCCAAAAGAATCCGCTTTGTAACCCCTTTGCGGCAGTTCTGTCCCCTCCAAAGTGCCCGCCATAACATGAACTGTGGCAATTCCACAGGACTTCTCTTCCTTCTTCTTCCGAAACACATCTTCTAAGGATTCCATCTGAACATTTCTTGAAGAGATATGGCTCGTCCCAGACAAAGTATTTTGCATCATTCATGAGCTTCCTTTTTTGATGTTTATCGATCCCTGGGGGGTAATGCCCCAGTTGCCTTGAAATTTGCAATATCTGCAAACCATGGTGCTTTGTGAACTGTCATCAACTGCTCATCGGGGAAGAGCTCGTTCACATTTGTATCATTTCCTCCACCTTGATCATGAGGGATTCTGGATAGGTGATCTGCCACCTTGTTCTCCACTCCTTTCTTGTCTCTGATTTCAATATCAAATTCCTGCAACAGTAAGATCCACCTTATTAGTCTTGGCTTTGATTCTTGCTTGGCAAACAAATATTTAAGTGCTGTGTGATCTGTAAAGACAATCACTTTAGCACCAATGAGGTATGATCTAAATTTGTCAAATGCAAAAACTATTGCTAGCAACTCCTTTTCAGTTGTGGTATAATTTCTTTGAGTTTCATTAAGGACTTTGCTAGCATAGTATATGACACGAACTAAGTTATCTTTCCTTTGTCCTAACACTGCCCCGACTGCAAAATCAGATGCATCATACATCAATTCAAATGGTAAGTTCCAATCAGGTGGGGAAATAATAGGAGCAGAGGATAACCTCATTTTCAAATGTGCAAATGGTAGCATGCATGTTTCATCAAAGATAAATGGTGTATCAGATACAAGGAGATTGCTTAAGGGCTTGGCTATCTTTGAAAAATCTTTAATGAACCTTCTGTAAAAACCAGCATGCCCTAAAAAACTCCTAATTGCCTTGACATCACTGGGTGGGGGTAGTTTTTCAATAAGTTCTACTTTAGCTCTATCAACCTCAATGCCTAGGTGAGAGACCTTGTGACCAAGAACTATTCCTCCTATCACCATGAAGTGGCATTTTTCCCAGTTCAAGATCAAATTGGTCTCTTGGCATCTTTTCAATACCAAGGCGAGGTGATGTAGGCAACTAGGAAAGGAATCTCCGAATACCGAGAAATCATCCATAAAAACTTCAATGAATTTTTCTATCATATCTAAAAAGATAGAAAGCATGCAGCGTTGGAAAGTTGCAGGGGCATTACATAACCCAAATGGCATGCGCCTATAGGCAAACACTCCATACGGACAAGTAAATGAGGTTTTCTCTTGGTCTCTCGGATCAACCACTATTTGGTTATATCCTGAATAACCGTCGAGAAAACAATAATATGCGTGCCCTGCAAGTCTTTCCGACATCTGATCCATGAATGGAAGGGGAAAATGGTCTTTTCGTGTAGCCTCATTGAGTTTTCTGTAGTCTATGCACATCCGCCATCCTGTGACAGTCCTTGTAGGTATGAGCTCGTTCTTCTCATTGGTAACCACAGTGATTCCTCCCTTCTTGGGCACAACATGTATGGGGCTAACCAAGGGTTGTCCGAAATTGGGTATATGACCCCTCCTTGCCAAAGCTTCATAACCTCTTTCTGTACCACTTCCTTCATGATTGAGTTCAGCCTTCTTTGGGATTGAATGGATGGCTTGGCATCATCTTCCAACAGTATTTTATGCATGCATATGGCTGAACTGATTCCCTTCAAGTCAGCAAGGGTCCATCCAATGGCATCCTAATGCTCCCGCAGCACCTAGAGTAGCTCGTCCTCTTGATCTTGACTGAGGGATGAATTTATGATCACTGGGTAGTTTTCATTTTCTCCTAGATATGCATATTTGAGAGTGGGCGGCAGTGCTTTGAGTTCAAGTTTGGGTGCTTCTGACTTTTCGTTCCCTTCCTTTGGTGCATCTGGTATATGTATTTCTGCTGTGGCCACCTCTTCACTTGATTCAGATTCTTCCTCCACCAATCTTTTGTCCTCTTCAGGTTCTTCTTCTTCAAAATTCTCCTGTACTTCATCCTCAAGTGCATCTAACCTCATGCATTCCCCCAATTGTTCTGGTGGGTAACTCATGGCCTTGAACACATTGAATGTCATCTTTTCATTGTGTAATCTCAGGGTGAGGTCACCCTTCTGAACATCAATGACATCTCCAGCAGTGGCCAAGAATGGCCTTCCCAGGATGATGGAGGTCTTGGCGTCCTCCTGCATGTCGAGCACCACAAAATCTGCTGAAAATATAAAATCTCCCACTTTTACCAGCAAATCCTCTACTATCCCGTGAGGGAATTTGAACGATTGGTCTGCCAGTTGTAGGGCCATTTTTGTTGGTTTAGCCTCCTCAATTTTCATCTTTCTCATCATAGCTACTGACATCAAATTGATGCTGGCCCCTAAGTCACAAAGAGCCTTCTCCACCGTGATTTCTCCTATAATACAAGGGATCTGAAAACTCCCAGGATCCTTTAGTTTCTGGGGTAGTTTATGCTGAATGATAGCACTACACTCTTCAGTTAGTATCACAGTCTCATTGTTCTTCCAGCTTCTCTTCTTAGTCATTAGCTCCTTCAAAAACTTGGCATAGAGTGGCATTTGTTCTATGGCTTCAGCAAAGGGTATGTTGATTTGTAGTTTCTTGAAGATTTCAAAAAATCTCAAGAACTGGTTGTCATCTTCCTTTTTCTTCAATAGCTGGGGATATGGAGCTCTTGAGATGTTCAGTTGTGGCATCCCTTTTTCTTTCTGCGGACTTGGCATGGGAGGCTGAACACCATCTTGCTCTTCTCCCTTTTATTTGAGCCTTCTTCTTGTGGTTTTTGGGGCAGTTCCTTCAGTTCCTTCCCACTCCTAACTGTGATAGCTTGACACTCCTCCCTTTTGCTTGAATTGGCATCATAGCAAAGGTTGTGATTAGGAAGCTGCTTAAATAGATAGCTGATTTGTGTCTCCAGTTTCGTGATGGCAGCATTTTGATTCTGCATGTTTGATTGCACTTCCTCTCTGAATGCTTTACTGTTTCGAATATCTCTGCATACTTCTTCAATTAAGGTTTCGATCTTAGAGAGCTTGTCATCAATTGATGGTGATTCGGAGCAAATGTGCTGTTTTGGTTTTGATAGGCGTGTGGAGAAGTGTTGTTGTGGGGGTTGTAACGTCTCTGGCCTTGGTTTTGATCTTGCTCACTTTCCCACCCAAAGTTTGGGTGGTTTCTCCATCCAGGGTTGTAGGTATTGGAGTATGGATCATAGTTTTTCCTTGGTAAATTCCCAATGTAGTTGGCTTGCTCCTGACTACCCTCTGCTTCTTCATTCACTCCTTCTTGGGTTGTTGATGAAGTGGAGATTGCTGCTACTTGGTTCCTCTACATCTTCTTGGTGAGGTCAGCCAGCTGCTGGGTAATGAGCTTATTTTGGGCCAACAGAGCATCTACATTGTTTAGCTCCATTACTCCTCTTGTGTTCCCTCTTTCGGAAGCATAGAAGTAGTCGTTCTCTGCTACTGTTTCAATAACATCTATGCTTCCTCAATAGTCTTCTTCTTGTTCAAAGATCCTCCGGATGAATGGTCTACGGCCTTCTTTGACTCATAAGAGAGCCTTCATAGAAAATGTGCAGCTGCACCCATTCGTTGAACATGTCAGGTGGACACCTCCTTGTTAAGTCCTTGAACCCCTCCCATGCTTCATATAGAGTCTCACCATCTTGTTGCCTGAAAGTTTGGACCTCAGCTCTCAGCCTATTGATTCGTTGAGGAGGGTAAAATCTTGCTAAGAATTTGTTCACCACGTCTTCCCAAGTTGTCAAGCTTTCCTTTGGGAAAGATTCCAGCCACTTGGCTGCTTTGTCCCTAAGTGAGAATGGAAACAAGAGCAGTCTATAGGTATCAGGATAAACACCATTAGACTTCACTGTGTCACATATCCTTAGGAAGGTGGTTAGATGTTGATTGGGGTCTTCTTGAACACCTCCTCCAAATGAACAGTTGTTCTGAACGAGGGTGATGAGCTGTGGTTTAAGTTCAAAATTGTTGGCATGGATTGTTGGCTTTTGGATGCTACTTCCACAATTGCCTGGGTTTGGATTGATGTAAGAGCCCAAAACTCTTCTATCCTCCCCGCATGATTTGCTCTACCTCCTCCCCATGGTTGTGATCTTCTTCTTCATGATGGTTTTCCATGTTGTCTTCCATGTTTGGTTCAAATAATTCCTCTTCTTCCTCAGAACCAACCACTTTCTTTCCTCTTGCCTCCCTCCATAATCTAAGGAAGGTCCTCCCAGGTTCAGAATCGAAGGAAGTTGAAGCTCCGCTTCTTCTCCCTGTCATACAACCATTAAGTGCAAGCAAGAAAACATAGTGGGTTAGCAAACAGAATTGAAAATAACAAAGAAAAACAAAAGAGTAGAGGGGGAAGGGAAGAAGTTTAACTAAAACAGAAAGTAAATCACTCACACAGAAAATAAAATTCACAAATAAAAATTCTCAATCTAGTGATCTTCCAATTTAATCATTGTTGATGCACAATCAATCCCCGGCAACGGCGCCATAAACTTGATGCACGGAAAACTTGTCTCTCAACAAATCTCCCTTCGGCAAGTGTACCGAATTTGTCGTCAAGTAAAAACTCACAATAGAGTGAGGTCGAATCCCATAGGATTGATTGATCAAGCAACTTTAATTAGAAGAATGTTCTAGTTGAGCGAATCCAGAATTTGGGTTGAGAGTTGCAGAAATAAAATGGCGGAATGTAAATAACAGAAAAGTAAATCTAGAATTAAAGGACTGGAAGTAAATGACTGAAATAAATTGCAGAATTATAAATGGGAATGGGGATTTGCTCATAAAAGTTAAATGGATAAAATTAAAGAGAATGGGTTAAGATCAGAGATGGGGAGTTCATTGGGCTTAGGAGATTTTTGCATTTCTCAAGTATCCAAATCCAAACCCAATTTGGTCCAGCATGAGAAAGCATTTCTAGCTTGATCTCTTCATTCCTCTTTCAAGGTTCAAAAGAGATCCAAGTTTGAATAGCTTCTTTCCAAGATAACTACTCAATTGGATGAAGACGAAAGCTTTCAAGTAAATCAAGAGAAAAGATAGAAGAAGAATAATGAAAATTAGTATTGATCCATCAAATTACAACAGAGCTCCCTAACCCAATGAAGGGGTTTTAGTTGTTCACAGCTCTTGAAAATGAAAACAAAGTAGGGAGAATACATCATAAAACTAGAAAATGCAGAGAAAGTAAAATACAGAGAGTAGTTCTCTTTTTCCAGCCTCTAGAACTCCTTAAAAATTCAAAGCTACTCCTATATATACTATTTCTCTCAGCTTCTAGTTTGCTCTTCAAGTCTTGGGCCTTTGGATCTAGAGTTTGAAGCAGTTCTTTTCTTCATTTGGGCTTGGCTTTTACTTGCAGAGAGAAAGTGCTAAGTGGGTAGAGACTTTAGCTCAGGGCGTAGGTGTAACATTTAGTGAAATATAAGTTCGAGAACGTTAGTGCACTTAATTTTCACTACGTCAATGTACCCCTTGCTCACGTAGAGCCCACTTACTAGGTTAACGTGGCTTCTACGTGGCCTTCCAACATTCGGAACGTTAGTGACACTCACATTTCACTACGTTCCATGTGCCCCTATCTCCGTTAGATCCACTTAACTAGGTTACTGGCTTCTAACGTGCCATTCTTAGCCATCCACGTTAGTGCAATGTTGAGTGTCACTAACATTGGTCATCATTCATTCTCATCGTTAGCTTCACGTAACTTAGTTAACGTGGAAGTTAACGTGGCTCCTTGGGGGGTTGGTTGCTTCCAACGTTAGTGAGATGTTGGGTCACTAAGTTGTCGACACTCTCACTTCTTACGTTAGCTCCCTACGTTTAACGTGGTGTGTTGCATCCTTAGGCCAACGTTAGTGACAATGTTGAATGTCAGTAACGTTGGCTTCTCTTCCCCTTTAACGTTAGAGGCCACGTTAACTAGGTTAACGTGGGCTCTAACGTGGCACTCATGAGTGTTTGCCAACGTTAGTGACAATGTTAAGTGTCACTAACGTTGGCTCAACTTCCTTCTCTACGTTAGAGTTCACGTTAACTTAGTTAACGTGACTCTTAACGTGGGCAATGATGGCTTTGAGAGTGTTATTGGCAATCACTTTTCTCATTAACTTTGCAAGTTACCTCCCTTTCCTTGCTTCCTTTGGTCCTGAAATCAAGCAATAGAGTGCATCAAAGTTCTAGTCCAAGTCATGGTAATGCAGCATACAATTTGTCACTAAATTCATGCAAAATCCTCATGAAATAATGTAAAATGCCAATGTATGCTTGAATCAAGGTGTAGGTGAATATCTACCCAAAACTAGCTTATTTCCTAAAGAAAT